>NW_028327181.1:42366453-42991453 GCF_987537825.1 Furipterus horrens | reverse complement strand
AAAATAATGTTTTGAAGTTTTTCATTATTCTGTGCTTCAATACAGATATTTTCTATTGATCTATTTTCCATTTTGCTAACACTCTTATGTGCCATATCTACTTTTAGCCTGTTCTTTGACTTCTTAATTTATTTTCCAATTCTAGAATTACCACTTGGTTTTGTATTTGTACTTTCCAAATATTTGTTGAAATTATCAATCTTGTCTTATTTTCTTGATTGTAATAATTCTGATTCATTTAAAAGTTCATATCTGAGACCTCAATTATTTGGATCCCTTTTATATCAGTTTTTATTATCTGTTTTTTTTCTTTATTTTTTTCTCATATGATTTTTATGTCCTTGTATGCCTATTATTTTTGCTTGTCAGGCATTGGATTTGAAAACATATAACAATAATTTGAGGTTCTGGGTTATGTAATTTTTTCATAGAGGATTGTTTGTTTTTGGAAGGCTGCTAGGATGTGGGCCTCTTAACAATCCTCAGTCACTTTGATTTAATTAGACATTTAAATGAGCTGAGATTTAGTCCTTGAGTTATAGGGTTTTCTTCTTTGTTGGCCCTGAATTCAAATCTTTGTCCTGCCCTGTGAGTTCATTGAAAGTTCTACTTACCTTGAGTTTTAAAGTCATAGAACCATTCTACTATCAACAAAAGATTTAAATACAATTTGTTTATTTAAAATTATTATACCTAAATGTTTAAATTTAGGTGTAATTATCCTAAAGTCAATTAGAAATATAAAATAAGTATAAAATTGTTTTTAGAAAGTCAGATATTAACTTGCATATACAAATGGGTTTATGACTACCACCATATAGAATAATTTTTTTAAAAAAGGAATTTTGACAAACTCTCAAGTGTTCTTAAGACCTGTAAGAATGTTATAAAACTATTCTTGATAATAGTTATCACTATTTGAAATATCAATAACCATAAACATTAATCTTGACTAGTTAGTTGTTCATCCTACTTTCTGAAAAATCAGTGTCTTTTTCCATAAGAATTGTATTAAAACGTGTATATAAAGACTTGAATAAGCTACTATGACAGAGAAATTTGTGAATGTCTGATAAAATAAAAAAAATAAAGCTAGTCAACAAAGAATTAGAATAAATAGAAAGTATGGTTGGGGACAAATATCTGGTTTGTGGAGTAAATGAGAAGCAAGGAAGTAATCACAACTTACAAAGAATGCTCTGTAAATAACTTGACTCTAAAAGGAATGAGAAAAGAAATATTTGAGAGACTTAGATTCTAGGACCATTACCATGAATTAATTTTTTTAATAGAGTAAAAACTCCTTGAATTTACTACTTTGATTCTTTGCAGAACCAGATTTCCTTAACTTAAGCTCCTTCTTCCAAAAATTTCAATCAGTTAAAACCACATTTTCATTGTCAGCTCAAGTTTTTCTTTTTATTATTCAGTTTAGTGAGTTCTTCCTAACTTAGGAAATTGAGTCATTTGATTTTTCTTTCCCCATTCCCCAGAGTTGGAGACCAAACTAGCAACCAAGAATGCTATATTAACAGAAGATAACTCTGAAGATTTATCACAGGAGAGCATAATGGAGAACCTCACAGAGAATGGTCTATGGGACTCCAGAATGGGAGAATTATGGAAATGGAATGACAGGATATTGAGACTGGAAAATAGTCAGGAGAGTCAGAGCCGAAGAATAGTTACACACAGGAAAATTCCCACCAGTCAAAGAGGCATTAGATTTGGGTCTATTTTTTGTTCAGAACCAGGAGTTATCACGGAAGAACTCCACAGAAAGTGCCAAACACATGAGGGAAATTTTACAGAGAATTTAGATTTGAATACAGATACCCATTTGGGGAAGAAAAATTGCAAGGATACAGAATGCAGCAAAGACATAAGGCCTACTTCAGAACTTTCTTTAGGGGAAAAACTCAATAATAAAGAAAAACCCTATAAATGTAGTACATGTGCAAAGGCCTTTCGTTATAGGTCATTACTCATTCAACATCAGAGAACTCACACTAAAGAAAAACCTTATGAATGTAATGAATGTGGGAAAATGTTTAGCCAACCTTCATATCTTAGTCAACATAAAAAAATTCACTCTGGAGAAAAACCCTATAAGTGTAATGAATGTGGAAAGGCCTTTATTGCTTCTTCATCACTTATGGTACATCAGAGAATTCATACTAAGGAGAAACCTTATCAGTGTAATGTCTGTGGAAAATCTTTTAGCCAATGTGCACGCCTCAATCAGCACCAGAGAATTCAAACTGGAGAGAAGCCCTATACATGTAATGAATGTGGGAAAGCTTTTAGTGATAAATCAAAACTTGCACGACATCAAGAAACTCACAATGGAGAGAAACCCCACAAATGTAATGATTGTGGGAAAGCCTTTAGGAATAAGTCATATCTTAGTGTGCATCAGAAGACCCATACTGAAGAGAAACCATATAAATGCAATGAGTGTGGGAAATCCTTCAAGAATACCACAATTTTTAATGTTCATCAGAGAATTCATACTGGAGAGAAACCCTTTAGATGTAACGAATGTGGAAAAGCCTATAGAAGTAATTCAAGCCTGATTGTACATATAAGAACTCATACTGGTGAAAAACCCTATGAATGTAATGAATGTGGGAAAGCATTCAATCGCATAGCAAATTTCACAGAACATCAGAGAATTCATACAGGAGAAAAACCTTATAAATGTAATGAATGTGGTAAAGCATTCATTAATTATTCATGCCTTACAGTACACCATAGAATGCATACAGGAGAGAAACCTTATAAGTGTAGTGAATGTGGAAAGGCCTTCATGCGTTCTTCATCTCTAATTATACACCAACGAATTCATACTGAAGAGAAACCTTATCTATGTAATGAATGTGGGGAATCTTTCAGAATAAAATCACACTTAACTGTACATCAGCGTATTCATACCGGAGAGAAACCATATAAGTGTACTGACTGTGAGAAGGCATTCACCAAAATGGTAAATCTCAAGGAGCATCAGAAAATTCATACTGGAGTGAAACCCTATAAATGCTGTGATTGTGGAAAATCCTTCAGGACTAAGTCATACCTTATTGTACATCAAAGGACCCATACTGGAGAAAAACCATATAAGTGTAATGAATGTGAGAAAGCTTTTACTAATACATCACAGCTTACTGTGCATCAAAGAAGGCATACTGGAGAAAAACCCTATAAATGTAATGAATGTGGGAAGGTTTTTACAAGTAACTCAGGATTTAATACCCATCAGAGAACACATACTGGAGAGAAACCATTTAAATGTAACGACTGTGGGAAAGCATTTAGCCAGATGGTACATGTCACAGAACATCAGAAAATCCATAGTGGAGAGAAACCCTATAAATGTGATGTCTGTGGAAAAGCGTTCAGGAGGGGTTCATACCTGACGGTGCATTGGAGAACACATACTGGAGAAAAACCCTATACATGTAAAGAATGTGGAAAAGGTTGTATTACTCTATCACAGCTAACTCTACATCAGAGAATTCATACTGGGGAGAGGCCCTATAAATGTGAAGAATGTGGAAAAGCCTTCAGAACTAATTCAGACTTTACTGTACATTTGAGGATGCATACTGGAGAAAAACCCTATAAATGTAATGAATGTGGAAAAACTTTTAGGAGTAGTTCAAGCCTTACTGTACATCAAAGAATACATCAGAGAGAAACTCAGCTAATATAGGTAATAATAAACATTCATCCAGATGTCTATTCCACAAGAATAATTATAATCTGTATATTTAATGAATGTTGGAAGACTTTCAGAATCAATTTGCCAGGAAACACAGAGAAAAGACACTATGAACATATGAATGTGGAAAAGCATTTAATCTTATTAAATCTTAGAAGTTATAAGAAAATTCACAGTAGAGTACAGTAATGGACAAATGAAAGCCTTCATCCAGATTTCATACTTTATTCATTTCATAGATTATCTTAAATGAATTGCCTATTTATTTTTGCCTATTTTCCTATTGGTTTGTCTGTCAAATAAATTTGGAGGTGGTCTTTATGTATTTTAGATATTAATTCCTTTGTCATGTGTTTTGCAGATGTTTTTCTTTAGCATATCTTTATACTTTTTTATGTAGTAAAAGAATTCACCATGGTTTTATTTTTATAGTAAAATATTTTTTCCATTTTTGTTTTTTTCTTGATTTACTATTTTAGTTAAAAGGATCTTCTTAATTCCTAGGTTATACATAGTCTAAATTTGTTCCAGATTCTGATAATTTTATTCTTTACAATGAAGTCTTTAACCCATCTGGACTGGAGGGCTGTTGGTAGAAGAGCAACTCCAAATGGCCATTAACCTATGAAAATATTATGAACCTAAATAGTACTCAGGGAAATGCAAATTAAACCATCCAATGAGATATCACATTTCACTTCATGGAGTTAGCAAAATTAAGAGATCTTTTGCTAGTGGGGTTTGGGAAACCATGTACTCTATCAAAAGGTTATATCAGCTTATACTTTCACCAGCAATACAATTTTAAAATATTTGATATTTGAAAACAAATGCTTTGACTCAGAAGTTTACATAAATGAAAGCATCAGTGAATAAGTACACAAAGATGTTTACTGAAGTATACTTTTAGAGGAAAAGAAGAAATTCAACTGAGACAAAATGAATGGCCACTAATAGGGGAATGGTTGGATGCATTGGGATATATCCTGATATATGGAATAGCATGAGAGTAATTTTTAAAAAGAGATATCTACACTAGTGTACCTCAAGGATTTTCCACAGTTTTTTATAGATCACTACTTTAATATAGATATGTATATGTATACTATTTCATTTTTGGTAAACAATTAGATCAACTTCTTATTTATGCGTATATGTGATTAGATGAACATGGAAACAGGTTTGAAAGAATATATGCCGGCCAGTTAACATTGGTTAACTTGAAGGGAGGCGAAAAGGAGAAGGAGGTAGATAAGTAAGGGAAGAAACTGGGGAAAAAAGAGAAATGTAAGGGCAGCATGTATGGTATAAAACTGTGTAAAACTATATATTTGTATGAACTTTGTGAGTCATGAATGAAGGGATGGTCTCCAAAACTTAATGTTGGTTGTTTCACAGTTGGTGGAGAATCAGGTGGGGTTTTTTTGTTTGAATTTTCTGCACTTTGCTATATTTTTAGGTTTCTGTCCAATGAGCATGTAATATTTACATTAACATGAAAAACCCATTTTCCTTGTGAAGCTAATTTATTGGACACCTCTTATGCTGGGAATCACTGTGGGTGCTGGGTATGCATTGGTGGGGGAGGGGTAGTCATGGATCTAAGAACATGGGAATTGGTTTTGATCCTGCCTATATTTTAAAGTTACCCGGCACCTCACAACCCCCACCTGTGTGTTTTATTTGGAGGAGGTAATATAATTTTTATATAGATGGAAAATATCCAAGAATATTTAGATATGTCCAGGTTGTAGAGAAGACCATAAGCCTCAGAGAAAAGTTCCACTTTCAACATGGTGCCAAAGTAAAGGTTACAGTGGTAAAAAGTTCTTTGTATAACCTCACAGAACACTGGAGAATAGAGTGGAAATAGCCAAGGATTCCCAAGTCCACAAATGAAGGCTGGGAATACTACAAGAGTCCTAAAGTTGAAGTGGAATCCAGAAGCCAAGGACCTGATACCAAAAGGCTCTAACAGACCATGGACCTCATACCCCAAAAAAACAAGACATGATAAGCTATGCTTCAGTGGAGATTGAAGGAAAGAAAATCAAATGCCCTTCTTACAGTGTATACAACAGACAAGTATCTAATATTGGGAAGGGGGATATTGAATAAGTGATACAAGCTGTCTCCCATTATAAATGAATAATTTGACACTGGTTAAAATGACCATTTCTGATTAAATTTTAATAGTGAGGTTTATTAATTATTACCAAGAGACTTACATTCTTTGGATATAATGTACCACTTTCTGATCGGAAATTCTGAGGATTAGATCTTGAAATACTACCCTTAAAAACCCTGCTGTCACTACAAAATAATCACAGGGATGTAAAGTACAGCACAGGGAACATGGTCAGTAATACTGTAGTAACTGTTTGGTGCCAGGTGGGTAACTAGACATTGTCAGGATCACCCATAAGTTATATAAATGTCTAACCGCTATGCTGTATGCCTGAAAATAATATAATTTCGAATGTCAGCTGTAACTGAAAAATAAAAAAATATTTTAAAAAGCACCCTGCTGTCAAACTGTTGACATGATGATGCCAATTCTATTGACTGCTTCTTTCTACCTCCTAACACTCACACACACACCTAGGCCCTACCTCTTGTCCCTGCTTTCGAGCCAAGCATTTCAAGAAGAGAAGCACAGTTAGCAGGTTCAAATGACATAAGAACTGAAAAGTGTCCCTCGAGTTACGGAATGGAGATGACACAGGCCACCTTTACTAGAGCCGTTTCAATGGAGTGGGAAGGCTCCAAAGCCTGGTTCTTGTGTGTAATGGTATCTCATTATACGTATAACTTCCATTTCCCTAGTGGCTAATAATGTTGAGTCCCCTTTAAGGTGTTTACTGTTTTTTTTGAATATCCACTTTTGAGATGTGCATATTCAAGGCTTTTGCCCATATTTTCATTGGGAACTCTAGGTTTAAAATTCTGTATATAAGGCATTATTAGATATTTGTATTACAAATATCTCCTCATCTGCAGCTTGCCTTTTATCTCTAAATGATGTCCTTTGATGAATAGGTGCTTTTAATTTTGATGAAGAGTAAGTCATCAACTTTTTAAAAAACAATGAGTACTTTTATATTTTTATTTTTAATGTGTTATTGATTATACTGTTACAGTTGTCCCAATTTATTTTCCCTTTGTTCCCCTCCACCCAGTGACCCCCCTCCCTCCAGTTGCCCCCCACTTAGTCCATGCCCATTGGTTGTGCATATAGTTCTTCTCAACATCTTCCTGTCTACTCCACTCCCTCCTACTATGCTTCTTAATTCCTGTACCATCTCCCTCCCTTTCCCCCTTCCCCCTCCCCGCTGACCTCCCCCCAATATGTTCCCCATACCTATAGTTCTTTTCCCACTCTTGTTGCCTACTTAGTTTGCCTTTGTTTTGATTCCCTAGCTTCTGTTTTTGGTTGTTGTGATACAGTTTTCATTTTAATGTTCATAGTTGTGATCCTCTTTCTCCTAAACAAGTCCCTTTAACATCTCATATAACAGTGGTTTGGATCTGATGAACTCCTTCAGTTTTACTTTGTCCTGGAAGCACTTTCTCTGCCCTTCTATTCTGAATGACAGCTTCGCTGGATAGAGTAATTGTGGTTATAGGTTTTTGCTTTTCATTACTTGGAATATTTCTTGCCAGTCCCTGCTTGCCTGCAGAGTTTCTTTTGAGAAATCAGCTGATAGTCTTAATGGGACCTCTTCTCTTCTTCTCTCTTGCTGCTTTTAAAGTTCTCTCTTTATCCTTAATTTTTGACATTTTGATTATTACGTGTCTTGGTGTGGTTCTCCCTGAGTCATTTTTTTTAGAACTCTCTGTGCTTCCTGGACATGTATGTAAGTCTTATTTCCTTTCCCAAGTTGGGGAAGTTCTGCTTCTTTATTTGTTCACATAATTTTTTACTTTCTAGTTCTTCTTCTTCACCTTCTGGCAACCCTCTGATTCGGATGTTGGCCAGCTTATAGCTGTCCCATAGGTTTCTGAGCCTCTCCTCATTTTCCTCACTTCTTGTTTCCTCTTTCTGTCCTGGTTGACTGTTTGTTCCTTCCCTCCTTATGTTCCGATTTGTTGATTTGATCCCTGGTTTTCTTTCCCTCACCACTAGTTTCATATGTGTTTTTGTTCATTGCAGCAGGACTAGCCTTCATTCCTTCCCTGTCTTGTTTAAGATCTGCTTTTAGGTCTGGAAGCGTTCTTATAACCAAAGCTCTGAACTGAGCGTCAGAAAGATTTCCTATCTGCTGCTTTGTTAGATTAGATATTTGCTGTCTGGTCAGCTGCGTCACCGGGATCTCTATCATGATCTGTGCCATCCTGACAGTTCTGTGTTCACCTTTGCTTTCTGGGCAGGGCTATCAGACCTCCTACACTATAGGGGGCGGAGCCCCGTGCCCATCACAACCAAGCGACCCTTCTCACCACGCTGTGGCATTTTCTGTGGGGGTGAGGGTACAAAATTGATTCCTGCCATTCATTCTTTGCTGAGAGACTGGGAGCCTCCTCCTCCATCCCCACCCCCTCTGGGCCTCACAGTCCAAGGCAATGGAGGTCTGCCTTCCCTGGCATTGGAATCACAAGCTGATGGGTCTGGCCTGTAGTCAGGGGTGCTCCCCAGGCGCTTCTCACCTCCCCTTAAATACGGGTGTCTGTGCTTACTGCCGTCCCACCACTGTTGCCACTGCTCCTGCTGCTAGCACAGCTTGACCTCTCCACCCCGGCTTCGCACCTCCTACCCGTCTGGATGAGTAGCACTTCTTTATAACTTTATACATTGGACTTGCATTTTTTTTCTGGGACTTCTGGTTATTTCTGGTTTTGTGTAGTTGTATTCCTTCTTAGTTGTAGAGGGAGATGGAGCATGTCAGTCTAGGCCTCCATCTTGGCCAGAAATCCAAATGATGAGTAGTTTTAGGCTCAGTTTAAGAAATCTTTTTCTAACTTAAAGTCATAAAGGTATTTTCCTGAATTTTGTTTTGCATATCTGCTGTTTTTACTTTTAAACCTACAATCTAGCTGAAATTAATTTTTATGTATAGGATGGGATAGAGGTTAAAATTAATATTTTCCATTCAAATATACAATTTATTCAACATTATTTAATTAAAAGACCATCTTTTCCCCTCTTCCTTGGGTTGAAATAGAACCCTTATGATAAATCAGATGATCATTATTATGTGAGGATCTATTTCTAGATCATCTATTCTGTTGCGTTGTTCTATTAAACACCAAAAGTTTTAGTAAAAACAGATTTAGAGTAAGTCTTGGTATCTAGTGTAGAATGTCCTCAAATTAAAAAAATATATATTTTTTATTGTTTTTCTGTTATAGTTGTCCCACTTTTTCCTCCATATGTCTTTCATTGCCTGGCTTATTTCGCTAAATGTAATTCTGTCTAGTTCCATCCATGTTGTCGCAAATGGTAGGAGTTCCTTCTTTCTTTCTGCTGCATAGTATTCCATTGTGTAAATATACCACAGTTTTTTGATCCACTCATCTACAGATGGGCAGTTAGGCTGTTTCCAGCACTTGGCTATTATAAACAGTGCTGCCATGAACATAGGGGTGCATAGGTTCTTTTGAATTGGTGTTTCAGAATTCTTCAGGTATAATACTAGCAATAAAATTGCTGGATCAAAAGGCAGTTCCTTTTTTAGTTTTTTGAGGAAATTCCATACTGTTTTCCACAGTGGCTGCACCAATCTGCATTCCCACCAACAGTGCAGTAGGGTTCCCGTTTCTCCACATCCTCGCCAGCACTTGTTGTTTGTTGATTTGTTGATGATGGCCATTCTGACTGGTGTGAGGTGGTACCTCATTGTGATTTTAATTTGTATCTCTTAATAGCTAGTGATGTTGAGCATTCTTTCATATGCCTAGGGGCCCTCTGTATGTCCTCTTTGGAGAAGTGTTTGTTCAGGACTTTTGCCCATTTTTTAATTGGGTTGTCTGTCTTCTTGGTGTTGAGTCATATAAGTTCTTTATATATTTTGGAGTTCAGTCCCTTGTCTGAGGCATCATTGGCAAATATGTTTTCCCATATGGTTGGTTTCCTTTTCATCTTGCTGATATATTATTTTGCTGAGCAGAAGCTCTTTAGTTTGATGTAGTCCTATTTTTTAATTCTTTCCTTTATTTCCCTTGCCTTAGGAGATATATCAGTGAAAATATTGCTACTTCAGATATCTGAAATGTTCCTGCCTATGTTTTCCTCTAGGACTTTTATGGTGTCATGGCTTACATTTAAGTCTTTTATCCATCTTGGGTTTATTCTGGTGTATGGTGTAAGTTGGTGGTCTAGTTTCATTTTTTTGCATGTACCTGTCCAGTTCTCCCAACACTGTTTGTTGAAGAGGCTCTTCTCTATTTTATGTTTCTTCCCCCTTTGCCAAATATTAGTTTATCATATAGACCTGGGTTTATTTCTGGGCTCTCTATTCTGTTCCATTGAGCTATATGTCCTTTTGCCAGTACCAGACTGTTTTGATTACCGTGGCCTTGTAGTATAGTTTGATATCAGATATTAACTTCAGAAGAGGAAACACCTCCCTCTACTACATTGTTCTGCAGGAAGACTCAACAGATGTCAAGAAATAAGTGCATCAGGCTAGTCTAGATTGTTTCACATTTCTAATCCTAGTTCCACTCGTTTAATTCAGGAGTCACTTATGGGCGTCTACTATGTGCCAGGACTGGGACAGATGATTGGATGAATGAATGAATGAATGCTGAATGAGTGAATCATGATTCATACCCATGGTACAACACAGACTAGCTGAAATCATGGGTACACAGTCATAATAATACATAAAGCTATGGATGTAGGAAAGGAAAACAAGACTAACCTTGCTTGAGGCAATTGGAAAAGGCATTCCAGAGGGGCAATCTTTGAAGAGGACATGAGGGGGGAACAGGAGATTTCTAGGTGGAGCAGGGGAGAAAACACAGAAAGGATGGTCTCTAGAATTGGAGGAATGGTGGTACCTTGGATCGCAGTGACCAGCTCTGTGGATTGGGGCCTGGGTCATGCAGTCAACTAGAGGAACTGAGGTTAGGATGATATAAAAAGGGTTTTGGGCCAGGCGAAAGAATTTAGAATTCATTCTGTAGGCAAGGCTAAGAGTAAATCATACTCCTGGAAGAGGCAGAGTGAAAGCATTTAACCAAGGACTAACCCTGAGGTGAGCAGGAATGTCAGACATTTGCAATTCTGAATTCTTTCAGGTCTAAGTTTCTCTAATTCTGTGAATGGTCTGAAGTGTTATAACATGCCATAAGCAGACAAATGTAACAAAAATGAAGAAATGAGTCCATGATTAAGGATGATCATGTAGCATTTACATATGCCAGAAAGAAGGAAGGACTTTTCAGATCAGATTCAGTTGGCATCCATTCTTTCCAGCAACCAGAGGCATTTCTGAAACAGGGGACTCAAGCTGGGAATGCAGTGCAGACATCACTGGCCAGACAGAGGAGGAAAGAGATCATTTTTCACCTCTTCAAAGGCAGTACAGACTCCCAGACCAGAGGACACCTTTGCCAGGGGTTCACAATAGCATAGCATGGAAACTCAGATTCCCTGAGTCAACGTGGAGGAGAGCGCAGGAGACTGGGCACAAGCAACTGTCTAACCTTAACGCACAACCTAAAATCTCAGCATCCATTGTTTTACAACTTTTTTGGCCCACGTGACCTATCTGTACATTTTGTTCTTGTTTTTCTTTCCACTCTATGTTCCCTGAGGACAAGGAGAGCATATACACCATTTTAGAACACCTTCCCACCCCGCTCTATATAATGTTGTGTATAATAGGTGCTTAAAACTATTTCATGACCTAACAAATGAAGGAAAATGCTTGTATTTCAGGGGCTCAGTCAGTTGTACCCTGTGCTCAGCTGTTAGCTAAGGGATCAAAGTAAAGGATGCTGATCTGCTCTTGCGACTTATTCCCAGTCTATCAACCTGCCAAAACATTCCTCTTGCCATATACCCCAGGATTTGAGATCAGTAAGCTCTGAGCCTTGAGCCCTGATGATCTGATTGGAGCTACTTTAAAGGTAGTTCTCTAAGAGAGTGTCAGCACCCTTGGCTAGGTAGGAAGTACCTACATTTCTCATGACCATTGGGTTCCTGAAAAGCAGACACTTTAAATATGTCAATGTTTACAAATGGACTATTTGATGATCTGCTCTGGGCTACTTACATGCAGAACTTAAAGGCTGTGTATCAACTTCAGGATTATTCTTGGTTACTTTATTTGTTTCATTTGTCTGTTAAAAGGGTTGAATTTGACGCTTTTCAGTTAGTAAACATCTACTTGTCTAGGACCTACACAGTACTCAGAAAACAAAGTATAAGTGATTTTATTATGCATTTGTACGATAAAAATGATCATCAATGGAATAGACCACATGTTGTATGAAATATTGTAGAAGGGAGTCAGATAGTAAGAGTGAAATACTTGTAAAGATATTTCTGATTTCACCAGTCAGTATTAAAGGAGGGAGAAATCAAATTATGGAAATTAATTTACTACAAGTTGTTTGGAAGACAGATATTTACAACTGATAACATAAGCCATACAGTATAAACTTACAAACTCTAAGTGGATGCTAGTCAAGGCCTACACACAAGCCTTGAGACACCTAGGAAATGTCATCAATATAAATCTGTGCAGGTAGAAAACCTTAAGCTGAATGCCACTTCCAGGCTTAAATGAAACCTGGGCAGTTCTTATAGGCCCCAAATCACTAGCAAACCAAAGATTTCTTGATATTAACTTGTGTATTTAAAGAAGAAAGAACCTATGAAATCACAGGGGCTGCCTTTCCAATCCCTCTCCCTGGCCCACCCCCATTTAGGTTCTTATATAGTGACTGTAACCTGGAGAATGTGTCCCTGCTGCATTTCTTGTGTCCTTTGTCACTGAAAGTTGTCCTGACAGCAACACACGTGCTCAGGACCTTCTGGTTCACAGTAGTAATGACTGTGTTGACAGTTGCTCCTATGTTAGGATTCTTTAGCTTGGCTCTTTGGACAGTTTCTTTCTGCACAGACTTATACCTTTAATTGAAAGAAAAGCCACTTTGTCTTTCACAACCAAAAGGTTTTTTTAAAAAAATTTATTTTGAAATATTTAAGTCATTCTTTTTCTTTAATCCAAAACGACTGAGTGGTCTTTGGTCCTTTTTGTCTTCTGATGTTTGAAACGCCAAGCATTCTGTTTTCCAAAGAATTTGAGAGTCTTCCCTATTCATTACCTCATTACCTGTGGCCATTAGCATGTGAGAGGGGAGATACCAACTGCATCTTCAGGCTCTTGCAATGGGAGTTATTTCAACACCTTATTTTGCTGAAGTTTAGGTACAGAGTTTCTGAATTGAAGTTAATATAAATCATATTCATTAGATCCAATGGGGCAGCTACCAGGCAGCAGTTTCCACTTATAGAAACAGAGAAGTCAAATGCTCACAGATTGTTCGCAGTTCAGAAGCACTGAATTTAAATGTCATCCTCATAGCTCCGTGGTTGGTGAGATAACCAAGCAGATTCCAGGAGCCTGATCTGATGTCCTAAACCAAAACTCGAATGCCTACAGCAGCCTGGCAGACACAGTGACTGAGCGAAGTGGGCCAAGATCAAGATGAGAGATGGCTCCTGACCCTCATCCTCAGTGATGGCACACTCAGGGCCATCAGAGGGGGTAGCAGGTACTCAAACCCAGCTAATTATTGCCACCAAGGAAAACAGGCTTGCTGTTCCCAGACCTCCTGCCCCCATGCCACCCTACCCTTGTCCCTGCCAGAGCAGCTAGAGATGCAGATATTTGTGTGGTTGATGATTCCTTACTTTTAAACACTGACTGCCAATCCAAATGTAAGAGCCAGTGCTGATCAAGACTTGGGCCAAAGGAAAGCTCACCCATGGACAACGGGCACTGAGGGCTGACTCTCTGCCATCTTTTCGCTAAACCTTCAGGCCTAACTAGTGTTTTGCAACTTAGATCTCACTTAAAATTTAGGGCTTTTTCTCTCCCTGGCTCTAAGTAAAGCTCAATTTGCAATATAAAATTGAGTGACTTCACTTAGTTTTTCCTGCTGTTGTTTTTTCTGTTTGTTTCTTTGATTGTTAATTTTATGTTTACCAGGAATATAATTATGGTTAAAATTTCCATTCATGCATTCATAAAGCAACTTGAATACCTTTACAAAAAGTTATTATTCTTATCAAATAATATTTTTCAAAAATTTTAAAGGTTTTTATTTATTTATTTTTAGAAAGAGGAAGGGAGGGAGAAAGAGGGAGAGACGCATCAATATGTGGTTGCCTCTTGCATGCCCCTAATTGGGTCCCTGGCCCGCAACCCAGGCATGTGCCCTGGCTGGGAAATGAACTGGCGACCCTTTGGTTCAGAGGCCGGTGCTCAGTCCAATGAGCCACACTAACCAGGGCTCTTATAAAATACTATTGAAAGTAATACTCTTAAGGCCATTATAGAACATTTAAGATCATCCATATAAAAAAGCAATTGGTAAACTTAATGTATAAGATTTGATAGCATAAAATTCAAAAATTTTATGCATTAAAAGCAAAATTAAATGACAAAGGAAACTGGGGAACTTTCTTTTAGCAAATATGATAGACAAAGGGTTAATGGCCTCATTTTAAAAAGTTTTTACAAATCAATGAGGAAAACAGTAAGTCTCCTACTGATAACTGAACAAAAGAAATGAAGAGACAATTCACCAAAGTGGAAAATAACTATTTAAGGAACAAATGGAGAAAGAATTCAACCTCACTAGTAATTAAAGAAATGCAAATTGAACAGCAGATGCTATAGTTCCCAGTGCAGACATGAGTGCAATGAACAGGTACCTCTATGCATTGCTGAAGTCAAGCATTCAGTTCTGTTAAACAAATATTGAGCCTCTCCTCTGTGCTAGGAATTATGTGTGCAGATGACAAAGGCCCAGCCTTACCCCCGATGAGTGAGTGAGTGAGTGTATCCCGTGCGGGAGACACAGGTGATTCCATCACTCCGTGGTAAATGGCAGAGGCACCCACAGCACGTAGCAAGTGCAGGAGTAAGGCCATAGCTCAGCCTGGAGGGTTGGGAGGATTATTTGAAGAAATGATCCTGAGTTGAGTCTTAAAGGGTGGCTAGAATTTAGCTGGATAAAGAAGGGCAATGAGAGGAAGAGAAGTGTAGGCAATGTCTGCAAGAAGGCTGGAACTGCTGCAGCATTGACATCAAGCAGAGAGGCTCAAGGGAGGCCTCATGAGGTACAGAAGCGGGGAGAGGACTCAATCAGATATGTAGTTTTTAAAATTCTACATAACAGTCACTGTGGTTTATCTTTTTAATTTAAATGTACGAGATGAAAACACACAACCCAGTTAAAAATTGGGCAAAGGACTTGAATAGACATTTCTCCAAAGAAGATATACAAATGACGCATCAGCACATGAAAAGATACTCATCATAAGTAGTCATTAGGGAAAAGGATATCGAAACCAGAATGAGATGTCACTTCATATTCATTAGGATGACGATTTGTTTTTAAGTAAGATAAATGTTAGTATTTAGAGAATTTTGAATTGTTGCTCATTGTTGGTGGGAGTGTAGAATAGTGATACCAGTGTGGAAAACTATTTGTCACTTCCTCAGAAGCTTACACTTAGAATTACCACGTGACCCAGAAATTTCACTTCTCAGTGTATACCCAAAAGAATTGAAAGCAGGGACTCAAACAGGTATTTGTTCACCCATGCTTATAGTACCATTATTCACAATAGCCAAAAGGTAGAAAACCATCCTACTGTTTATTGATCAGCCAATGAAAAGATAAACTAAATGTGGTACATGTACAATGGAATATTACCCTTAAGAAGAAATGAAATTCTCACACATGCTATAACATAGATAAACCTTGAAGAAATTAGGCTAACTGAAATAAGCCAAGCACAAAAGAACAAATACTGTATTATTGCACTTGTATGAGGTGCCTGGAGTAGTCAAATCCATAGACAGAAAGAATAGAGCTTTATGGGGGCTGGGGAAATGGAAATATGGGGAGATTCTGTTTGGGATGATGAAAAAGTTCTGGCATGGGGTAGTGGTGATAGCTGCACAACATTGAATCTCTCTGATTATATACCTTTAAAAAATGGTTAAAATGGTGAATTTTATGTTCTGTATATTTTACTACAATAAAAACATAGAGAAATGTAACATGTTCTGGAAAATTCAAAGAAGTATATGGAAAAATATTCTACCATCCAGAGTTATCCATTTTACTTTTGGTAACTACTCTCAAATATTTTCTTTTCCATACACATGTTCATATATATGTTATATTTTGCTAGATTGGGGTCACACTCTCCATGCTGGTTTGTAGCTGCCTTTTCCACCTAATGAGAGATGGCGAGAGTCCCAGGCACTCCCACAGCACAGTGGTGAAGTGCATAAGCCCTGCAGGCACACTGCCAGGCTGGGTCTTGGTCCCACTGCTTACTGGGCTACCAGCTGTGTGGCCTGAGGGGCCACCTCACCCTCTAAGCCTATTTTCCCTTCTATACAAAGGAAATGAGTGACAATAATAGTACCAAACATATGTGGGGTTAACGATGAAACCGTATCCTTAATATGTATGAGCACAGTGCCTGGTACCCAGTAAGAGAAAGCTGCTGTAATTATTAATTATTAGTAACATTGATAATCCTCACCTATTCTTTAAGACAGCATGTTGTATGGTGTGCTGCGTGGATACACCATCCGTGACTTAACTCGTCTCCTGCGTGCGACACTTGCCATTTCTAAATCTTTGCTCAAAGAAAGAGAATTGTTGGGTCAAAGAATAAGCAGAGTATAAGGTTTTGATACATGTTGCTGGACTGTCCCTATAGATAGACTGTCATATTCAAAAGCAGGAGAACAGCTTTATAATAGCAAAAAATGGGAAACAATGGCCCAAACTAAAAAAATAGCTTATACGTTGTCCAGCAGAGTCCACGGCATTGTGGATGAGGGAATAAACGCACAGCGACTGCAAGAATCCTGTGGAGAAGAGGGGACAGAACTGGCCACTTTCAAGAGGAGAAAGTGTAGTTTGTCCCTGCCTTAACAGGCTTTTACTGATTTCTTAGGTGGGTTACATCCAAGAAAATTGTGAATCATAGTGCCCATCATTGCCTTATATGATTATTACTTTTACATATTAGAGAAATGTTAGACATGCATGGATGATAAGGGTAACTTGTCTAGCCACATCCTGTTCTTAGACCTTGGCCCAGAATAGGCCCTAAGAGACTGGTTCAAGGTTACATGCTGAACATCTGTTGTTCTTAGCCCAGGATGAGGGAGTTCTTTAGCAGAAAGCAAGCTTTTTAACCATTATATAAACACAGGCCTGGTCCCCCGCGGGAAAACTGGTGTGTGGAGTGGGTCCTGCGTGCCACCACGCTCCCATTGGTTTTCCACTCTGGGGCTGAGCTACATTTGCCACTACCAAGCACCCCGGCTTCCCATAATACATGATTTCACTTATTAGCATATTATACAAATATTTATAAATATTTTGCCAAGAGAATGCTTAAGACATCATTTTAAGTGGAAGAGCAAGTAAAAAAGTATATTTATTATAATGTTACATTTTTTAAATCCTAGGAATAGGGAGAAAAAAAAGACAAGAAAGTTTGAGTAATAGATCTATACATTGTTTCCTCTTACCATTTTTCCCAAGTTGCATTTAATGTGTATACAATGTTTATAACGAAAGGAAAAAATTTCACTGCGAAAGCATGATTTGTGTCTATATATTAAGGTTGTTATATAAATATAGTTTCACATTGCAGATAGATCTTTAAATAAGCACCCATAGCATGAAGCCCATATTTCAATTTTCTGGTTGAAATTTTTTAGATACAAAGTCACTTCCTTGAGTCTTATCCATATATTCAAAGGTTGGAACTTGGAGATTTGTTCTGTGTGGTATGGAATCAGCAGCAAGATCAACAGACATTATTTCCCAGAGGAAGTGAATCTAACAGGACTCTGGGAGGTACAGCCCCATGTTCCCCTAAACAGAGCCCAGCTGCTCTCCTGAGGGCCACAGTCCAGGGAAGGACCCTAAGTGTTCAGTCATTTGCATGGACTTCCTAGACCCAGGGCTCCTCCATCTACACCACCTTGAGGTGATAGGCAGGTTAACTGATATGTGTGAGCCTCAGTCTCCTCATCTGAAAAGCGGGTATAATAATCTTCTACCTATCTTACTGTGTTGAGGTAAAATCAAAGGCAGTAAACCTTGTAATGTGTAAACCCAGTGCCCAGGACTTACTAGTCACTCCCGAGATGTTAGCCATCATTACCGTCATCATCCTCCAGTTCTCTCATGTTTATAAAGGACCGCCAGGCCTAAGGAGAGGTAACTAGTAATTCAGGGGAAGCAGTCATGGATGTCACGGATTTGGAGTTAAATGACCTGGATTGTCAAAGTGCAGCGGTCCCCAATCTGTTGGGCACCAGGGAGGGAGAGCCCAGGTGCGCTTCCCTGGCTCACTCACCTCAGATGCCTGGGAGGGGGGCGGCGGGGGAGGGGCAGAGGAGGTGGAGCTCTGGTGAGCTTCCCTCTTGGTCTAGTTCCTACCGGGCCTCAGGCCTCAAACTGCTACCAGTCAGCTGCCCGGGGTGGGGGGTTGGGGACCCCTGTCACAGTGGTTGCAGGACTTACTCATTCAGTGGCCTAGGGCAAGACACTTAATCCTTAGAGATGTGCTGTGCAAGAGAAGTGGAACATGAGCCAGAAAGGTAACTTTGAATTTTCTAGAAACCACATTACAGAAAGTAAAAAGAAACAGAAACAGGTGAATTTAATTTTAATAATATACTTTATTTAACCCAATATATCTAATATCATTTGAATATGTAATAAATATTAAAATATTCATAAAATATTTATTTTAAACTAAATCTTTGAAAGCCAGTGAGCAATGTATACTTACAGTACATTTCAATTTGGAGACTAAAATTTTAACTGAAATATTTGATCTGTATTTCATAAAATGTATAGTTGAAAAATGAGATTCACATGCCAAAGTTGTTCCAAACATATTATTCTGATAACTGGGTTTTAGTTTTTAAATGTAAATTAATTACAATTAAATAAAATGAGGAATTCAGTTCCTCAGTTGCATCAGCCACTTTTCGAGTTCTCAGTAGCCACCTGTGGCCAGTGGCTGCTCTCGTAGACAGTTACAAGGGGAGGTAACATCTGCTTCACCGAGTTGTCATGAGATTGTTTGTACTAGAGAGATTTCTAAGTCATGCAAAGCTGTCCAAGTACATTACTACTCCCAAAGTCACCCAGCTAATGAGAGTGGCTTAGGGACCAGACTTAGGCCAGTGTAATTTCCATATATGGACATATGAAAATTGAAAAATACATAATGAGCTTCTCAATTTTTTAAAACTGTGATCCACAGTAAGAAATAAATCTTTTCACAATACCATGGTATACATAAATGTGTGTGTGTGCATATAGATTGGCAGCCATTGTTTCTGAAAGGAAAATTACAATATGGATATTTTAAATTCCTTTTTATTTTTTTTCCTTGTGATCCCCACCTCCCTCTCCTTCTCTTCCTTTTAATTTAATGCTGGCCATGACCCACTAAACAGAATTCATGGCTACTAGTGGGTTCCAAACCATAATTTGAAAAACACTGATCTTAAGAGTCTACACTTACGAGCATTTTAAAAATTGATTTGTTTTGCATCACAAATAACACCTCTTTATAGCTACCAGTCAGTTCAAAAAGGAAACATATTCTCCCCAGTTAAATAAGAAGGATGATATTATTTTGGATAAGATACAAGGAAATAAGCAACTTACCCATTTGCTGTTGTTGCTGTTGAGTATCAGCAAATGTGTATTAGGAGGCACGGTCCCTGTCACTGGGTTAGGCCCTAGACAGCTGGCCCAAGACTGACAAGATCCCTGATCACAGAGCTTCTTGCTCTAAATTTCAAAACTCTGCTCTCAAATCAAACTCCTGAGTTGTGGCTACCTAGGTAGTAGAATTAGAACTTGTAAAATGAACAAGGGAACTCTTTCAGTGACCCCAACTTGATCGGGCCACTTCATAAGAGCACATGAACAGGGGAGACCCTCAAACCCTGCCTAGCCCTTGGGGACCACACTGAGACCCATGAGTAATTTTCAAGGGACGACTAGTCTGTCTGGGTCCTACCTGCTCAGGTCTTATTCTGTGACCTCTGGGAACAGGCGGGTGGGCATGAGAGCTACTGGGCCTGTTCCTCAGAGCTGTGACAGTGCAGAAAAAGGAGAGTGAGGCTGGGGCAACCGGGGACCAAAACCATGGGACATTTGATTGGAAACATCGTAGATTTCTATCATGGGCGGGCAGGGACTGGCTTTCCACTGGACAGGCAGTGGAAACTTTGCTTCTAATCCTAGAGCCACCACTAATATGTGTATGGCCTTAGGCAAGTCCTTAGCTCTGTGCCTCTTGGTTTTCTTCCCTGGACAGCAAGGGACTGAGCAGTGTAACCACCATGTTTGTTTCTAGCTCTGACTTCTCAAAAGTCAAACATGGAACGTAGCAATTCTAAGTTGCTTCGGGTAAAAAGACCAGTGCAGTAACTCAGAGGAGACTTTCCAAAAGCATTATTTTGCCATAGGGAGCTTAGTTCCTGATGAGAGGATAATTTGAAAGTCATGCAAACAGAGAAGACATAAGATTTAAGAGATGATATAAATGTAGGTATACATATAGATATATAATTCCCCCTCTAGAATACCCTTTTTTCCATACTTTTTTCTCCTTTCTTACTTTCTGCAAATGGTCTCTAGAGAAGAAATGGATTAGAGGGGGTTTCCAAAGCATATTACATGGTACATTAGTCATAATGGCAGAGGAGTTCTGTGCCGAAAGTTTGGGAAATCTTCATTTTATGTTCCACTCTTGAAGAGTCACAACTCTTACTGGCATAGTAAGGTACTAAGAGTCCTTCAGTAAAAGAGATTGTTGACTTTTGTTTAACCCGGGAACCCTCAACCGTGCTTGATGCCAGAGCCTTCTCATAATGCCCACTAACACCTCGGGCCAGTGTTCCCTGGAGCATTGTTCCCTGACACTGCATCCCTGGCAGAGGCCTGGCGCATCACATTGCTCTCCTTTGCTTGTATTCCAGCCCATTAAACTTTTGCTGTTCCTTAGGTGCCACCTGATGTGAATGGCATCGTGATCTCTTGAATGAGCAGTAGCTTGTAGTAATGATCTAACAGTTTCAATGCAATATGGACAATTAGCCAATATGCCAGAACCATGTGTGATTTACTGGGATGGAAATCGGTCCACTCATGTATTTGTTTATTCAGACTCTCACTCAGAGAATGATTATGAGGCTTCTGGTTCTGAATGGTGGAGCGAGTGCACATTTGTCTCCTCTCCTGCAATCCCACTAAAGTGATAATAAAGGATTTAGTGGAGAAATAAATTCTGAATCACAAACAGAACAGGGGGGGAGCCATGAGTGCTTTCTAGGCACCAAGAGGAAATGGAAGCTATTGATGGAGCAAATATAGTGACCATGGCTGAGATGATCCAAAAGGAGTTAGAGCAGAGGAGGGAGCCCATCTGCTAGGATGTACTGATAAGTCTCCTGCGGAAGGAAGTATGAGACAGAGGAGGAAGAACTTAGGGGAAGGTTTTCAAGGGAGCTATGCATTGTAGCTGAGCCGGGGTTCTTTTATCAAGAACTTGTGACCAAGAATCGACTTCTTCCCAACCCTTATAAACAGTACCAGCAAATCAGTTCAGAAGAGAGAAGACATAAAGGAGGAGCCCGGAAGAGGAAGAAAAAGAAGTGACAGGGAGACAGAGCACTGAAGAGCATGGACAGGCAGGGCCAGAGCGGCAAGGAGCCCGGGGAACAGAGGGCGGCCGGAGTGCAGCGCTGGGCAGCAGGTGTCCCGCGGCTGCAGCTCCCCAGCGCCCGAGCACACGTCGCGGATCCGGAGCGCACTCCACGGCGGCCGACGCCATCCAGTAGCCCCAGGCTCCTCGTTAGTTCTCTGAGCAGCAGTGCCTCAGGAGGGACAGGTGAGGAACCAAAGGGCGGCCTACGGCTGCGGCGCGACCGCAGGGGAGGGTTCCCAGGGAGCTGGCTCTCTGAGAGCAGAGTAGGAGTCTGGAGGGACCACGGCCCGGCGCCCCCCCCCCCCGTGCATCCGAGCCGGAAGACGCCCGAGGGCACCGAGGGCGAAGAGGCCACGTGAGGACGCTTCCCTCCACCCCTGCCCACGCACGCCGCCCTGTCTCTTACCCTGCTGTGCTGCGGAAGAAGGAAAACGTTTTTAGCTTGGGTAAGGAATGGCTTTGCTTTGGGGATTTAAAGTGGGTCCTGGAAAGGGAAGAGGGAGCTGGTCTGTCAATTTGGGGGTGGGGCTGGCTGGGGCTTCGACCTGGAGAGAGCAAGGTCTGGTGCAGAGTTGAGCTCTGGGAATGAGAGTAGTGGTGACTGAGCGACACCAACTGCCAGCAAAGGCACGGGAATGGCGCGATCGGTAGCCAGACTGTCCCCCTGACCTCGCCCTCCTGCACTGGGTTCCTTCTCCTCCTTGCCTGATCTGAGGCACGAGGCGTGCGGACGGGAGTGGCCCCTAGGCTTGGTGTCTGTTGCGCGCGTGTGTTGTCCGGGACGCTTTTGAGAAGCTAAAGCAGACACCCACAGACCTTGCAGTGGGCAGTGCTTTTGAGTGCATTTCAGGGGGGAGAAGCGCATCGAGAGTTTAGTGTGGCACCTGCCAGGGTACACTAGGTCTGCGCCCCCTTACTGATGCATAGTGTCCACGCTGGCCAAGCGGCTGCATAGCTGTCTCACGGCTGCAGTAGTTTCTACGTGTTTTCAAAAGGTGGGCGTAGGACAGGTGTGCCGCAGCGGGAGTCACTCAGCTGCCTCCTGCTGCTGGGTTGCGGTCGTTCTGGTTGCAGGCAGGTGGGAGGAGGCAAAGGCGCCAGGGGTCTAGCACTTGCATCTATATGGGCGCATTTCAGGAATTAAAAAGGCGTATTTGAACCTGCGCACAATCCGTGTTTGCAATGCGAAAGGAGGGCTCTCCCTAGGACGCGCACGTGTCGATATGGGCGCGTTTATGTTAGAGAGGGCACTGGTATTTCACCGGATGCTTTGCGCAGACCTTTCCTTTCTCCCCTGTCCCCTGAGTGCCAACGAAACAGGTAGTCTGATCCCCCAAATTGGGTCTCTCATGGTTACTATATGAAAAATAACCTTTCTTGAAAAGTATATTTGTTGAATACGTAGTCCCAAATAATTTCATATCCTGAGTCATTGTATTGCAAGAAACATTCATCACCATTTTCTGTGTTTAAAACAATGTTCTGCATTTACTTTAGAAATAGACTCCACATAGAATATGCACTTCAGAAAGGTTAGAGCCAAGGTCTAGAACGAATACATACACACAGACAAGATGTGATAGGAGCATATTAATATAAAACGGAGTACTTTCTGTTCACAGATGTGGCTCGGGTGCGCCCTCTTTGGCATGAGCTGGTATCGCCCAGTGTACATAGACCGTGTCTGCCTCCTCCGTGTGCTCTCAATACACCCGGAATGTGGCTGAGATCACACACTCTTCACTGAATAGCATGCCTTCAGGTGTGTTTACATGGACTGTCTCATTACCTTGATATATAAGTAGCTATCGCTGAGCTAGAAAGCACGTTAGTTTTGAAATGGGTTTCCATACCGAAATAAAACTTTAGCTTAAATTATTAATTTAAAATTAATAACATTGGATGTCTGCTTCAGACTGTTTCTGTAGGCTGAGGGTGACCTAAGATTGAATTTGACATGAATATAGCAGTGTTGAATACTATTTTCAAAACAACAAATATTTATTTATATGGATTTGATATTTGAAATGACAATGAGATAAATAGCGGATTTTAAAAAATCTTTGAAAATGAATGTCTTTTGCATGGAAAATTATTGTAAGAGAAAAGTGTAATTTGCAAAAAAGGATAGATAGCATGTGTGTGGAATTGGTCAAGATTTACAGAAAGATTGAGAGTTTTTAAAAAATATTTTATTGTTTTTGCTATTACAGTTGACCCACTTTTTTCTCCTCCGTCCCCCTCCAACAGCCTAGCCTGCCCTCACTTCCATAATCAATCCCCTCACGGTTGTCCATGTCCCCGGGTCCTTCATGTGTTCTTTGCCTAATCCCTTCACCTTCTTTCAATGAGTCCCCTCCTCCCCCCTTCACTCTTACAGCTGTCAGCCTGTTCCATGGATCCATGCCTCTGGTTCTATTTTGCTCAATAGTTTATTGTTTTCATCGGATTCCTTTTATAAGCAAAATCATATGGTATTTGTCCTTCACAGGCTGGCTTATTTCATTTAGCATAATAGTCTCCAGTCCTAGCCATGCTGTCACAAAAGGTAGGAGTTCCTTCCTTCTTTCTGCTGTGTGGTATTCCATTGTGTAGATGTACCACAGTTTTTTCGTATGTCAGTGAGGCATCTGTATGTCCTCCTTGGAGAAGTGTCTATTCAGGTCCTTTTCCCATTTTTAAATGAATTATTTTTCTTCCTAGTGTTGAGTCTTATAATTTCTTTATATATTTTGGAGATTAAACCCTTGTCTGATGTATTGTTGGCAACTATATGGTAGACCAAAAAGTTTGTTTCGTTTGGCACTATTAGTGCTTAGTTGTCTTTAATGTCATTTGAAACAATTGTGTTAGATTTTATTGTGACAGCTGTCATATCAGTGTGCATTAAAAAAAAAGACTACAAAAATTGGCGAATTTTTGTCCAGCCATTTTAGTATTGAAGATGAAATAAAATGCGTAAGATTTTTGGTGTATTATGCTATATTATTTCAAGAAAGGTAAAAACAAGTGAAAGGTAAAAACAAGTTTGTGTCAAGATATTTCAGGTCAGGACAGGATTAATAAAAAATAAGTCCATCCCATTCCTGTCCTTGCACAAGAACTGGCTTCACTGCAGAGCAGAGGCGCTTGGGCCCTGCAGTGTTTTCACGGGTTGGAATGGAAGTCCCCCTCACACTTTGCATTTCTGCACATTTCTCCCCTTTGTGTTTAGCTGCAGTCATTTGAATGTGCTTGACCATCTGGCTGTCCTGTTTTATGGGGTTAGGTGGGAGAGCTCAATCCCAATTGGTTTGCTCCTGGTTTGGTATAAGTAAGGAGCTGCCTGTCTAGGGAGCCCTGGCCCCTCTGGTGAGGTGAATACGGCTGCAGACATCTAGCCAGCCCCAGAGCCAAGGTTAAGACAAAGAAGATACAAGTCAGTTTAAGTATTAGAAACAGCTTTCACTGCCCAAAGGGGACTGAGCAGAGTCTATAAACAGGAAGCGGCCCTCTGTGCCATCTTTTCCGTCTGGGGTGTGGGGCGAGGATCCTAATGAAGACAGTAGGCCCCCACCAGGCTGACAAGAGGCCCTTGGGCAGGAGAGAACATTTGACTGCCATGTGAGTTAGTCCGCATCCTTGCTCTAAGAGTTCAAAGTAAAGCACTACAGCCCACTCTCTCCAAGAATCCCGCCCTTGGTTTTTTCATCTTCCTTTTTGAACCACAAGAGCACGCAAGCCTCTTGCAGCCAAGGGCCCCTGCTGCCCTGGAGAAGGTGGATCATCACTGCCCCAGCTGCCCACTGTCTTTGTAATTCGAGTGATGTCCACAGTGATTTAGGGACATCGTTTCTCCAAATGACTTACTTTCCAGGATGCTTGGAGGATTCTAATCCGACCCCCACCCCCCTACGTTTCGTATGATTTCCTCTCTACGACCACAAGCCCAGGTTTCCCGCTAATAACGAAAGGCATCCAGTGCCAGCAATTCCTACAGCAGGGGACGTGAAGAGCAAAGGCAGGGGTTGGTTGGAGAAGGGGCTGAATGTTGACCACGAGTTGTAAATGTGAAGAAATGTGATGCTGAACTAGGAAGTTCAATCTGGAGCTTTAAAAGCAAAGATGGTAGTGCTGGCTCCTTTGCAGTTTAAACAGATCCAGGTTCTTCTGCCTGTTAAAGCAGCGGCCTGCAGGTGCAGATGTATAGGCATAATACCAGCACATGCAGAGACCCACACATCACCAGTACCACCCAAAAATCCCACCTGCCTTATTTCTGTATAATTACTAAAAGTTTTAAAAGAGAGACCAGTAATAATTTATTCCTGATACCTCTGAATCCAATTGAGAGGTATAGTTCAAATACTGTAAACTAATCTTTCATATTTATTTTTTCATCTTGCCTCATAGAAGAAATTTCCAAACCTTTACTTTTTCATGATTGTAAGATCAATTAAAGAGGAAACACAGTTTGGGTTTAATTAAAGTTTTTAAAAACTGACTTTAGAGGGAGAGGAAGAGAGACCAAGAGAGAAACATGGGTTGTTGTTGCACTTAGTGATGCAGTCATTTGGTTATGCTTGTATGTGCCCTCACCGGGGGTAGAACCTGCAACCTTGTGGGTTGGTATGACATTCTAACCAACTGAGCTACCAGCCAGGGCATCCTTGAAGTTTTGACTGATTTAAAGAATAGGCATATTTCCCAATTCTAAATGCTATTATTCAGGGAAAAATGCTAGCATTCGCATGGCTTTAAATGTGAGCCATGTCTTTGGTGCGAGAAGGCTGCTTTTAGGTGAGTGAGTTCCTTTCACTACTTTTGCCAGAGTCTCTTTTGATGTGTTTTTTTGTTTTGTTCTGTTTTTTTCTTTTTAAAGTATATTTTATTATGTTGTTACAGTAGTCCCAATTTTTTTCCCCTTTGCTTCCCTCTGCTCAGTACCCAACTTCTGTCCAGCAATTCCAGCCCCTCTCCCTTAGTTCATGTCCATGGGTCGTGCATATAAGTTCTTTGGCTTCACCCTTTCCCACATTATTCTTAACTTCTCCTGTCTATTTTGTACCAACCAATTATGCTTCTTAATCCCTGCACCATTTCCCCATTTCTCCCCTTTCCCCCTCCCAGCTGATAACCCCCCCCCCAATGATTCCCATACCTATGATTCTATTCCTATTCTGGTTCCTTAATTGGATTTTGTTTTTATTTTTTAGATTCAGTTGTTGATAGTTGTGTTTGTTGTCATTTTAATGTTCATAATTTTGATCTTCTTTTTCTTTAGTAAGTCCCTTTGACATTTCATATAATAATGGCTTCGTGATGATGAACTCCTTCAGCTTTACCTTTTCTGGGAAACACTTTATCTGCCCTTCCATTCTAAATGATAGCTTTGCTGGATAGAGTAATCTTGGTTGTAGGTCCTTGCTTTTTATCACCTTGAGTACTTCTTGCCAGCCTCTTCTTGCCTACAAAATTTCTTTTGAGAAATCAGCTGATGATCTTATAGGCACCCCTTTGTAGGTTACTCTTTGCTTTTCTCTTGCTGCTTTTAAGATTCTCTCTTTATCTTTAACCTTTGGCTTTTTAATTATGATGTGTCTTGGTGTGGTCCTCTTTGGGTCTAGCTTGTTTGGGACTGTCTGTGCTTCCTGGATCTGTATGTCTATTTCCTTTGCCAAATTGGGAGTTTTCCTTCATTATTTTCTCACATAAGTTTTTAATTTCTTGCCCCTCTTCTTCCCCTTCTGGCACCCCTGTGGTTCAGATGTTGGCACATTTAAAGTTGTCCCAGAGGTTTCTAAGCCTGTCCTCATTTTTTTCAATTCTTGTTTCCTCATCTGTACTGGTTGACTGTTTTTTTCTTCCTTATGTTCCAAATCATTGATCTGAACCCTCGTTTCCTTCCCTTCCCCATTGGTTCTGTGTGAATTTTCCTTCATTTCATTTAACATAGCCTTCACTTCTTCCCTTATACGTTTGCTGTACTTAAGCATATCTGTCAAGCCTGTGAGCATCTTTAACACCAATGTTTTGAACTCTGCATCTGTTAGGTTGTCTATCTCCTCATTTGTTAGATTGGCTATCTCCTCATCTGTTAGATTGGCTATCTCCTCATCTGTGAGGTTTGCTATCTCCTCGTTGCTTAGTTCTCCCACTGGAACCTTGATCCGTTCCCTCTTTTGGGCCATACTTCTCTGTCTCCTCATCTTGACAGGTTCCTGTGTTTGTTTGCCTCTGTGTCTTAGGTAGAGCTGTCACTCCTGTTACCTTAGGTATTCGTCAGTAGAAGGCAACTCGTTTTACCACGTTGTGGCGCTGTATGTGGGGGAGGGGTCTGAGAGGGAACAATGCCACTTGCTCAGCACTCTCCCCTTTTCCAGCACTCTCCCACTTCCGTATGGGACTGGCGCTTCTCTGGCTGTTGCTCTGGATGTTGTTCCCAGAGTGAGTGGGTCTGCGGACGTCCCAGGACCATGGGGGCCCTTTAAATAAGCGGACTCTGCTGAGAGACCGGAAGTTTCTTCCTCTGCCCAACTCCCACTGGTTTTCACAGTCAGAAGCAATGAGGCTTCATTTTCCCTGGTGCTGGGACCATGAGCTGAGTCTGGTCTGGTGCTGGGAGCACACACCAGGTGTCCCTCTTGACTTTTTTAAACATGTGACTGCGCTTTCCATCAGCCTGCTGCTGCTGCCAATCCTGCTGCCACCACACTGTGTCTTCTACTCCCAGGCTCTGCCCCTCCTACCTGTCTGGATGAGTATTTCTTCTTTATATCTTTGTTTGTTGGACTTCCATGCAGCCCAGTTTTCTGGAACTTCTGGTTGTCTCTAGTTTTGAGGTAGTTGTATTCCTTCTTAGTTGTGGAGAGAGACACAGTGTGTCTGTCTACGCCTCCATCTTGGCCAGAAGTCCCATTGGCATTTTTTTTTTTTGTAAGTATGTTTTATTGATTATTTTGTTACAGTAGTTTCAATTTTTTCCTTTTTGCTCCCCTCCACCCAGTACCCTCCTATCCCCAGCAATCTCACCCCCCTTAGTTCATGTCCATGGGTCATGCATATAAGTTCTTTGATTTCATCCTTTCCTATATCCTTCTTTAAAAAAAAACTAATTAATTTTTTATAATAATAAAAAATAACAATTCCACTCTCTTAGACTTAAGACCCTTTATAATCTTATAAAGGACAATGGTTGAAGATCTCGTGCTCCTCTAGCTGCTTCAAGCTGGACATGGTCATTGTCCTACCTACCCTTGGATCCAGAAATCCCTAATAAGAATCAGGGTGTGGAGGGGAGGGTGACCTTTCCATATGGGGAAGGATCTGGCAGACTCCAGGTCAGTTGGCTGTCCCTGGACCACGGTATAAACACAACAAGAGCAGTGATTGATTACATATGATTTTTAAGTTTACTTTGCTGGCAGTTACTTAAGGAACTTTTATGTTGACCTTTAGTTTGCCCATCAGGGCACAGAAGCTGAGCCACACACCTGCTATTTAGCCTTGCCTGTAATCACCTGCTTTTTTCCAAGTCCTTTGGATTTTTTTATTGTGCCTTAAGTTTCCTTCTAGGCATTTTTTAGGAAAGCAACCTTTGTTCCTTCCCTGGAAAGATTGCCTTGAATCGCACAACTAACCAAGGTGTCAGGCTTTTTCCTTCTTGGATTTTCTTAGCTTTAAAAGTTAAGTTTAGTTCCTTAGGGCTTTCTGGTAACAACCAGAGCCTAAGCATGCCTCTTTCAGGCATGACATTCTAGTCAAAGCCTCTGCTGACAAAACCACCATTAGCAACTGGTCTTATTAGTTATATGCAAAGGAACCTTATGTCACTTTTTACTTCTTTAGAATGATAAATACTGGAGAGTTCAGGTAAGGAGAAAAATATAAAAACGTGAAGGAAAATCCTTGTCTTTTAATACTGCATTTTTATTCGTTATACTTTGTTACTAAAACCATATAATTTTTTAGAACTTTTACAAACTTTTGACAAACTTTTTATATAGTTTTTACAAACCTTTATTTTTATGTTTTTCATTTTTTGGTTCCCTTTTTTTCATGTGAAGTTTTAAATTTCCCTGGGAAACCTCAATTTTTCTTTTTAGAGCATAAACAGAGCAATAATTCAAAACACAGGCAGCGAGGCCCTCTCTTTCCAGTATGTCCACTGGCCTCCTAGAGAGACATACCCTTGGCAGAGACATGTTCACTTGCCCAGGCTGGAGCACATAGCAGCCCTGAATAACCCTTCCTGGGTCCTGTGTGGCAAAAGGAATTTTTGCCAACTGGTTTACAGACAACCTTTTCTAGGTCTTATTGGTTAAAAACAGATACAGAGACTTCCACAGTAGAACAGATGAAGGTACGCTTTTATAAAATCAGAACACAAGCAGCTGAGGTTTCCTTTTCCCAGGTTTAAAACTTCCATAACTTTCCTTTTTATTATTATGACCTTTTATAGACCTTCTGCAACATAGATAAACTTTTTAAATACCCTTTACTGTTTTAGATTTAACTATAACATGCTTTTAATATTTGTTTTTTTTTTTTTTATACAGTGAAGGACTATACTTAAACTTAATATTTGGCAGCTAAAAGTTCCTAGATTTGCAGAGATATTGTGATAAGTCATTTTTTACTTTTTTTGCTATTTTGCCATTTTTGCTTTTTTACTCCAGTGGCAAGTTATTTTGCTCACTTATCCCAGATGCACCAAGAATTTATTAGCTGAAGCCCCCTTGTTAGTTCACCCTGGCTGTTATCTCTATCCCAGATGCATCAAGAATTTACTACCAAGAATTTACTAGCTGAAGTCCCTGTGTTAGCTCACCCTGGCTGTTATCTCTATCCCAGGCGCACTAAGTGCACTAAATTGCACTAAATGTTTATCAGCTAAAGCCCCCTCTAAATTAGAAAGTGTCTATGTGTAGTTTCTCCCACCTACTACTTTTATTGGGCAGCTCCAAGGACATGAGTCTAGTTTTTTTGCCTTTAGAAACCTTTAAAAACCTTATAGTCTGTAAGGCAGCGCGGCTCTCCCATCTTCCGCCTCTGAAGGTGGGAAGAACCGTCCCTGGCCAGGTAAATAAATGCCATCAATTTGTTTCTAAATTGCCTTGTGTCCTCTTTGCTCGCTAATGCTCCATAACATTTGGAGGCCCCAGCGAGATCCCCAACCTTTGTTGGGAAAGGAGGTCGAGGCTGGACGGCTACCGGACGAGAGTAAGGTGGAGATCTCCGAGAAATTTTTCTCGGCCCCGACTCTGCAGTCCAAGCCGTACCAATATCGTATCCTTGATCGGCTGTTTGGCGTCCCCCCATCAGGTATTGCCAAATACACCGAGGGAAAGGTGTATTTGGACTGGTCTGGGATTGGTGCACCCAGGGGGTCCGGTGGAGGACTGGACGCAGTCTTACTCCCCGGACTAGGTCGAACCGCACGACGGTGGGTTCGAACCTCAGGTTTTCTGTTTACTGTTTTGTTTGCTGTCTGTCTCGGTCTTGGTCTGTTTTTCGCTGAAATGGGTCAGTCCTCTTCGTGTTCGTCTTGTTCTCCTTTGGAATGTTTTCTCGAGAATTTTTCTGATTTTAAACGAAGGGCTTACAGCCTCTTTGGGGAGAAGGTGTCCCCTGGATGACTGCAGACTCTCTGTGAATTGGAATGGCCTACATTCTCAGAGGCCTCCTGGCCATCTGAGGGGTCTTTTGATCTTCAAATGGCCTACGGGGTCCGCCGAGTCTGCGCCGGGAAGCCTGGCCACCCTGACCAAATTCCTTATATTCAAATTTGGATTGAAATTTTGGAAGAAAAGCCCAAATGGCTACAAAAATGTCAGAAGAAAAATGCAACTATTTTGCTTACATCTAAACCGAAGGATAGCCCTTTTAAGGGTCCCCCTCCGGTCCTCCCGGCCTCACAGGAAAGTCCCCCTCCTGTGAGACCCCCTCCTTACATCCGACCAGTTTCGGAGCCTACTGATGAGGGGAATGCGGCAGGCCGCAATCCTCCTTTTAGTCCTTCCCACACCCGTTCAGGCCGGGATTACACTCCCCCTGACTCTACAATAGAGCCAGCTCCCCTTCTCCCGCTGCGAGAGGCCTCGGCCCCCGCTGAGCCCTCAGGTCGGCCCTTTATGGTGTATGTCCCTTTCTCTACCAGCGACTTATACAACTGGAAGAATCAGAACCCATCTTTTTCACAGAATCCCACTGGACTTATCTCCCTTTTAGAGTCTATTTTCTTTACTCACCAGCCAACCTGGGATGATTGTCAGCAGTTGCTTCAGACCCTCTTCACTTCGGAAGAGAGAGAGCGCGTAAGAGGGGAAGGGCGGAAGCTCGTCCTCGGGCCAGACGGGCAACCATCTGAGGACCCAGTGAGACTTGAGCACGTCTTCCCCTTAACGCGCCCAACTTGGGATTCAAACAGCGAACGAGGTAGGGAGGCATTAGAGCGATATCGCCAGATTCTCCTCCGCGCCCTCCGTGCTGCGGCTCGCCGACCGACTAATCTGTCAAAGGTCACTGAGGTAAGTCAGGGCCCTGATGAGTCGCGGGCCGCGTTTCTCGAGCGGCTGCAAGAGGCTTACCGCCTTTATACTCCCATTGATCCTGAAGCACATGAGAACCAGAGGGCTCTAAATATAGCTTTTGCATCCCAGTCGGCCCCTGATATTAGAAAGAAGTTGCAGAAATTAGAGGGCTTTGAGGGAAAGCCCCTGACCAAGTTGGTAGAGATTGCCCAGCATGTCTTTAACAACCGAGAGGATCCTAGGGACTTGAATAAGAAAATGGTTCGTGTTCTAACTATGGCAGGAGAACCCCCACGGAGGGACAAACAACCGTTTAAAGGACCAAGGCATATGAGACAGGAAAGGACCCCGCTTGGCAAAAATCAATGTGCTTACTGCAAACAGGAAGGACATTGGAAAAATGAGTGCCCCAAGCGTAAGGCTCATATGCCCCGTCAGCCAGTCTTGGTACAGGAAGCTCGGGACTGATGGGGCCGGGGCTCTCTACTTTATGCCCCCAAAGAGCCCAGGGTCTGTCTCAAAGTGGGGGGCCAACCTATCAACTTCTTAGTGGACACAGGTGCGACTTTCTCAGTTCTTCAGGAAGCCCGTGGGCCAATCAGCCAGAAAAAGACTCTTATACAAGGGGCTACAGGCAAGGCTAAGTCGTACCCCTGGACTGAGGCCAGAATCACAGACCTTGGTGGCCGCACCGTCACGCATTCCTTTTTAGTCATGCCTGAATGCCCGTTTCCTCTCCTGGGTCGAGATCTTCTCCATAAGTTGGGGGCAACAATCTCATTCCGCCAGGAGAAACCAGAAGTGTCCTTGGGATTAGCACCTGCAACGGTGTTTGTCACTTGTCCACTTGAGGAAGAATATCTCCTCCTAGCAGATTCCACCACCACTCAGCTTTCTGACCTTCTGGTTCAATGGCAACAAGCCATCCCAACTGTTTGGGCTGAAAACAACCCTCCTGGCATTGCTTCCCATGTACCTCCTGTAGTTGTTACTCTTTTAAGCAATGCAATTCCATGCCAACAGAGACAATATCCTATGCCCCTGAAAGCTCGGCGAGGGGTTGCAGTCCATATCCGGCGTCTGCGAGAGGCCGGTATTTTACGGGCTTGCAAATCAGCATGGAACACCCCTCTCCTCCCAGTTCAAAAACCAGGCACGGAGGACTACCGCCCAGTACAGGACTTAAGAGAAGTGAATAAAAGAGTTGAGACCATACACCCTATGGTGCCCAATCCTTACACTCTTCTCAGTCTTTTGTCTCCTGATCATACGGTGTATTCAGTATTAGACTTAAAGGACGCCTTCTTCTCCATACCATTGGCACCAGTCAGTCAGCCTATTTTTGCCTTTGAATGGACAGACCCAGACACAGGGGAGTCAGGGCAACTAACGTGGACCCGGTTGCCCCAGGGATTTAAGAACTCCCCAACTCTTTTTGATGAGGCACTCAGTCGGGACCTTGCCCCGTTTCGAGCAGATCACCCTGGTGTCACTATCCTACAGTATGTAGATGACATCCTGCTAGCGGCCAAAGACTTAGACAGTTGCAAGGAAGTTACTGAGACATTGTTGCGACTACTAGCCCGTTTAGGATATCGGGTGTCAGCGAAAAAGGCCCAGCTATGCAGGGAGGAAGTCACTTACTTAGGATACAATTTGAAGGGAGGTAACCGGACGCTGTCTCAAAGAAGAATTCAGGCTATCTTGCAGATCCCAACTCCCACCACTAGACGCCAAGTCCGAGAATTCCTCGGGGCGGTTGGTTATTGTCGCCTATGGATCTTGGGATTTGCAGAACTAGCTAAGCCTCTCTACGCCTGCACCGGGGGGGCAAAGGAACCGCTAAAATGGACTGAAATAGAGGAGGCGGCATTCCAGGCGCTTAAGAAGGCTTTAGCAACTGCTCCAGCCTTAGCCCTACCCAAACTTGACAGGCCCTTTCAACTTTATGCAGCAGAAAATAAAGGAATCGCCAAGGGGGTGCTCACACAACAACTAGGTCCCTGGAGGAGGCCTGTAGCATATCTATCAAAGCGATTAGACCCCATTGCTGCGGGATGGCCGAACTGCTTGCGAGCTATAGCAGCTACTGCACAACTAGTGAAGGAAGCCACAAAGTTAACTTTCGGGCAAGAACTACAAGTTATCACTGCCCATGCAGTAGAAACTCTGCTAAGAAGTCCCCCTGATAGATGGCTCTCCAATGCACGTATTGTACAGTATCAAGTTTTACTTCTAGATCCAGACCGTGTCAAGTTTCTCCAGTCTGCAGCCCTCAATCCAGCTACTCTTCTCCCGGGTGATGATCCCAGCCAGCCGCTTCATGACTGTCTCGATGTGCTCACCGCCCTCACCAATTACCGGGAAGACCTAACAGATATTCCCCTGACAGATCCTGATGCCGTCCTGTACACCGATGGCAGCAGCTTTGTCAAGGAAGGGATCCGGTATGCTGGGGCAGCTGTTGTAACCATGGACACTGTCATCTGGGCGCAGGCTTTAGGACCTGGGGCATCCGCCCAGAAGGCGGAACTGATAGCCTTGACACAAGCGCTGCGCTGGTCAAAGGGGAAGCGGGTAAACATCTATACAGATAGCCGGTATGCTTTCGCTACTGTACATGTTCATGGTAGCATCTATCAGGAAAGGGGACTCTTAACATCAGAAGGAAAGCATATAAAAAATGCTCAGGAAATCCTGAACCTCCTTGCTGCTATTTGGCTCCCAAGGCAGGTTGCTGTAATCCACTGTAAAGGGCACCAGGTTATCCGTACGCCAGAGGCCCAGGGAAATGCCTTTGCTGATCAGGAGGCCCGGAAGGTTGCCTTGCAACCAGTGGAACCGCTCACTCTGTTGCCGCTTGTCCCGCCTCCAGTTCTCCAAGGGCCTCCTGTATACTCAGAGAAAGATCAGGCACTGGCTATCAGACTAAGAGTCCCGGAGACCCAGGAAGGATGGAAGTGCCTCAAGGACGGCCGCCTCTTAGTTCCAGAGGCTTTAGGGAGGGAGCTCATCAGGCAAGTACATCAAAGCACACACTTAGGGGGAACAAGATTAGCAGAACTTCTGCAGACAGTCTATTATATCCCGGGACTATACCAAAAGGCAAAGAGTGTTAGTCGCCGGTGCCCCCAGTGTGCTGCTGTTAATTCAGCTCCAGTTTCCAAGGACCCATTAGCACCTCATCACCGTAAGGGTGGACTCATGCCGGGAGAACTATGGGAAGTTGACTTCACAGAAATGCCCGCAGCTCGAGGTGGTTTCAAATACCTTCTAGTGCTTGTAGATACATTCTCGGGCTGGGTTGAGGCTTTCCCCACTCGGTCAGAAACGGCCCTAGTAGTAGCTAAAAAGTTATTACAAGATATCATCCCTCGATTTGGTCTCCCCCTAGCTATGGGGTCCGACAATGGCCCGGCTTTCATTAGCCAAATAACCCAACAATTAAGCAAAGCTTTAGGCATCAAGTGGAAACTCCACTGCATATATAGACCCCAGAGTTCAGGTCAGGTAGAAAGAATGAATAGAACCCTAAAAGAGACTTTGACTAAATTAAAGCTAGAAACTGGCGATGATTGGCTAAGCCTCCTTCCCTTTGCCCTGTTAAGAGCCCGCTGTACTCCTTATTTTCAGAAGTATACTCCTTTTGAAATTATGTTCGGACGGCCACCGCCCTTGCTCCCCAAGCTCAGGGCCGATTTTACAGCTGTTATAACTAACCAAGAACTTCTTAAGGCCCTGCAGGCTTTTTCAGTAAGCACCCGGGAACTGCACGCCTATATCCGAGAGTGCCGGCCCGCCCCAGTTAACAACAACTCCGGACAACCACTGGCAGAACCAGGAGACCTTGTGTGGCTAAAGAAGTGGAATCCGGACAAGCTCGGACCGAGGTGGACTGGACCACACCAGGTGATCTTCAGTACCCCCACTGCAGTTAAAGTCGCCGGGAAAAGGTACTGGATCCACCGCTCCCAGGTCAAGCCGGCAGAACTATCGGACAAGGACCTTGGGAAATGGACAATCGAGCGAACAGAGCACCCCTTGCGGGTGCGGCTGCGGCGGCACTCTTCCTCTTCCTCTCCCCCTTCCCCCTCTTAACTATAGTTGCAGAAAACCCCCACCGCCTAATTAATTACACCTGGCATCTCTCCCGAACTGGAGACAGAAAAATCGTCAGCCAGGTTAGCACTCCTGGAGCCCCAGTGTTTACTTTTGACCTCTGTGCCCTTCTTGGTAATCAGTTTTACCCCAGAGGTTGGGGACAAGAGTGGACCCCAAGACGCCCTCCAGGGCCGTTAGGCGCCCAGCTGGGTACTGGGGCCTTTAATAGGGTTCTAACCGGGCCTGGGTGCGGTACCCTGCAGGGAGAAAAACTGTTACGATCTGTTCAATTTTATATGTGCCCCCTCTCAGAATCCCCACCGTGTAACAAACCCACAGAGTTTTACTGTCCCCAGTGGTCTTGTGTTACTATAAGCCAGCAAGCCAGCTCTGATACATCCCTCTCCCAGAGCCGGCCTAAGAGTCCGGTGACGTGTGAAACCTTGCGCACCTGTAATCCTATCTCAATGTGGCCTCTCGAACACTGGGACAAACAGTGGGAAAGTGGAAAAACCTGGGGACTGAGACTTGTCGCAGTTGGTCGGGATCCTGGAATTCTCCTTACCATCCAGAAGCGTCGTATTCCCCAGCCTAGCCTCCCAATCAGTCCCCTTGCAGGTTTCGGGTTACCCGAGAAGCCCAAGGCACCACCCCCGCCCAGAGCTTCACCATCCCCTTCTAGGAAACCAGGCCCCCGAAGCACTAGGGCGGTCACCTTCAGACCAGTCTCACTTACTACCCCGAAGCCGGAGACCCAGCCTATATTCAGGACCCTGAGCACTGTCTTTCAATATCTAAACAAGACGCAGCCTAACATGACTAAAGACTGCTGGCTGTGCCTTAACCCAGGGCCTCCGTATTACATCGGCATAGGTGCCAACCGCAGTTTTGGTAATCAAAATGAGAATATACAGAACTTAACTCTATCCCAGTTAGCCAAAAGACCCCAAGACTGCCGGTGGGGGCATGCTCCTAAATTAACTTTAGGGTCCTTTGAAGGCCAAGGAGCTTGTGTTCTCTCCTCCAGTTTTACCCTCACCACTTTCCCGTACAGTAGCTCCTGTGCCCATATGACTACCCTACCCCCCAGAGGTGCAGCGGTATTTGTCTTAGTTGCTCCTTCAGGTACCTGGTTTGCATGTACAAGTGGATTAACTCCCTGCATTTCTTCCTCTGCACTAGACCCCAGTTTTCCTGAATTATGTATTTTAGCTCACATCCTTCCCCAAGTATACTATTATTCTGGCAGTCAAGGTCGAGAGCACCTGAGGTTAGAGGGTTTATACCGATATAAGAGAGCTCCAGTACTGGTCCCGGCGCTCATTGGCCTTGGGATAGCAGGATCTGCTGCCATAGGAACCTCGGCCTTACTAGTTGGAGACAAGAACTTTAAGGATTTAAGTGCTCAAATAGATCAGGATTTAGGGACGTTAGAAAAAAGTGTCAGTAAATTAGAAGATTCACTCAGTTCTCTAGCAGAAGTAGTGTTGCAGAATAGAAGAGGTTTAAACCTGCTTTTTCTTAAACAGGGAGGATTATGCTTAGCCCTTGGAGAAACTTGCTGTTTTTATACTAACCACTCTGGAGTTATAAAAGACAGCCTTAGCCAACTTCGTAAGAGGCTGCAGGATAGGGAAGAGGCCAGGAACAGAAATGAAAATTGGTATGAACGATTTTTCTCTATGTCCCCTTGGGCGACAACTCTTTTAACAGCCTTAACTGGGCCACTTGCCATTCTCCTTTTAACGTTAACAGTGGGACCTTGCATTATTAACTGCCTAGTAAAGTATATCAAACGAAGAATTCAAGCAGTGAAGCTACTAGTTCTCCATAGCCAGTACAATAGACTAAATACTCAGGATTCAAGGATTTGAATTAGTTACAAAAACCAGTGGGGAATGTGATAAGTCATTTTTTACTTTTTTTGCTATTTTGCCATTTTTGCTTTTTTACTCCAGTGGCAAGTTATTTTGCTCACTTATCCCAGATGCACCAAGAATTTATTAGCTGAAGCCCCCTTGTTAGTTCACCCTGGCTGTTATCTCTATCCCAGATGCATCAAGAATTTACTACCAAGAATTTACTAGCTGAAGTCCCTGTGTTAGCTCACCCTGGCTGTTATCTCTATCCCAGGCGCACTAAGTGCACTAAATGCACTAAATGTTTATCAGCTAAAGCCCCCTCTAAATTAGAAAGTGTCTATGTGTAGTTTCTCCCACCTACTACTTTTATTGGGCAGCTCCAAGGACATGAGTCTAGTTTTTTTGCCTTTAGAAACCTTTAAAAACCTTATAGTCTGTAAGGCAGCGCGGCTCTCCCATCTTCCGCCTCTGAAGGTGGGAAGAACCGTCCCTGGCCAGGTAAATAAACGCCATCAATTTGTTTCTAAATTGCCTCGTGTCCTCTTTGCTCGCTAATGCTCCATAACAATATTTTGCAGCTTTTTGAAGTTTCTGCTTCTTTTTTAACTTACACTCTTGAGCTTTCCTGAGGAGTTTTTTTCAATTGTTCTATTTGGCCCATTTATTTACCTTTTGCAATTTCTTACAACTATCTGGTTAGTTTCTGTACAACGGTGACTCCTGTCATACAGTATAGTATGCTTTGGATTTAGACCAGAATACTTTCTTACTTGGCTCCTGAGCTTCTGTAGGAATGCTGATGGAGCTGTATTTTGAATGCCTTGGAGACATTCTGTGCTTGGGGAACAGACTCCTTGACTCCCCTGATGATGAGGCTTTTAAGGTTTCTTATTTCAGCCCTATTCTTCAGCCTGTTATTCTATTCAGGGTCTATACTGGGAAACTTTTGTTAGGCTGGGACAATTCCCTGACAGGGAGGATGTTTGCTTTTTCATATTTTTATAGCAGCCTACCTGATTATTTCTTTTCCTTTCCTATTGAAAAGGATGTTTAGAATGGACATTAGTTTTATTCATGTGTAACAACACTTTTCCTTAAGATATAGGCATGTGCCCCCTGCTGAAGCAGCGAGGAGATTGAGGGCCCTTTAGTTCCAGCTCCCGAGGTGTTGTTGATTGGCAGCCAGGCTGCCACTGCTGCCGCTTGCACCATGGAAGAAAAGAGGCCTGAGTTTTAAAAGTCTCACTTTTTTTTCCCCTCTCTCCCCATGTTGGAGAGACAGACATCCTGCTGTTTCTGGAACCTGTAGCAAGGGGATGAGATGGCCGCCTGGCTAGCCCACTTAACATTGCCCCTTCGTGCAGCTCCAGCAGGGAGTATTCAGATGCAAACTGAATCGCTGTAGTTACCTGGGGTGGAAAGAAATGCTGCAGGCAATTTCTCTGGGGAGATTTTAAGGGGCCTGATCACTCTGTACTGTCTGTTCCCAGTGCCTCTGCCCCGGGCCGGGGCTACAAGGCGGCGTGAGACAGCACAGAGGGTCCTAGGCTTTTCTGTGACAACGAAATTGCACTGCCTATATTGACTGCCTTGGTTTTCATGTTCCCTTCTGTTGGCTAAGGTGATTGCTACTAACATGCACTTAATTTGGATTACTATCGGGCTGGGACACAAGGCATGGGAGCAATGTCCCCCTTACAAGCACAGACAAACAAGGGCTTGGAGCTCCCAAAGGAGGCCAAACAAATGCCCGCCTGGCCTTTCCTTTTGCGAGGCTAGAGCCCACTCAGACTCCATAGACCGAAGTCCGTGGAGTCACACAAAAGGAGGAAGTAACATTCACTCACACATTCACTCAGAGGTTAAACAATCCCTCCCAAGCCCCACCTAGGCCTCTGAGGCTGGGCCGTCAGGGCTTCCAGCAGCTCCCGAGTGTCCGCTGAAGGCGCAGGCAATTGCTCCCAACTGGAGCATGCGGCCGCTGTCCTGCCACATGTCAGCTAGACACACGGGACCGCACGGAGCCCCGGGGGCGCACCGAAGGCGGCACTGCTTTATAAAGGCATTACAGTGGGTGAAGAAGATAGATTCTAACAAAGAAATCAAGCCAGTGGGGTTTTGGGAGAAGAAGGGGTTCTGATTCTTCCAATAATATAAATCACTGGTGGAGAAAGGGATATATACCATGAAGGGGCGCCTAGTTTCCTCAGTGGGGGCCGAAGCCTGCCACAAAGGCAAAAGAGGCGCAGGCCCATCCCGAGTCAGGAGGGAGGTGGTAGTCCTGACCCGAGCGGGTATGGGGGGAGCTGAAAGGCAGATCACTGCCAGTCCCAGACGAATCTGGGGAGGCACAAGGATATGGTGAGGGTCTCACAGGAGGGGGACTTCCCTGTGAGTCTGGGCGAACCAGAGGGGAGCCCAAAGTGGGGCCATGCTTCGGTTTGGAGGCCACCAAAACAGCGGCCTTCTGACAGCTTTTTAACCACTTAGGTTTGTCTTCCAAAATGTCAGTCCAAACTTGAATGTACGGAATTTGGTCAGGGTGTCTGGGTCTCCCAGCACAAACCCAGCGGACCCCTAGGCTGTTCGAAGATCAAAAGACCCATCAGAGGGCCAAAAGACCCCTGGGAAGGTGGGCCATTCCAATTCAGAAAAAGTCCACATTTGTCCGGGGGTGACAGGCGTCCCATAGAAGGAGGCCCGTCTCCGGAAATCCTGGAAATTCTTAAGAAAACATTGAAGGGACGAACATGATGAACACGATGACGACTGCCCCATGTCACTTAGGAAAAGACGTACAACAAGACAGACACTGAACAAGACACAGAACCACAGAACACAAAACCCATTGGCCGAACCCACCGTCGTGTAGGTCGCCCGAGCCCTGGAAGTAGTGCTGCGTCCAGCCTTCCCGTGGGCTCCCCTGGGGCACCTGCCCTGGGCCTGTCCACACACACCTTTCCCTCCGTGTATGTGGCCCTACCCGAGTCCTTACCGGTAGGAATCAGAACGGCTCTATGCAGTCAATCAGGATAGGGAGGGCGCCCGCCGGCCGGTGTCCCACTCGGGGCTGAGGGACGTCTCTCAGAGACCTCCCCCTGAGGTGGGCCCGTGCCCAGCCAAGGCTGGGGATCTCGCTGGGGCCTCCAAATGTTGTGGAGCAAGTGCGAGAACCAAACGGTCGGAGACAACCAAATTAGAATTTAAAGAGCTTTTATTAGCTGGCCAGCGACTGCCCACCCGTCCACAAGCCGGACTTAGGTGGACAGCCCCGACCTTAGGGATTGGGGGGTTTATAAAGCATTTCAGGTGCATTCTTGTTCCTGCAGGTGGGAACTTGGACAGAAATACAGCTTGTATAGACAAAAAACTTCCCACTATTCCCAGGTCATTGCTCAAAGGAATAGGTCACTGCTCAAAGGAATAACAGTTAGGTCAAGTTCCTTGTTCTGCTTGGTTGAAGCATGCAACCGCGGAGGTCTGGTTCCCGGGACCCAAGTTCAGCTGGTTACCCTACTGGCTGGACATCTAAGAAATACCCTTAACAACCGGCAGCGAGTCCTGAGACCTCAAGCCCTGCCAGGCCCTAGTCACTACTACTCTGCCCGCTGGAACTTCTTCTCCCAGATCAGGCCCCCACCCAGGGGAATGAAATTTGTCTCCCGGGCTCAGGATAATCCTCAGGCAGAAGACGCCACCCCTACGCCATGTCTACCCAGCCTGCCTTGACCTGGGGTTGAACACGACTGGCCCACCAGGCTTCTCCCCCTCCTCAGCCTGTTCCAGCCTGTCCTCCTCTGAATCCCCTTACACACACACACACACACACACACACACACACATGTAGGTGACATAGAGATGCTCCGGTGCCACCAGAGTGGTGGCCTGGCCCAAACCAAACCACCTGGGCCTCCCTGTGCATTACCTCCGTGTTCCGCCAGGAAAAGGGCCACAGGCGTTGGAGCTGAGTCCAGACCCAACGGTGGCTGCAGTGGAACCTGCTTTCACCACCTCTTCTTTTGAGGCTTTGGCTTTGGGATATAGGCAGGCAACAAGAGGACATCTTGTCTGAAATTCCTCTGCCCAAGCAGCTGGGGAGAGAGAGGCCGTTTTATAACGTGGCTGCCTGGTTACCAGGGGTCCAAGTTCTGTTGGGCTCTGTTGTCAGGTAGTGAGGTCACTGCTGGTCCCCTACCCAAGCATCTGTTCAGACAAGAGCAGTGACCCCTGCTTGAAGACCCCTCCTCCAAACCAGCCACAGTGGGGGGGCTGCCTCTGAATCACATCTCAGGGCCACCCCAAGAGCAGCTTGTTGGGGCTATACTTCCTGTCTTACCAGATTTGTTTTCTTCTGCCTGTATGATCTTTAAGAATCTTTGTTTCTCTTATTTTCTTTACAGTGTGATTTATTTATGAATAAAAATTTTTGCTTATATTCTAAACTGTGCCATTCCTGACAAGATGTACATTCACGAGACCCTGCTCTAGTTCAGAGTTGAATTCTCAAACATTTATATATTATCTCAAACATGACATATGCTGAGAATTCATAGCATACAGCCCTATGTCCATGTACATATGTAGTAAAAATAAAAACAGTGTGTCAGAGATGTGGCTTGCAAATTTAAAGTAAATTTCTAGATATCTCTTATATGTGTACATATACCTAAAATATGCATGTGTGGTTGTATGGGCATGTTTGTATGTTGTTATGGGTTAGTACATGTACACTGTTTCCATGTTCTTTCTACTACACATACAGGTGCCTCATTTTATTGCACTTCACTGATTCGCTCTTGGCAGATATGGTTTTGTCTACAAATTGAAGGTTTGTGGGAATCCTGAGTCCAGCAAGTCTATCAGTGCCATTTTTTCAATAGCATTTGATCACTTTATGTCTCTGTGCAACATTTTGGAAATTCTCACCATATTTCAACTCTGTCATTATTATATTTGTTATGACTGTGACAAGTGATCTCTGATGTTACCATTATGGTTGTTTTAGGGCACCACGTCTGTGCCCATAAAGATGGCAAACTTACTCCCTCAACGTTGTGTGTGTTCTGACCGCCCCACCAACTGACTGTCCCCCATGTGTCTCTCTCCCTCTCCATGGCTTCCCTGTTCCCTGAGCCACAACAACATTGATATTACACCCATTTAATACCCAACAATGGCTTCCAAGATTTCAAGTAAATAAAATTTATAATTTAGTGTACAGTACTGTGTGATGGTTAATTTATTTATCTTTACTTACTCTGTTATGGTTCTTAAGACTTTACTGTTAGGGTATGGAAGTATACAGAAACACTCTATTACTTGGCAGCTTTTCTGTAAATCTAAAATTATTTAGAAATACAAGAACGAACTAATCTTGTGCAGATAAAGAGCACAGGGCCTCTGTGGAGGCCAATATGACCATGCCCTGGACATCCACGCTCAGCACCCTCACCTGCAGCTCCCGAGGAAGCTGAATCTGCCATTGACAAGGGCACATATCAGCAGAAACTATTTTGTGAAGGAGAGGTCAACCAGAAGGAAGATTGGGACCCAAAAAATAGATTCACAGACCAACAGAAAAGAGACCTGAAAGAAAGCATGTTTCAATAGTTTAAAAGGGCATAAAATAAACAATAAAAAAGAATGAATACAAAAATGCAATTACTTTTGAAAAAGATGAATAAATCAATTTACCATGGGACTACATTCTTGCTCCAGATAGAAGTCTTGTTTTATACACTGATTAGTCAATTTTAACTCAAAACAGCTATAAATAAAACAATATTTTATAAAAATGAAAAATAGAACACCATATCTTGAAAGTGTAAGCTAATTTGACAAAACCAAAAATTACTCCTAAAACATTAAAAAGATACATGTATATGTCCATACACTGTATAAGCCAATATTTTTAATATAACTGAAGAAATAATGATTATCATAGTTTTAATATAGTTTTATATTACATTTTAATAAATACTGCTTTAAGTAATGTTGAAATCTCTCCTAAATGGTGTGTAAGTGTGTATTTTATGTAAAAAAATGTTATTTCCTATGAGCCTAGTAATGATGGAAAAGATAATAAGTTGCACAGGTGAAATTTCATTTTCATTTGGTTAAAAATTAGCTCAACCTCACGTAAGATGTTAATTCCCGTTGAATTAAAGATAAAAATATAGGAGGAAATATTTATAAATGAAGGACCATCCAAGCATGAAGGGAAAGTTCACACATTTGACAACATAAACTTAGAGTATTGGGTTTAGGAGAGGAGAACCACAGGAAAATAACATGCTGGAGGAAGGAGAGTAAATGGGGCCATACGGTGACCATCGAGGGAGCTGATGTCCCTGTTGTTTATGAAGTTCCTTCTTAGGCATTGATTCGTTCAGTCAACAAATAAACACTTATTGAAAATGTACTTTGTGTCCAGCACAGATCGACTCTGGAAATGCATCTGTGAAGAAGGTAGACTATGGGACATTTACTCAATGGACTACTACTTGGCCGTAAAAAAGAAGAAAACTTTATGCTTTGTGACAGCATGAATGGACCTAGAGAACATTATGCTAAGTGAAACAAGCTAGTCGTAGACAAATACCATAAGATTTCACTCACATGCGAAATCTAATGAACAAACTGAACTAACAAGCAAAATAAAGACAGACTCATACATGGAGAGCAGGCTGTCAGATCTGGGGTGGTGGGGTCTGACATGGAAGAATTCAGCAAGACAGAAAAAGGACTCACAGACATGGACAACAGTGCAGTGGTTCTGGGGGGAGGGGCATAAGGGGGATAAATGTTAATGGAAAAATATACAATAAAAAAAAGCACCTAAGCAAATTATTAGTTTTCTCCTCCACAAAGGTCTGGTACTGCTGATATCATCCAATGTGTACGGTTTTATTTCCACAAATATTTGAACTTGCCCCTCGCTCCCCAAAGGACCTCCCTTTTCCCATTTCTCAGTAGATTCTCTCATCTACATAAACACCAGATAAAACAAGATGTAGTGTGACCTTAAGCATATGCATGAATTCCTGCCGAGCGTTACTCGATGATACTTATCCATGTTCTCAATCTCTTAAGAGTGAAAGAGTTTTCCAGTCATTATATAGCAAATAAAATAACAAAGTTTTAACTGATCTTAAAATTCATAACTAGCTTTAATACATTTTTCTTTTCTTTTATATTCTGGCCCTCTATTCCATCAAGGCTAAGCAAGTTTTAACCATGTAAACACCATATTATTTAAGTCCACATAGACCTTGGTTTAAACCATGGTGCACACAGTATTTGTTTAATATTTGGTAATTATAGAAACTTAATTTTCATTTAGTCATTGATAATATTATGTTCACAATATTATGAGAATTAAAAGTGAGCCACAAATCCCTGGAACAAAACAGGAACTTAATAGATCAATATATTCTTAAAGCAAGTTTTAAATAAACCAAGCAGCTTTGAAGTTGGTCAAGGTCAAGCAGAATGGACATTGTAGATGGTTTTTCTGGGGAAGTTAAGATCTCCTCTAACCCCAAGAGGTCTGGGCATTGGGTGGTCAGTGTTGTGGGTAACTTCTTGTGAGAAAGCGCATTTCAGACGTTCCATTACTCTCTGAGCTTGCATCTTTAGAACTCCAGAGTTCTTCTTTACTGCGTATCCTATCTTTGCAAATGGCTCTCACCTCTTCTTAGAGGATTTGTTACTATGGATTTGTGGATTTCTATTTATTCTTAGACCTTTTAGTTTTCCTCGATTTTGTCTGTTTGTTTATTCTTTTCTTTGATGGATTGACAAGATTCTCCAAGGTGTAGAACCTTCTTATCCTGAGAAAGTTCACCCATGAGGTCCTGTCTTTCTTAAATGCGATAGTCCTTATGCCAGGGTATAATACAGATTCCTTCTTACCTCAAATACTTCAAGTGGATGACAGAGTGCAATGGTTTCAGCGTGCACCAGTATGGCTAAGCTCAGGCAGGCTGTGTGGTCTTCAGTGTGCCTGCTCCATCCCTGGCCTCTGCCTTCTAAGAGACAATTTCTGTTTGTTTGTTAGTCCCCAACTGCATACCGCTGTCACAATTCCAAGATATTTTATATTTTATTGCCATTTTAAGAAAGATATTGTAGAATTTGTTCTTGAAACTAAATAACCACTTTTGTATTTTCATTATCAATTAATTAGAGAATATTTTTTGCAAATATATCTCATTTCCACAGACTGAAATAGCAATCATGTAAGTGAGCCATGTGTTATTTTTTAGTTTTGAGCATATTTAAGGGGGAAAACACCTAGTGGAATTTTATAGGGAGAATTTTTATTCACTATAAATGTGCCACATGATGAGACTGATGAATAATTTATATTACTAGAACTCAGAGGGGAAATGTTATTTTTAAGAGCTCATCCCATAATTTTTTTCAGGAAAAAATTTGTCTGTTTTTGGACATAACTTTAATGTGCTTATTTGGTGTGAAGTTGAGGCTGAGTATATCTCGAAAAGCTGAGATGAGATCTGAAGAAGTATCTAGAAAAACCATATATATAGATTCCTGCTAATAAACATGTATGATGAATGTGATTTGGAGTGCATGGCTGTGCTTCAGCAAGCTGGAGATGAGACAAGAGGAACCAAAGTGTGCTGGAAGGCCAGGGTTGTGCATGTAGAAATGAGCTGTGTATCAAAGACAGTTCCACTTTTAGTTTCTTGAGCGATGCCACTTAAGAATTCTGAAACACCAATTCAAAAGAGCCTATGCACCCCAATGTTCATAGCAGCACTACTTACAATAGCCAAGAGCTGGAAACAGCCTAAGTGCCCATCAGCAAATGAGTGGATCAAGAAAACTGTGGTACATCTATACAATGGAATACTATGCAGCAGAGAGAAAGAACTCCTACCATTTGCAACATCATAGATGGAATGTAAGAGTATTATGCTAAGTGAAATAAGCCAGGCAGTGAAAGACAAATATAATATGATCTCATCTATAAGTGGAACCTAATGAACAAAAACAAACAAATGAGCAAAATAGAACCAGAGGCATGGAAACCCTGACAGTGACCAGAGGGGCGGGGGGAGAGGGGTAACAGAAAAGAAGGGGAAGGGTCTAGTCAAGGAACAAGTATGAAGGACCCATGGACATGGACAACTGGCTGGGGACTGACTGGGAGTGGCGGGTGATGGGTGGGGCAGGGGAGGGCAATGGGAGCAAAGTTGGGACAACTGGAATTGAACAACAATAAAATAAAATAAATGAAAAAGAAGAAATGAGGTGTGTAAGCTTCTGAGGAAATGAATTGCAAAGAAATTTTTAAGAATGAATTTAGTAATATTAATATGCTACACGTGTAGCAATATGATGTCATTTTCATTATGTCAAAACCTTAATAGAAAGTTACCTGAGTCCTAGGCTTGCGCTACGATATGGAAAGGAAAAATGGGGTTTAATAAAGAAGTGTGGAAAAATAGAATGGGGGCGGAGTCAAAGGGTTCAGAGACTGAGGGCAGGGATTTGGAGTGCAGAGGGGCCCTGGAGGAACAGAAACTCCCTGCCTTCTTAAAAACAAATAAGTGAACCTTAAGATATTGAAAGAAACACCAAAATTTTCACTTAAAAAGTTTTAGTCAAATTTGATCAAAATTTCCAAAGACAGAATGTTTTGGTTAAAATATGAGCAACTAAGAATACCTGACTCTGATATTATGTCTGATAGTTTTCATATATAATTTGTCCTCATTCACTGTATTTATTAAAGTCTCCCGTTAATTTATGTTAAGCCATGTGGTTAAGAGCAACTGTGTGAATGTGTTACTAGAGCACGCTGAGGACATTTTAATAATACTGTATGGACCTTAGAAACGAAGGTCACATTCTGAGTCAAATGAACATAAAATCATTGCCTTTACAGATTTAGTTGCCTTTAGTATACTAATACTAATAATAGCGACATCTAAACTCTATACCCACGAAGACTGCCCTTCATATTACAGACACAGTTCTTAACAAGGACTATCCGCGCGCTTCGACTGCTTTTCACACCCCAGCCTTCCACGGCCGAGCTTTCCCCTAAGCTTTCAATTCGCAGCCTAAACCCTACACCTGTCAAGTTGAAATCTCTGCCCTCGGTTCCTCAAGCTCGCACCGGTTCTCAGTTCCCTAATTCTGCATCTGCCCATTTCCTAAGCTGCAGCACAGGGCTGAACCCCCTCTGCCTCCTGGCACCTCCGTCGCCTCCGGGTCAAACCCTAAAGCATCCGCCCTCCTCTCCTCAGGCACCACGTCAGCTCACACGTCGCACCTTGATCTCACTTCCACTCTTTCCCTCCAGTTCATCCTGTTCGTGAATGTGCTAGACCACAAATCTGATCGTTGCGCTCCTCAAATATACCCTTTAAAAGCTTGCTTTTCACTCCAACGTTAAGAAAAACTCTTACTATCTTTGATAGTATTTACCAGCCTATCATTTTAACCTCATAATGTAATACTTCCCTAAACATCCTTTATATTCTAAATGTATCTATAAGATTTTTCTCATTCCAAGTACAACATATTTACTTTATTCCTATATTATGTCCTAACATTCTCTTCTCCTTCTCTTATGTGAATTTCAATTTATCCTTAAAAACTGAGTTAAAATATTCACTACCCCTCTAGAACAAATTATACATTTTACTAGCAAATAAAAAACAGCAGCTGAATCTACAAACGATAAGTTGGCTTTCTTAGATTTTAGTTAGGTTTCCCAACAATTTATAGCATATTGCAGAGTGAGTTAACAGGGCAGCAAAATTCTGTGGTATGTCACAGGATAAAATAAAGAGTTACTAAGAATCAGTTTTGCTACTAGGTTATTCAACTGTATTAGTGCATTTAATCCTAATAGAAAGCTGATAACCAAATTGTATTGATGAATTTCATACGATGGTGAAAATGTGACTCAATGTAACTGAACAAATTTCTACAAAATAAAAGCTTGTAGATGGAACAGTGACAGTTTGAATGCATGTTTATTTGACTTAAAAATCCATGCTCTTTGCATTTCATCCTAATAAAAGTATCTTTCTCAAACTAGACAATAGGAAATTAAAGTCCTGGATAATCCTAAAATCACCCTCCATTAAAGTAATGTCTTTTTTTTTTTTTTTCCCTGAAATTTCTCCACCGAGTGGGTCTAAGAAATAAGTCTGCTTAGGCTGTTACTGTGTTTCTATTGGCCAATCCCTAAAATGTGACAGGCATTCACTACATATTTATTGAATAGCATAAATAACTGACAATAAAGAAGTAAATAATCTTTTTTGGATCACTCACATACCTTGGTTTTATAGAAATCTAATGATTATCACTAATCATTTGAATTGTATATTATTTTATCTTGGTATATTTCTTTTATTAAACTTATTTTAAAAAATAGATCCATTGAATAACATCTGGTTTTTATTATTCTGAATCTTTTATAATTTGTCATGTTTATCATAAAATATCATTGAGACATCTAGTTTTACTCCACAAGTATAATATCTGTTTTTAGGCATGTTTTTCTGGGCACTCGCTTCTAGGCGTTGTTGAGTGCTAGGATATCTCTATCCTTCTGTGGCTTTGATGTTACCATCTTGATAGTGCTGGGCCTGGGGGTCAAGCATTGAAGAGAACATTTCTGAATAACAGTTATTTATGGGACATTGACAGAGACTCACAAAGCTCACGTGCATTTTAGCTGTTGTCTTTGTTATCCTTACTAATTTCCAAGTTGGGATATAATTTTTCGTTTCATTATCACTCTGTGTATTTTTCTCTTTATACAATGTACTTTTTCCCCCTTTTAATTTTATTTCCTTTGCTAGCCTAATAGTTGGATGTAAGAGACTGTCACAGTTATTGACTCTCCCTTTTCTTTCTGCGGACGGCAAGGGAGTTGGCACCTCGATGGAAGGCCAACTGTGTGGAGCACACCAGCGTCACAGAACTCTCAAAATACCTCACTGTTATTATTACAAAATCCACAGGAGCCAGCAACATTTTCCATTTGTTTCGGTTTTCAACTCAGATCCCATTGGTCCATAGAATGACAGTGATAAAAATAGGATTACTAGAAAGCAAATCGAATGCTTGAACATTACTACCAGCCCAAGTGAGAAGCAAAGACCAAACCTGGGCCTGTGCAGAAAGAACCGAGTGAGAGCTGGTGCAGACAGCCCCTCAGCGTGAGTGTCTCCCGGGGCGTTCGCACAGCTATAATTTGCCCTTTGCTCTCAGAGACGGTCTAGGATGTTGAGTACAGAAAACTGAAGTTTGTGGTGTACTCCTGAATAAAATTTCAATCACTAATATAATTTTAACGAAATTTAAAATAGTTTTGTGAGGATAACGTATCATATTATTTAAGACCTGACTCACAAAATTTTATCTGGCAAACGTTTTATTTTATATAGACGTCAACTTCATTTTAATCACCACTGTAAAGTTGTGGGGCTGCTCTGTACAAACTAGAGTACCACAGAACGTTTTTTCAAAAGTTCACAGTATGATAGCATACCACTTAAAATATCATATTTTTAAAAAGCAAAAAAAAAACAAACAAACAAAAACACACACACAGCATTTATACCATGTTTAAATATCTTTTCAGAGATCAATTGAATAATGTCTGTGGTACAGGTAGTATTTTATAGTTTATTAAGGCCAGATGTAAAACTATATTTATTGAATTTTAAAATTAACCATGGAAGTTTTTGTCATAGTTAAAATGTATGTGGACCTTTCAAATCTCTGTAGGGCAAAAGTGGCCATATATATTCTAATCCCTCCTACATTCTCCAAGAAATCCTGCAAAACTTCAAGGATGACAAAGAAATCAGCTGAGACCCATGCCTAACCAAGGTTAGGAGACACTGTTGCACTTGACTCCATGAGGACCTGAAATAAACAGGGCTGGCTCCACAGCCAACACTAGCAGCAAAGGCCAGCGCCTTCTGCACAGGATGTGGTGCCCAGTGGGGTCACGTTGGCGGCTCAGAGGTATCATTCCTGGAAAGGCTGGATTCATCTTGAGTGGGAAAGCACTGAGGAGAGCCCTGAGACTTGGCCTTTCAGACCACTGGCCATTACGGGCTGGAAGAAAGGACCTTGGTGGGGGGTTACAAAGGCAGTATGTTGAGGAGAACAGAGGCAACTTTGGAAAGGGAGGTGTTCTTTACAGGCTTATTGGTGAAGAGAAAAAGATGGGACTAAAGATGTTATAAAGATGCTGAAGTTGTAAATTGTTTGCAAACTCTGTTAAGAAATGACAGCTATTCCCAGAACATTTCTTGTCTTCCTCCCGCCTCATCCTCATGGAGAAAATATTAGCAATGGCTCTGAATCACTAAAGTGGAAATTGGGTCAGAGACCCTCTTCTCAGGCCTCAACTGTTTTGCTTTTTCTAAGCACTGTCCCTTCAGAATAACCACTTCTCCCATGTCAGAGTTTAACAGTTTGCAGCCCTTCAGAAGTCAGCTCAATTCATTAGACATCCTCAAAAAAAAAAAAAAAAAAAAATTGCTGAAGAAAGATAGTATCAGAATTAGAAAAAGGTGCTCTGGCTGGGTTGCTCAGTCAGTTGGAATGTCGTCCCATACACCAAAAGTCTGTGGGTTCAATCCCCAGTCAGGGCACATATCCAGGTTGTGAGTTCGATCCTCAGTCAGGGTGGGTGCAGGAGGCAAAAGATTTATGTTTCTCTGCCTAATTGATGTTTTGCTCTCTCTTTTTCCGCTTACCCCTTACCCTCCTTCCCTCTTTCCCTTCCTCTTTAAAAAATTGATGGACATATTCTCAGGTGAGGAGGATTAAAAAAAACTAGAAAAAGGCAGATAAAAACACCATTTATTTTAGAAATTAATTTCATTGAGGCTCAGAAGAAAGTGTTAAGTACCAAAGAGACCATCTGAATTACACATTATTGTCTGTCTTAAAAAATGCAATACAAACACAGGTAAATACAAATAAACCCAGTATCTATGAAAGTCTGTTTAGGAATAAAATATTTCTGCAGGTGAAAACATAAAAAATAGCTAGGAAGCAGAGGAAAACTATTACATTATGCTCTAAGGTGAATTAAGTAACATCAAACAAGCAACTGTAGACATGAAGAACATCACAAAGCCAGAATATAAAAACTCAGAATAGTAATGGAAAAATACTAAAGGATGTGAAATCAGAGCTGACCAAAACTGAAAAAGAAATTAAATAATACGACAAAATCATTTTAGAAATGAAAAACAAACTACAAGATCTAAGGGAGACCAGATATGATCAAAAGGACAAGGGGGGCCTGGCTGCCAGCCCAGGAAGGGATCAGAAGGGGAGTGACAGACACAGAAGACAAGGAACAGGGATCTTTTCATTGTCTTTGTGGACTTGCCAAAGGAGAAAAAACAATTGAGATGTTTAATATAAAAAACTATAACTGAAGAAAATAAAAACTGTAACTTAAAAATTTACTGAAACTAAAAAAAAGATCTGAATCTCACATTGAAAGTTTCTGTAAAGTGGAAAAAATCCATCCAGAACCGTCAGCTGTCAGGACTATTATAGTACACTATTATACTTAAAGAAAGGACCCTTTGGGCCACAGGCAGATATGAAGTAATTAACTAGCAAAAAAAAAAAAAATGTTGGCAGAAACATATAATGCAGGAAAGAGAGAAAAATGTTTTTTAAAAAATAAAATAATCAGTGAAAAAAATTAATATTCAATCAAAATGAATATCAAGGCTATAAAAATACAGTTTTATGCGTACTTTTTATTTGTTTTTTAAATCTTCTATTGTATTTTTTGCCGTTACCATTTGGTCCCCTCATGCCCCTCCCCCCACAATCAGTACAGGTTTGACACGAAGAGCTCTGGGAAGTCTGGACTCCTGAGCTTTTCCTGAGGAATGTCCTTGAGGGAGAGTCGCGCCCAATGAAGACAGAACCGGAGAAACAAGAGCAAAAGGACTGGCGCCGGATAAAGTAAGTGCTTCCCAGGAAACCTAAGACTAAAATAAACGTGAAGATAGAAGTAGAAGAATACTATATTAATGCTGTACAGTAACAGGGAGACGCACGGTTTTACTTACTTATTTAATTTATTTATTTTTAGAGAAAGGGGAAGGGAGGGCGAAAGACACACACACACACACACACACACACACAGGTTCCCGCAACCCAGACACGTGCCCTGCCCGGGAATGGGATCAGCGACCTTTCGATTCTGTGGTACGAAGCTCCGCCCACGGAAGCACACCAGTCAGGGCTGTAAATAGAAATTTTAAGGGAAAACTAGAAGCAGCCCATTGATTGGTTGCTCGTGGGCATAAGACCTGGGTTCCGGGATTCCGGTCTAATTTTAGCAAGCCCCCAGATGTCTTAGCCTGCTGGCAGGACTTCGTAACTGTTCTAACTTAGTAACTTCTCCGCTCTCAGAGCAACTCCCCCAGAGCCACCTGCAGAGAGTCCCTCCACTCTCACTCCCCACGCCCCTCTAAAGCCCCGCCTTACTTTAGCTGGGGGCTGACACCTTATGGTCGCAGCCCGCCTGCTTGCAGCTGGCCGAATACATCTTTTAAAACTCACTGCCTGTTCTGTCGTTTCTCCTCCCGCTCTGCCGGGCCGAAGAGTTCACACAGGGGCTGGTCATAGGGGATCGTTTAAAGCCGGCGGACTGCATCGTTGAACTGATAATCACACATCAGGCAAAACTACCACCAACTCAGCTAAAGCCAACAACCGCGGGCTCGGGAACGGGCTGCTCCCGTCCGCCGGTCCCACTCCCACTCCCGCCTCGGGATGCTCGGCGAGGAAGGCTGCGCCGGCCCGGGCTCCTGGCTCTCTTCTGCATTCTGGGGCTTCCTAGCTGGCCAGGCGTGCTCCTCTCGGGACAAGCTGAGAGGCACCACAGAAACCGTGGAAACACACAAGTCCTCTGGACACTTAGGCTTAAAAACGCCACAGTATTGTTTTTACCTCATTCTATTGGTCCTTGAGGACACAAGTGATAAATGACCCAAGCATCTGAAAGAAAATCCTCAAATTCAGCAATATTTGCTACTGGGTTTCTAATCAGCTTTGATTGCAGTTCATGCATTTGTCCCCTCTTTTTAATTGCCTTCTGTGGAGCAAATCAATGAACTTGCTTAAATTAAACCTAAAAAACTACAAGACAACAAATTAAGCCACTGACAAGAGTTTCATTAGGTGCTGGTCTTTTATTCCTACTCCGTGGCCCAACAAAATTCTTTCTTTCTTTCTTTCTTTCTTTCTTTTTTTTTTTTTTTTTTGAGTAAAAACAGGCCAGGCACCCCTTCCCCATGCTGTGTGCTGCAGTGCACACAAGTCACATCCAAATGAACCTTAGAACTGATATGTCGTGGGGAACAGAGGATTGTGAGTTTGATGAACTGTTGGAAATGGAGTTCTGTAACTTAGCCTTTGCATGTTTAACTTACTACAGTTGACCTCTACATTCTTGTATGGTTTTGCATTTTGTATATTTGATTAATTATACAATTTCATCTGAGAAGCAGAGGTTTGCTGTTTGTGTTTCATGAGGAGTCCAAAAATTCTGCAATTAAAAAAGCAGGTCTCTGGCTACAAATTAGTTCTAATCACAGGATTGAAATAATACAAAATATATTCCTAAGAATTGCTAGAAATATAAATTTACTCTACCGGTTCTCTATATGTCCACACCAGCATTCCCAAATTGTATTTCATTAATTAATATATTTTCCATGAAAAAATGGATTGAGTGTTAAATTAATCACCAAATTAAGGAGGAAAAGAATTATACTTTTATATTAAAATTTGTATACACTTTTCAGAGTCTGTAATTGCTAAAGCAGAATAAATTATTTCAATGATATCACGTGCTGCTCCATCCTTCCCTCCCTCCCTTGAAGTGCCTAGCTAAGAGCACTGTTGGGAGAATTGAATGAGCTGATGCATATGAAGGTGCCTGAACAGTGTCTAGCACATAATAAATGTTTTATAAGTTTTAGCTATTATTATTATTATCCGAGAAATCTTCTGAAAGGGTTTGGAGGGAGATAAGAAAAGGCAGTCTGTGCACTGAATTCTGACTTACTTCATGCTCATAGAAATGAAAGACATGGACTCTCAATGCCTCCTTCTCAAGTTGCATTTCTAGGGTAAAGATGAAAGTCAGATAATTCATATTGAAAAAACCTTACAAGTGCTGTGAATATGAGAGACCCTGTTACCACTGAGCTTTTATTTTACATTGGAGGATTCACCCTGTGGAGACCACATAAATACAGCAAAACCTTCTATCGTCTCTTAACCAAAATTAGCATCAGTAATGCACATAATATGTATGATATGCAAGGGGAGACAAGAAAAACCAGAATTATCTTCTGGTACAGGTATTGTGAAGCCATGGCGTATTCAATGTCATTGTTTTCATAGGACCCCAGTCCTGGAATTTAAATAAATATGTACATAAGAGACTTTAGTAACACCAAACTCATTGCGTACAATATAATGCCTGCTTTAGAAAATAGGTATGGCAAAGGCTACAGCAGATCATTTCTAATCATCTCTCACCATAGATTTTAGAACTGAAAAGATTGGGAAAATAAAGGGAACTTTAAATATTTAGTGTAGGCCTTTTATTTTACAAACAAGGAGACAGAGGTCTGGAGAGGTTCAATGATAACCTCAAGCCATTTGTTTTGGGTAGTCAAGAGCAGACCTGAATTTCCATGGACTTTTTTCTCCAAATAATACCCGTTTAGCTATGTGTAAATGACAATACTGGGACTACCATGGTCAGAAGGATCCTTCCAACCGGCTGAACGTGGGGCAGGTCCTGACCCGAGCACTGTGATGAGGCCACAGGCACCAGCGCGTGAGTTCCTACCCCAGGCCTGAGAGTGCAGTGTGCGCACGGGTGCCAGGACTTGCCATCCTCGCGGCCTCTGCCTGAGGCAATTGGGGAGTCACTGGATAAGAATGGAGTTTCTTGTTACTGAGTTCAAACCTCAGAGTATCTCACCTTGACTGGGCTGGCTCAGTGGGCTGGGCATCATCCCACAACTGAGAGGTCACCGGTTTGATTCCCAGTCAGGGAGCACGCATGCTGGGGTTGGGGGTTTGGCCCCTGGTTGGAGGTGTTTGAGAAGAAACCAATCGAGGTTTCTCTCTCACATCGATGTTTCTTTCCCTCTCTTTCTCTCTCCTTTCCCTTCTCTCTAAAAATAAATAAATAAAATCTTAAAAACAAAACAACCCTCAGAAGATCTCAAAGCTGTATAAAGAATTCTGTGCAACCATGGGCGTGAGATCATGCCCATTGACACTGGAGCTTCTCTAGGGAAGAGTTTGCCTAATGTGATCTTTTTGTGAGTCAATGAACAAACACGTTATGTTTATTCCCTTTGCACTCACAGACTTTTATTGTCTTAGATCAGCAGTCTCAACCAGGGCCACTTTTGCCCCCCAGGGGACAATTGCCAATATCTGGAGACATTTTGGGTTGTCATAACTTGGGGAGGTGGTACCACTGGCATCCAGAGGATAGAGGCAAGGGATACTGCTAAACATCCTACAATGCATGGCAACAGCCCCCCAGAGAAAGAATTACCCCGCCCCAAACGGCAATGGTGCTGAGGTTGAGAAACCCTTACGTAGGCAATTTACCATGGCAGCACATGACCACTAGGTGGCAGTCATGCTTGCTGTTGAGATGTTAAAATCAAAGGCGTTCACCAATAGCACAGGTGACTGGAATAATCACTCACACACACACACACTCTCTTTAAATTACAAAAGTGAAATATTTTGGGCAACGGTTTCAAATAATATAGAAGTGTATAAAGTAAAAATAGTGTTTCTTTGTTCCCTCTTCAAATTTTGCCCTTTATAATTATACTTGATATGGATCGTCCAGATTATTTTCTTATTTATATATGTATGTGTATGTATGCATAAGTATGTATGTACATACACACATATGACTAGTATACTGTTTATAGTTTTGTAACTCACTTTTAAATCTCAACATTATACTGTAGGCATCTTTACAAGTAACTTAGAGCTACCTCAGTTTTTAAATGGATACATAGTGTTCTGATGTATGGATATGCTATAATTTATTTACATATATTCTTTCTGATGGGCACTTGTGTTCTTTCCAATTTTTTTTGATGATACAAGCAATTATGTGGTCATGGTGTTATTTCTGTAGGACAGATTCCTGGAGATGTGAGAGCTGGGTCGGAGTGTGTGTACATTCAGACTCCTGACAAATGGGCATAGTAATTTGTACTCAGACAGTGCAGGAGAGTACCTGCTTCCCCACACTCTTTCCCATATTGGCTCCTGTTGATATTCTAAATTTATATTTTACTACAGTTTATTTTTAATGAAGTTGAATATCTTTTCATATGTTTACCTATATTTTCATATGTTATTAGCTCATGGATTGCCTATTCATTTCCTTTCCCCATCTACATGTTGGACTATTTTCTTTTTATCAATTTTAGCTAGTGCTTTATGGATTTTGCTTATTAGTGCTTTGTCTAAAGTTTGTTTTTGAAAAATGGATGATTTGGGGATAAAACTGAGTATTTTCTCAAATAGCTTGCCAATTGAACTAATAGCATTTATTAAATAATTTCTTTCTTTCTTATTTGTAATAAAATGCATATGTACATGGGTCTATTTTGGGATTCTGTTCTGTCTGATCTCGGGTCGGTCTCACATCGTAGCTCTATAACTGGTAAGGAGGGATTGGAAGACTGTTAGATGGCTATTGTGATGTATAAAAGCCTGGTCACAGGAGAAAACATGCCAAGGGACTGAGAGAAGGCCGGAGGCGAGGGCAGGAGAAGGAGAGGGAATGAAGCTGGAGCGTAGGTGGGACTCAGATCTTACAGGACTCTGCAGGCTATTGTAAAATTTGAATCTTTTTCCTTAGAGCTATGGAGCCATGGAATGATTTTAACTGGAGGAATGTGGGGGACCACTACCACTCCTTGTGGTTTTGGGAATTGAAGCCCAAGCCATGAGCCAGGGCCCCCCGGGAAGGCTCTAAGTCTTAACAGAACACTGGAAGGCTGAGGCAGACTGAAAGCCACTCAGAGGGTTCCCATGGGAATTGAGATTAAAGAATATGTATTATGCTTTAGAGCTTGTTCCACTTTTCTTATCTCTTAGTTAACTATAAACAATCTGTAGCAAAGAATGTGTGAAACCTTGCACCTAATGCCAGTGTGGCATCAGGATATTTAATAGACCCTGACACAGACTGGTCACTGTGCCCTCTATATTGATATCTGCAATCAGTAACTGTCAAATAAAATCCGGGGGCCTAAAGGTTAATTGATGATTTATGAATTTTGACCTTGTATCTGTCATGCATACCCTCCTCAATAAAAAGCATGGGGTACAAAGGTCTTGTGCTTTCTCCACTAGAGGAAACAGCCACCTCCTTCCCTCCCCCCTACCCCCCAGACAAAATACAGTGTCCTGGGTAAATCTGTCCCGTCGTGGTCATGGAACCTCAGCTGGACAGAGCAGTTTCCAACCGAGTCGGGGAGTTGGAAGCAGCTCAGCCTCAGAGGAACACCATAATAAGATTGATATTTTATAAAGCTTTCTCTGGGCTTCTGTTTCCAGCCACGGAGGAGGAGCTGGTACCAGACTAGCCCTCCCACTGTCAGCTTCTATAAAACTTGACCAAACTTGTGAGGCCACCATATTCAGGCAGTGAATGAGAGGCAGCCAGAACCACCCACCCCTGACAAAAGGGAAACTCATGAGGTAGGCCCCGTGGCCACCCACCTTTCTGTTTAGGAAGAACTTCCCACCCACAACTCAGAGAGCTGAAGTCAAGGGGAACATAGGGGCCCCACTAAGTTGAGCAGAGCAGCTGAAGCAGCTAGACCCTGGGCAGAGAAGTGAAGAGAGGAGGGAGTTGTATACAGAGACGGCCTTAGAATACGTCCAGGGCCCCTGCAAGTCTAAGTCTGAGAGAAAAGCTGAACGTGAGCTGAGTGGAATTGCCCAAGGTTTGCAAGCTGGCAGCTACTACAGGGCTGAGAGTGGAACAGAGATTCTAGAAGTCAAGTAATGCTGAAGCGAGAGAAGTCCTTAGACTTTGGAGTTCTGGCCCTGACAGAGCACAGGGGCAGTTGTCACCTAATTAACACTCCTGGCATCCAAATGTTCTAACAAAAAAGCCTTAGAAGCAAGAACCATGTCCTAGAATATGAGCTCCTCTGGACTCCCCAACCAAGTTCAAAACCAGGCCCTGACAAGGTCTGCATGGGAGGCAGCATCCAGAGACTGCCGGCTTAAAGGGGCTTGGGACACACAGTAGATGGTCCCTAGATCTATGTTAACAAGCCTAAAACTAAACCTGCACAAGTGCAGGGTGATCAGCCAGTCATTACACTGCCTCCTAGAATAGAAATAGTACTCCTCCGAGTAAGGTAACAGAATTCAGAATTTCTACAATGAACTACTGTATTCATAAGATCTAGTGTTAGCTTCACAAATCACTAGACAAAGAAACAGAAAATTGTGATGTATGACCAAGAAAAAAAGAAATCAATAGAAAACTAAACCTGATATTTTCTATATGTTGAGCTTAGCAGACAAAGAGTTTAAAGCAGCTATCATAACTATGTTTATACAATTAAAGAAGAATATGCTTAAAAAGTAAAGGAATATATGACTGTAATGAGTGAGCATGTGAAGAAACTTGGCTGACAAATAAAAACTATAAAAAGAATGAAATAAAACTCTGGAATTGAAAAGCAAAATAACTGAAATAAAAAGTGTACTGGAAATGCTGAGCAGCAGATTAGAGATGATGAAAGAGCTAATAAACTTAAAGACAGATTGATCTGAGAAACAGAGAATAGAGGTTAAAGAAAATTGAACAGAGACTCAGCGACATGGGGGAAAATATCAAACAGTCTGATATACGTGTATTTGAAGTCCCAGAAGGAGAAGAAAATGGAATTGAGGCTGAAAAAATAATGGCTGAAAACTCCCCAGATTTGATTAAAAAACAAACAAGCAAATAAAACACACACAAAAAAACCCCTCTGCTTACCAACCTAAAAATTTCAATAAATCCCAACCAGTTTGCTCTCTATCATCTGTCTGTCTGTCTGTCTATCAATATTATCTACAGAACTATACCTAGCTAGGTACATAATAATTAAACCTCTGAAAACCGAAAATAAAGAAAAACACTTCATAATAACCAGGGAAGCAAAGATCTATTCAGAAACAAGGGTCCGTCCGCCCACTTCTCACAGAGAATACAGAGGCTGGGAGAAAAGGGGAAAGTACCGCAAGGTTCTGAAAAAGCAACTGTCACCCTAGAATTCCATATACATGAAATTATACTTTGAAATGAGGATAAAATAAAGGCATTTTTAGATCAATAAAAGCTGAGAGAATTTGTTGTTAAACAGACTGCACAACAAAAAGTAATAAAAGGTGTCCTTCAGGCTGAGGGGCGACGATGCCAGGTGGGCACTCGGAGCTGCAGGAACAGATGACGAGCACCAGAACCAACAGGAAAAAAGTAGTACATGTAAAAGACTCTATTTTGTCTTTTAAAAGACTGTTTCAGGCAAAAATGATAACACTAAGATGGGGCCTTATGACAAATGTAGAGGTAAAAGGTATGACAACAGTAAGGCCAAATATAATGACATAGTAACGAGGTTGTTACACTTGTGAAATGTGATGAATCGGCTGGGAAGTGTGCGACGTGTGACATGCAGGAGGAAGTGCGGAACGTCATGTGCAACGTGTAGTGTGAGGAGAAAAGAGGTACGATATTGACCGATACAGTAAGGGCACACGGTGTTAATGCCAGAGCAACCACTACAAACACCGTAACAAGAGACAAAACTAGGAAGCCAACAGAGTAAGTAAAAGTAAACACTAAAAATAACCGAATGGACTCCAGTGGAGACAGAAAAGTAGAAATGAAGAAAAAGCAGAAAGGACAAGGAAAACAAAGCAAGGTAGAGTTAAACTCAACCACATCTGAATGGTCGCATTACGTGTAAATGGATTAAACATCTCCATTAAAAGGGAGGTCATTCAACAACTGGTGCTGGAACAGTGGGAGGGCCACATGCAGAAGAAAAATGCAAGAACAGCAGCAACAAAACCCTGGACACAGGCCTTAAATATCACACAAACAGAACTCAAATGGATCATAGACTTAAGTGTAAAAGTATAAAACTTTGAGGATGAAACAGGATAAACATCTATGTAACTTTGGGTTTGGTGATAGTTTTAGATACAATATCAAGAGCAAAATCCATGAAGGAAAAAATGTAGGAGTCGAGCTTTATGCAAATTTAAAACTTTTGGGATATAAGACACTCTTAGGAGAAGGAAGAGAGAAGCTACAGACTCAGAGAACAAATGTGCAAATCATGTATCTGATAAAGAACTTTTACCCGAAATATAAGATCAAACAACTCTTAAAACTCAACAATGAGAAAACAAACAATGCAATTTAAAAATGGGCAAAAATCTGACAACTTCATCAAACAGATGTACGAATGAACAACGAGCATGTGAAAAGGTGCTCAACACCACTTATCATTTGAGAAACGCAAACGAAGACAACAATGAGATGTCATCACACCACTATTAAAATGTCTAAAATCTGAAAACCCTGACAATACCACTTGCTGATGGGGATGTGGTCTAATAGGACATCTAGTCATTGCTGGGGGAGATGCAAAATGAAATAGTTTTGAAAAGGCTAATAATATCCTAGTATTACCATGAAAATAGTGTTGCTCTCACATGCCCTTTGAAAGTCCCTAAACTCTATTTGCCTTCTTCCCTCCGCTTCTACCACTGCCCCCTCCCACCCCAAGCAAAGGCAGAGATCATTACACTGGATTAAAAACAAGACTCGCTCACATGATGCCTAAAAGAGAAGCATTTTAAACGTCAGGACGCAGGTAGGTGGCTAAAAGAAGAGGGAAAAAAACCAAACCAAACCAGATAGCTTCAAACTAGAAACAACCGAACTGCGCATCAACAGGTAAGTGAATAAATATATGGTGTAGTTAGAAAATGAAATTCTACTCAGCAATAAAAATGAACAAGCTACTGACATCTCATTGTTTTTGCTGAATGAATAATAAGCTAGACACAAAGGAGGACCCCCTGCACATTTCCATTTATATGAAACCCTAGAATAAGCAAAACTAACCTAGAGTGATAAAAGATCAGATCTGCAGATGCCTGGGACCAAGGGCAGCAGAGACTGACTGTCAAAGGACTTCAGGGAACTTTCTGAGCTGCTGGAGATATTCCATATCTTGACTGGGCAGTGGTTACGTGAATGTATACATTCGCAAAGATTCATTGACCTGAGCACTTAAAGTGTGTAAATTTTATTGCGCCTACACGACATCTCAATAAAGGTGACTTTTAAGAAAGCTTTTTCTGGGCACAGCGTGGGAAGTAGATGAACGGGAGGAATAAGGGACGCAGGAATTCTAGTTAGGAAGTCATAGCGGCTCACACTACGGTAATGACAACGCACATACGAAAAGTAAAGGCTCTGGAGATACTTGAAATGTGCACAGGGAGGGGGTGGGCGCGGGGGAGAGGGTAAGGGTTTCTGGCTTGGACACCTGGTTGGTCGCTAGCAGGTCTGTGAGAAAAGAACCACCAAGGGCCTGATTGGTTGTGGCGGGATCTGCAAAGGCCATAAATTTAATCTTGGGTGTGTATGATTCGAAGTGCCTGTGAGAGTCAAGTTTTTATATTAAGGAAGTAGCTGGATATAAAAATCTGAAAGTCTGGGTTGGGGACATTAATTTGTACTGATGGTACTGAATCTTAGGAGTGAAGGAACTCATCTAAAGAGAGCGAATAAGCTGGGAGAAGGAGGTGGTCTTGGGCGGAGCTTCAAGGAGCGTCTCACCTTTGGTGGCCGCGTAGGAGGAGATGAGCAAGAAAGCAGACTGGAAGGCCACGGCCACGTGGGTGAGGGCGACCAGGAGACTGTGGTTCCCCTTGGATGCTATTCATCTATTATCCGGTTTTCCAATCCACTATCTTGTTTTAAAATTTAGAATCTTATCATAACCCTGAGAGTTAGACAAGGCAAGTACCACTCTAATTTTGTAGGTGAAAAAACTTGAGGCTCCAAAGGCGAATGACATCTACGAGAGGCTGAGCCATGGCTGAGCTGCAGTAAAACCTAAATGTTCTGACTAGTGATCCTGGTGGTTCTGCTTGCACAGAGGCTCACAGAGCGGCCATAACGCATGTGTCAACAGATTTATTTTTTAAGGTTTTGTGATGTGTAAGTTATAAGTTCTTATTTTCAAAATTGGAAAATACGGGAAAGCACTAAAATGTAACTACCTACCATAGTTTCTTGCAGATCTTTTTCTTTTATGTACATTATTTAAAGCTATTATTTTTGATGTAATTAGTCTCATAGTGTACAATTCAATTTATAGCCTTTCTTTAGAACCTTAATATATTGTGATTCTCCTGGTTGTGAATAAGTTGTCTGGCAGAATCTTAGAAATGCAAATAGAACAGCCGCCAGAAGCAAACAAATCATGTTAGGCAGATGACTTATAACACTATCCGACTGTATTTACTTTAAAAAAAAAATTGTTTAAAGATTTTTATGTATTAAATTTCAGAGGGGAAGGGAGAGAGAAGGAGAGGGAGAGAAACATCAATATGAGACGGAAACATTGTTCAGTTGCCTCCCGAATACACCCTGACCTGGAACCAAGCCCACACCCTGGATATGTGCCTTGACCAGGAATCCAACCGGCCTTTCACTCTGCAGGACGATGCCCAACCCACTGAACCACTCCGGTCAGGGCTGCAGTTAGTTCTTATTGAAGCCAAAACATGCATTGGCTTTCTGGAATCAATGGTCGTGCAGGAACTCGAGTCCCCTTGACCCGCATGTGTAGTCCCCACGGCTCTCCCGGAGTCCTGGAGGGCATGTGCTGTGTGCCTCAGCCTGCCAGGGTTTTACCCAGGCCTGTGGGGCCACTTCACAGGTGCGTGTCTCTAGTCTATGGGGAAAGGATGAACATGCTCTTTCCTGGGTCCCCATAATTCAAAGACAAAGCTATGAAAGCCCCTACACAAAATTAGGAAAGCAAAACCAGAAGCGAATATGGTGTCAGGATAGCCACCAGGCATAATAAGTTATCAAACCTGACACAGGTCCGGAAGCCACATACACGAGTCAAGGGCAGGAGGGGAAACACATGCTCTAGATCCTGCCTCACTCAGGACGGCTCCCCGATGCACATTTTCCTAGGATGCAGTCTGTCAACTCTGAGATGCTAGAACTGATAGGTTATGTTGGGGGGACAGCAAATAAGTCCATAGAGAACAGGAGGGGTGTGGTCAGGAGCCATAGCAAGTCCTCTTCTACCTCCACTGGGATTTCTTTAGCAGGAATTTTCCCCACCTTTGTCTTTACTCACATTTTATATCTGCCCAGACTTTTCATCACTTTTGCTCTCCTCCGGTTCTCGTATACGCTATCCCTATCTTCTGTGCATTATGAATTCCCCAACCAGTTGTGGCTAAACCTGATGCTGAATCTACATTTTCAATTTGATCCAAGCCTCGGTTCCCCAAGGCCAGCCTGCAGTGGGCTTGTGCTCCTACGGGCTTCCCCTCCCCGCCTCTCTGCCACCTGCAGACGGAAGATGGAATCACCCGCGCCGCCTCTTCAATAGTACAGCTGATAAGTCATCCTCACAGTGTGTGAAATGTACCTGTACCCTCTCTGAGTCACACCTGCTACTATATATGAGCCCGTTTTTGCTTTCACAGATGATTAGACTGGGTGTTCAACTTCATTCTTAAACCCCATTTTAGGGAATGTGTCGCTTTGGTTGGCCTGTGGTCACTGTGGGGAAGCAGAGAGTCAGAGTGTGGAGACTGAGAGGGAGACGTTCCTTCCTTCGTGGAACCCCGCTGTAGGGGGAGCTTGGGCCGCTGTGGGGTGTCTTTCCTGCCCCACGGAGAGAGTGCACACGTACACTCTCCAATGGGAACGGTTAAGGACACCCATCATGTTCTATGACCTGAGGCCTGGAAACAAGCAGTTTTCAGTAGTTCGATGATGGCACAAGGCTCTGCTCACTTTCCGTCCCGTCGGCCTCAGCTTATTGACTGGTCCTAGTGTTGGGCCCCATGACTGCCAGGTGGCTGCCGTGGCCCGACGAGCAGAGATGTCGGCCAAGTCAGGCGGAATTCCGGAGAAACTGTAACTGCAGGATGGCAGTGGCCTCTGCGTGGACAGGGCCTGTGGCAGCGGCTGGCACTTATTCTGTGACCTCCATGTGTCTCCCCTGAAGCATGTAACGGTGCAGACTGAATACTTGACCAATGAATGAACAGTCCTGGGTGGGGCGGAGGCAGACACAGGGAAATATCTTCTTAGTCACCTGTTGGGCTGACTCTGGGCAGACGAGTGGAGACACTTTTCACGGGAGGGCACTTTGGTGTTTGGGAAAGAATTAAAATGAGGTAAAGCTGTTTCAAGAGAAAGAGGAAACACCAGCTCATGGCCGCTACCAGCCAAGTCAAGAGAAACTTCCACAAGTCGGTGAGGGGCCACCTGCCTTCCCACTGAGATGAAAGGCGTCCAGGAGCAGCCTTGTCCCTCCTGAGGATCAGCAAGAAGGCCGCCCCGTGGTTAACTGGGACTTCCTGGCTTTGGAGTAACGAATGTGCATTTAAATGCTGACTCACTACATAGCAAATATACAGCTTGGAGCCAGTTACCCAGTCTCATTCACTGACGATTTTCTCACCTGTGAAATCCGATGTTGCAGCAATACCGTGTGTTCACTGCCTGACACAGTGCCTGGCACAGAGTGAGTAGGTAGCTGTGACGATGGTGGTGGCGGCCGGGGCTCCGGCAGGTTTCAGGCAGTTCTGCTCTGCAGCTCAGGAGGACGCGTGGACGAGAATCACAGCTTCGTGTTAGTCTTGCTCTGTGGTCAGGAGGGCCAGCGGAAGAGTTCTGAGGACTCAGCTATGGGAAGGATGAAATTTGAGAAGCACAAACTGAAGGATTCAAAACAGAATGTTTGCAATGTATGTGAATAGTAGAAAAGACAGAGACGAGTATGAACTAGGGCAGTCAAAGGAACTCCAAGAAGGTCACGTTAAGAAATCTGGGACTCATGAAAACTGGGCAGGAATCAGTACAAATAAAGACTTGGTTTCGAGGCAGCCGTGTCTGAGATCTCAGTTGGCTTTGGGCTTGGTCCACCACCCCCCCTCACCTCCCAGTAGAGTTCATTTTAACAAATATTTATTAATCACCTACTGTATGCCTCACATAACTTACCAAATATCCCATTACTGGAGTAGGTGACAAATTCTAGGGACGGGGTGAAGGGGAAAATCAGTGATTATGGAGTGACTGAGGAAGGAGGGGCAGCAGAGGTTGGGCTGCCCTGGAGCGCTGATGTTCGGAAGGAAGAGAGCAGGAGTCTGAGACAGAAATGGTCCTTTAGCTTGAGCTTCAAATGTAGGATAATGAGTTTCTTCGGGCATCAGAGAAGAGGGTGGAGGAGAAAGGGCTGGGGTGAGACAGAAGGGCCAGGTCTGGAGGAGGTTAGCCGTGGCCTGCCAGCCACCGGGCATGCCGGTGGTCGCCCGTTTAAGCACTGCTTGCGTTCTGCCAAATCCTCAAGTCATAATACCTCAGGATGACAGCGTCCTGTTGAGAGAACGCGTACCCTGTACATAATGGAATATGGCCAGCAGTCCAGAGGGGTGAGTGCTATTATTATCTCTATTTGCAGAAGCTTAGAAAAGGTGAGGAACTTGTTTGAGGTCACCCCTGGGAGTGGAACCCACGTGGTCTGATTCCAGAGCACGTACTGGATGGTTCAGAAATGCCAGCTTCCTCATGGAGGAGAGGGCACGGGGACGCAAATGTGGGGTGGACATGAGAGACGGGCAGTCCGAAGTCCCCGCTTTTCCAAAAGGAGTCCTAGGAGTGTAGGATGGTTAGGAGGGTAGAAAACTTGGACAGCCGGGCTGGGACAAGAGGTAGAGCAATTGAGAGTGTATGACCAGAGAAGATTTTCCAGTGGCTGTGACAAGCAGAGATTATGCCTGTAAGTGAGAGGGCATCTGTGTACTGAGGAAAACATCTGCGATAAATCCCATGGTGTTTATGATGAGCTTTGTGAGTCAGGTTTCCTGGAAATGTCCACTCCTTCCCGAAATAAGGCTAATGGCAGCCCGAGGTACAGCTCGACCTAAAGTTCTCGTGACAAAAGAATTCAGGCCAATGTCAGGCACGGGCTCTTTGAAGTATTGCTTTGTCAGGCTGCTTCAGGGCGCTTGCAGAGCGGCCCAAGTGCCTTTGAACCTCAGCGGAGTGTACGGAGAGTGGATCGAGTCGATTCTGCGGCTCGATGATGCTGTAGCAGACCAGGTCCTCAGCATCTCCGCTTCACTGTCCTCTGTGAGGGCATCGTCCTGCGGCTGGGCATTCCTGTCTTAGGATGGTGGCCGGCATCAATGCTTCTTTCTGTGTCCTTCTCCAGAGGGAATGGGGCTGGTGTCCCAAATCTCGCTCTCAAGGGCCAGGAAAGCCCCAGCAGATTTCTTCTCGGATACTATCAGCCTGCATTTGCATAGACTCCCCAGCCTGGAGCGGTCACCACTGGCCAGCAGGCTGCAGTGACCAGGTGTGGCGCCCAGGAGCAGAACCCGCCCCTGGAGCTGGGATGAACAGCTGCTGGGGACTCGTGTTTTCCAACCTGCGGAAGAAAAAACAGTAAAAAGCTGTGTTCTCCTGTTAGGTGATTGAGAGTAAAGCTTGAGTGTGAGATCCAGAAAAGTCCAGGCCTCTCTAGTGAACTCGGGGGGCAGCGCCCCCAAGAGTCTCACTGCCTGAAAAACCGAGGGGCCTCCTAGCAGAATGCTTGTCCTGAGGGAAGGCCTTGGCCATGGTGAGCCTGCTGTGGGTCACGGGTTCGGGGCCATGTGAGACAGCAGCCCTACGGAGGGCAGAGGGCTCACTGGGATCTGCCCTGGAGTCAGCCTCTGGGCCATCATGGAGTTTTAGGGACATAATAGGCCCTGAGCCAAAGGCAGATGAGCAGTTTAAGTGAGATTGGAGGGGCACAGTGCACCAAACACCCTTGCTTTGGGCCTCCTCTGACAGAGTACATGGCACTTCAGGCCAGACAGCTCAGGCCCCTTCTGACTCCACAGCATCAGAGGTGCAATGGTTAGAGAAGAAGGTGCCCAGGGGAACCGCAATGCCCCCAAGGACCCCAGGAAACACTGGGGGAAAGGCTTTTGCAGGTCTGGGACCCTGGCCTCAGTCTGTCAGGGAAGGAGCCAGGAAACAGGAATGTTGACTGTAAATGTGACCCTGCTCATAGTCACAGGCTCCCACTACCTGGGGAAACACAGGTTTCACACATTTCAGAGAGAGGTGGGTTATCCTTGGCCTGCCCCTTATCTCACAGCTTGAGAGAACTCATTGGGAGGATCCTTCAGGGCATCAAATTCTGATGTGTTTGTGAGCATAATATTATCAGCAGATGAAGTCACTTGCCTTTGTATGATGTCTTCACGTTCATTTGCTCACAGACCACACTATAAGTTAGCTGGCGCAGATACGGCATCCCATTTGATGGATGAGGAAACTGAGGCTCAGAGAGGTTAAGACACTTACAAAGGTCACAGAGCTGGTAGGTTCTGGGATCAGGACACCAACCATTTGAGGCTTCTAACTCCAGATTCTCTTTCTGATGATATCTGGAGCCCTCCCATAACAAAGCACTCAAGTGTCCTCTTTAATAAGCCTTCCTACCAAAATATTCTTCACAGGACAGCAATGATTCCCTGCTCATGGAGGTAATAGCTGCTGTTCTTCTTTTGAGCATCTTGTGCTTTATTTAGCTCCTGAGCCCATGCACCAGCCTCCAGAGGAGGGCTGCCCCTTCCTCGCAGGAAGCCAACATGAAGCCACTGTCCATCCCCCAGCAGTCCGGGATACAGAAAGAGCATTCTTCAATCCTCTGGTTTGCCACGATGTTCTAGTTCAAAATCGAAACCAGGGGTGAGACTCAGGGGACGTGAAACTAAGACGGGAGCTTCTGAGGCTTCTGAGACATAAGCATCTTCCTGCAGGGAGGGGACTTCGGTCTCTTGTTTATAGAAAAATGATTCATTGTCCCTGACCCTGGCCACAAACAATCCCTGGAGGGAGGGGAAGGCTTTGGTCCTAGAATGAAACATGCTTTTCCTCCCTTTGTTCAGGGATCTAGGTCAGTAGTCCTGACTTATTATTTAAAAAAATAAATAAATAAATAAATAAAAAGGAGGAGTCCATCCCAAGATTGCTGGAGGAGAGTTGCAGAGTGTGTAACTCACATGGAAGAGACTGTGGGCCACCCTGGCTGGTTAGCATCCTGGGCTCAGAGTCAGCATCCTGGGTTCCAACCCGAAGTAGTTCAGAACACAGCATCTTTGGACAAGTTACTTCACCCTGATGAGTCTCAGTTCCCTCGTCTACTAACTAGGAATAGGAATAGCACCTCTCTCTTTGGGTGGTTGTGAAGATTCACCCATATGATATATGTAAAGCCTTCACATTGATATTGATATTGGTGTTAGTATTATCAACTCTATACACCTTTGAGCTTCATCAAACTTGACATGCAGAGATGTGTCAGCCGGCTCAGGGCTTACATTTTCTGAATTGTTATGAATTTCATATTTGTGCTGCCAACAAAAACAGCTCATGGTCTCATTTTACCATCCTCAGCTTGAGCTGAAGAAGGAAAGTTCTGGAGCTCTTGGCAGCTTCGTCTTCTTGCAGAGGCCCCATTATCTCATCTTTCCTTGGGAAAACCCTGTCCTGTGTGTGTAGTGCCTGGCTGTGCTTCCCCAGGCCCCAGGCCTGGTTTTGTTGGGGGACCACACACAGGCTGGCTCCCTGCAGCTCAGAGGCCCGCGTTTGCTCTCCTCATCTCGCGCTAAGTCTTCCTCCGCCTTCAAGTTATCCTGCATGTTTCCTGGGAGTTGCTGGGTTTTGGTAATTCTCAAGCCACACGTCAGTCAGAACCAGTTCTTTCAGCGATTCACACGTGCATGCACTCACAGACGGTAAGCAAGGTTCTGGCTTCTTTTCTGCTGCTTACAATCATCTTTTGTCACAATGGTGGCCTATGCAACCCACTCCTCCCTGTCACTCTGCTCCACAGTGTCATGCACCCATATAGGCAGTGTGCTCCGTCTCCCTCACCTGTCACCATCCCTATTCTATCCTTTTTTTTTGCTATCAGATGCAAATACTCAGAGTTTGAGTTTCCTTATTTGCAAATATTGGGAGAAGGTGGGTGGAGGGGATGCTTTTCTGAGGTTCCTTCCAAGTCTGAAGGTATAGACCTTCTAGGAAATCTGTGAGGTCCTTCACCCTGGCCCTGTGACATGCCTGTCCATGCCCCCACCCCCACCCCCACCCCTACCCCCGGCTACTGCCTGCCCCAAGCTGCCCTGCTGGTCATTCCCCTTGTGAGCTGCTGAGTTGCTGCCGCTCTCAGCACACTGGTGGTGACCGCACCCTGGCCGGCTGCTGGCCTAGGTTCGCTAAGGCAGCTTTATCAAGGTGGATATGCTCTGTGGAATGTGTGGTGTCCCGGCAAAGAGCTGTGCCCATTTGACAGGTGCCTGGGTTGCTGTCTGACTCCCTGAAAGGTGGCAGCACCAGAGCAGCAGCTGGCTTGGGGCTTCTGGGGTGAACCAAATGGGGAGCTCATCTTCAGTCCCCAGGGCCAGAGGTAATATTTTTTACATATTTTAAAAGATTTACTTCATTTGTTACGAGTAGGTTATTTTGCCATTTGGGGCCTAACCCATAAAGATAAATGGAGTTTAATCTGTGCAATGACTGGGTTTTATTATTCCATAGCTCTTGAGGGTGCTGTGGAGGGTGACATGGAGCTCCAGCAGAGCACAGACCAAGGCTGTGGGAACAAGGTGCCACACACACGTGGCGTGCCCTTGGGCCTGGAATTATTCAGAAGAGTTGGAAAGCATGATCAAATCCCTGCGCTCTCCATTTCCAGGGCGTGGAAGGCTCGCGCGCCCCTCCCGCAGGTTCCCGGGTCCTCCAGCGGCTACTTCTGGCCCTGCAGGCTGGGTGGCTGGAGAGAAGAGGCCATCACACCTGCACCGTGGCCGCGCCTCACTGGCAAACGGAAGGGAACCGGGAACAGTGCAGGACTAGACCTCCGATGGCTTATGGAGGAAATGACCCCAGCACACTTTCCTCCTTGGAGGCTGTTTATAGCTGAAGGCACAATTGATGCTGACTCTGGCCAGCAGGAGTCCCACAGGCAGTGTGGTAGGTACTGGGCAGCTGGGCCCCGTCAGAACTTGCGCTCTCGTCTTCTGAACAACACGCGTGTCCCCGGTCTTTAGGAAAAGAAGGCAATACCCAAGGAAGACCCCGCCTTCCTGAGGAGGCCAGTCACTTCCCCACGAGGAGACAGGCGTGGGGGTAGGGTACAGCCTTTGTGTTCTGAGACTAGGAGCAACGATCCTTTGAGTCTGTAACCTCTGCTCTTCTCTCTGCCAGTTCATATTCTTGTTTTGTTAGCATTAAATAATGACCAGAAAACTGTGAGAAAATCAGGGCTGGGACCAATTTGCTGAGAGCAACTCCAGACCTGAAAATCCACTGGGACCATGCCCCGAGGTGAACCCGGGGAAATTCTGGGCGGGGTCTGGAAGAGCGATGCAGCTTCCAGCTCTGTGGTTCTCAGACTTTGGAATCTTACCAGAAAAATTGCATAGTGAATTTGGAGAACTAAGATGTAACTCTTCCAGATAACTCCACCCCCACAATTATCCCCATAGTTTCATAATCCGAGAAAAGACAGAAGGACACGGTCTCAATAAAGTATAATCCTTCAAAATTGGACAAATTCAGCTTTATGACTAGTTTATTAAATTATTCTTATTTTTCTCAGTGGGATGGCCTGATTTTTCTGAGTTTCCAGGCCAATGGACAAATGTTACCTATGTTTGTGAATCACAGCACTGCATGGCTCAGCAGAGACACAGTGAAAAAATCCAATGAGAATCTTGAAGAGACAAACTGACAGCCATTTGCTTAGGAAAAAAAAAAAAAAGTTTGAGGAGCTTCTTTAGCCAGAAATAGCCAAATAGAGTTTTGGGGTTAAGAAAGCTTTTCTTGAATTCTTCCAGATTTCTCAAGGTGATGGCCTTATGCACACTCATAAACTGGGATGGGATCTGCTGGCATTCATTGTTTACATACTTCTTAGCAACTTTGTTGTTTTGTGGGATTATTTGTCACAAAGTCAATTAGATGAAAGATTAATTACTAGCTGCCTACCTACCAATTACCTACCACATGGCTTGGTAGACTCTGAGTCCTCAAAATTCTGGGTAGAAAAATCTCCCTCAACTCTGGAAAGAAAGACCAAACCACAACTTGACTCTAATATTCCTGGTGGCAAGTTTGGTTGAGGAAAGGATATCTAGGGGAAATTACATTTGTTTTGTGAAGAAGCAAGAGACCCTTCATTGTGCGCAAGGCTGAATATCTGGGGGCGGTTACGGTGAAGTCGGTGGTGTCTGATTTACACCACTGGGCAAGCCTTCACCCTGGCAGGAGCCTTCAATCCTTCGCCTGAATTGGTCTCAGTGAATTGTTGGCATTAAATAATTCACTGCTGTGGAGACAATAACAGATTATACCACAGAGTGCCCCATGGACTGATGGTCAGAGCGAACATGAGCAGAGCCTTGAATGAATGGAAAGAAATGGCAGCTAGATGTGGATGGAGTGGTTGAGCAAGATTCCATCTAAGTGACTGTGGAAGGCAGATGGTTTCGGTAAGAGCTTCAGATCCTCACAGTGGCACAGGAGCACGGAACGGGAAATGGACATGTGCCAGAAACTGTCAGCCTTACATTTATATGGAGCCTTATACAGACCAGAGAAGCCTATAGGAGCAGGTGGACCATATGTAGTCATTCACTCAGTCACTTAGCAAACCTGTAGCTCACGTGACAGGTGCTGGCTAAACAGTGGAAGTGAGTGGCTGGGAGGGGCTGGGCCTCCCTGGGGAGGGATACTGAAGCTGACATCTACCGATAGATCTGAGTTGGACCAGCATGTAGGGTCAGAAAAACATTTTTTAAAGATGGAAGATTCTAGCATGTATTTTCATGTTCATGGGAGCTATCTAATGGAGAGGGCAGAGTACATGTGTGGGAAGGGGCATCCCTGAAGGAGCAGAGTCTTTGTAGATAAGGCATGGGGGGGCGTCAAGCTCACACAAGGAGGGACCGGGCATGATAGATCTGGGGACACTGTTGCCACTGCAGCAGGAGGGAAGGAGGAGGAGAGGCTACAGAGCCTGGCGCCTTTGTAGATCCGGCCATGGGAACATCAGGGAGCTCCTGATTAGTGGCTTCTTTTTCTTAGTGAAGCCTGAGCCAAGGTCCTCTGCACAGAGTGGGAGTGGGAGGAAGTAAGAGGGTTGAGGAGCGAGAAGCCCAGCCTTTGGGGAGGGAAGAGAGAAACGCAGCATGAAGGCCAGGGTCCCAGCGGAAGATAATGACCTTGAGCCTACTTACAGTAGCACTCCTATGGGTGACTGGTGATTTTGCTCCAGCAATCCTTGCTCTTAGAGGCAGGTTCAGGGAGGTGAAGAGTGGGGGTCATTTAGAGTTCTAGGGTTGTCAGGGGGATGTGATAGAGGGTAGAAAAAGCAAGGAGGCCAAGGGCAGCTGCAAGAGAAGGATGTTTGCAGTGGACCATGGGGTGGGAGAAGGAAAGAAGAAACTGAAGACAGGCGGGGAAGATGGCAAAGAGGAGATGGCGGAGAGCGGTGGTGCGAGGCCTGAGGGGCCCGAGGCCCCGTTCCCAGAGGGCGTGTAAGCAAGGGAGCTAGAGGTGTAGTCAGAGAGTAGGGTTCGCAATTCTTGATTTTGGAGACATTTCTGGTGAATTCAAAATCCATGTGTGAGGAAGGAAATTCTAATACAGGCTACATGAATGACACTTGAGGACATTTCGCTGAGGGAAATAAGGCAGACGCAAAAGGATTCCACTTACAGGAGGCACTTAGAATAGCCAAGTTCATAGAGACAGGAATTAGAAGGGGGGCTGCCAGGGGCAGGGGCTGGGGAGTCAGTGTTCAGTGGGGACAGGGTCTCGTTTTGGGATAATGAGAGGTCTGGAGATGAAGGTGGTGATGTTTGCACAACAGGGTGAATGTGCTTAATGCCACGAACCTGTGTATGCCAAAAAGTGGGTAAGATGGTAAGTTTTGTATGAGCTTTTTACCGCATTAAAAACCCCAGGGGTGACCCCAGGGTGGGGGGCTGAGGAGAAGGACCTGAGCTATGAGGTGGTGAAGGAAGCGTTCAGAGGTGGCGGTTCTGGGAATGAGGGTGGAGCTGGGGCGGGGAGCGGGGAGGCTTCAGCCTTCCATGAGGGAGGGGCGTGATTGGGAAGCTGGTGGAGGACGGCTGGGGTGGTTTGCTGGCTGGGGTGAGCGTGGCGGGGGCGGGGAACAGATCTGACAGGGGGGCGCGGGGGGGGGCGGCTGGAGGTCTGGACGTTGAGGCGGGGTGAGGAGGGCTCCCGCCCCCCTCGGCTCTGAGGTATGCAGGTGGTGAGAGAAGGAACTGCGCCGGTTGAGAGGCAGCAGGAGCAACAGTCTTTGCGGAAAGCCAAGTTTCAGTTCAGGCAAGGAGGCTGAGGGAGCTAAGAGGAGGCTGATTATAACGGAGGAAAGACTGGTGGTGGTGGTGGTTATAGAGTGATGATATCAATAGGGAATTGGAGTTTAGGGGACACGCATGGCGTTGGCCCCCATCTCCTGGTGCTGAAGTGTGAAATAGGGGCTGGAGGTGTGATGGGGTCCAGGAAGTAGGGTACGTGCCCTTCCCTACTCGGCTCAGATAGGAGCTTAGGCACAACACAGTTTCCCAGGGAGCCAAACCAAGAACCTGTTTACCAGTCCTGACTTAGACCAACCTGCTCATCTTATGGACAAGGGCACTAAGGTGATGGGAGAACACATGATTTTCTCAGAGCAGCCTGGAACCGAAAATTCAGATCCCCATCCTCCCACTTTGCTGCGGAGTGTCTGTGAGCCCAAAGGCCCTGGTGAGGCTCCGGGGAGAGCTGAGCACGCCCGCCAGCTGCCCAGCAGGGTTAGTGGTAAAGGTGAGGCAGGGAAACAGTCCCTGAGAGAAGAAAGGGCGGGACGAGACTGGGGGATGAAGGACAGGAGACGGATGAGAGACCACAGGAACGCAGGCGGGCCTAGTGTCCTCTCGTAGGCACTTGAAGCTGTGGAACAGGCCAGGCAGGCAACCACCACCCTTCCTGCTCCGTAGGAAGACCAAACGCTCTGCTCCATGCCCAGCTCCTGGTCTCCCTGAAAGTAAAGTGACCCTGTCCTGTTACTATTGCAGAAAGCCCAAGGCCGACCAGCAGAAGCCAGCTCCTTTCCCTCCTGCTAAGAATCCCGAAACACCAGTTCAAAAGAACCTGGGCACCCCTATGTTCATAGCTGTGCTATTTACAATAGCCAAGTGCTGGAAACAGCCTAAGTGCTCGTTTGTAGATGAGCGGATCAAAACATTGTGGTGCATTTACACATGGAATACTACACAGCAGAAAGAAGAGATTCCTACCCTTTGCGACAACATGGATGGACCTGGAGAGAATTATGTTTAGTGAAGTAAGCCAGGTGGCAAAAGACAAATGCCATATGATCTCACTTACAAGAGGGCTCTAATGAACAAAATGAACTAATGAGCAAAATAGAACCAGAGACATGGAAACATGGAACAGACTGATAGTGGCCAGAGGGGAGGGGGGAAGGTGGAAATGGTGGAAATAAGGAGAAGGGATCAGTCAAAGAACACGTGTAAACAACCCATGGACATGGGCAACGGTGTGGGGACTGACTGTGGGAGCGGTGTGTGGGGGGGGGGGGGCTGGGCAGAGGAGGGCAGAGGGGGAAAATTGGGACAACTGTAATAGAACAACAACAACAACAAAAAGAAAAACGTTAAGTGAAATCTAAGAAACCCTCTCTGGGGTATCTTAAGCAGTGGAAGAGGGTAGTTAGGACAGGGTACTTGGGAACCTTTATGTGTATTGATAAACATAACTACTTTATACAGTCATGATATTTATATGCTATACATGGTTGAAAATAAGCAGGGCCACATTTGAGATAGATTTTTTAGTCTTTTATACCCTCCTACTCTAAGCAGCTTCTGGATTACTTGGATTTATGAAATGTCCTGGTTACTGGTAAGAAACATCTCTTGGTTTATGTGATTGAATCCAGGTCCTACGGAACTCACCCCAGGGGTGGAGAGCCATGGGGAGACACCCCAGGCCCTGATCCCAGGGGTGAGCTGGACCAGGCCCCTGCCCTATTATCTCTCATTCCATTTGTTTTCCGATTCCATGTGAATATATCTGAAGAAATCTGGGGGAAAGCTGTAGAGTCTCTTCAGGATACAGAGTTGGGGTCCAGGTGCCCTGGGTTCTTAGGTGCTCATTGGGCAAAGACTAAGTACACCATGTACCCCTCGCCCAGTGGGGATGCCTAGGAGATGCCTTTCTTCTAAGGAGCTAGATGTCTGCTCCCTCATCCCTGGCCATGTGTTGTGAGCTCGGCATTACTCTCCCCCCACCCCAATTCGTAAGTTCAAGTCCTAACCCCTAGTAGCGCAGAATGTGACTGTATTTGTGGACAGGTTCTTTAAAGAGGCGACTGAGGTAAAACGAGGTCATTTGGGTGGTTCCTCGTCCACTATGGTCCACTATGCCTGGTGTTCGTATAAGAAGGGGAGAATAGGATGCAGGCACGTACCGGTGGAAGACCATGGTAGGACCCAGGGAGAAGAGGCCGTCTACCAGCCACGGAGAGCAGCCTCCGAAGAAACCAACGCTGCCTACACCTCGATCTTGGACTTCCAGCCTCCATAATTGTGAGAAAATAAATTCCTATTGTTTAAACTGTGAAAAGTTAACATAAGTTGAGGTCTTTTAAAAATAGAATCAGGGGAAGTGATTAGGCTGCGAAGCGGCCCTTCCGGTCTCCAGGGGGTAAAAAAAAAAAAAAAAAGAATCAGGGAAGACTTGCATGCCTCACTGCTCCAATTTTTGGATGATGTTTGAACCGGGAAAAATAATTTTTGTCCTGGGCCAAACCAACGTTGTACTTCAAACAACTGTCTGCAGGCTAATAGGAAAGCAGGTGTCCTGACTGCTGGACTGAAAATTAAAGGCATTCTGTAGAATCAGCATCATCATGTACAGCAAAAGAAAAACTTAGCTTATGTGCACCTTCAGAAATTCCTTCTTTCATCCATGTAATTATTTCCCTTCCCTTTTCTTACAAAAACCCCTTGCCTTCACCCCTTAATCAAAAAACTATTTGGGTTTGAAGAGGTTCAGAACAGGAATCCTCAAGATGTGCCGCTTTTGCATGTGAATTATTTTGAGCTCAAGGCAATCAAGACCCTGTGGTCTCATGAGAAACTTTTACCTCTTCCTTAAAGGGTTTAAATTTGGGTCCTTGCCCATAATAAAAGTTATCACCAGATATAAATTGTTATGATCTATCTATAGGGCAGGGCAGACATCTAATTACTGAAATCTGCTCTTCTTACTGTTAGCTGTGAGTGACCTCCCTCCCCTCTGAAGCCCCACGGTGCCTTTCCTCATCCTTAGCTCAGAGTGTCATATTTATAATTTTTCCTTTCTGACCCTGAACCCTTCATGTACGTGAGGTCTCAGACTCTCCCATGTATGCAGGGCCCCCATATATATATGTATGTAATTAAATTTGATTATTTCCTTTTGTTTATCTATTTGAGTATTATTAGACCGGCTGGAAGAACCTAGAATGGTAGAGAAAAGTTTCTTCTTCCCCCTCAGATTTCTGCCTGAATCAGTATTTCCCAAATAGCTATTCTTTTTTATCTTAAATAAACACTTGTTGCCTCTCAATTTGGCTCTTTATTTTCAGGTTAACACAACCAACCAGGCAGTGTGTTTTGCTCTGGCAGCGCAAGCAAACTCATACACCATGTCTAGGGAAATAGGCAAAAGCGCTATTTCCTGGCATACACCCCTCTTTGGGAAGCCAGGGCAGAATGTGAAGCCTGGGAGGGTTGTCTGAATGGAGCTCCACGTGGAAGGAGACAAGTCCTCCCCTGACGCTTCTGATCCACACAGAATGCCCATCTGAAGCCTGTCCCCTGGGATGTGCAAGAAGATATGGAAAAAGTCAGATTCAGAAACGTGTATCTGGTTCCTAGCCGCCTCATGTCCACTTCTATGAGAGGAGAATAGGCAGATGGCTGCCAATGGCTGAAATCTTTACATTTCTATCTTAAAAAGAAAAAAGAAAGAAAAGAAAAAGAAAACAAGAAATTTAGCCCGTCAAACCATGGAAAGCAATACAGGCTTTTTACAGTAGGGCTCAGGGATCTCTAGTCCTTTCCAGAGCAGCCAGCCGCAGACACCGCGGTCTTCGGCTGAGCCCGTGGGGACAGATGATTCTCACAAGAAGGGAGGGTTTGGACCAGACCCAGGAGAGGCCTGAGCCTGTGGGGACACACCCTGAGCGGAGTCCTGAGCGTGAGTCACGGAGCTGCGCAGCCCCGCGGCTGGCAGCGGTCCAGGCACCTAGCGGACTGGTGACTCACCCAGCTTCCCGGGCGGGGGTGGGGGGTGGGGGGGAACAGTTCAAGTCCCGCAGCAGCTGCCGGCCCCTGGGCGTGGCTCTCCCGTCTGACGCGGGCTGCGCAGATCCCGGGCCGGGGAGCAAAGGAAGCGCGGCGCGCGCAGCAGAGCCTTCCGATGGCTGAGCTGGACCTGATGGCTCCAGGGCCACCGCCCGGGATCAGCGCTCACTCTCCGGTCGCTCTCAGCCCAGGCCCTGGGGCAGCCAGCCCAGCAGAAGACGAGGACAAGGGCCCCCGGCAGAGCCCCCAGGGCGAGCCCGCGGGCTCCGGCGGCGAGGGGGAGCGGGAGATCCTGTGTGACTTCTGCCTGGGGGCCAGCAGGGTGAGGGCGGTGAAGTCCTGCTTGACCTGCATGGTGAATTACTGTGAGGAGCACCTGCGGCCACACCAGGGGAACAGCAGACTGCAGAGCCACCAGCTGACGGAGCCGGTGAGGGGCCGAGACCTGCGCGTCTGCCCCGCCCACCGCAGCCCGCTGGTCGCCTTCTGCGGCCCGGACCGGCAGTGCATCTGCCAGGAGTGCGGCCAGGGCGCGCACAAGGGCCACGCCTCCGTCTCCTTGGATGTCGCCCGTAGGGACAAGGAGGCGAGTGCTGGGGCCCCTCGGGGAGAGGGAGGTGGGGGCTGGTGTGCCCAGAGAGCGGCTGAGCCACTGCCGCAGCCCCCGGCCCCTGCCTGCTCTTCTGGGCTCTGAGCTCACCCGAGGAGAACTTGACCCTAGGACCCGCTCTTCAACCAGCGCAAATATCTGTTTCATTTGGCTTGGAAACCTGAAGTAGGTCACTCTGTCCCCAGCTTGGCCCCGCCGCCCCTGCGCTATCTCTAACCGTGCCTGCCGCCTCCTGCGGAGAGTTTCCTGCTGTTTCTCACGCAGCTTTTGGTGATTGCTACGAGGTTGGACATGCGGGCAGCGGCGGGGCGGGGCAGGGGGGCTGGGCTGAGGGCAGGGATGATTCCCTCTGCCTGGATCTGTGCGTCAGTTAATGAAGTGTAAACCTGGGCAGAAATTCAAGAGAAAAGAATCAAACCTTTCCCCTCATTTCTCTTCTTCTCTTTACCCTGAACAAGAGACCAGTAGAAAGTGCCCCCTTAGAGGTACGCGGGGTGAAATCCAAGAGCTTGAAAAGTGCTAAGATTACACAGTTGGAAATTTACCTCCAGGTACAATGTCAGGGATGGCTTAACTCAGGGAAAACAAAAGTTCCTCATCAGATAGAGGTATCAGGAGAGACTGGGAAAAAAACAAAACAAAACACCACGCTCGTAGCCTGTAATGTTATTCCATCCGATAGGGAAATTTCTAGAACAAGAGCCCTAAAACTGAGAACCCAGTGTCATGGGGAATGGACTTAGCAGCTTTATATGCTTTGTTTCTCGTACTTTAACTTTCCTGGAGCACTTGTTTTGCTCTCAGTGAGGAAGTGTAGGTGACTTTTGTCCCACATTCCTTGCAGCACGTTCCTGGCGGGCCTCTGTTTGCGCTGTGCAGGGGGCAGGAAAGGGAAGAGGCTCCTGGGAAGGGTAGTTGGCTTGCCAGGGCCCCTCCCCCATACTCTTTCTTAGGCAAGATTTTACCCAGTGTTAGTGGGAATGAGTTTGGAAAGCTTTGTAATCCAGATGCTAGTGAGTCATTGTTTCCAACTCTGGAAGCCAGTTGTTTCTAGCATTTCCAGTGTTAGGGAATATCCGTCATTTCTTTCAGTCCTGTCATAACTGTGAAGAGCTCTGCACTAACAGTAGGCAGATCAAAGGAGAAAGTTCTGCATAACTGAGGAAATTGTCCTCATTTAGCACTGCTGTGTGCTACATGCTTCCTGTGGATTTTCTCATCCAGGCCTCAGATAATTCTATGAGGTGGTGACCTTTTGCCTCCACCACATTTGTCCACACTCATGCACAGGAGTCATGCAGACAGGCATGAAAGCTTCTGGGAAGCCACCCGCTGGAGGAACACAAGGGAAGGACCCCAAGATCACAATGTTACAACATTACTTTTTTTTTTTTAACACTAAAAGCCTACCAAACATATAGCAGAAATATTAAGGCAAAGTGTACTGCTTTTCCATTTGGGTATAATATCTGAGTGTCATTATACTTAGTTGGAAAAGCGATGCATCTACACATTGGAAAACAATCTCCACCAAATATTGCACTAGATTATACCAGGAAAAGGTCTCCCTCCCATCCTGGACCCCCCATCTCCCTCCTTGGAGGCAAACACCACCCTCTATACTTTCTTCTGTTTTCTTTAAGAAACGTTCTATGCCTGTAGCGGCATAGACACAATACAAATTTTAAACGTAGTGTAAAACTGATGCATTGCAGAGACCAGGGTGATCGTAATTCTGGGCAGGAAGAGGTGTGCACAGCATATGTGGAGCCCCAAACCCAGACATCCTCAGAGAGAACTGATAAGGTAAAATCAGGAAACCTGACGAAGGGTTCTAGGGAAGTTTTTGGTGCTGAAAAGCGACCGTGGTTTATAACTATAGTGCAATAGCCGCAGACCACACTTTTTTGATGGTGGCCCCATTTCACAGCCTCTACTTTCTGGTCTGCCTAAGAGAGTTCTTGTCCTTTCCACCCCATGTCTTTGTTTTCAGCTCAGGTAGTAAATTTACTCTGTAAGTGGCTGCCACACTCTTGGTGGCCCTGCCAAACCTTAGAACCCAGACGAGTGCTTGCGGGGCGCCCAAGAGACTAGCGCAGAAGATGCAGTACCCTGATGAGGCTGCAGCTGCCGCCAGGATCATTTTGAAAGTTTTGTTAGACATAATTAAGGCTCTAGAAATCTGATGTTCCCTTCAGCTGACACAGGCCTGCTGGCATTACTGCTGAAGGTCACCTTGGATCGTGTTAATGGCTAGTTACTCAGGCAGACATGTTGTGCATAGGAAACTGCAAACAGCAGGCTCAGCCACGAGGACGCACAGTGGCCGAGATCCTGCATCGGGTCCGCAGAGCGACTTATTTCTCAGTTGGCCAAGTGAGCCTTTCCTGAAACTCCCATGGTCTCTAGCTATGCCACGGGCAACAACTCTGAGTTTTGGGAGTTCTGGGTCTTCTTTGATTATTTTTCCTATTCTATTGGACTCTTCCCAATGGTCTCCATTGGGGGACCTCAGCACTACGCTTCGGTCCAAGCCAGCTTCCGGAGGCCCCTTCGCTTCTAAGAGCAGCTTCTCTTAATTCCTCTCACCTCCTCTGAGTCTCCGGCTGGCTGCTGCTGTGGAAGTGTGCACATGTGTGTGTGGGGGTTGTCAAATGAATGCTCCTTCTGACTGCTTTCCCATTTGTTCTGATCCACAAAATGCACACAACTCTTTCTCGTTTTTCCTCAAGTTTATCAAACATGGAAGGCTTTCTCTGGGCTAAGTGTGAGGCTACGCTGTCTATCCTCAGGGAGCGTGGACTCCAAGCAGGAGGCCAAAGCACATTCCATGGCTCCGTAGAATGCCAAAGGGCTGGGGCAACACGCTGCCACACGGTCAAAGGAGGGTGTGGCTAGGGAGGTGAGGGGTGAGGTCAGGGCAGGGTTCGTGGAGGAGGGGAGACTGATCAGGGCCCTGTCTCGGGTCTTGAAGTCCATTAGTGACAGGCATGCATTCAACGTCAGCATTGGTTCCAGACATTATAAAACCAATGCTGCCCACAGACAGAGTCTCCATGTAGAACGGGAGCCAAGTTTCTGGGAGCCACAGATATCCATGTATCTCTGGGGAGCAGTCAGCCAGCGTTGTTTGCGGCCTGTTTGCTGGTACCCCAAAGGCGGGTGACTCAAGGCCACTCAGGAAAAGTATTTCTTCTAGAAATTTTGAGGAATGCCTTTGGACTCGGTGTTATGTAACTTGTTTTTCTTAAACATTCTACCAGGCTGCATGCCTTTTGAGATCAGAGAGGATGTCTCATTTAGCTGGACTGGCATGCAGTAGGTTCTGACCAACTGACTGAGGAATGAAGGCAGATACAAACCAAAGGCAAACACTTGAGAAGGACCAACATCCTGTGGTTGGAAATCCAAAGGAATGAACACCATCTGGAATTTCCTTCTCTTTTCTCGTGCCCTCTGCTCTTTCTATTTGCACCTCTAATCTGGTTTCTGGTCACCACGCTCTGGGTTGCCACCTTTGCCCTGCAGTTAGCAGCAAGAACAATTCTGTTGACAATTCGTGTGGCCCTACCCCAAAGGAGTGGCTGAGTGATTTAACAAAGATGGTACAGCCAGCAATGAAAGGTCTTCAGACCCCAGATAGGGAGCCTTTTGCACGGTTGGCATTGCCCTGCTGAAGGGGACAGGACTCCCTGAGCCATCTACACTCTTTGACACCACTGTCCTGCTTGCACCTTGGCCTGAGATGTGCGTGGCTGGCATCCTGGGAAACCCTGAAGCCAGAGTCAGCACCACCCTATCATTGTCTAAGAAGAGGAATAACTGGAGATACTGGTTCCAAAGCGGCCCCACCTCTTGTGGTAAACAGGAGTGACTTCCCTCGGGGTGACTCACTCAGCGAGGTCTCCCTTAGGTACTCGGGAGCCTTCTCCTCCTTTTATGGTACTTTGCAGACAGGGGGGAGAAGCCCCTCACTGGACACTCTCAGGTGTCCCCTGTGGCTCAGGATCATGCGCGGGCTGACTGCGTCACCACTTTGTCACATCCGTGCCCATTGTTGAGGTGTGCTGCTGGGACTGCCTCCACCTTTAAACAAGCAGTTTGTTTCCTTCTGCCACCTCTGGAGCAGGTCACGGTGTAAGCCTTTTAAATCAAGAGTTTTCAATTGCCCTAAAATGGGCCACACACCTCCACCCTCTTCCACTCCCCCTCCTTACTCCTGGGCATCAGGTTTCGGGTCTCAGCACGGGGAGGTCACTGGGATTCCCCCAGCTCCAGTCAGTGCCCCAGAGCCTGCGCCCACATTGCCTGCCTTCTGCAGAGTCCTTGTGAGGCGAGGCCCTTGCCTGCCAAGGCTGCCCTCCTGGGGTTTCTGCAGGAGAAAGGAGGGCCGCTCCATGCATAACCTCTGAGATCCTTTATGGCGTGATGACTCAGAGCTACAAATGTAGACACAACCTATTAAAAGCCATTAAAGGGTTTTTTTTTTTCTTGCTGTCTCATGCCCTTGTGGAAGGAGGAAAGTGGCAGGGCCTCTGAAGTATTCAAAGGCTTAAGTTTCATGTCTTGGGACACTTTTGGCAGAGAGTGCCTGGGGAGTCCCAGGAGGTGAGAGAGAAGCGGGGCCGTGGGGTCAGAGCGGGCACTCACCTTGGCAGGCTGGCTCAGCTGCCTTCCGGGGGGGGGGGGGGGGCAGGGGCATGTGATGGAAAGCAGCCAGGACAGCAGTAGGAATAAGAACAGTGACACAGTGACAGCGACAATGGCATCACTGACCTCAGTGCGGCACTTCCGGTGCACCAGCCACGTTCCCGTTACCACAGTCACCCTGCATATCAGGCACTTTAGCTGTCCCCATCGCACAGGTGCAGAGAGGGAAGTCTGGATGGAGAAGGTAAGCAGATTTTTCTGAAGTCTCAGCAGCTGAGTAGGAAACCTGGGATCCCCACCCTCAGCTCCAAGCCCATGCTCCCCGTTAGGTGATTCTGGGTCTCATGGCCCGGGCTCAACTCCATTGCTGAATGTGTGTGACCTTGGTTGGGTAACTTGATTATCTCATCTGTAAAGCAGAGATGAGGTAATCCATACGAGTGCTAAAAGTGATGACCAGCACAGCACAATGTATGTGCTCCCCACATTTTAACCAATTCATGCTGAGTTCAGCCCCAGGAGGTGCTGGCACACAGACGACCCTTTGCACCTCCCTTTAGGGTGCTCTTGGCTGGCTTCGGAGAGCAGCTTCTGGGGTCAGACTCTCCTTCCCGCGGAAGTAAGTGGAATGTGCTATTGCTCCAATGAGCCCTGGACTCCTTCTTGCCTAATGCTGTCCTTTCCTTTTCTTAGGCTGAGCTTCGGGGCACCCAGTTAGAACTGGAGCGGAAACTCCAGTTGAATGAAAACGCCATTGCCAGGCTCCAAGCCAACCATAAATCCGTTCTGGTAAGGCTGCTCTTGGTCACCTGTCAGGTTTCAGCGCCCCTGGATGCTGCTGCCAGCTCAGTGAGGCCCATCCGGGTTGTAGGACGTGGGGCTACAGGTCCAGCCTCCATGTCCAAGGGCTACTTGGTGTCTCTCAGCAACTGAGAATTATAGGTACAGATACAGTTGGATGTCTCACTGACTGGCCTAATCTTGCTGACAGGACTGGCTATGAAATTAGTTTAAGGTTCAAAATTGGCAAGTGAGTTACTTTTTTATAGTATGGAGGAGAAGCAAGACTTGTCCTGTAATAATAGCATTCTTTTTACATTTGTGATGCTTTCTTGACCAGAAGAGAGGGTGTGGGGGAGTGAGGGAGGTAAAGATAGAGTTCCTGGAATTGTACATAACCTTGGGTCCTCCATCTGCATGTGGGCGTCACCAGTCCTGTGTCCTGGCAGCCAGGAAAGAGAGCTGAGAGCTGCTGGATTAGTGGATGGTACTTGTTAAGGTGAATGGTGTGCCAGGCTACTTAGTTTTAGTCTCTATGATTTTATGACCACTTCCTACTGAAATCTAAGGAGACCCCAGCAGTCTCACAAATGCCCCTCATTAGTGGCAAATAAATACCCACCACTCAACAGAGAACGTAATTATGCCTACCCCATGGCAGTGAATCAGCAGCATCATTTTTGCGTATCAGGAATGATTCTATGCCGTTTGTCCATCCACCCATCCATATGTAATGCACGTAGTCATTTCAACTTAAAAATTTCCTCCTCCTTAGTGTTTACAACTAACTAGCTGGCTACTAAAGGGTAAGCACCTCTTTCTTACTCACATAATCTTATGAAAATAAGAAAAACAATCACCCACTTAAAGCCTTATAAACCTTCAGAGATTGTTGATTTCCAGGCTTAACATAATCTGGAGAACCACACAGAGCACCTTGCCTTTTCCCAGTTCTTTAATTTTCAGACACTTTGGTCCCTACACAGCTCTTTTCATAATTGCATGGTGACTGTGGGAAGTAGTTATCACCCTGCCACCATGTACTAGGGACATGAAGACAAAGAGATGATGAGACTTGTCTGTGAGCCGGGGATTGTTGCGCCCTTGACGTAAGAATGACTCAGTACATTGACAGACATGTGCACCACCCTCTTTAAACCATTGCTTTTCATACTCAGATGTGTTTATGGTCCCTTCTCCCTCAGTATCTATTTGTCATCATTTGGGCAGTAAATTACATGCTTCACACATTACATTTACATGCAAGGAAGAAGTATTTCCTTGGGAAGGTTGAGGAATGAGAGGCTCCACATAACAGCAGCAGAGTGAAATTACCAGCATCCCCTTTGGAAAGCAGCTTCTGAGGTCAAACTCTCCTTCCCACATGAGTCTGTCTACTGCTCTCCCTCAGGAGGGCCTCAGCGGGAGAGGGGAAGGGGACCCTGAAGTTGTCTGTAGCCTTTCAGCTTCAAGGTATAATGCTTCTCTGAGGAACCTACACATCATCATTACAGGGAGTAAGTGGATTCCACTCCTTTCCCTTAACTCCCCAGGCCAAACCAACCTTGTCTCACAAACAAGTGTTTGCAAAGCTACCAGGGCAGCAGACCTCCTGACCCCAAGGGCTGATGATTGTGGAGTCTCTTTCTGAAGGTAGAATCAGAAACCAGCCATGCATAGCTAAAGGGTAATGCAGCTTGTTAGCACCAATAAAAAGTTCTTTTTTTTTTTTTATTCATGGAGTTATTCCCTTTCTTTCCTCATACAGACAGACCCCTTGCCTCACCCTGTTCTTGGGACACCATCTGAGTCTCTGCCTGAATCTGTGCTCTCTGAGTTGCAATTCTTTTTGATCCCAAATAAACGCTTGTTAAAGGTAGGGGATATATAAAATGCAGTCACTTTCAATAAGCTGCTAAAGTTAGTGCCAGTTTGAAGGCTGAGGCATGAGGAAAGACTCTATTCTTGTCCTAAGTATCCTGGAACTTAAACTTTTTGAAATTTCCAGTCCTGTGTCCATGCCTCAGTACACATCTGGGCACAGCCAAGACCTCCAGGCAACCCTCTGCTCACCCCCCTAAAGGACTCACATGTCCTGGCCACCTGACATCCACGTGACATCCATTTTCTAGACCACTGGATGGGACCGGACCTCCTGGGACCCACCCTCTAGACCACTGGCACTCACCATCCAGACCAACTAATATCTGACTGATAGCCTTTCTGGACCTATTTTAGGGCTAATTACTCACAAGAATGCAATATTTTTACTATATTTTAAGAACTCTTAGCTATAGTAAAAAAGAACTTTTACTAAAAGGACGGTGAGCACCAGTACTTAAGAACTACCAAAGAGAAAAGGAAATCATTTAAAACTCGGCTTGATACTGTAAATATGATACTGGCTGAAGCATTTATAAAGGATGTTCACCCTGTGGAAAGACAGAGTCCCACGTGCACAAGTGCCACCATGCAAATCCTTAATGTTGATCACATTGAATTGTTTTATATTTTATTTGAATGTAGCGCCCCTTTTTGCCCAGATGTGCTCACTCTGCAATGTGCGGGTGCTGTGGTCACCAACACGCACCCTGAACATTTCATGCCTGGTAGGACTCCTTAAACTTACATGTGCTTTTGGCTCTGATGGCCTCAGTGGGCAGTTTAACCAGGCATAATGAAATGCTAAGGAAGGTAATTCATGCTACGAATTTGTATAAAGAAAGAAGCCAAATTATTAATTTACCACAATAAATATAACTATCAAGTACACTGAACACTTGATTTGCTCTAGCGGAGAAATTCATCTCAGAACCTTGAATAGCAACCCTACTCTCAGGGCTGGAAGGGGCCTCAGACATGTGTAACTCACGCCACCATCCAGTGCGTGAGAGACTAAATGAGTGCTGGGTAAGTAAGTACCTACATGCTGGGGAGTCAGTCTCTTTTCCCAGGAACCCAGGATTCATATGAGAATAAAAGCTTCCTTTTACAGTAGAAAATGGCTCCTTAATTTACAGGTTTATCAAGTTTACATTTCTGTGTGTTAAGTTTTGATAAAGTTGCTAACAGGCTCTTCGCTGTGACCATTCCCTCCCCCCTCAACCCCTGGCCCGGCCAGGTGTCAGTCTCCGAGGTGAAGATGGTGGCCGAGGAGCAGTTTGGGGAGCTCTTTGCTGCCATGAAGAAGGCCCAGGCCGACGTGATGCTCTTCTTGGAGGAGAAGGAGCAAGCTGCCCTGAGCCAGGCCAATGGTATCAAGACGCACCTGGAGCACAGGAGTGCGGAGATGGAGAAGAACAAGCAGGAACTGGGGAGGATCGCCGCCATCAGCAACACCGTCCTGTTCCTGGAGGTACAGGTTGGGGGCTGCGGCAGGGGTCGTGTGAAACTGAGGCCAGGGAACTGACGGGCCGATGTGAGAGTGGAACTGCTCTTTGCTAAATGGGGTGCCTAGGGAGCTGTGGGGACAGAGAGAGCAGGTGTTGATTCAGTGGAGCCCCGGAAGGCTAGGGAAGACCTTTGGGAGCGGCAAGCAGGAACCAGGTCAGGGCAGATGAGGGTGCTCGAGGAGGACTGTGCTCCAGGAGAGGTTTGAGAGGGCACAACTGAATTGAGGGACAGGGAACTTTCCCAAGTGACGGGAGCTGGGGCTGGCTAGACGGGCAGCCTTCTGGCTGTGGGAGGAGTTTGCTCTTCATCAGGAAGTCACAGAAGCCAGTGGAGGGCCTCAGATGGGGGAGGGGTGAGCTTGGATCAGCGTGCTTTGGAAACCACTCTGAGAGTGGGAAGGAGGCTGGTGTGGCAGGTGAGACTGGAGACCTGTCATATGTGCAGACTGAGTGAGGAAGGGCCAGCAGAGGAGGTGGGATTTTCGTGGCCAGGTACCGTTACACACTAAGGTGCAGGTTATCAGAGCTGGACCTGAGCCCGCCATCACGCAGGGAAGGAGCACTGGGTTGGGCAAAAATCCTGTCATCTCGGGTTTGTCTCTAAATAGCTTCGTAGCCATCTGCTTCGCAGGGAGGAAACTCCATGTTGTAACAAAGTTTCCTCCGCGCCCCCTCCCTCCCCCTCCCCCTAAGAACCTGGCTCCCCTCCCCTCCGAAGCTCACGTGGATCCCCCCCCACACCCTGATTCCAGCCTGAGGGGGGGGGGCGGGGGGCGGGAGGCCGGGCGCCAGGGCCAGAGTCCGGCTGGAGCGGAGCACGCCCGGCCCCATGGACACAGCTCGGCCGTCATTACTCAGATCAGCAAGGAGGAGACTCGGGGCCCGCTACGGGGCAAAGGTGACCAGAAGTCATCGGCTTCTCAGAAGCCCAGGAGTCGGGGCATCTTCCACTCACTTTTCTGCTGTGTCTGCCGGGACGATGGGGAGGCCTTGCCCACCCACAGTGGGGCACCCCTGCTCGTGGAGGAAAACGGAGCTGTCCCCAAGCAGACCCCAGTCCAGTATCTGCTCCCCGAGGCCAAGCCCCAGGACTCGGACAAGATCTGCGTGGTCATCGACCTGGATGAGACCCTGGTGCACAGCTCCTTCAAGCCAGTGAACAATGCAGACTTCATCATCCCTGTGGAGATCAATGGGGTTGTCCACCAGGTCTACGTGCTGAAGCAGCCCTACGTGGATGAGTTCCTGCAGCGAATGGGCAAGCTCTTTGAGTGCGTGCTGTTCACTGCCAGCCTGGCCAAGTATGCAGATCCAGTAGCTGACCTGCTGGACAAGTGGGGGGCCTTCCGGGCACAGCTATTTCGTGAGTCATGTGTCTTCCACCGTGGGAACTATGTGAAGGACCTGAGCAGGCTGGGCCGAGACTTGCGGTGGTGCTTATCCTGGACAACTCCACTGCCTCTTATGTCTTCCATCTGGACAACGCTGTACCAGTGGCCTCGTGGTTTGACAACATGAGTGACACAGAGCTCCACGACCTCCTGCCCTTCTTCGAGCAGCTCAGCAGAGTGGATGACGTGTACTCAGTGCTCAGGCAGCCACGGCTTGGCAGCTAGTGAGGTGCCCTGGGACCAGGACCTGCCCCTGACCACACATCTATTCTTCACACGTGGACTCTTCCTTAAGAAAACCCAGCTGCCTCGGCCACCTCAGTGCCATGGGGAAGTAGGCATCTCCCCCACCAGCCTGGCCAGGCTGCGAAGTGGGCAGCAGGCCGCACAGAGGGCAGTGAGACCCTGGGTCCCTGTGCCAGTGCCTTAGAACCTCTTCCCTCTTCGTGGGGGACGTGAGGGGCCCTGCGTGCTGCTTCCCCTTTTTCTCTGTGCTGCCATGTTTCTCTGCTGCCAAATTGGGCCGCTTGGCCCTTTCCGGTTCTGTTTGGGGGAGGGGGCAGGGTTCCTGCTGCCCCGTGCCTTGAGCCCCCAGTCTGGGAATGGTGGACACCAAGTGCCTTGCATAGAGCTCTCTTCCCTGCTTGGTTTTCCCAGGGCCAGATCAGGTCAGCTCTTGCCTGGAACAGCATCCAGGCTGCTGGTGGGGGCTCCCCACCTCCTCTGTGGGAACTGTTACAGACCCCATGACCTCTGCCTAGGAGGGTGGGCAGGAGGGGTCTGTCCTTCAGGACCTGGAGTCCAGCTTCTCTGGGCTCATCTGCAGCTGAGGGCTGCACCCCCACATCACCCAAGTCCTGACCCCTCCTATCTACTTTGACCACCCCAAGGCCCTGGGGCTTGGCTCCCCCAGCTCTAAGTGTGGGGGCATAGGCAGGACCCCTTTTTGGTGCCATATAAATATGTATATGTGTATATAGATTTTTAGAGGAAGGGTTGGGGTTGAGATACCTCTTCCTCATCCCTTTCCTGGGCCCATAAATTGGGGGGAGGGAGGAAAAGGATTTTTACATTTTTAAACTGCAATTTTCTGAATGAAACAAGCTAGGCTAAGGGGCCCCAGGCCCTGTACTCTGTCCCCCACACCCTCTTTGCTTCATTCATTTGTTCACTTAAAATACAAAACACATTTACTGAACACCTTCCCTGTGCCCAACCTGTGCCAGAGCACCCAGTGAGTAGGTGTGAGGAGTTCTCTACACCACCTGATGGGTACTTAGGCCAGCCACCCCATACTTCACCTGTGCCTTTAGGGGATCAGTAGGTGGGACCCTTCTTGTGGGGTTTGGAGATATTCCTGCCAAGTTACACCCCTCTGTGCCAACCCACCCTCTGCAGCCCCCTGCCTTACCTTGCTGGCTGGAGGCTGTTCCCAGGATTTCCTGCCTTCCAGCTCTGGCTCCTTTACCTAGAACCCCTCCCCCAAATACTGAGTCTGGAGGTCAAGGCCTTGGGCTATTCCCAGGACCTAACAGTTAAGGGGACCCACATACCAGTGCCAAGGGGAGTGTCAAGTGGAGATATCATTGTTTCTTCCCCCTCCCCCCAAGAGTTGGGGGTTGGAGGGAGAATGTGGCTGGTCTGAATCCAGTGACCCTCCCATTTAAGTGCCTTCTCTGTGATGGAGAGCCCCTCAGTGTGATGAGACTAAAGAGAAAGCCAAGATCCGCCCCCCCCCAAAAGAAAATAAAATAAAAAATAAATAGCTGTGTAGTTTTTAGCAAGTCACTAAACTTCTCTGGGTCTCAAACTCCTCATTTATCAAACGGTAAAGTCAGAGTAAGTAGCTAGTTCCTTCAGATCTAATGTTCCTGAATACAGATAATTTTTCTTGATTGCAGTTTTGAAAAATAAATTTCTTTCTAGTCACAACACAAATGTTTATTATGGAAAAAGTCAGAAAAATACGAAGAAAAATAATCACCCATCCTCCCACCACCCAGACACCCGTAGTTGTAATGCGTGAAAGAGAAGTGAAGCCAGCTCCTTGCTTTTCAATATTAAAACATGAAGAAAATATGAATAAAAATTGGCCTTCTGTGTCATGAGTTCCCTCAGAGTATATAAATGATTTTTCTTTATTTCCATTTTCCTTTTATAAACTTTAACATAAAAAAGTTTAGTATGCACCCAATCTAGTTTAGGATAAGTTAACTTATTTATTTTGGTTAAAGATAACCTCCTTGCCCCCAAACTAGTTAGCTAGTTGAAATGAGATGTATTGGATAACCTATCCCTTCCCCTGCTGACTTAAAGTGCTACTTTTATCATGTGTAGTACAAAATCTATGCTCAGCTTTAACATGTTTATCTGTCTCCGTCTCCACCCACAGTCCGGTCTGGACTTTTTCTCCCCCTCCGCTGATCTGTCTCACCATCTCGGTACAGCCGTTTTCATCACTAAGTTTATCCTGTCTCCAGGCCGCTCTTCAGTGCTTCCGCTGCATTTCAGTCCTGATAATAGTGCGTTACATCTGAAAGCCTCCTTTCCTGGTCCTCACAGTGTTTTGAAGCATAACCGGCTTACTGTGATTACGTGGAAACACATTTCAAACTCTAAATCACAGCACAAGAATTAGAATCGTGTATGAGGCGAATTGACAAGGAAAAGACAACAAGCATTCCTGTTTGAGGACTTCTGTTTAAATTATTTTTTAAAAAGTCTTGAGGGTATGAGCATAGCAGGAATGTTACCTTCATTTGGGCTGTTGGCACAAAATATGGGTTTTTTTTTGGTGTCCAGTCTGGGCTGTGTGTTGGAGCTGCTGTTCGTGGGCATGTAGTATCTCTTCATTTTAAAAAACTCACTTTCCCAGTTTAAAAAAAAGAAGTGCTTTCTATGTTGTTAGACCCTGAGCTGGACACATGCCATTCTTTCTTTGGGAAGCATACACTACCATCAACCCATTTACAGACGCAGAGAGTGAGTGAAGAGGGCAGCCCAGGCTGAGAGATACAGAAGCCATGTGCTGCCATGTCCCCTTCCCTGCAGGAGTACTGCAAGTTCAAGAACACCGAGGACACTGCCTTCCCTAGTGTTTACATCGGACTCAAGGATAAGCTCTCGGGCATCTGCAAGGTCATTGCCGACTCCACAGTGCACTTGGTGCAGTTGCTGCACAGCTACAAGGACAAGCTGGAGGAGTTCGCGAAGGACGGTGAGGGGCCTCCTGTGGGCTTGCTGCATGTGCCTCTCCGAGGGGCTGACGGGGGAGGTGAGAGGGCCAGGGAAGGAGGTGAGATCAGGGGCACATCTCATTTCAAAGCCACCCTCCGGCTAGACTGTGTTACTAACGGACACATCTTGATTTCATTTTATAATTGAGACCCAGATAGGGTGATTTAGTCACATCTTGCAATTGGCTGGTATTTCTATGTTCAGCTTCTCAGATTGCTCATGTGTCTGCTTTTAAGTGAAATCCATGTCAGTCTGGGATCTTTTTCAGCCTATTTTGCTTCATCCATGAGAGAAATGTGGTCTGTGGAGCATGGTTCTCTGAGACGTGACTAGACTCCAGCCCCATCTGCCTTCAGGAGACCTGGGGAAGAGTGGCTGGGACGGCCTGCTTCTTAAATTCCCCTCCCCACCTGGACAGGGGTGCATTCACAACTCTCTGGTTTTCTAGAGGAGTATGACATCCGGACGCAGGTGTCAGCTGTGGTGGAGCGCAAGTATTGGACCTCAAAACCCGAGCCCAGCACCAGGCAACAGTTCCTCCACTGTAAGTTGTGAACAGCTCTCTCTTTTACTGATGTCAGTGTAACGCTTTGCTGAAGCAAGAATACCATCTCTCCAATAGGGTTCGGGTTCTTGCAATCTTTGTCTAGCCCTAAATGGTATATTTAAAAAATTTTAATTACAAAAACATTTAACTTTCCATTTGAAACCATTTCAAACTTACAAAAACATTGCAAAAATAGGACAAAGAATTCCTACATACTTTTCATCCAGCTTCTGCAAATGTTAACACTTTACATAATTACAGTACGTTGATCAAAACCAGGAAATAAATGTTGTTGCTACAGTGCTATTAGCTAATCTACAAGATTTCATGAAATGTTCCAACCAATGTCCTTTTTCTGGCCTAAAGTGTGATCCAGGGTCACAGATATTTCCATGCCTCCTTACTCTCCCGAGTCTGGGTCTAGTCACTTAGTCTGTCTTTCGTGAACTTGGCACTTTTGTAGAGCCTGGCTGGTTACCAAACGGTTTCCTATTAGGTCTGGCTTGGGCAGAATTGCATAGCCCATCGTCCTGTCATTATGTGGTATTGACCTGGTCTGTTAGCATTATTATAAACACTGTATTTCCAATCAACACTGCACTGTGGTTACAGGCCAAGGAGGTTTCATCTCCTAGTAGAGGAAGGCCTGCATCTATATGTTCAAAGTTCATTTTTTATGACATTTGGCTAATTCATCTTTTTTGGAACATGCATGGAATGCTGCTTCTAATTGTTTCTGGGGGGAACACTGGCTGTCAACCCTGAGCCCCCCTTTTCTCTGGTTGTTCCACGCAGCCTCAGGCTCTGATGCCGGCCTGCTCTTTCTGCCACAGCCCCGACTTCCGCAGGACCTCTTGGTCTCCACAGTTTCCATTATTCTTCCTTCCTTCCTGACAAAAGAACATCTATATTTCACAAACAGATATAATTAATACAGGAAGCCAAATGCCCTTCATTCTTAACATTCAAATAAAAATGGCACCGTATCCCATTAAAATCTATTTCTTTTGCATGACAAATATCTTTTTGTATATACAATATCAACCTTTTCTCTTTGAGCATTGTTATGAACCTTTAACCTTTTACAGACATGGATTGTTTCCCTTTTCAAAGTTCTGGGACTCCAACCACCAACTTGACCAGTTGGAGCCGCTTGTTTGCTGGTTTCTTTCTCCTTTGAACATTGACATTCTGCCCTTGACATTGCATGCTGAAACTAGCAGAATGTTCCAGATCCATTCTGGTTTTCTTGTCCCAAAACATGGAATCGCCCGCCCTCCTGGGAGTTCTGGGTGCCCTTAGATGAGAGGAATGTTGTTGCTCAATGCGTGGGTGCTAAGGACCACCACAGGAGGTGGCGGTGGGCGCGGTGCTGCTGTGGGCACTGTTGGGGCCACTTTTAGTCACAACTGCAGGCTGTTGGTGGTCGTCTGTTTCTCCTTTTAACTTCTTGGACTTCTGTTTCCTTCTTTTCTTCCAAGATGTGGTCTCATTGACTACTAAGAATTTCTCTTACCAAATGGATTTGGAAAGCTCTGGGTTGAACTAAGTTATTATTATTTTTTAATTAATGGATTTTAAAACAGTTTTTCATCTATGCTAATTCATTGGCAAGGATATACTGTGCACCTTCCCTGAGCTGGACCCCCGGGATAGAGTCCCACATAAAATGTGTGTCTTCCTTACAAGTAAGGAGGACAAGCACGAAGCAAACACGCAAGTAGCTTATGACACATGGCAGTGAGCACACGGAGTTTAAGAAGCCGGCGCGCTCTGAGAGTCGGGGGTGGGCGTGACTCGGATCAGGGGTGGACGTGCCTCGGGTCAGGGAGCCGCTCCGAGGACACGGGCTCTCAGCCGCAGCCTGGAGGGACCAGTAGGAATCACCCCACTTCAGGCTGAGGCGGGACGGCGATGAGGTCGCAGAGGGAGTGGTCTGTGCTGAAACCCTGAAGTGGGTCCAGTGTGGGCTGGTGTGAGATCAGGGTGCAGGAGTGTGGTGATCAAAGGGGAGAGGGCAGGAGACAAGGCTAGTGACATAGGCCGTGTAGGCCAGGATGAGGGGTCACTGCTTCATCCTAAGAGCAAGGGGCACCATCAAAGAGCTGTAAGCTGGGCAACATGATTCCCCTTCGCCTACACCCTGAAACCAGCACTGTGGCTCTCTCGTGGGGAAGGTCTGAAAAAGGGGAGCACAAGAGAGCAATATGACCAGCATGGAGCCTGTTGCACTGGACGGGGCCAGATTTGAGGTGCCTTAGATAGGCAGTGAAGCAGTGCACTGGGGAGAAGTGTATGGGACCCGCAGGGCTGTGTGTGCGAGGGGGCACAACGTGGGGGTGAGGATGAGGGCAAAAGAAATGTCAAAAGTAACTTTAGTGAGAGCTGAGCGACTGGGCGCATGGAGGCGCCGCCATTCTGAGGGACAGGGAAAAGAAGACGTACGGGGATTATATGAGAGTTCCCCCGGCTAAATATTGGCCAAATATATATTTTTAAATGGATCAAATGTGAGCACATGTGTGCCTGATCCCCCAAGCCCTGGCCAACCCTGAGTAGATGGTGCCTGGTTTTCAGCATATACTTGTTGAATGAATGAAAAAGTGAATCAATAGATTTTATTTACTGATTCAGTTCAGCAAGTAATACAGGAAATGCCAAACAGTTTGAGCTTCAGAAGGAAGGGAAGTGGAGTGACTTGTTAAAAAGGGTCTGGGACCACTTACAACATGTATGTGGGGGTTTCACCAACAAACAGTCCTCCATGGCACCAGCTGGGCATCCTACAACTTAACTCAATTCTGACACCGTCTGCCTGGGGATAGTGTCAGATCCCACAGGGTAAGGGCTCAGTCCCAGGAGACTGCTCCCCGCTTCAGATGCCGGTCACAAGGAGTAAGTCCCCAGTTGCCCACAACTTCTGTCCAACCCGGATGCAAATTGGGGGCTCTTGACCCTGTCCTCTGCTGCATTAATTTGTTAGAGAAGCTCACAGAACTCATGGATACACCTCCTTATGTTTACCAGTTCATCAAAGGATACGCTAAAGGATTCAGGTGAACAGCCGGATGCAGAGATACATAGGAGGAGGTCATGGAGAGTCTGAACTCAGGAGCTTCTGTCCCCATGGGGTTAGGGTATGTCACTTCCCAGGGTGGATGTGTTCACCCACCTGGAAGCTCCTCGAACCCCCTACTAATGGGATTTTTTAATGGAGCTTCCTCATGCAGGCACAATCAATCATTGACTTCCATTTCCAGACCCTCTCTGGAGAAGTCGGGGGGAGTGGCTGAAAATCCCAAGCTACTAGTCATGGCTTGGTCTTTCTGGTGACCAGCCTCACCAGGAGCCCACCCAAAGCTGCCTCGTTAGAGCAAAAGACCTTTCTACAGTTAGGTTTGAAAGTCCTGTGTCAGGAACCGGGATCTCGCCACTTAGGAAAGTATAAGGGTTTCAGGAGCTCTGTGCCAGGAAGGGGTGGGGAGCAGGGACCAAGTATATGTTTCTTATTATAAACCACAGTATCACATTTATGTTGTTTTCTGGTTTTCACCCACCTGGGGAAACCGAGAACAGAGAGATGGGTATTTTCCCACACTTTGGAGGCTGGTCAGGTTTGAAGTGTCCTGTCAGTTTCTGACCTTCTCTCCCTGACTTGTGAATTTCCTCAGATGCGTGTGACATCGCGTTTGACCCTGACACGGCGCACAGGTATCTCCGGCTGCAGGAGGACAATCGCAAAGTCACCAACACGACGCCCTGGGAGCATCCCTACCCGGACCTCCCCGGCAGGTTCGCGCACTGGCGGCAGGTGCTGTCCCAACAGAGCCTGTACCTGCGAAGGTACTACTTCGAGGTGGAGATCTCCGGGGCAGGCACCTACGTCGGCCTCACCTACAAAGGCATCGACCGGAAAGGGGCGGAGCGCAACGGCTGCATTTCTGGGAACAGCTTCTCCTGGAGCCTCCACTGGAACGGGAAGGAGTTCTCGGCCTGGCACAGTGACACGGAGACCCCGCTCAAAGCCAGCCCCTTCCGGAGGCTGGGGGTCTATGTCAACTTCCCGGGAGGGGTCCTCTCCTTCTACGGTGTGGGGCCCGACGCCATGACCCCGGTTCACACGTTCGACTGCAAGTTTTCGGAGCCGGTCTACCCTGCCTTCTGGCTTTCCAAGAAGGAAGACAGCGTGCGGATTGTGGACCTGGGAGAGGAGCCCGGGAAGCCGGCGCCAACCGCGGGGCAGGCTGCTCCATAGACTCCGGGAGGCACATTCCAGACTTTTGCTAACCACAGGCAGCGACCTGCATTCTGAGGGCAACCTGGGGATAGAAATCTCTGCCAGGGGTCACTGGCTTTGTAAATCCTGGGGGTCCGTGAATGAGAAGAACCTCTGGCTTCTCCTTCTTGCTCCATGCTGTGCTGTTCTCCATGCTTGTAGTCAGCTTCAGGCAAAAGGTCCCTTTGGGTGCTACTTGAGTCTCCCATCTTTGAGTCATATTCTCCTGTCTGCTCTGGTGGATGGCGTACTGGGCTCAGAATTGCTAATCAGGAATCTTCAGAGAGATCAAAAAGATCACAGAGTAATCATAATAAACTGCTAACTTTATTATGCATTTCCTATGTCCCAGACACTGTTTTGAGTGCTTCCTCTGAATCAACTCACCTGACCCTGGGTAGGTGTTCATATCAGTCCCAATTTGCATATGGGGAAACTGGCCCGGAGGGGCAAGTTAACTTGCTCAAGGTCCCTCGAGTCATATGGTGAGTAAGTGGCAGAGCTGGGGCTCCAACTTGGAGGGTTGACATTGAACCTTTAACCACTACACCATGCTGCCTTCCTCATTAGACCGTGGGTGTTGTGTGCAGGGGAATAAACTACATGCTGAACTATACACAGGGAAATAGAGCATCTAAACTGTCCTCTCAGAGTCTGCAAATCTCTTTGCAGCCCCCGCATCTGACAGGGCTATGCAGCCGGGCAGCAGCAAGGAGCTTACTCACCTGTTCTGGGGACAGCAAGGATTATAAGAAATTGTTAGTCCAGTCCAAGTCTTCGTCCTTGTGACCTCTGGGGAAGGGTCTCATTCCTCCCTTCTGAAGTCACCTGGAGTATGAGGACTTGTCTGATTTCTTGTTCAAAGGCCAGTTCTTCAAGCATTTGAGGGTGGTTCTCACAACACATTGTCCCAGGAGCTTTTTCCTGCTGTATTTCCCACTTCTCTTGTTTTCACATTTATTTCCCACTTTCTTTCATGGTTTCCAGACCTTTCGTCCCCCTGGTCATTTCGTCCTCCTTCCCACAGATGCGCTCCATGAGACTTATGGTGAACGCTCATCAAGCCTTTAAGGCAAATGACTTTCTTTTTTTAAAAAAAATATTTATTTATTTATTTTTAGAGAGAGGGGAAAGGAGGAAGAGAGGGAGAGAAACATCACTGTGTGGTTGCCTCTCACTTACACCCCCAACTGGGGACCTAACGTGCAATCTAGTCATGTGCCCTGACTTGGAATCGAACCAGTGACACTTGACTCGCAGGCCAACGCTCAATCCACTGAGCCACAGCAGCCAGGGTGACTAACTGTCTTCAAATAAGTTGCTGAGAACATAATCTGAACCCCCCCCCCCCACCATGGGAAACAGAGCCTCTGGTGTGTGCCAAGGCAAATCTGTTTACCCAGCCACTGTTCCCCCTGGAAAAGGGGTAAGTGAAAACCAGAAAACAGATGTGATATTGTCATTTATCATAAGAAATACATACTTGGTCCCTGCCCTCCCAAGGTCCTGACTCAGAGCTCCTGAAACCTTTGTAATTTCCTAAGTGATAAGGACACTAGGAGCATCTTTTGTTCTAACATTTGTCTTGTCTTTGATCAGCCTGATGTTCCTATTGTCCAGAGCACATTACTTCAGCATCAATTGACTTGTTGCCAGAGGCCCTTACTATTATTGGTATCTGAGGACATATACAATGTAGGACTTGAACTTTTTATGGAATTTTTAAAAACTTAAATTTTATTGAATTTATTTTTTTACTTGAATTTTAAATTCAATTATATTATTGCTGCTTGCTGGGACTGTTTTTATTCATGATTCTATTTCTAATATATTAGCTCTCCTTCCTAGCTTAGAGTCACCTACCTAATTGTTAAACTTTTCTGCTTAAGTCTTAATCTTGTAGATACATATATTGTTTGGGGTAGGGCCAAATGCAGAATATCGCAGCACTCAGTCAATACGCTTTGGGTTTAACTATTCAGTAAGTTATGCATCAGTAGAGCTGGAGAATAAGGTAGCCTACCGTTTGCCCCTTAATCCACTGGACCAGAAGAAGGACCTTTGCAGCAGCAGAGATGAAGATCAGCTACATCTGCATTTCTGTGCTGTTCCCATCTAACAACGCTATCAAAAGAGAAAATGAGACCAGCTTGGCCTGCTTTGTTTTTTATTGAACCCTGTGGGTTATTGGTGCTTGTTGCTTTCTTTTCTAAATGCTCACAAAATATTTGATAAACCATTTTAGAATTCTACTGTGGGTTAACATCAAGTTTACTACTCTATTGTCTCCAGAATCTACATTATTTTTCTTTTCAAAAATCAAAACAGTTTTCCTGTCCTCATCTTCTACCATTCGCCTCAATTTTTCAAAGAGGGCTACCTGGTGTTTAGTCACATTGGTAAATTGTGTCTGTCATGAGGTGTCATTTTCTTAGACCAGAATATTTTACTGATATTAAAGGAGCCTTTGGGTGTCTCCTTACCTGTTATACACTTTGTTTCCCTGTCAGCTCTTTTTGTCTGTTTTCAGTTTCAAGATTTTTCTTCTTGATATAAAAGATCAAAGCAAATTGAGAGTTAGGAATACTTGCTTGCTTTCTGTCATTGCCTCAACAGATAGGCACAGGTTTTTTTTTCCCCCTTTTTCTTGGCCCACTAACTGAAAATTGCCTAAAACAAACAAACCAACCATTTTTTAAAGAGAACGAAGGCCTATTTTACATTCTCTGTCATTCCCCGGCCCTGTGTGTCACTCTCCTGTACTTACCCACTTTCATTATGCAGACTCATTCTGGGAAAAGATATCTGAGTTCATCAAGAGCTCCCTCTGGTGTCAGATTCTTTTGTTCCATTACTAGACTGCTTGTGATTGGAGAGGCAGAATGCAATTTTAGCTACTACATAAATTTATTCTTGAGTTAACTTTTTTCTTTTTAAAATCTTAAAAATTTTTTTCAATTACAGTTGACATACAATATTATATTAGTCTCAGGTGTACAACCCAGTGATAAGACATTCATATAACTTACAAAGAGATCACTCTGATAAATCTAGAACCCATCTGACACTATTCAGTTATTATAATGTTATTGACTATACACCCTGCGCTGCACTTTACACCCCTGTGACTGTTTTGTAACTGCCAGTTTGTACTTCTTCCTCCCTTCCCCTTTTTCACCCAGCCCTTAACCCTCTCTCTCCTCTAGTAATCATCAAAATGCTTTGCTTGTTTTTTTTAGATTCCACATGTAAGTGAAATTACCTGGTGTTTTTCTCTGTCTGAATCATGTCACTCAGCACAGTACCCTCTAGGTCCATCCATGTTGTTGCAGATGGCAAGATTTTATTCAATTTTTATGGCTCAGCCATATTCCATTGTATGTACACAATCTGCAGATGGCTGCCACTTGTGCTGGGCTTGGCGGTACCCAGGAGGGGCCAAGCCATGAACCAAGCCTGGCTGCTGCAAATGCTAGGCTTGGGGTCACTTGGCAAGAGGTATGGGGCATACTATAGCCAGATACTCTTTGAGAGATTTTAGGAAAGTCTACAACATAAACCAAGACAGGCTGTTTGTATAGAAAGGCATTGGGAATGTCTTGGTGGGCTTACAAGTTGGGTGGGGCAGGTCTCAGAGAATCACTGTAAGGTGAGGGGGATCAGTGTGAGCCAGGTTAATGGAAACTCAGATATCGCGCCATCTTCTGGCTCTGTGGGGTAGTGGCTCAGCAAAGGAGCAATGGCCTCTGCAAGCACTTCAGTCTGGGAGAAAGCTGCCCTTCTCGCCCCTGCTCTGCTACCAAACAACTCAGGTTTTTCCTCTATGTCCCTTGCCTCTTTCAAGCTGTTGCCCCAGTGCTGGAGCTCAGAGTCAGTCTGATTAAGTTTGTGTGTGGACCCTTTAAGGGAAAAGTCTGGGACTCCAGAAGGTTTCAGTCTCATTCAGACACAATCCTTGCTGGTTTTTATAGCCAGAACTTATGGGAACTTCTCTCTCTGGCACTGGAGCCCTGGGCTGGGGGGCCTGTGTGGCTCCGGGATATGTTGCTCCTCAGGGGGGACCTCCGCAACTGAGATATCCCTCCAGAATTTTAACAGCCACACATGGGTGCGGGATTCACCCATCAACATCTCCCTGTGTCCTACCAGTTTCAACGTGGCTTCTTCTTCATGTTGTCAGTTATAGGACTTTTGTTCAACTAGATTTCAGGCGGTTCTCAACAATGGTTGTTCTGTAGTTTAGTTGTAATTTTGATGTGTTTATGGAAGAATGTGAGTCCCTCCTTTCCCTCTCTGCCATCTTGACTGGACTTTTTGAAATCCAAAGGCATATGTCACTTTCTTCCAGAAATCTTACAAATTCTGAATTCCCACATTTTCCCAAGATTTACAAGGAAATGACGAGATACGAATACTTGCTCAGTCTCAGAGCCCTTATCTCTTCAGCTTGGTTCAGCAAGTTTTTGCAATAGTTGTCCTCAAATCAAACCAATGAAATGAATGTGGCATTTACAACATGCCACTGTGTTAGTTGCTGACATATAGTAACTTAGAAGATAACTAACTGTGTCTTTTGATCACAAGGAGTTGATTTAAATTAAAGTGACAAGTGTTCATATGTGAAGAGCTAAATAGGCATCTACTATTCAAGACAATTATAAACGAGGCAGTATATGAATGAATTCCTCATTTCCATGTCCTGGAGCATTGCTTCTAATTTAACATTTTCTCAAGCCACCTTAAGTGACTGAGTTCTTCACTGTGTCATTGGCTGACCTACTCCTTGATTGCTTCCCCCATTCCAGAGGCCACCGCTCCAGCCCCATTAGCCTCAGACAGAAGGTGGAAGGAAAAGAGTGTGTACATTACCTGCTTCTCCTGGCTCCCTCATGTGGGCCCTGACTCCACCCCACTCCACACTTGTAGCCTTAGGTGCTACACTCTGCATCTTGTTTCTCCATCTGGGCAGGACTGGCGGACTCCTTCCTCTCCCAGGCCCTCGGGCAGCTCCTCTCGGATGAGCGCCACCGCACACAGGCTTGGCAGCTGGCGAGTCCAGGGCTGCGGGTCCAAGGGAAGCCTGGCTGAGGTGAGGGCCGGACTGTGCTAACTCATCAGCACCTCCATCAAGATGAGTGAGGCTAAGATGAGGGTGGGAAAAGCAGAAACCGGAAGGGAGGAGTGGGGAGGACCCCTGCAGGATAAGCCAGAGGTTTCACTAAACAAAGGCACAGAAAATCGTGTCTCAATGTGCCCGCATGGGGCCTGTGGCACTTAACTCTGCAAATGTCTACGCCAGTGTGTGTAGCTCCAAATACAAATCAGCATTGACCCACTGCAGCAAAAATCAGGAGAGAGTCCTCATCATTCCACGTTTCACGTGACACAGATTCTGCTTGTGCAGCAGGTGGGGTTGTGCTCATGCCCCTTTGTAGGGAGACAATCAGACTTGCTTTTATGACACGTGCTATAAAAAGCTCCAGGTGGCTGTTCTGCAGCAAGTCCTGGGTCATTACAGACCTTCGTCAGGACAACCTGGACATTACCCAGTAACACCCCCCATCGCACAGGCTCCGCGGGTTCCAAGGGGCTTTCCCCACCATGTCCATGGGTGATGGTAACAAAGGCAGTAGCAAGGGTAATAATAACACAGCTGACCCTGGAGGAACGTGGGTTTGAACTTAGTCACTAACGTTTTTCAATACCTGCATTGTTTTTGACTGGACTTGGGAGTGGGCAGGTACGGAAGGCCAACTGTCTGCGCTGATCTCCTCATTGCATACAGAGGACTTGAGCATCCATGGGTTTTGGTATCCATAGGAGGTCCTGAAACCAATGCCCATTAGATACTGAGGAACAACTTAAGATTTGGGGGAGTCAAAAATCATATGCGAATTTTCAAGTTCCAGTGAGGTCGGCACCCCTAACCCCAGCATTGTTCAAGAGTCAGGTGCACTCATGCTACACTTGTAAAACAGCTACCACTTCTTGAGGTTCTGCACTGGGCCCAGCACTATTCTTTTTCCATAAATTACAACACTAAGCCTGAGAACACCATTATATACACAGATACTATTACCCTACTGTACAAATGAAGAAACGGGCACACAGAAGGTGAGTCACTGGCCCAAAGGCAGATATAAAACCTGAGCCCAGGTGGGACTCGGACCCCGGCTCCACACAGTCTTCCTGAACAGCAGCATCAAACTGGACTCACACGTGGCCCTGCTAGGGAGGCAGAGCAATTTTGATCCTTTGATGCCAAGGAAGAAACTCGCTCAGAGGCCTTACACAATGAGGACTAATCACTTCTCTTTCTCCTTTGTGCCTGCTCCTTTGGAGACATGGGCTCTGGGATGCTTCCATGCTACAGAGGACCATACTGAGGACTGCGCCTTTCTGAACTGGCATGTGTCTTATGCACAGGGAGGGAAGTTTAAAGATGAAGGTTTTGCAAGATGGCAAATGGGTGTCAAAGGGAGCACCTCTCCAAAGGCTGGTCTGTTAGCTACTTTGGCCACGGGCTGGGGACAGTTTGAAGGAAAGGTCTGAGGAGCTTGAGAGAAGGGCGCCTGGCCCAGCAGCACCCACCACAGCTTGCTTTGTGTGCCGCCAGGACACTCAGGGCGCGGCAGCGTCTCCGGCGCTGATTTAAGTGGCCAGGCTCCCGTCCAGATCCCCACAGGCGACTGCCTCGGCGTACCTGTGATGGACCCCACCTGGGCTGCAACCTCATTTCTAGAACCACAACACGCTGCTGGCCTCCTTGGACTTTCAGGCACTTTCCCTTCCCTTCATAAGAACACAAGTCAAAGCTTCAATAAAGCAGTAACTGACCATCTTTCTTCGGTTTAGTCACAAGCAGCACGTTGGATATTTCAAAAGGAGCACACATTAACAGTTTTAAGCAAGCAGGCATGAAGGTCACTTGGATTTGTCCCCACAGCAGGATGATGACGCGGCCTGACTGTCATGAAGACAGACGGCTCCTAGATGCAGAGCTGAGCGGCTCTGTCCCCTCTAAGTCCCCACTGTTTCCCTTGAGGTGGGGTCTGCGCTGACTTCAGGGAGCACCTACGTCCATCAGGTTCCTGCATGGCGGTTAAGCTTGTCTTAACGCCCAGGGCCCTGGGTCCTCCCAGATGCTGCGGGAGTCGCCTATGCTGTCGGGGCGGGAGGAAACAGAAGGGTGGGCAGAGACCTCAGACTCCTTTCTCCAGCTCCCTCTCCCAGAGGCTCCAGGAGGCCATGGGGTCCCCAGGCTCAGCTCCTGACCCCTGGAGGTGAACACCCTTACCAACATCCTCCTCCACTGTTTTAAACAAACACACTCAACTGTGAGTCCTCCCAGGGAGGACGCGGTTTTATTGGCTTTATATCCCCAGTACTCAGCATAGCACCTGAAGCCCATTCATTTGCTGAAGGAGTAGCTTCAAGTACTATGATACTTGGCCATGACCCCATGGGACTGGTCACACACGCACTATAAAACTTATCCTGTCACATTGTAGTAGAGCCTGTTAAACATTTCTTAGTTAACTATCCTATAGCCCACCTAAAGCCTCAGCTAAAAATAAAGATTGCTCAACACACATTACCTATATAGGGCACATGACTTATTATGCAATATCTGCCAGAACACTTACCAATGGGCACTGACAATATCACCCCCTAATATGAATCAAAACATTGAAGACTAGAGGTGTTTGTTTTTTTTAATGTCCAAAGTAAAGTGAACACTATGTATATCAAGTGCCTCTACGTAACATGTTAGGTAAAATTAAGTATCATTTCAATTTTAAAACAGGAAGAATATGAATTTTAGGATTGAAACTCTATGTAAAACTGCCTAATTTCAGGATGGACCAAACCCTACATATAGTAGTTCAGCTTCACAAACCATTTAAGTTAAATAACATTTAGTATATTTATTAAACTTTTAAGGCAGAACATATAGCCACATTTTAATGTTCACCCAAAAGTTGATCTTTACCCAAAGAAAACTGACTTCACCTGCAGCTTTTCATACCTGGGAAGCTACTTGTTCAATCTGAATAACAGTGACACATGGTGCTCCACACATCCGTAGTTCTGGGTCTACAAAACAAATATTCTACACAAAGACAAAGAACATACAATTGATTTTTTGAAAAGATAATGCTAAATTTACTATTTTGGACATACTGTTTCTATCTAAAAGCCTTTAAAATCGCCTTTAATTACTAACCTTTTCCTCACCCTCAATATATTCTATGAAAATCACAGATTAGGGTAGAGTCTGAGGTTTAAAAAGAAAAAGTATGACATTTACTAAGTTCTTTTTTTTCCAAGCATCTTAGCCAATACCTGGTCAATTACACTCCAGATTTTTTTTCTTAACAGAACCTACACACATCGTTGTAATTCAAAAAGAGTAGTCCAACATTAAAATAGTGGAACCACTGGTTCCCTTTGAGTTCCACAGCTTTCCAGTTTTATTGTTATTAAAAATAATTTTTTAAATGTGTTTGTGGGGGATGTGATTACTTGCCTCAACCCATAAATCCATTACTGCAGCCCACAGTTGGATACATACAGAGATTCAAAGAAGGAAATGACCCCAGCTAATTTCCTTCCCAGTACCTTTAAAACACTGTTTCTGCATTAACGGAGCGTATCCACCACAGATTATACCAAAGTTACCATTGACCTCGCCCCTCCTCTGGGCAGGCACGATGCTAGTCACTTCACATATGTCATTTCACTTACTCCTCAGAGCAACTCTGTAAGAAACATGTTATCTCCACTTGACAGATGAGAACGCAAAGACTGAAAGAGAGTACAAGGCTGCAAAGTGGTAGAGCCTGAGCGCAAACCCAGGGTTGTTGGGCTTCCAAGTTCGTGCTCATTATATTAAGCTACACTGTTTTGAGTTCCTCAGAGATTCACTCCTTTTGTTTAGGTTTCCCAAGCAGAACTTCTCCGGCACAAATACAGTTGTTCGTACAATTAACTGAGCACACAGGCACTCAGGCTGATCTCTTTCTGTATTATACAAAAGTTCTAATGTGGATATTTAGCCCAAAGTTTTCCCTTATTAATTTTAGTGGTATTAGATGCACATTCCACTCTACTATACTTGCTGAAACATAGTCACCCTCAAGCTAAAAACAAACAAACAAACAAACCCACAATAAAAACCATATCACCAAAAATGTCACCTAGGTAAGGGTATTCATACTCACAAGCAACATTCATCGGCCCCTCCCCCGCTTCCTCATTCCTGTTGCTCCACTGGTGCAAGGAGTCACACGACACCTATTCTCTCCAATAAGGGAGCTGCGTTTGGAAATCATTCCTGGGGCCAAACCAGCTGCACAGCTAACCTGCGAGTGAGGATCGCGGTTGTCACTCACAGGTGGAAGAAGTGCGGCCACCTCTCCTTAGAACGGTTCCAAACTCATCCCGAGAAGGACAAGCCCCTACCAGCGAAGACTGAGTGCGGGCAGCTCCCGGGCTCTAAATAGTGATGAGTATCTTTCACTCTTCTTTCTTCCCCAATCAACCAACTATAATTTAATAATCATCCTTGCATTCAGTCACTACCGAATAAACCCCACGTTGTACATGGGTTCCCGGGGCAATCCTCCCCACCCCCACCCCCAGATATCCATTCCCTGCGCGCGGGATAAGTTCTGGCCCTGCTCCAACCCTTCGCATCTCTTCTTGTAAGAAACACGCCACCCCCTCTGTTTCTGTTTGTCAAGGTGGTTCTTTTCTGCGGACTACAGATCCGGCTTGCCCACCCCCACCCCCCACGCCCGAGACCTGGAAAATCAGGGCCCCCTAAGTTAGTAAACGCGGGGCACTGCTGCAGACTGGCTGGAGCCCCGTCCCCAGCTCCCAGCGGTCAACGCAGCAGCCACCAACTGATCTCCGTCCCAGGGGAGCGAGTGAAACCGGCCCCCCAATGCCAGGATACAAAGCTGCGCACAGCGTTCCGGAAGGAGCCTCTCCATTCTCCCGCTTTCTCGCAGGACCAAGACAGGCTCGCCCAGTCCCACCCTTCGCCAGAGCGCCAGGCCGGAGTCAACCCCCCGGCTGCCCCACAGAGCAGGCCCCGGGGGAATCCCAAATACCCCAAGCGCTTTACACACGCGACAAGCTCAAGTTCGCCCTTCCTCAGCCCCGGCGGGGTCCAGGACGACCAAATGGCATGAACCCTTCAGCTCCCCACCGCCGCCACCAACACACGGGACACTCCCAAGTCCGGGCCTCCGGGGAGGCGCAGGCACGCTCCCGCCCCTCTCACTCACTGGCCGCGCGGAGGGTCCCTGACCAGCATGATGGCGGCCGGGAGGCGGTTTCCACGCGACCTGGCCCGGCCGGGATCCCCCAACGGCTCCTCGGGCCCCTGCGCGACGCTGGCGGACGCTGGCAAACAGCGGTGGCTGCAGCCAGGAAACCGAGGGCTTACACGACTCGCCTCTTCCCACGCGGTCCCGACACAGCGGTCGGCCCCGACGGCAGGAGCAGGAGGCCGGCCTGGCCAGGCGCGTCTGCCGCCTGCAGCGACACCTGCTGGGGCTTCGGGAAAGCACCGTGTGTCGGGGGTCGCCCGGGATCCTTTCCACCAGGCCCTCCTTCGCTCTTTCTAGAGTTGGCTAAGTCATTCTTTCCACCATTGCTGTTTGACAGTCTACTAAGGACTTCAAGGGGCGGGGGGTGGGGGCTGGAGGGAGTTCAGCATAAAAATCCCTGTCCTGCATTTGTGGCAATAGCGAACGATGGAAGCCACAAGTGTTTATCAATGGGGATTGATTAAATCAACTATAGTATCACTGGACTGTAACAAAGATGAAATTCTCTATAAAATGTATGGAATAATGTTCAGGAAATATTTTCAAGGAAGAAATGCAAGGTGCAGCCTAGGTATATAATGATATTGTTGGCGTAAGTGGGAAAATAAGACTATATGTGCACATACATGCCAATGTGTATTCTATTTGCACAAAAATACTGGAAGATTAATAATAGTTTCTTATGTGGGTAGGGAAAACTGGATAGTCAGAGACAGGAATGGAAATGAGACTTCTCTAGACACCTTTTTATATCATTTTGACTTTCAACTGTGTAAATGATTGCCTGTTTAAAAGTTTAACCTACTTTAAAAGGCAATGAAAATATCTGCAAGGCTTTCAAATTAAAAAAAATCCCTGCTCTCACAGAGCATGCACTCTCGTGAGGAGACATGTGCTACAATAAACAAATGAGATGTATGCTGCCTTTGTGGGTTGGCTTGTGCAAGTGCCCCCCCCCAAAAAAGAAATATTGCAGTCCTAACCCCAGTACCTCAGAATGCGGCCTGTTCCAAAATAGGGCCATTGCAGATTCAATCAGTTAGGGTGGTCATACTGGAGTAGGGTGGGCCCTTAATCCAAAGTGACTGGCATTCTTATAAGAAGATGAGAAGAGATAAAGACCCAGGAGGGGAGAGAGCCACATGACCACAGAGTCAGAGCCAGGGGTGTTGCAGTTCCCAGCCTGGGAAGATTTGCCAGCAAACCACCAGGCGCTGGGGGAGAGGCATTGAAGACACTCTCTCACAGACTCAGATGGAATCAACCTCACCAACACCTTGATCTTGGATGTCTAGCTCCCAGGATGCTGAGACAATACATTTGTAAAGCTTTAGGCCACCCAGTTTGCGGTCCTTGGTCACAGTAGCCCTAGCAGACTAACACAAAAGGAAGTGGAGGCTGGGACCATCACCTTATAGGCACTGAGATGTCAGCTGTCACAGAGCTTGCATTCCAGTGGGAAAGGCAGACAAAAGTAAACTAATAAGCTAATCACAAAATGAGAAATTGAATATTCCTCAACCTTTACAGTTATCATAATTCCCTTCGCCCCTATAATCATCAGTTAACAGGAAAGTCACTTCTCGCCTACAGGTTCTAGTTTCCCATTTAAAACACTTCATAAATTATTTTTTCATAAAAGCACAATTTGTAAAAATTTAAACAATACAGAGGTATGATAAGGAATAGGTCATCTATCTCTTGGCACCTGCAATCCCCTGAAGTAACCCAACATAATAGTTTACTCTTTTTTGATCAAATATATACATATTCATACATGGGGTGGGGAGTTTTCACACATATACAAATATAAGAAAATGTTGTAGGAATTCTTCTATAGCTCACTATTTCGCTTACAGTTAAAGATATTTTATTAAAAATAAAGGCAAGAGCTCTGACTAGTGTGGCTCAGTGTGTTGGCTGTCATCCCACAAACAGAAAAGTCACTAGTTGATTCCCATTCAGGGCACATGCCTGGGCTGCAGGCCAGGTCCCTGGTTGGGGGCATGCAAGAGGCAACCAATCCACGCTTCTCTCAATGTTTCTCTCTTTCTCTTTCTCCCTCCCTTCCCCACTCTCTAAAAATAAATAAAATCTGTTTAAAAGAATAATCATTTTAAAAACAAAAGCAAGAAATACTCAAAACCCCTCTATTTTCTAGTTATTTTACTACTAATTTTCCAATAATGTTTACTATTATCTATGAAGCTATTCAAAAGTTAGCTTCTCGAAGCTATTGATGTCTATTGTATCTGTATGATAGAAGCCTCATACAATAGAGAGCTACTGACCATCTCTTCCCAGCTTGGGGTTTGTTGGTGTCACGGGAGTAGCTTGAAATTGACCATAGTGGGAACATGAACACCAGGGAAATTGGCAAACACTATGAATCGGCATCCCCCTTCCCCAGAAAGCCAGCTGTTAAAACATTTACCAGAACACCACTGATAACACCTAATTCAGAGCATTAGGATGAGGATTACAGAAAATAATATAAAATTAGAGTGTGCACAGCCTACATAGTTAGAACAACGGACTGATACCAGCTCTTCTACCTATCAGCCGTTTGACCTGTGCAAGTTGCTTGACCTTTCTGTGCCTCCCGGGTCTGGGAAGGTGGCCTAGAAGCAGCCAGGAATGGGTGGATTTGGAGTGGATGACAGGCCGGGGAAGACGGAGCTGACAAACAAGGCTGCTGGCACATCCAGGAGGGCTCCAATGCAACACTCGGAGGGCCGATTCCATGGGCCCCATCTCCTGTAGTTCCAAGAAAAGGGCTCGACAGCCAAGCAAGGCCAAGGGAGGGCTGCCCCGCTCTCGGCCACCTTTGAGCTCCCTGGCCATGGCTGTGAGCCCCTCTGACTTTTCACCAGACCTTGAAGCACCCATGGAATGTCAACAGCCTACCTCTCAGCACGGCTGGTATAGGCCGTTTATCTCTATACACTCTTGGCTCCCCGGCCCTGACCCAGTCCTGGACGCTCAGCACTCAGCACTCCTGTTACAGATGACAGGATGCCTATGTCAGCCAGCTGCAGGTGCCCATCACGGCTCCCTGCTCTGTGCAGCCACGGGCACCTGACTTCACCCCGTCCTTCCCTTTGCTCCTCCACTGAAGGGCTGTCATAGGCCTTGCCAAGTCGGACCACAGCACAGGGCCGCGCAAGCAGGAGGGGCTCAGGAAACATTGTCAGGTTTGCCTATTCCCTCCCACTCTGTCCCTGTCCCAAATCCTTGCTTCCCTGAGCAGTCCCTGCCCATGCTACCCGTGTGCATCCTTTCTGGGCCACACCTAAAAAGAGAGCCTGAGAGTGGGTCTCAGTCCCTATCAAGTCTGCAGGGCAGGATCTTGGAAGAGGACTAAACAGAGGTGACAGCCACCGCTTGTAAGAAGAAAGCACCGCATTATGTCTGCCTCACCTCGCTAAGGTTTCACGGCTTCCAAAATCCTGACCACTCACACCCCGGCTGCCCATGCCTTCCAGCTGAGGGGAGGTTTCTTTCCTTCCGATTCCGTCCAGCTTTAAGCTGTTCTCTCTAGCCTGCCCACGTGGGCTGAAGAGTGTGTTGGGTGTTGGTGTGCAGCGCGTGTGCTTTATGTCTTTCTACAATAAGCTCACCTGCCATTGTTAGAAATATGTATTCCTGTTGTATTTTTATTTTTAAAACATTTTATTTAAAGATTTTATTTATTGAGGGAAAGGGATGGAGGTAGGGGGAGAAACATCAATTGGTTGCCTCTGGCATGCCCCCAACTGGGGACCTGGCCTGCAGCTCAGGCCTGTGCCCTGACCCAGAATCAAATCCGTTACCTTTCAGTTTGCGTGATGATGCCCAACCCACTGAGCCATACCAGTCAGGGCTCCTTGTTGTATTTTTAAATTAAGAGTTTTCAGAAGCCTCTATTGCCACCTGCTCTAGAGCAACTGTTTCCATGGTTCTGGGTCCCTGCCTTTGATGCCATTGGTTTGATAGAGGTCCCCTCTGGCTTTCACTGCCCTAGATGTTCCTGAAGTTCTCATAGCTACTCTCCAGCCCGCGGTCTGGGGATCCAGGAGGCATTTGTAGCCTGTCCAAGGAAAGGCGTGTGGTTGGAGATGAGGAATTCAAACCTGGAGCACAGCAGAGGAGGCAATTTTTAAAAATTTTTGTGAGCTGTTCTCTGGATGTCTATGTATATGTCTGGCTGGTTGTGTATGATTGTATGCATGTGTGTGCATGTTATGTATCTATTTGTGAGTGTGCTGCCATTGTCTATAGGTGTGGCTGTACAGAGTGTGTGTTTTTATGTCTTTCTGTGAGTGAAAGATCTGGGGGCCACTGATACTCATAATATCATAGCTAAAGTTATGAGGACATGCAGAGGGGATCACCAGGGCCAGTGGAGAGAGCAGGAAGTGACCAAGGATGGAGCCCTGGGAATACAGAATTTAAAGATTAGGCAGAGAGCCCTGGTTAGTGTGGCTGGTTTGGTTGGAGCATCTTCCTGTGGACTGAAAGGTCGCAGTTCCACCCCACAACCAGGGCGTGTGTATGAAGCAACTAATGGATGTTTTTCTGTTTCTCTCTCTCTGTCTCTCTCTCTCTCTGGAATCATTAAAATAAATATATATTTAAAGATCACGCAGAGAAAGGAAGATGAGCTACGTCACGAAGGGAGAGCCAGGAGGAGTGGACAGGAAAGAATGAGCGTGCGGCACTATGGATTTCAAGAAGGCTGTGGTCAGAGGTACCTAATAGAGGTGAGACTGAGAAGCGCCCATTGGCTTTAGCCCCAGAGAGAGCTAGAAGACTGGAGGGCATGGAATTGGGACTGCAGTGAGCTGTGGAGTTGAGCAGGTGTGAGTGGGAAAAGGCAGGAGTGTGGATCATTCTCTGAGAAGGAAGGGAGGAGGCTCAGAAGTCGCCAGACTGCCAGCCAGGAAGCTTTGGGACAGGAGTGAAAATGCAGGTTCAGAGGCTGTGACCATCAGGGGGCAGCATTTGCATGGAAGCGCGCTCCCCGGGGCGCACGGACGGCGCCCTGGGGCACACGCCAAGATCAACACAGAGACAGCAGAACCCAGGCGGACACCAGGACCCTCGCAGATGCCAGAAGCCGTTCTGCTTAAGTCCAGGTGCTGTGCGTAGGTCCCACAGATACTAGTGGGCAGTCAGACGTACACACACACACACAGGATCACAGTTGTCTAAAAAACACCTAGATATTATTCAGCCGTTAAGAAGGGAATCTTGTCATTTGCGACAACGTGGATGGCCTTTGAGGCATTACGCTAAATAAAGTAAGGCAGACAGAGACAGAAAAATTCTAAGTGAAATCACGTGAAATCTAAATTTCTTTAAAAGTCAGCAAACACTGGATCTGTGGTTGCTGGAGGGGTGGGATTGTGAAGGTGGTAAGATACAAACTTGCAATGTTAAGAGGAAAAATTCTGGGAATGTGATAACATCCCGGTGACGGCAGTTAACACTGCTGGAAGCGAATGTGGAAGGTGCTAAGGGGTCGGGCCAGGGTGCGCCGCGGGCCTGCGGCTGGGACAGAGTGCGTGGGGCCGAGCCCCCCAGACCGGCTCGCCCACAAAACAAGGCGCAGGTCGCCGCCGCCGGGCTGGGCAGAAGGGCCACTCACTCACCCTCATCCTGCTCAGCGGGCTCGGCTGCTTCAGTCGCGGGGACGGGAAAGACCAGGGGAGCGCTGGCCCCAGGACGCTTCCCACCACCAGCAAACGGCCTAAAAGGAACCCAGTTTTCAGCTCCCACTTGTTCGGGCGCCTAGAGACACGCAGCCTAGCGCGGTCGCCGCCCCCGCTCTCGCCTCCCTCCCGCCCGCCCCGCCCCGCCACCCCGGCTCTCTTCCTCCGTCCCCCACTCCTGCCCCTGGGCTGCAGCCCTCTGCTGCCGGCCCTTTCAGGCTCCAGATCCGAACTGCCCTCGGCTGGCCCTGCCCCCGGGCTCTTCCTTCCGCCCCTTCCCCGAGCCCCGGCCGCCCAGACCGCGCTGCACCCCGCAGCGCTCCCCCTCCTTGGGCTGTCTCCGCAGAGCTCAGATGGACCGTACGCCTCGCTCTTCCAAGCTCCCCTTCTGTCTCCCCGCCCCGTTCTAGGTCCGCAGTTCCCTTCCCTCTCCCCCACTGTCCACACGAGCGTCCTGGGCAATCTCCCTGTCACCTTGGAACTCACTCACACTTTCCACGGGTCTGGTTCTTAGCCTTAGCCTTTTCCCCGCAGCTCAGTGCTTCAAGCCTTCAGGTTCCCAAACTGGCGTTGTAATGACGGGCCCTTTACGCAGGCGCCCTGCAGGCTCCCCCGGCGACCCCGCCCCACCGGCGGCCCCTCCCTCTCTTATAGCTGCTCCCGGGTCCCCGCCACTGGGCTCAGAAGAAGCAAACCAGGAAGTCGGGGCTACCAATGAAGCGCATGGGCTGCGCATGGCCGAGTACCTTTGAGAATTGGTGTTGGTGTTCTTTCTTTCTCACAGGGCTCCTTGAAGGGGGTGGATTTGTAACCGAAAGACCCAGGCGAGATATGCAAATATTACTGAACTAGAGGAGCTCACTTGGAAAGCCAGTATTTTTCTGTTTCACTTTCGAGCTAATTGAAAGAAAGCCTCCGCCCAGCCACCCTCTTTTTTTTTTTTTTTTTTTTGGCCAGTAAGCAATATCAACCTTTTCATGAGCGGCCAAGTTTTTGTTCTGAGGACCTGATGTTTGCCACTTGCTGGAGGTTTCTTGATTTCTGCTTTTCAAACGCCTTTTCTGCGTGAGACGTAAATTCTGTAGGAGAGGATATTGACAAATGTGTAGCCAAATGCCTCACCCCGAGGAAATAATGTTTGTGCCCATATCTCTCAACAAAGATGTCAGTCACTTTACTGCACAGTCAAATGTATGTAATTGCGTTATTAGTGTAATATGACCTATTCTAAACTGCCTATTTAAGTTGGACAGAATGTTTAATAACCTGACTTTTAGGATGTTGAAAACGAATCCTTTTTCCTAATATTATTTTATATTTGCAAGTACTTAAAAACAAGGAAACCTTGGTTATTTAACTTTTTGGAATGAGAGCGAGACTTTGAATCATCAAGATAAATAATAGTATCAAACTAATTTTACCTGCTTTATTTTGGGGGTTACACTACTTTGTACATTGGGGAATTCTGTAAATGACCTACTACAGTCATCAGTACATAATAATACAAGAATAAATTGTGTGTTTTGCATACTCACAACTGTAAACCAACTTTTCCTCCTACCCTGTAAATTATGAAGCTGTTATAAATGAAACAATTTTAGACACAAGAATAGGAGAAAAGATCAATAGAGCAAGACAGAGACCAGAAATAAATCCAACTCTATGCAGAAATGTAGAATATGTGGGGGAAATGGATTATCCAGTAAATAGCACTGGGAACGCAACTAGCCATTTAGAAAAACAATTCAGTGTGGATCCATGCCTATCTCCTTCACATCAAAATAAATTGCAGGCAGATCAAAGATTTAAATATAAAAATTGAACCATAAAAGCATGAGAAGAAAGTATAAATATATTTCTTTTGTGACTGCAGAGTAACTGATTTTGTAAACTGTGAAGGAAAAGACTGATTTGATTCTGAAAAGCATACCCTCGCAAAACCCCTTTGCGGCAAAGATACAAAAGTAGGCAGCTGCAAAAGCTGTGGCCAGGTGGCCGTCCACCGGCTCTAGAGTCCCCACAGCCACTGAAGCCCACTTGTCTCACCAAGTCCCCCCTCCCCGCTCTGTGTGGCCCTGGGGTGTGTGAGTAACATGACCAGGAACGCGGAGGTCCGCAGCGTCCTCAGGAAAAAAGGGGTCAGTGTCAGGTCTTTCAGAACCGGATCTCGAGGGAAGCTCCCAGGCCCAGCACCCAATCTCCCCCGGGTTTACGACTCCTCAGCGACATAGACACACGGGTACAAGGACCTTCTCGGGAAAGACAGAGAACGCCACAGCGGGAACGTGCTCTGCCGCACCTCGCACCTCGGGAGGAATCGAGAGTCAAGCCCCAGCCAGAGCGATTTCAAGAGTGCGGTGATCCCTGTGATGTCCTCCTTACCTGTGAGGAGAGGGTCTGTGACAGCGGTGGCAGATCTGAGCCAGGGAGCAGGTGACCTTGCAGCCTGTGCATGTGATCAGCGTGGGGGTGGAAGACACCCTGGGGAGGGGGGCACTTTCCTTCTCATGAACTGTGCCAGGGCCTCAGCTGTGGAAGGCTTGGAAGATGGTCTGGATAAGCTGGTCCTGGCAGTGGAGGAGAAAACAGGGAAGCGGGTTCTTCACACGTTCTGCTTCTGCCCACCATCTTGGCTGGTTCTGGCTCCTTGTTTGGTAAGTCACCGGGGAAGAGATATGAGAAAGAAATGCACTTGATGAGAAATGAGGATAAGGACCGCTAACAGTCATGAAGCACTCCAAATGTGGCGGACATTGTTCTAGGTACTTAGCGTCTTAAAGAAGTGTTAATAATTCAGTGTTCACATTGCTCTCAAGGAAGTTACCACCACCGACATCATGTTCGGCTGAGCAATAAGAACTCACTGCAGAGTGTGTTGGACAAGTGTTTTGTTTAAAGAATTTTCAGCACTTAAGAAATAACCTTTTCTAGTTCATCACTTTAAAACTTTCTTTTTCCTCATTTTGTATGGTGTATTAATTAGAAATTTTTTTATTGAGAAATTATTCTATTACATTTTGAACTTATAAAGTCTTTACTTTTTGATTGTATGTCTTTTTATAATGACAACTTCAATAGAAACCCAAAGTAGAAAATGGGGCAAGTCATTACTGAAATCAAGGAATTATCTGTGCAATAGCTCACAAAATGAAATGAAATAAAATAAAGTAATTTAATGTAAAACACACACACACACATACAGAAAGTCCAGAGACCAAGGAACATTGGGAGACATATTTACAACAATATAGGAGACAATGTGCCAACTTCCTCAACTACTCAGGACTGAAAGATAAAGAACTTGGTAGAAAGAAGAGGCAAGACAACACAGAGCAGCAGAAGAGATTCATGTGGATAACAGATACATTAAAAGCTCAGACTAACTCCTAATTTTTTAAATCAGTCACCAATTTTTACTTGTCACCGTGATAAAGGTCTGGGACCTGTTGGCAGGGGGAGGAGACATATCAGACTTTGGGGGTGGAGACCAGGGGAGCCTCTGCAAGAGGCAGGTGGGCAATTGCTACCCACGATCCAGGGGGCCAGCACTTCCTGTTAGGAATGGATTTCACTGCAGCATTGTTTATAAGAGCAAATCACTGGGAACAACAGGGCAGCAGGCAGTCCTTGGATATGGTGACAGGAAGATAGCTCCAGCACGCACTTGCCCGTGGGAAATGGAAGGCGAGAAGTTTGGGCTGTTTTTTAAGGTTATATACAGTACATCATACACAGAGGTATCATGACACGCATATGTACAGTATACGTGATTACATACACACACACATATAAAAGCATGTATATGTTTTGAAAAGTTTTGTAAGAATACAGAAGACTGCCTCTGGGAAGAAGGCCTGGAAGTTGGGGTTTAGGAAGTGAGGGTTCTGCCTTTGAGTTTTCACCTTACAGCCCCCTTGACTATTTGAATTTCTACCATGAGCATGTGGCACTTCTGTAATAAAACCAAAATGTGCTGTTGCTGCCACTGTTGCTGAAGATCACTCAGGCTGCTGTGGAGTGAACTGAACACAGGGGCTTGCAGAGAGACACTTGGCTGCCAGGTTCCATGTGACCCCTGAGATGGTGTTGGTGCAGCTGATAAGCAATGGATGGACTCCAGTTTTATTTAAAGGGCAGCACTACCAGGAAGCAGGGGACAATGCTCTGCGCCCCCACAGCCACTCTCCCACCCACCTTTCTGCCCCACGGCAGACACATCCCACGTGCCACTGAACTATCAGGTCTGTGGGACAGAGACCACATCTGTTTGGTTCTCCACCGCTTGGAATACAGCCTGAGGACCCCAGGGGGCGGCCAGCACTGAGCACTGGCTGAAAGAGTGCAGAGCCTCAGAGCAGGAGACTCCCCGCAGGGCGAATGCAGCCAGAGGCACAGAGCAGGTGGGAGCCCTGGGGAGGAGGCAGGGGTGGGACCAGCTCTGCCCGCCCCTCCCAACTACTCACTCTCACAGGGACGGCTCAGCACCAGGGGAGAGAGCCTGCTTGGCACCTGCTGAGCAAGTATTTGAATGGCTGCCGCCTACCCCAGATCTGGGAGCCTATGCAGACAGTGCCCCCTCCTGGGAGGTGTACTACCTACCTCCCCCACCACACTCTCCCCCTGCCCCAACACCCCTGGTTCCTGCCCAGCAGGAAGCTGAGCAAACTCTTTCTTCAAGGTGAGTGGGCTGGCCCAGAAGGAAGACTGCTCAGAACCGTGCCCCCTGTACCCCTGAGCCCCAAATGGCAGGTGGTAGCCCTGCCATTTGCTCTTGCAGCTTAGAGGAAGTGATCCTTCTCTGGCCAACCTTCTCACTGAGCCTTCCTCTAACCCTCAGCACCTGAAGGCCCCAAATCCCTGGAGGAGGGAGCTGCAGGTTGGTCCTAGGAGCCAGGAGAGATGGGATGCTTTCCCAGAGGAGCCCCCTCAGGGCTTGTTGCTCATAGGACAGGAGCCTGGGGGACATTTTCAAAGGAAGAGGGCCAGTCCTGCTTGGGAGAAATCTACTGTGCAGAGGTCACGGCTCCCTTCTGATATCCAGGGGCCAGGACAGTGCCTGCAGGTTGCCTGCTGCTGTGACTCCTGCTATCTTGCCCTGGGGATGCTCCACCCCTGAAGGAGAGGTTGGGTACATGGGGCTCCTCAGGTCCTCCTGGGGGACACTCATTCTCCTGCCCCAGTCCCACTTGACACGAACTGCCTCACTTTCTCTGTGTCAGGAATTAGGGCTCTCCGTCAGATTTCCTCCCAAAGAGTTCTGCGCTAAATAGGGGTTCCAGATATAAGTAATAATACAGGACAGAATATTTGGGATATACTTATACCAAATAGTACCACTAAATATACATTTAGCTAAAAAATTATCTGTTGCTTCTATAAAATTCAAGTTGAAGTGGGTATCCAGTATTTTACTTGGCAATCTTAATTTAATTTAACAACAAATTAAACTGAAAGTAAAATATAAAAATAAAGCTAAGAGCAAATAATAAAATAGGTGTAAGCAAAATATAAGATACAATTTAGAATAATATTCAGTAAAATATGAAAAAAATATTAAAAATAAAAGAAAAAACATGCCACCAGCATGAGAGTACCTGAGCCCCCCACCCCCACCCCATTCAGCAGGGCTTAAAGGAACCTGAGAGACAGAACGTGACTCATCAGAAGTCCGACACTGGCTCAGCAGTCAAGCCAGGGAGAATAATTTGCCAGAAAAGCTCTGTCCCTGAGGGTAATAACATCAAGCTGTCATAATGGATGGACTTTTCAGTGTCTGGGCCCCGTGAAATCTACTTGCTCCTCATGTCCTGTGATGCGGGCCAGGGAGCCACTGAGGTTCATCTTCCTCACACAGCGACTCAGGGACCCAGGGCGTCTCAGCCCTGTGGCTCCACCGAGTGCCCTGGAGGCCAGCTGCCCCTCCACACTCAGCTGGCGATGAGCACAGACTAGTCATGTGCACGACAGGAGTTAAAATCACCAGGGCTGTCACAGCCACTGCACTGGAGTCCCCCGGCCCCGCCAGAAGCAACAGCAGGGTCAACTGGCCACCAGAGGCCAAAGGGCTGGCGTGTGAGGACGGGGGACAGGAGGCACGTCCTAGTGTGAGCCTGTCTGCAGTCAGACCCTCTCCCTCCACGAGGCACCTCACAGAGCGGCAAGTGCATCTCTGAACCAAAAATTGACATGTAGGTTTGACCAGAGAACACGTAAAAAGATTCCTTTCAATTGGGAACATATTCACTTGAGATGTCCTAAAGAGGTTTGAGGAATCATATGTACATGAATCAGTTTTATTACAAAAATAAAACTTTATGAAATCAGAAGTGTGTGGCGTCTGCTCCTGTGTGGTCCTGGCTGCGCCTGGGTCTCAGGGGCGGGACCTGAACAGCCCACCTTGCAGGTGCTGAGAGGGGCTGGGAGACAGACAGGTGAAGAAGAATAGCACTGTATTTCGGAAGATACTAAGAGCCCTCAAGAAAACAGATTTAGGTGATGTGACTAGGGAGTTATAGGGATGACACTGGTTTTCTACTGTGGCCCTAACATGACCTCAGAGTGTGTGCTCCATCACAGGTTCTGTGGGTCAGAGAGCTGAGGCGGGTTCATGAGGCTGCGCTCCGCCCCGGGGTGTCCAGGGTCTCTGGAGGCCCCATCCCCTGCTCATGGGGTGCTGGCAGAATCTGCTCCTTATGGGACAGTTCCCTCCCAGGTCCCTGCCAAAGCCACTCCTGGCTTCCAGGAGCCACACGAAACCTCGGCTCCCGGTCCCTCCATCAACGGCTGACTTTGCCCCCGGGCTCACCCGTAATGGTTGTCATGACACCTCTATGACCTGTCTGAGCTTTGTGACCCGTCTTTGAGCTGTGACCCGTGGCCACAGCGCCGGGTTGGGACCTCCGCAGGCACTCCCCAGCAGGGTCAGGGAAGGGCTCCCCAAGATCTTGTCCTAATGAAACACAGACTTGGCTGTTGTAATACAACTGGCCCCACGGAGGACTGGGGAGGCCACTCCCAAAGGACAGCAAGTTCCCCCAGGGCAGAGACCGCCAGGCTGGCTGGGGGGCAGGGCAGTGCGAGTGGGCAAGACACGGCCCTCGGGTGGGCACGAGAATGGCATGATCTGATGGATAGTTTTTAAAGATCACACTGTGATTTGACATTGGAAATCACATCTGACATGGGTCTTGAGAGCACAGGTAGGATTTAGACAGACGAAGAGGGAGAGACACGTGCTTCAGGTACAGAGACCTGGGCACGCGGCCCGGGGCCGGAAGACATGAAGCCGAGACTGGAGCGCACGCCCCGAAGAGACCAGTGAGTGACGGGACAGGGCAAGGGGGACAGAAGACCCTCTGTGGAAGAACGGACAGGACAGGGGGACGGGGGACCCTCCATAGAGGAACCATGGCAGGGGGCAGAGAAGACCCAGATGGAGCAGAGCAGAGCAGAGCAGAAGGGACAGGGGATAAACAGGCAGAGTCATGGGAAGAGAGGAGACAGGAGACATGGGGAAGAAGCAGGAAAGGGGATACAGAGGGTCTCTCCATGGAGGGGGCAGGGCAGAGCGGGGAGGGGACCCTCTATGGAGGGGGCAGGGCAGAGTGGGGAGGGGACCCTCTATGGAGGGGGCAGGGCAGGGAGGGTGACGCTCCATGGAGGGGTCAGGGCAGAGTGGGGAGGGGACCCTCCATGGAGAGGGCAGGGCAGAGATGGGAAGGAATCCTCCATGGACAGGGCAGGGCAGAGGGGATTGGGGACCCTCCAGAGAGGGGTTAGTGCAGAGTGGTACAGGACCCACCATGAAGGGAACAAGGCAGATGGTGGAGGGGACCCTCCGTGGATGAGGGCAGGGCAGAGTGGGAGCGGACCCTCCATGGAGAGGGCATGGCAGAGGAGGGTGAGGAACCTCCGGAGAGGGGTCAGAACAGAGGGGGTTGGGGACCGTCCAGAGAGGGGTTAGTGCAGAGTGGCAACCTGGAAGAAATGGATAAATTCCTAGGAACATAATCTTCCAAGTATGAATCAGGAAGATACCTACCAACAAACTTGAATCAGTGATCCAAAATCTCTCAACAAAGAGAACCTCTGAACCAGATGGCTTCACAGGTGAATTTAACCAAACATTCAAAGAAGAATTAATACCCATCTTCTCAAACGAGTCCAAACAGTTGAAGAGGAGACAAAGGGTCCCAAACCCATTTTACAAGACCAGCATTACTCTGATGTCAAACCAGACAGACACTACAGAAACATTTAGGGCAATATCCCTGGTGAATATTGATGCAAAAATCTGCAACAAAATATTAGCAAACCACATTCAGGAATATATTTAGAAAGGTTATACACTATAATCCAGTGGGATTTATTCCTAAAATGCAAGTTTAGTTCAATATTACAAATCAACTAACATGATACGCCCAACAAAAGGAAGGATAAAAGTCATATGATCATATCAACAGATGCGAAAAACCTATTTGAAAAAATTCAACATCGATTTATAAAAAACAAACAACTGTCAGCAAAGTGGGAATAGAGGAAACATGCCCCAACATAATAAAGGGATATATGCCAAACCTACAGCAGGCATCATACGCAAAGGTGGAAAGCTGAAAGCTTTTTATTATGGTTAAGAACAAGACAAGTTTGTCCACTTTTACCACTCTTATTCAATATATGATAAATTAATTCAGAAAAGGAGGATAAAAAATTAACATTCAGAAATCAGTTGCATTTTATACACCAATAACAAACTATCAGAAAGAAAAATTTAATAACAATTACATTTATAATTGCATTAAAAAAATAAAATACTTAGAAAAGAATTTAATCAAGACAGTAAAAATCTTGTACTCAGAAAACTAAAAGATATTGAAGAAATAAATTGAAGGAGACATAAATAAATGGAAGGATATACAGGGCTAATGAGTGGGAAGAATTAACATCATTAAAATGTTTATACTACCCAAAGCAATCTACAGATTCAGTGCAATCCCTATCAAAATACCAATGGCATTTTTCACAGGACTAGAAAAAAAATCCTAAAATTTATATGGAACCACAAAAGACTCCGAATACCCAAAGCAATACTAAGAAAGAAGAACTAAGTTGGAGGCATCATGCTGCCTGATACTACAAGGCTATGCTACAAGGCTATAGTAATCAAAACACCATGATACTACCATAAAAATAGACACAGAGATCAATGGAACAGAATAGCCCAATTATAAACCCACACCTATAGTGTCAATTAATCTATGATAAAGGAAGCACGACTATACAATGGAATAAAGATAGTCTGTTAAATATGTGGTGTTGGTAAAACTGGACAGATACATGCAAAAGAATAAAACTGGGTCACTTCCTTACACCAAATACAAAAATAAACTCAAATGGATTAAAGACAAACTCAAGACCCCAAATCATAAAACTCTTAGAAACATAAGCAGTATACCTTTTGACATGATTCTTAGTAATATTTTTTTGGATATGTCACCTTGAGTAAGGGAAACCAAAGCAAAAGTAAACAGGACTGCATCAAACAAAAAAGTTTTGCACAGTGAAGGAAACCATCAACCAAATGAAAGGACAACCCACTGAATGGAAGAGGGTATTCTCCAATGATACATCTGATAAGGGGTTAATATCCAAAATATATAAGAACTCATACAACACACACACAAAACATAAGCAATTCAATAAAAAACAAAAATGGGCAGAGAATCTGAATAGACATTTCTCTGAAGATGGCCAATTGACACATGAAAAGATGCTCAACATTACTAGTTATAAGGGAAATGCAAATTAATACCACAGTGAAAAACCACTTCACCCCTCTCGATATCCTCAATAAATCAACAAACCCACGTTGGTCACAATGTGGAGAAAAGGGAACACTAGTGCACTGTTCGTAGGAATGCAGGTTAGCACAGCCACTATGGAAAACAGCATGGAGTTTCATTAAAAAATTTAAAAAAGAACTGCCAAATGACCCAGCAATTCCACTTCTGGTATTTATTCAAACAAATCCAAAGCACCAATTTGAAAACATATATGTCCCTCTGTGTTCAATGCAGCATTATTTACAATAGCCAAGATATGGAAGCAACCTAGCAACTCAATGGATGAGTGGATAAAGAAGATGTGATTCTTATTTACAATAGAATATCACTAAGCCATAGAAAAAATGAAATCTTGCCATTTGCAATGTCATGGATGGACCTAGAGGGTATTATGCTAAGTGAAATAAGTCAGAAAAAGACAAATACTGTACAATTTCACTTCTATGTGGAATCTAAAACACAAAAGAAATGAATAAACAAAACAGAAACAAGCTCATAGAGAGAACATACTGACGGTTGCCAGATTGTGTGGGGGTGATGGGATAAAAAAAATGAAGAGATTAAGAAGTACAAATGTCCAGTTATATAAACACTCATGGAATGTAAAGTACAGCATATGGAATATAGTTAGTAACACAGTAATTACTATGTATGGTGTCATATGGCTATTTTACTTACTGGGGGGATGACTTCATAAGTTATATAAATGTTTAACACTACACTGTACATTTGAAACTAATATAATATTGTATGACAACGGTATTTGAATTTTTTTTTTAATTTAGAAGAAGTCTCTCAATGATCAAGTCTTTTCTTTTCCTGCTGCCTGCCTGTAGACTTCTGGGTATTTTACCTATTTTCTCTTTTTTATCCTGTGATAAAAAGGACCCTCTTTATTTAGTCCTGGTGCCTGGCCTTCCACCCACTCAAAAACCATGCAGGTAGCTTACCTGGACCTGTCTCTAAGCCTCTGTGCTCTGGTCCCTGGTACTTTCCCAAGTTGTCTGATTTGGTTTCAGCTTTCCCAGTCTTCTGTCTCCTGAGCTCTGATTGGAGGGTCACATGGCCCCTGAACTTGTTCTCACAGAAGTATGTGCACTGTTTAGGGTGATGTCCGCAGATAGAGGCACAGCTCATGCAGTCTTTCAGGAGATGGTCATAGTACCTGCCTTGCTCCTTACGGCAACTGAATAACTCTGGGAGACAGAAATGAGTGATGTTAGTAGGTGACAGAGACCTGTAGGAACAGTGAATCTGGGCTCAAAGGGCTAAAAGTAAAAAAAAAAAAAAAAAAAAAAAAAAAATCACAATCTAATTCCTCCAAAGCAATTCCATGGTAATTTGAGTACTTTTTCAATATGCAAACGTATGGCTACACATTGTCCTCTAAGTACTGTTTTAGCCATATCACACTAATTTTGATACGTAGTATTTTTTATATCTAGTTTTAAATGCTTTTACTTTTTATTGTTATTCATCCTTTGACCTGCAGATTATTTATAAGTGCATGCTTTAGTCGCTATACATATAAGGACTTTTCGGTTATCTTTTAAAACTGATATGTAGGAGGTTATATTGTCACTAAAGTTCTTTATTTACATGTTTCAAGCTTCATAAAAAAGGAAAATATTTTATGTCAACATAAGGATTGGAGAGGAAAGCCAGCATTCTCCTTGGCAAGTTGGGAGAGCGGGGTAGAAGTAAGGCAGGAAAACTCAAATTTTTAGTATTTTATCTGTCTTAATAGTAAACAGGAATTGCAGGAGCTTAAACAGGTATCAGTGCCAAGGAGCAGAAGACAAGCAAAGTAGGCCTGACCACACTTTGATTAAGAGAGCACCTTTGAGAGCATCGCAGAAACCTATACTTTCAAAGGGTGACTTTCCATTGTCTTTAAAACAGGATTCTATTTGTATAAAAATGTGACTCTCATGGGGGGGGTTCTAAGGGCACATTTCAGAGGCAATGCAAGACACAACTTAACAGCACAGCTTCAAAGCCAAGTAGGTCTGCTACTCTTGACCTCTATGTGCCTCAGTTTCCTCATTTCTCAGACAGAGGTAATAGCAATATTGACTTTTTAAGGTTGTTACGAGGATTTGAAGTTCTTGGCACAGTACCTGACATGTACTACAGGAAAGCTCAGTTAATGGAAGGTTTAAGTAAAATATTCATTTGTGCCTCTTTGCAACACAAACACACCAACACTTATGCTTTTGAAAGATTAAGAAAAAGACCATAAAGAGGGTGAATTTGGGATCTCAGGAAAGACTCCAATGATCCTGATCGTAACAGTGACCCCTGCCCTTGTGCTGCCTAGCCCCGGGATTCCCCTGAGCCACACAGGACCACTGACAGCGCCACTCATAATGGAGATAGCCTGATGGCAGCGGTGTTCCTGGGGTTTTCTGTGACCTCCTCCCCTCCTCAGGGACCCTGGTGTGACTGTTGCAGGTGATGCCCAAGTTCTCCAGACCACCAGCCCTCACTACCTGACCACACAGCCTCTCCTCTGGGTCTTGACCTTCCCTCTTGTGTGGAAGACTGGTATGTATGGCACAGAGGCCTGTGTGGAGCCACAACCAGAATAGGGGTCCATATGCCTTAACTGGCTAGCAAATGCGCCCCACGTACCATATTGCTGGTCCCACACTCCAGGGGGTTTTAGAAGTAGAATAGAAATGCAATGTACTCTTTGAAGCTAATGAAGCCTGCTTGCTAGTGTGTATCCCCAAATTCTTCTCAGTAGAATGTGAAAACAAAGTGTTTCAGTAAAAAGAGACACGCGGACTTCTGTGATATGCCTTGGCTCCTCACAGTCTTGCTGTCTGTCTCCCTGCGCCGATTTATGCTTCCCTTTGCTGTTACTCCCAACCATTTGGGGGAGGTCTGCGTGCTTACCCCCTGCGTTTCTGCACATGGCAAACTCAATAGAAACCCTGACTGAGAAAGGAGTGGTCGGTGATCGCCTATGAGAGACCCTCCCCTCTTCTCTCCTCAGACAGTCCGTCCAAAGTCAGTTCTTTGATCCGCGCTGAGGGAGCTGCGGGACCCGGAACCTCTCACTGTTGGGCTTTCTCACACCCATGCCTTCACCCACACTTGTTCTTCTCCTGGGGTGCTCTTTGCCCACTTCTGACTTTTACATCTACAGACTCCAACAATCCATTTCAGGGGGCACTTCCTCCAAGAACATTCCCTTCCCCAGCCCATCAGCTGGAGGTGGTTTCTCCCTGCTGTGGCAGTTTATGGTACTTTTTATAGCTTGAAATGTAGTCATTTCTCCCATTAGATAATAACCTTCTGTTATTGGGTCATGAGAAATTCCTATTTTAATGGGACTAGAGAGTTTCATGAATACTTGTGGAATGACACCATGAGTGCTCCACTTAATTAATGGATAGTGATTCACAGTCACGGTTTTGGAGTCAGAGAGTGCTGGTTCAAATCCTAACTTTTCCACTATCATACTGTGTGATCTTGGGCAAGTCACTAAGCCTCTCTGAGCTCCACTCAGCAAGTATTTATGAAGCACTTGCTATGTGTCAGTCACTGTGTTAAGTTCCAGGAAGGAAAGGAACTCACATTGTGGTAGTTGAAACAGACACGTAGCAAATATACACGACAGAACATAATACAAGTTGTGATTAGTTCCATTAAAGAAAATAACAAATTATGCAAAAGAACAGCAAGCAAACTGTATTTTTCAAGACAACCAGAGAAAATTAGGTATGGCCTGAGTAAAGACAATGTTAAGGCATCATTGCTGGGGGTGATAAGACATTGAAGGTATATTTTAAAGACCCTATATGTTAGGGATTCATGATTTAGTATTTACAGGTAAGTGACATGAGTTCTTGGATTTGCTTTAAAATACGTAAGCTAAAACAATTGGTTGGGGAATAGAAAGGCATGCTTTTAAAGCTGATCTATTATGTTATCCTCTCTATGTCCAATAATTCTATAATAAAAAGTTTCAAAAGAAAGGGAGAACAGAGCAGGACAGGGAGCCTAATTCCCCCTGGGCAGTCAGAGGAGCCCTCCGACATCTGGGCTGACACTCAGTGTTGGGTAGGAGGAGGCCAGGGAAGAAGATGAGCAAATGCTTTTCATGTGCAAAGCCCCGAGGTGGGAAAGAAGGCAGCATGCACAAGGAAATGCAGAGAGGCCAGTGTGGCCACAGCAGAAAGATGAGGGTAGAGAGATGCCACACCGTACGTGTCCTTCCACAACCCCTCCTCAGGCACCCAAGAGCAGTGGGGCCGGAGGGGCCGCTGGGAAGCCATCCCCTTGGCTCAGGCACCAGAACTCACTGCAGAACGCTGTACAGGAGCGTGGAACTGGATGACTGCACATGGACTTGCAGGAGACGCAGATGTTCAGCAGGGTGTCCCAGCATTGTTCTTTGGGGCACAGCTCCATGGTGACCCCCATCAGCAGGCCCTGTGGAGCTGAGAGGCAGCGAGCATGAGGACAGCTGGCACCCCACCAGAGGTGGAAACAGGCCGCCTCTCCCGTTCACGTCCACACTCTGTCTCAGTGAGCAAAAGGAGAACTAGATAATACTGGCTTCCACCCACTGCTGCAGTTGCCAGGGGGTCTGGGGCAGCCACCTCAGCTCCCTGAGCCTGCGTCTCCAATCTCCCCTGCATCACCAGTGCCCTGCTTGATGCTGCTCGCTGCCCTCTTGAACGTGGCGTGCCTCTTCCTACCACAGGACCTTGGCACATGCTGTTCCACTTACATAAAATGTCCTCTTCCCCTCCTGGCTGGTTATTTCCTCCTCATCCTTTAGATCTCTGCTTCAACTTCATTTCCTCAGGGGAGCCTTTCTGACTCCCCCACCCAGGCAAGGAGACACCCCTTCTGCATACAGATATGCCCTTTACTTGTCACTTCACTTTTATGAGTGTGATTATTTGATATTAACTGTGAGCATCATGCAGCAGGGGCTCCGTCTAATTTTTTGTTCACTGCTGGGACCTGAGGACCTAGATAGTGCCTAGGACAAGTAGGCGCTCATTAAATGAATAAATGAAAAGAAAAGCAGACCTAGTGTCCAGCATACAGCAAGCACTCAAAAATTGACAATGTCCCTCCATTTTTTAACTGGGTATGAAACACACGCAATGTTGTGTGCAACACACACAAATCTCAAGTGTGCAGCTAGTTAAGTTTTTCTTTATGTATACAGTGGTCCCTCTTTTTCTCTGGGGGATACATTCCAAGACTCCCAGGGGATGCTTGAAACTGCGGAGAGTACCAAATCCTATATATGCTGTTTTTTTCTTACACATACATACCTATGGTATGTGTTTAACTTGTAAATTAGGTACCGTAAGAGATTAACAATAACTAATAATAAAACAGAACAACTATAACAATGTACTGTAATACAAGTTACGTGAATGTGGTCTCTCTCAAAAGGTTTTATTCTACTGTGCTCACCTTTCCACTTCAAGAAACAAAGTTACGCATCTCCTCGCTGTGTCTGCCTGGTGGGCGTCACCGCCTTTGTGCTTTGGGGCCGTTACTAACTAGAACAACGCAGCTGTGCAGCGCCGCCACGGCTGCTCCGCTAATCCGCGTGACCAGTGGGTCAGGAGTGCGCTCTGCGGAGATGCTGGGCAAAGGGTGGTTCGCGTCCCAGCAGGACGGAGCTGCGCAGTGTGAGAGAGCATCACGCTACTCAGAACGGTGCACAGCTTGAAACTATAAATGGTTTATTTCTGGAATTTTCCATATAGTATTTTTGGACCATGGCTTACTGGGCGGCGCTGAAAGTGCTAAAAACAAAACCCTGGGTAAGAGGGGCTACCGCACGTCTCTGACGCTACCACTCACATGAAGGCACAGAGCATTTCTTGCACAATAAAGAGTCCCTTGGGCCCTGCTTCCAGAGGTAACTTCTCTTCTGTCTTTTATCACTGTAGGTTGTCCGTTCCTGAACTTCTTGTCTGTTTGCATTGTCCCCATGAGGGATCAGGGACTCTTTCCTGTTGCGGTCGGTCAGCTTCACATCTGTGCTGGCGCTGGTGAACTTCCCCATGGTACGAACGCGTCGCCTCCACCACAGTGTTCTGTCTGATCCCACAACAGTTGCTTCCCCAACAACTTCGCCTTTTAAACATTCTGCAAGGTGCTTGTTTATTTACTTACTTTTTAATGAAAGGAAGCTGAGAAACGGCCGGTGGCTCCCTGTTTAACATAGCAACTCAAACACACGGGTTTACCTTCCTGCCCTCTTGAAACCCTCCTAAGAGAACAGAAAAAATATTTGTTCTCAAAGGCAATGGAAGCAGTTACTACAGCAGGGGACAGATAGCAGCAGCCTTTTGGAAGCTGGGAGGCAGATAGTGGGGTGAGTGACTTCAGTCTAAGATGTCTCTACTCTGATGTCCTAGAGGGGACGGAACCCTAGGAGCTTTCTTGAACTGAAGGCACCAAGTATCTCTGACAGTGGGGAATGGGAGGACAAAGTAATGAAAAAAGTATTGGTTAGATATTTACATAAAGAGGGCTTGCCCTCAGTCAGATTCTCATCTCCTGGCAGGTAATGGCCCTTGTCCCCCAGGCAGAAGATCAGGGGGTCTCCTCAGACACTCTCTCCCAGCCACTAGGGGACCAAACCCACAACCCAAGCATGGGCCTCGAGTGAGAATCCAACCGGAGACTTTTCTCTTTGCCAGACGACGCCTAACCTACTGAGCCACTTCACACCAGCACAGTGCGGCCAGGCTTTTAAAAATGTCTTCTTCCCTGTCCCACTGTAATGGTGGCAAGGCCCCTCCCCCCGCAAATGGGGAGGGGTGGAGAAGCACTGAAGACTGCGGCGCATGCGTGCGTTGCACCGCCCCAGCAGAACACAAAAAAGGCGTGCTGCAGTGGTACCAAAACCCAGGAAGGTGGTTGGAAGAGAGGGACATACCCTCCTGTCCACTTCCACAGCACAGGGGTTTAGGGGGGGGGGGTGTCTTTCACATCCTTGGTTCCATTTATTCCTAGGTATTTTGTTCTTTTTGAAGCAATTGTAAATGGGATTGTTATCTTAATTTCCCTCTGATAGTTCATTTTTGGCATATAAAAATGCAACTGATTCTGGATATTAATATTGTATCCTGCTACTTTATTGAATTCATTTATCAGTGCTAGTAGTTTCTTGGTGGAATCTTTAGGGTTTTCTCTATAAAGTATCATGCCATCTGCAAATAAACATAGTTTCACTTCTTTTCCAATTTGGACGCCTTTTATTCTTCTTGTCTGAGTGCCATAGCTAGGAATTCCAGTGTTATGTTAAATAAGAGAAGTGAAAGTGGAAAGACAACCCATGGACTTGGAGGACATATTCACCAATATATCTGATAAGGGATTAATAGCCAAAATTTATAAAGAACTTGTAAAACTGACCAAAAAAAAAAAAAAAGCAAGCAATCCAATTAAAAAGTGGGCAAAGGACCTGAATAGACACTTCTCCAAAGAAGAGATACATGTGGCCAACAGACATATGAAAAGATGTTCACTAATCATCAGGAAAATGCGAATTAAAACCACAATGACATATCACCTCACACTGGTCAGAATGGCTATCATCAATAAATCAGCAAATAACAAGGTCTGGCAAGGGTGTGCAGAAAGGGGAGCCCTCATGCACTGTTGGTGGGAATGCAGGCTGGGGCAGCCACTGTGGAAAACAGTATGGAGATTTCTCAAAAAAATGGAAAATGGAACTGCCTTATTACCCACCAATTTCACTTCTGGTAATTTATCCAAAGGATCTCAGAACACTAATTCGAAAGAATATAAGCACCCCTATGTTCATTGCAGCGTTGTTTACAACTGCCAAGATCTGGAAGCAGCCCAGGTGTCTATCATAGGTGAGCGGATAAAACAACTCTGGGACATCTACACAGTGGACTGCTACTCAGCCATAAAAAAGAAGAAAAGTTTACCCTTTGTGACAGCGTGGATGGACCTGGAGAACATTACACTAAGTGAAACAAACTAGTCAGAGAAAGAGAAATACCATATGATTTCACTCATACGTGGAATCTAATGAACAAACTGAACTAAGAAGCGAAACAGAGACAGACTCATAGATGGAGAGCAGGATGACAGCTCAGCTGAGCCGGGGTGGGGGGGGGAGAGGCGGTGGAGGGATCAAGCAAAAAGGAAAAAAAGACTCATGAACAGGGACAACAGTGTGGTGATTGCAGCAGGGAGGAGAGGGTATAAGGGGGCTAAATGGTAATGGGAAAATTACAATAAAAGAGAGCAAAATTTCTTTTAAAACTTTCAATTTTGAAAAAATATAATACTCAGAATGAAAGCATCAGGAGAAGGTCTGTAAAATGTAACTGAAGTAAGTTCCCAGAAAATAGGGATAGAAAAGACAAAAAAATATGGAATCATTTCAAGAGGTCCAAAGCTTGACTAACAGGAATTCTGAGAAAACAGATTTAAGGGACATTAGCTTCCAGATTCAAAGTGCCAATCAGGGATCTGGTACAACAACTTCTCACAAACCAAGATTCATTATCATGATGTTTAAGAGCCTCAGATATTTAGAGCAGATTCTAAAACCTTCTTGAGAACAAGCAAGTGACCTACAGAGCTTGGATAGCTAGGAAGTAAGTGGCCACCTCAAGTCAAAACTGAGCTGTGAAGAGAATGTTGTCAGGAAAGATGGCAGAGTAGGACGCTCCCGTGATCTGCCCCTCCACCTACTGGGCTGGTAGCATCTGTCTGAAGTAGCTGTTTTGGAGCTCTGGGATTGAGAAGCTAGCAAAATTTTGGTGCATTTCAGCCTATTTCATGGTGGGGGTTAGCTCTGTCCAGCTCCCAACATATAGGCATCAATGGGGACAGCTGCTCATGTTCCTGGTGCAATCTGCTGGAACCTGAATGGGCAATAAGGATGTTGTCCTCCAAATATCGGGATTGTAAGTTCTGATTGCCTTTGCTGCTTTTGATTTCTGAGGGACCAGCACAGAGGGTGGTGGCCATTGTTTCAATCCCCAACAGCTGCTGTGGCTTCCAGGCTATTAAAGAGACAGTACTCAATCCTCTATGCACCTTTCAGGAGCCGGACATTTAAAGATATTTTTGTCGCATCACCAGCTGACTACAGAGATAAAGGAACAGAAACTTCAGTGGCCACACAAAAGGAACACATACTTGGCAAAAATAGTTTGGAAAAGTCGCAAATGAAGCCCAGCCCTCAGCAATCCCTGAAGAGTGGGAGAACTAGATGTCCAGAGTTACCGCAACAAAATGTCTAGTTCTCAACAAGGTGCAAAGTATACAAAGAAACAGGAAAACATGGCACATTCGCAGAAAAAAAGAATATGTCAGAAACCATCCCTGAGGAAGTCTCAACAACGGAAATGTTGGTCAAAGATATTAAATCACCTGTCTTTAATATGTTCAATAAGCTAAAGAAAACCATGGACAAAGAACAAAAGGAACGCAGAAAAATATATGAGCAAAATGAGAATATGAATTTAGAGGTAAAAGTGGCATACAAGGAACCAAAACCTCTAAGCACCCTTCAGTAGGTGAATGTATAAATAAACATATATCCAGACACTAGAAGGAAATGTTAGCAAGTCATGATAAGACATGGAGGAGTCTTAAATGCATATAGCTAACGAAGAAGCGAAGCTGAGAAGCTACTGTATGATTCTAGATATATGACATTCTGGAAAAGGCTAAATTATGGAAACAAAAATCAGTGGGGGTCAGGGATTGAGGAGAGGGGGAGATAAAGGCAGAGCACAGCGGATTTTGCAGGGCAGTGAAACTATTCTTTATGATACTATCATGATGGATCTATGTTATGCATTTGTCAAATCCCAGAGAGTGGACACCACCAAGAGTGAGCCCCAATGCAGACTATGGACTTTGGATGCTAATTACGTATCATTGTGGGTTCAACAATTGTAACAAATGTACCACAGGGCACAGGACGTTGATAGTGAGGGAGGCTGTATGTGTTTGAGGGGAGGGGATATATGGGAATTTCTGTACTTTCCATTCATCTTTTTTGTTAAACCAGAACTACTCTTTAAAAAGTCTATTAAAATGGAGACAAAAAGAAATTCTGGAATTGAAAAGTCCAATAACCGAAGTAAAAAAATCTCTCTGGAGGCATTCAATAGTGGATTTGAGCAGGCAAAAATAGGGTCAGTAAACCTAAAGGTAAAACATTTGAAATTATTTAGCCTGAGAAGCAAGTGAAAAAAGAATGAGGAAAAATGAACAGAGCTTGAGGAACTTGTGGGACAAACCACACCACCATATGCTCATAGGAATTCCGGAAAGAGGAGAGAGAGAAAAGGGGCACAAAAATTTAAGAAATAATGGCTGAAAGCCTCTCAACTCATAGGAAAGTCATAAGTATACACGTTTAAGAACCTCAATGAACTCCAATCAGGACAAACTCAAAGAGACCCAAGCTGAGACACATCATAATAAAACTGTCAAAGCCCAAAGAGTAAGAGAAAGTTGAGAAAGCAGCAACTTGTTCTCTACAGGGGATTCTTAATAAAATGAACTGATTTCTCATCAGAAACCACTGAGGCCAGAAAGCAATAGGATGATATATTTAAAGTCCTAAAAGAAAAGAAAAAGAACACTTGTCAATCAAGAATTGTGTATCCAGCAAAACTAGTTTTCAAAATTGGAGAAACTGAGACATTTCCAGATAACCAAAAGCTGAGGCCGTTCATTACCAGTAGATATGCCCTTCAAGAAATGTTAAAGAGCGTTCTTCACGCTGAAGCCATTAAGAAAAATAAGGAACACTGGTGAAGGCAACTATACAGATAAATATAAAAACCAGTGTTACTGTATTTTTTGTGTAGTTTGTATCTCCTTTTACTCTATATGACTTAAGGGACCAATGCAATGCATAAAACAATAATTATAAACCTATGTCAGTGGACATAAAATGTACAAAGAAACACTGTGTGACAATAATACAATCAGAGGGGACAGAGATATAGGAATAGAGTATTTGTAAACCACTCAAACTAAGTTATTATTTTTCAAACAAGATTCTCATAAATCTAAGATATTAATTGTAACCCCCAAGTCAATCACTAAAAAATAAATTTAAAAAATACAGAAAAGGAAAGAAAAAGAGAATCAAAATGGTGCACAATAAGTAATCAACTAAACACAAGAAAGGGCAGTAATGGATGATGTCAAAAGCATGGTGGTGGGAGAGATTCTGCTGGTCTTTCCCCTTGAAGTTACAACAAGTTGAACATCTATAATTCAGCAAAGGGTCCCCTGCTCAGCACACAAACACATCTGGGAGATCCACACATTGAAATATCTGAAGGTGGGTAAACCAGAGTGAACAGGGGAGAAAGAAAGAGAGAAGAGCAGAGACGGGCAACGGACACAGCCAGGAGCTCGCTGTGTGTCTCAGGAGAGGGGAGGAGTCAGATTGCAGCAGGCACTCCCTGAAAACCTGTGGAGCAGAGAGGGAGAGGAAGCGCCCCTGCCTGCATGGTCAGCACATACTGACCCAGTGACCGGGGCAGAGATGGAGAACAGAGGTGTGGCCATGGTTGTCTGGTAGCTGCCATTGCCAGGCACAAATGCAAAGCCACAGGTCCTGGCTGCCTCCCATCACCCTCTGAGAGCTAGCAGCAGGCCCCTAAAAAGCTGTCACAGCCCTGAGACCTGCAGAGACAGAAGCATTTCTCCTTGGGTGGCAGGCACATGCTGTGGCTAATCCCAGGGACCCGGTGGAGGTAGAGAGGTCTGGCAGTCACCATTACTGGGAGGAGAACAAAGCCAAAAAGGCACAAGCCAGTCTCTCCCCACCCACCCTTCCCCAACGCACCTGTCCGTGTGCGCCCAGGGCGAGGCCCATGGGACAGCTGCAGCAGTGCCGCACTGCTGGCAGCGTCCAGTTGCAGAGGACAATGCTGGCACGTCATGGGCTCTGGACCTCATGGGACACAACATCCCCCCCTGGGGGTGACACTATGAGACAAAGCCCACCTGGTCACAGAGAAGATGCTCACCTCCCAGGGAATACGGGGCGTTTTTCTGCTCCCCTGCTGAGATCTGAGACGCCAGAGCAGTGCAAGAGAAACTTAAAAACTTGCGTTTCTGTGTCACCTACTGGGAAATAACAGAAAGACCTCTTCTAATCAACTTACTAAATACAGAAGTGGCACTCTTACTTTTTTCTTTTTTTTAAAAAGCAGATTTCATTCTTATAAATACCTGTGCAGAGAAAGAATCCATCAAATACCATGGTAACCAAGGTGACAAGGCAGCGCAGAAAACATGAAAACGCTCCAGAAAATAAATTTAAAGATGTGGAAATATGTGATTTTAATGACAGAGAATTCAGGATTACAGTTCTGAAAAAACTCAACAAGAGGCGAGAAAACACAGATGGGCAGTTTAATGAACACTGAAATAAGATCAAAAAACAGAAGGAGTGTTTTGCCAAAGAGATTGAGACCTTAAAAAAGAAGCAAATAGAGATTCTGGAGATCAAAAATTCAATAAGAGAGATGAAGAATGAATTAGAAAACTTAGGAAATAGAGCTGACCAAATGGAATAATTAGTGATATCAAAGATAAAACTCTGGAAGTGATGCAGATAGAAGAGAGAGATTTTAGAGTAAAATAAATAAACAAGTAAATAAATAAACGCTATGAGAACTACCTGACTCCCCCAGAAAAAGCAATATAATGGTTATACCAGAAGGGGAAGAGAGGGAGAAGGGAACAGAGAGCCTACTCTAATGAATAATTGATGAGAACTTTTCAAACCTATGAAAAGAGCTAGATCCTTGAACCCAAAAAGCAAGCAAAGTACCTAATTATCCAAATCCTAAAATGCCATCTGTAAGGCACATTATACTGAAACTGTCAAAAGTTAATGGCAAAGAAACAATTCTCAAGTTAGCCAGGGAAAAGAATATAATAACCTATACAAGAAAGCCCATTACATTACTATTGAATTTTTAAGCAGAAACCCTACAAGCTAGGAGAGAGTGGAATCAAATATTTAACTGATTGAAAGAGAAATTACCAGCCAAGGATAATATACCCAGCAAAGTTATCCTTTAAATATAAAGGAGGACTAAAGACTTGTCCAAGCATACAGAAACTGAGAAAGTTTACAACCACAAGACCTGCCTTACAGGAAATATCGAAGGGGGTTATTATAACTAAAACAAACAAAAAAACAAAAGGATACAGAATTATGAGTAAGAAGACTAACAGAAAGAAGCAGGAAATTGCAACCCTGATTCAGAATAGGGTATTATACACTTAAATATAAACATAAAAGGGGGAGGAGGTAAAGGTCTGAAATTGCAAAGGGGAATGGAGATAAGATGCACATAGAAGAAAAGAACTACAGTATATATGAAACCTTCTTTTGCGTAAGCCTAAAAGTACCCCCCCCACACACACACACAAAAAGTTTTTTTTAAAGCAGTACTGAGACACATGACCTAAAAAAGAGAAAACATAGGGGAAAAAAATCATAGGATACCACCCAATTAAAACACACAGAAACACAAGGGAAAAGAAACAACGCAGACACAGAGCTATCAGAAAACAAAAGATAAAATGGCTATAGGAAATTCTCATACGTTGAAAATCACCCTAAATGTAAAGGAATTGAACTCTCTGATAAAAAGTCATGGAGTAGCAGACTGGATTAAAAAATAAAATCCAACCATATGCTGCCTAAGAAGACACATCTTAGCTCTAAGGAAAAATATAGATTCAAAGAGAAAGGGTGGAAAATGATTCTCTCAGGAAGTGGCACCCAGAGAAAAGCAGGTATGGCCATACTTATATCTGACAAAAGAGATTTCAAGATAAAAAGGTAACAAGAGACAATGATGGATACTTCATAATGATAAAAGTGACAACAGATCAAGAAGACACAGCAATTATCAAGATATATGCACCCAACTCAATAAAGGCAACCAACCAAATGGGAGAAAATATTTGCAACCACCTTCCATAAAAGGACAATATCCAAAATAGATAAATAAATCATACAATTCAACAACAACAGAACAATTTAATTTTTTAAAAATGGGCAGAGAACCTAAACAGACAATATTCCCAAGAAGGCATACAAAAGGACAACAGATATATGAACACAGCTCAACTTCATTAACTATTAGGGAAATGCAAATCAAAACTAAATGAGATACCAACTCACACTGTTAAAATTGCTGTTACTAGTAAGACGAGTAGTACTAAGTGGTGCAGAGGTAGTGGAGAATAAGGAACCCACATACACTGCTGGTAGAAATGTAAATTGATATAGCCACTATGGAAAACAGTATGGAGGTTTCTCAAAAAAATCGAGTCATTACCATATGAACCAGCAATTTCTCTTCTGGGTCTCCACCCAAAACATGTAAAAACATTTATTCAGAAAGATATATGTACCCCTATGCTCACTGCAGCATTAGTCACAGTAGCCAAGACATTAAAACAACCTAAGTGTCCTCAGATAGATGACTGGATAAAGAAAACGTGGTACATACATATAATGCAAAACTACTCAGCCACAAGAAAAGATGAAATACTGCCACTTGCGACAAATAGATACATCTTGAGAATATCATGCTAAGCAAAATAAGTCAGCTGGAAAAAGTCAAGAACCGTATGATTTTATTCATGTGGGATATAAAACTGAAAGCAACAAACAAACAGATTAAAAACTCGTAAGCACAGACAACACTACAGTGGCTGCCAGAAGGACAGGGGCTGGGTGGGTGTGTAGTAAAGGGCAATGGGGTTCAAATACACGGCCACAGGAAGGGGTTTGACTGTGGGTGGCGAACACACATACAATGTACAGATGCTGTGTTATAGAACTGTACACTTGAAACCTATACAATTTTATTAACCAATGTCACCCCTATAAATTTTTCTTTAAACAGAAGTCTTCGAGAATTAAAAAGAAGAGAGGACGTCTGGCCAAGATGGAGGCATACGTAGATACAGCTTGCCGCCTCATACAACCATAAGAAGGATCACAGCTGACCCCAAAACAAAAAACAGAACTGCCAGAAAATTGAACTGTATGAAAGTCCAACAACCAAGGACTTAAGGGAGAAATATTCATCCAGATGGGTAGGATGGGTAGAAACAGGGAGCTGGGGTGGAGAGGAGATGGTGTAGTGGTGGTGGCAAGGCAGCTGCGGCATCTGGCAGAACAGGCGGTCCCACATTCAAGTCTGGTGGATAAAAGCCAGGAGGGACACCTGGGGAGCGATTCCAGACCCAGACGAGACTCTGCAACCCAAAGTTCCAGTGCTGGGGAAAAAAAGCCTCATAGCTTTTGGCTATGAAAACCAGTGGGGCTTGGGGTGGCAGAAGAAACTGCCCATCTCTCAGGAGAGTCTGTTTAGAGGGCCCCCACAGTCCCAGAATAATTGCAAACGCACCCACTCTGGGAACCACCATGTAGGAAACAGCTAGAGAGGTACCAGGTGCATATGGGAAGTGGGTAAGGTGACTGGAAACAGGCTGAGTGCTGAGCAAGCGACATTGTTCCCTCTCTGACCCCATCTACATACAGTGCCACAAAGCAGTGAAACAGAGGGCCACCCCTTGGCAATACCTAAGGCTCTTCCTCTTACAACATAACAGGTGCGCCAAGACAGGGCGTCAAAGCAGCTCTACCTAATACACAGAAACAAACACAAGGAGGCTGCCAAGTTGAGGAGACACTAAAATATGGCCCAAGTGAAAAAACAGATCCAAACTCCGGAAAAAGAACTAAATAAAATGTAGACAGACAACCTGTCAGACACAGAGTTCAAAACTCTGGTAATAAGGATGCTCAGGGAACTCATTGAGTACAGAAAAGGCATAAGGGAAATAAAATGAAGGATACACTAAGTGAAATAAATAAAAGTCCACAGGGAACCCCTAGTAAAAGGAAGAAAGCTGGGGTTTAAATCAATGATTTGGACATAGGTAGAAATAAACACTCAACCAGTACAGAATGAAGAAACAAGAATTAAAAACAACAGAGAATAAAAAGTCTCTGGGACATCTCCAAATGTGCCAACATCTGAATCATGGAAATGCCAGAAGGAGAAAAGGAAGTGCAAGAACTTGAAAACTTATCTGAAAAAACGATAGAAAATTTCCCTAATTTGGCAAAGAAAATAGACATACAAGTCCAGGAAGCAAAAAGAATCCCAAACAGGATAGACAAAAAGAGGACCACACCAAGACACATCATAATTAAAAATGTCAAAGGTGAAAGATAAAGAGAGAATCTTAAAAGCAGCACAAGAAAAGCAGAGAGTTACCTACAAAGGAGTTCCCCTAAGACTATCAGCTGGTTTCTCAAAAGGAACTTTGTAGGCAAGAAAGGACTAGTAAGAAGTAACCAAAATGAAAAAAGCAAGGACCTACAACCACGATTACTCTAGCCAGCAAAACTACCATTTAGAATGGAAGGGCAGACAAAGTGCTTCCCAGACAAGGTAAAGCTAAAGGAGTTCATCATCACCAAGCCCCTATTATATGAAACGTTAAAGGCTCTAATTTAAGAAAAAGGAGAAAATCAAAACGATGAACAGTAAAGTCACAACAAATTCACAACTATCAATAACTGAATCAAAAAAAACAAAGCAAACAACCAGAACAGGAACAGAACCATGGATGTGAAGATCATATGGAGGATTATAAGCAGAGATGGGGGGAGGGGGAGAACGGAAGAAAAGGTACAGGGATGAAGAAGCATAGTTGGTAGGTACAAAATAGACAGGAGGATATTAAGAATAGTAAAGCAAATGGAGAAGCCAAATAACTTATATGCACAACCCATGGACACGAACTAAGGTGGGGCACCTGTTGGAGGGAAGGGTGGTACCAGGTGAGGGGGGCACTGGGAAGACAGGGGCAAAGGGAAAAAATTGGGACAACTGTAACAGCATAATCAATAAAATATACTTTAAAAAGAATTTTTAAAAGAAAGCTAAACAATAAATGGCAGTAATGGAGGAATTGAGGGACAAAAAACACATAAAACATACCAAAAACAAATAGGTAAGTGACAAAAGTAAATCTTTTAACAGTAATCATGTTATCGTGAATGAACTAAACTCCCCTATTAAACAGCAGAAACAGGCATATTAAATTTGAAAAGAAAATAGTATTCATCTATGTGCTGCCTGCAAGAGACTTACTTACTTTAGATAAAAGAACACAAATAGATTAAAAATAAAACAATGAACAAATATAGTCCATGGAGGTAATAACCAAAAGAGAGCTAAGGTGGCTATATTTTTGTTCAACAAAATAGACTTTAAAAGAAGTTAAAGGAGACAAAGAAGGACAATATATATTGATAAAAACTTGATACAGCAAGAAGATAAAGCAATTATAAACACATATGCACATAATAACAGAGCCCCAAAATATATCAAATAAAAATGACAGAATCAAAGGGAGAAATAAATAGTTTTACAATACTATTTGGACACTTCAATATCCCATTTTCAGTAATGGGTAGAAAAAACAAAAACATCAGCAAGAAAAGAGGGGACTTGAACAAAACTATGAACCAATTACATATAATAACACTATAAACCAATGATATACAACAGACATATACAGGGCACGACAGTCAACATCAGCAGAATACACATTCTCCCCAAGTATACACAAAACAGTCTCCAGGACAGACAATCCATCAGGTCACAATAGAAGTCTTAATAGGATTTAAAAGATTGAAACCACCCAAAGTATATTTTCTGATCAAAATAGAATGGGACGGAAAATTTGTAACAGAAGGAAAACTGGAAAATTCACAAACATGTGGAAATTAAACAATACACTTCTAAACAAGTCAAAAGGGAAATTAGGAAATATCTTGGGATAAATAACAACAAAAACACAACATACCAAAAGTTACGGGACACCGTGAAAGTAATCCTAAGAGGGACATTTATAGTTGAAAATACATATACTAAAAGAGGAGAAATTCTCAAGCATAACCTAACGGTACACCATGAGGAACTAGAAGAAGAGAGCAAACAAAACCCAAGGCTATCATAAGGAAAAAATAGTACATGTTAAGGAAAACTTCCCAATTTGGCAAAGGAAGTAGCCATACAAGTCCAGGAAGCACAGAGAGCCCCAAACAAGCTAAACCCAAAGAGGACCACACCAAGGCACATCATCATTAAAATGCCAAAGGTGAAAGGTAAAGAGCATTAAAAGCAGCAAGAGAAAAGCAGAGAGCTACCTATAAAGGGGTGCCTATAAGACTATTAGCTGATTTCTCAAAAGAAGCTTCGCAGGCAAGAAGGGACTGGCAAGAAGCATTCAGAGTGATGAAAAGCAAGGACCTACAACCACGATTACTCTAGCCAGCAAAGCTACCATTTAGAATGGAAGGGCAGATAAAGTGCTTTCCAGACAAGGTAAAGCTAAAGCAGTTCATCATCACCAAGCCCTTATTACATGAAATGTTAAAGGGACACATTTAATAAAAAGATGATCAAAACTATAAATGGTAAAATGACAACAAACTCATAACTATCAACAAATGAATCTAAAAACAAAGCAAACAACTAGGACAGGAACACAACCATAAATATGGAGATCATATGAAGGACTGTCAATGGGAGGGGGGAAAGGGAATCATGGGGGAATAGGTGCAGGTATCGAGAAGCATAACTGGTAGGTACGAAATAAACAGGGGGACGTTAAGAACAGTATAAGAAATGGAGAAGCCAAAGAAATTATATGCACGACCCATGGACATGAACTAAGGGAGGGGGGGAGTTCCTGGACAGTAAGGAGGTACTGAGCAGAGGGGAGCAAAGGGAAAAGATTACGACAACTGTAATATCATAATCAATAAAATAGAAACAAATGTAATGCACTTGATGTCAACCCCGTCTTTTTTTTTCTTTTTTAAGTATTTGCCCCCAGAGAAATACTTGCTTTCACGCAGGCACAATACACCCAGAAGCATTTAGAAAGCTGTTCACTGAAGCATTCACTGTTTATAAGCAGCAAAACCGAGAAGTAACCTTGCTGGCCACCAATAGAGCAAAACTGTAATACATACCTGGTGGTACACTCTACCAAATGATCTTGGTATATTTGTACTTAATAACATAAAAAGAGAAGTAAGACATGTTGCCATCCAGAAAAAAATAATGTTGCAAATACGTACCAACAGGTTAGGTTAAAAAAGGTTTTAAGTGTGCATTTAAATCCATATACGTGCAGAGAAATGCACAGGAGACCTGAAGGATAAATGCCACCCTGTGAACAGGGGCTGGGGCTGGAGGATGCCATGACAAGTAATAAAGGACTGTTGCTTATTCCTTATCCTGGATCACTCTGAATTCCAGTGGTGAGGAAAGAATCAGGAACTCCTCTGCTCCAAACCAGTCATCTCAGGGTCCCTGGTGGGATCCCCGAAGCCTGCCCTCCGAGGCACCTTTTGTAACATAATCCTCTTTGACACAACTCTCCTCGCCATGTGTTTATGGGGTGGCCACTACAGACCCTTAATATGAGTAGGGGAGAGAACAGTGGCTGAAGAATCCTAACTGTGTCCCTGTACAGGCAAGGGTCTCTCTTCTCTGGGGTTCAGTCTTCTCATGGTTAAAAGTGGTTTAGCTGATCATAAATCTCTTCCAGGTCTGATGCTAGGATGCAGTCCCTGGGAGAGGTTTCTGTAGCACTCTGGGGGGAAAATAAACAAAACCCACAGCTGTGGAAATAAGCTCAGAGCAGAAGGCTCAGAGAAATGTCTGCCCCTGGGACGATGACATCCCAGGGCAAAAGGCCTTCTCACTGCCTCACTGATCTCAGTGCCCTCACCTCTTAGAGAGGGGGTGGCCTCGATTATCACCGCTCTATCTCCCTGGCTTGATGGCCTAAAATAAACTCAGGACAGAGAAGGCAGCAGGAAGCAGGGGCTTTCAGGAGACTGATGAGAACCAATTGGCTGAGCTTTTCTAAAGGATCCACGAGGATGAGAGGAAGAACTAGGGGGAGGGGTGGGAAGGGGAACAGATGCAGAGAGCAGCAAGCAGCGAAGGCTGTTGGCAACATCCCTGAGTCTCCCTCCTCTTTTCAAGAGCAGTTTTTTCCTGAAAGATCCCAGAAGGCAGAGGGCTGACTTAATCGCACCCACCACAAATAACCCCACTCATTATTTCAGAAACTACCATTGCAGTTGTGCCCTGGAACTCAGGTCTGTTTTAAAACCCACAATTCAACGGTCGATACAGTGAAAGCTAACATACTTTAAATTTGTGACCCCACTCATTTGAATCAAATTAATAATTAACAGAGTTTTCAAAAATTTTTAACAGGTTCAACTCAAATATGCAGATTCCATTCTAGTTTATCTAAACTTAAGGATCAAAAAATAAGACCCAATCTACCAATTTTGGTAGTTGCCTGAAATAACCAGGAAACCCTCAGAATAACCCTTGCTGCCCTGGTGGGTAGCTCGGTTGGTTACAGCGTCATCCTGATACACCAAGATGCAGGTTTGATCCATGGTCAGGGCGCATATAGAATCAACCAATGAATGAAATGCATCAATAAGTGGATCAACCCTCCCTCTAAAAATATATATATGAACAATGCTTGCCAAGCTCAGGAATGAATTTCCTAAATCCAAGTTTACTATTCTGTAGGGGATTCTTTTTTTACTGTACAAAAAGTCTGATAAGTTATCAGCCCTTGCTTTTCACAACAGCCTGGTGAGTGACGTAAGTCAGGGATCTCTAGTCCCAATGTACAGAAAAAGAAATGAACAATACAGAGGCAAAGGGACTGTTCAAGGTCACGAAGCTGCGAGTGACAGCCAAGACTAGAAGCAAGGTGTCCTGACTGCAGGCCCAGGACCCTCATCACCACACCACTGCTTCTCAGAAAAAGGCATCCAGCCAAGAAGAGGGAATCTCCCTTGCAAACCCTACCCGCAGCCCCGAACACCTAACCAGGAAGCAGCTCCGCCTTCCCGAGAGGACCTGGCCCTTTGGTCCTAACAACCCTGTGACTTTGCAGCGGTCAGCGTCTGGTGGCGCAGTTCTGTTTTGGGTTTTTTGGTTTCCAATTTTTTTGGTTTTAGATGAAAGGAGTCTTTTCCTGGCCAGTGGGAACCTGACCTCAGAGGGAGGCACGAAGTCCCAGGCCGTGAGCCCTCCACCCAACCCTCCACTCTCCTCAGCCCCGTGAACGCGCGTGGCCCTGTGGGCACTCAAGGAGCACTCGAGACAGCCAGGCGGGTGCACCTGAAAGCAGCGGCTTCCTTCGAAGGGGTTCTTCTGGAACAGCAGCGGCTAAACCAGCCTCCACACTCCCCGGAATGTGAAAGGAGCTCCCTGGGCTGATTCAGGGGTGTGGCAGAAAAATCTCTGAAGAGGATGCAGGCAGGGCAGAGGGCAAGGACACACCCCACGGGGACACAGACGGGGCTGCATCAGGAAACCCAAGAAATCAGCATGTGCCAAAGCCCTCCCAGGGTCCAGAGACTCCAGGACACTGGCTCCCGAAGGCCAGTGGGGTCGACAGCCCAGCCCCACTTCTTGGGGAGCTGCCACCAACACAAACGCCCCATGTCCCACGTCGCCCCAGGTGTCGGCCCAGGGCTCTGTATTCCTCAAGGCTGCGACTCTGATGCACGTCTGGGAGCTACTGGCCTCCCCTAAAGCCCTCGCCTGGCGGATAGAGCAGGAAGGGAACGACTCTCCCCAGGACCCACAGGCTCCTCAGTCCTCGAAAGTGACTGGAGAGCTGGGCCCCAAGCGCAGAAGAGGAGCCCCAGGTGAAGTTCAAGAGCAAGGCCCTCCCCCCAGACCTCAGGACCCCTCAGCTCTGCAATCCCCGACAGGGGCGATGACGCGGAGCAAGGGCAGGCTGGGTCTGACACGAGGGACACCCCGGGCCCGCTGGGGGACAAGTCTAAGTGCGGCCCTAAGTCAGACTCGGGGGGTGGGGGGGGCCATGAGGCAGCAAGACCTCCTAAAGCGCCTTGTTCCTACTAAGAAAAACCAGGCGTTGCTGAGTCACCCAAGAAGCACGAATCACAGGGCAGGGCTACGGGAACGGGAAAGGATGTTATTTCTCGGCACACTCGAGCATCTTCCCTTTGTCCCGAGTCTATCAATACACTTCTCGCCCTCCCCCCTCCCCCTCCCCCAAGGACTCACGCACATTTTTTCTGTTCCTTTTCCATTTCCTTCAGATGCACCCCCACCTCCGCCCGCCTCGGGCACAGGGCAACGTCCGCTCGCTTGTCCACAGCAGGACTATGGTCTCACGGGCGTCGGGACCAGGGAGGGGGGGCGTCGCCGGCACCCCGGGCGAGGCGCTCTGCCCGCCTCAGCCGGCCCCTCCAGACCCTCAGCGGGGTGGACCGTGCCCCGGAACTTCCAGCCCGAAGGGGACGCCCGGGACGGCGGCTGCACTGCGCGGGGCCTGGCTCTCCGTCTCTGGGGCACCCCTGGGACCCCCCGCCCGCTCACCTGCGTCAGGTCCTCGTCGTTGAGCAGATGCGACTCGCGCGGCTTGAAGCAGTTCTGACACTTGCTCTTGTTGAAGATGTTGGCCTGGACTTTCCTGCACGGGTTCTCCTTGGCGGCCGACAAGGTCGGCGCGGCCGCGAGGCCCGACGGCCCGCGGAGGGAGGGGCAGCGACATCATCCACGGCGGGCTCGGGAGACGGAGGCCGGGCTCAGCGCGGGCTCCCCGGCATGTCCCGGCCGGCCGCCGCCTCAGAGTCGGGCCGCGTACGCAGGGTGGCTCCGCAAGCGCCGGGATGCGGGCCGGGCCTTTCCTCGAACCACGGTGCTCCGATGCACCGCGCGCCCGGGCACCACGGCCCCGCGCCCCGCGCCCTCACAGAGCGCGCGGTCCCTGCCGCCCGGCCGTCGCAGGCCCATGGACGCGGCCTCCTGGGCCCGCCGCCTACCTGCGCTCGGGCTGTTTAGTTAGGGGTCCGATTGCCCGCCGCCAGAATTACAACTCTGAATACCAGAGTTTGGTGAAAAGGAAAAGAATTGTTTATTCACACAACGTCCTGCCTCCCCCTCCCAGACCTGGCCAGTCTTACGGAAGTCAGAAACACCGTTTCCCTACTTCCCAGGCACAGTTCAGCTTTACCAGCAGCTGCCAATCACTCAGTTCTGACTGGGGAGGCCCTTTCTGTGCTGTGGTGCCCTCCAGCTCTCAATGCAGGACCGCCTGGATTCTCAGCCTCCTTGGAAACTGCCTTCTTCCTGCAAATCGCATGGATCTCCTCTCCTTCTCAAAGCAGTCTGGCAAGAGCCTCTTCTTAAAGCCGCCTGGAGATCCCTTCTCCAAGCCAGATGGAGGGAGCCCACAAGAGCCAGAGAGTGAGGGCGTGAGGGCCAGAGAGAGCCTTAGAGTGAGCCTCCTAGAGCCAGAGCCAGCCCAAAATATGTCTGCAGCTGCTTCTCTCTTCCTCCCTGCCTCCTCTCTCTCCCCGCGTCCTCTCACAGTGGGTGTTGCAAACCGTCCTGACCATTCACAGAACCCTAGTAGGCTCGGTCTGCTTCTTCCATACCAGCCCACAGTCCAAGATCCCTCCCATCTCCCTGAGTCTTGGAAGTAAAGCGGATCTTTGCAACAATGTATCCAGCCACTAGCTCCAGGCATGCAAGGGCATCCTGAAAGCTGCTTCCTGCTGCCTATCTCCCAGCTGCAAACTCTGCGCTTTGTTTTTGGACTCTCCTGTTTCTGTAACAGGAGGGCCTGGGCGGCCGGTGCAGGATCAGTGGCTGCATAATTGGCAGAAGCCGTTCGCGTGCGCCTGCCCCTCCCCCAGCCCGAGATGGGGAAGCCCCGAAGCGACCTCGAGAGGCGTCTGGGCGCGCCCTCCCCACAGAATCTGGGCAAGCTGGAGCGCGCGCCTTCCTCCTGCCGGCCCTCCACGTGGCCCCCCTCCCCGCGCCCCCCCCCCCTCCGGGGAGTTCCAAGTGTATCCAGGCAACAGCCCAACGGATACTTCTTGGCGAGCTCTCTCTGGCTGCTGAGGACGGTTTCTGTGCTCCCGGCCAGAGCTCCCAGACGCGCCCAATGGGCAACTGCCTGAGTGCACTCTGCCCCCACACCCCGCCCTGGGGACCAGGGGGCCAGCTCAGAGCTCCCCCAGGTGGCCAGTTTCCCTTGGTCCGCCAGCGGCACCCAGTTGTCCCTGCTCCTCCACCTCCTGCAGGGCCAGCCCGCCAGCACCTGCTCACATGCGGTGTTGCAGCCTTCGTGAGTGTCTGTGTGAGGATCCCCCAGAGCCTGTGGCGTTTGCTCGGGATCCTGAGGTCCCTTTACCAGTGGGCCTGTGGGGGGCACGGGGAGGAGGTAGGTGAGGAGGGGGGGGAGCCCACTGTGCCAGAGAGTGAGGCTGAGGGCTGTGAGGGAGCCCCGCCTACCTGCAGGCTCTCGGGGGCCCAGGGAGGCCTCCGTGCCTCGGTGCTCAGGCCTGGGCCCCTGCAGGGCACCCTCCAGGTGCAGGGCCGGGAAGACGGAAGGCGCGGTAAGGCCCAGGCCTCCGTGAGGGGCTCCCCCTCCCTTTGCAGGAAGAGGAACCCCATCACCAGCTCCTATAGCTCCACCCGAGGCTTCCCTCCGGTGGAGAGGGGGAGGCGTGCCGCCCCTTGCCACGCCGGGCTGCCCCAGAGGGCCGGGAAGACGCTGAGGCAGCAGCGCCCTGGGGCTCCCTCCTCAGCTGCCGCCCTGCCACGGAGGCTGAGCCAGCCTGAGCAGGGCCAGGGTGCCACCAGAGGGGACACAGCACCCTCCAGGCGCCGCAAAAGGAAGGTCTGCCTGCTCCCGCGCAGGCGAGGGCCCCCTCTAAGCCTGCCACCAGGTCCCGACCCCGGGTACAGGGTGACCCCAGAAGATTTGGACAGAGACCGAGAAGCGCGGTGGCGGACCATCCTCAGGGCTCTGCGTGGTGAGGCGTGGGCCCTCTCGGGCTGGGGGGCTCCAGAGCCTGTGCCTTCCTGCCCGCAGCCTGTGCCTGCCCTCAGTGCCCCTGTGTCCGCCGGTGCTCCAGTCACCTCTGTGCTGAGCGCCAGCCCCTCGGCCTGCACATCTGCAGGCTTGGCTGCCAGGCCAGCCTCTGACAGCGGGGTGATTCCCATGGACACCAGCCCACCTCCCAGGCCAGCCTCTGACAACGGGGTGATTCCCATGGACACCAGCCCACCTCCCAGGCCAGCCTCTGACAGCGGGGTGACCCCCATGGACACCAGCCCACCTCCCAGGCCAGCCTCTGACAGCGGGGTGACCCCCATGGACACCAGCCCCGCTCCCTATGCACTTCCCTCGGGGGCTCCACCCAGCTCTCGAGGCAGAAAACGGGCAGCCTCAGGCCCAGCCCAGGCCCCAGTCTCCACTGTAGGCCAGCCAGCCCTGGGCAGCATCGCCCAGGCCCCCCCGGGAACGCACGCCGGCCCCAGGCCTGCCTTGGCCGCCTCGTCATCGGCTCCAGGCCTGTCTGGCACGGCCACCCAGCGCCCTGGGGGAAGCTCCGGACAGAACACGCGGAAGCGAACTCGCCAGGGCACCCTGGTCACGACCCCTGGCGCCAGTGCTGGGAAAAAGCGTACGCTGGGAGGCGCTGCTGCGCCCGCCGTCATGCCCACCCACGGACCTGCACCCAAGCAGAGCTCCCATGCTTCCAGCCAAGGGCTGGGCACCACCACCACCAGCACGGTGGCCTCTACCGTGGTGTCCCTCTCAGCCTCCACCCCCAGGGGCCCTGCCTCTGCTGGGCACACGGCAACAACTCAGAAGACCACCAGCTTACCAATCCCTGGGGCAGTCGGTGCGGGCGCATCCTCGAGCACATCTTCAGGCCTGGCTGCCAGGCCAGCCTCTGACAGCGGGGTGATCCCCATGGACACCACCCCAGCTCCCTAGCTCTCCTCTCTGAGGCTGCATAGAGAACAGGAGGTTGGAAATGAAGGCGTGGTGCAGGCTGTTAAGAAGGAGGAATCCTTGTGGGCTTTCTGGGAAAGGAGGAAGCTGGGAGCTGGAGAAATCAAGGAAGAGGAGCACAAACGGTAAGGATCTGCGTCCCTGTGATGGCCGACTTTCTCCTCTTACATTATGTCATGTTGTATGACTTGAAGGGACAAAAAAGTAGAGCACAGTCTCCCAGGTGCTGATGCCAAAGGTGCCCCTTGGGTTTGGCAGCCGGGCCAGGACCCCTGCTCCCCGGAGTGGCCTTCAGCCTGACAGCCTCCTCCCCTCTTCAGCACTGCAGTTCCTGACTTCTGGTCAGAGGCGGATTAAGGCGGGTGGAGGCCCCGGACGGGGAAGTAGATATTGGTTGGGCCCCTTAAAAACAAGGAGAGAGCCAGGGAAAAGAAAAATCCGCATTTCCCATATTTTATGCAGCGTAGTAATGAAAGCAAACTTGGTGTCATTAGAGGAAAGCGTCAAGTTGGGGTTTTGCGGGGCCCTTCAGAAGTCGGGGCCCAGGGTGCGCGCCCGCTGCACCCACCCTTCAATCCGCCTCTGCTTCTGGTAGGGCTGCAGGGCCCCAATTACTCGTTTAGAATTGATATTTTAGAAGAACTCAGAATGATTCATTTAAGATTCATTCCTGTTTAAATCAGCAGTGTGTTACTTTTTCTTGTTGACCTGTATTTCGTCGCATGGCTGTACCACAGTTTGTTTATTCACGTACCATGAAAGGTCTGACAAGTGTCAACGTTTGTTTTTTATGCCAACTCTTCTAATAGGTAACCACTGGTATCTCCTTGGGGTATGGATTTGTAGCTTCCTAGTGATGAATGAGGATTTTCTTTTCCTATGCTGATTAGCACGCACAGGTTTGCTTTGGGGCAGAATCTTCAGGCGTCTTTCCCACTTAAATGGGCGGTTTTTGTTCTGTTGTTGTTGTTTTCATTGAAAGGTTTTTCACATATTCTGGGCACATATTTATCAAAAGTGGGAGCCCTTTAATTTTGTTGTTTTTCGACTTTGCTTTGGCTATTTTGGGCTCCTTGCAATTCCATGTGAATTGGATGACCAGCTTTTCTATTTATGTAAAAAGGGGGATGACATTGTGATTGAAATCGCATCGAATGTGTCCTCATAGTATTGCTATCTCGATCATTTGTCTTCTGACCCATGAACACGGAATACCGTTCTATTTATTTGGACATTTTAAATTCATTTCCTGCATTCTTTATAGTTTTCAATGTACAAGACTTTCATCTCCTTGGTTAAGCTTATTTCCAGTATTTAGTTCTTTGAGATGCCATTGAAATGGAATTGCTCTTTAATTTTCTTCATGGATTGCCACTGCTGGTGTATAGAAACACACAGATTTTTGTATGTTGATCTTATGACCTGCAAATTTGCTCATTTCATTTGTTGTTGCCACAGGTAGATCTCTGGTAGATTCTTTGAAAGATTATATAGATATAGGTATAGATATATGGAATCATACCATCAGTGATATAATTTTACTTCTTCCTTTCCGATTTGGATGCCTTTTGTTTCTCTTCCCTGTCTACTTGCTCTGGCTAGAAGTTCAGTGTAGTAATGAATAGCAGTGGTGAAAATAGGACCCTTGTTTTGTTCCTGATCCTGGTGGGAAAGCTTTCAGCCCTTCAATATTGATTTTGTTGTTTTCTGTGGGGTTTTCATAGGTCACCTTTATTATGTTGAGGAAGTTCCTGTCTGTTCATGGTTTCCTCAGTGTTTTGTTTTGTTTGTGTTTTTTAATCTACTTATGGTTTTCTCACTTTTATTTTTTCAATCATGAAAGAGCATTAGATTTTGTTAAATGCCTTTTCTGTGTCTATTGAGGTGGTCAGTAATTAATTTCATTCCATTAGTGTCTATTGTATGGATTGATTTTCTCATACTGACCTTCTTGCATTCCTAGGATAAGTCCTACTTGCTCACGGTGTATAAACCTTGGTACATGCTTCAGATTCAGTTTGTTAGTATCTTGTTGAGAAGTTTTTCATCTATGCTCATTAAAATGTATCCTGGCCGTTATAAGTTGGGGGGGGCGTGTCTTTATCTGGCCTTGGTAGGAAAAAGAACTGGTGATCTCATCGAATGAGTTAGGAAGAGTTCCCTTCTTTTCTGTTTTGGAAGAATTTGAAAGATGTCAAGGTTACTTCTTCTTCAGTGTTTAATAGTGTTCTGCAAGTCTTTTATTCTTTCTTTCTTTTTTTTTTCTATCCTCCCTTGATGATTGTTTTACTGCTTTTTAGAGAAAGACAGGAAGGGAGAGAGAGGGAGAAGCATCCATTGGTTGACATTTTGTACGTGCATTGACCAAGAAATGGACCCACAACCTAGGTGTGTGCCTTGACCAGGAATCAAACTCATGACCTTTCAGTTATGGGATGAAGCTCCAGCCAACTGAGCCACCGCAGCCAGAGTTCAAGTTTTTTTGTTTTGTTTTGTTTTGTTTTGTTTTTGTTTCTTAGTGTAGGTGTTTACTGGCGCACATTATTTCTCACAAGTGCTTTTTCTTCATCCCATTAGTTTAGGTATGCTGTGTCTTAATTTTTTGTGGTCTCTAAGCTCTTCCAGTGTATTTCAAACAGTTGTTTAAAGTCTTTGACTAGTCTGTTTCCTGAACTTTCTCAGGAATTGTTTCAGTCAGTATATTTATTCCTGAATGGGCCATAGTTTTTAAATTTGCTAATGCCTTGTGATTTTCTTCTTGAAAATGGCGTGTCTTACTCTTATGCTGTAACTTTGGAAGTCAGATCTTCCCCTTGTCCAGGGTTTGACTTATTTTTTTGTGATGGTCGAAGGTTATAGTAGTCCATTTTTCAGGGGTTTACTGAACTCTTTTTACAGAGGATGTATTTGTTGCTATGCGTGGTCACTGAAGACTGCTCCTCAGCGTATGTTCGGGTAGTGTTTGGACAGAGATCTCCTTGAATACCAGGAGCCAGAAAACGAGAGAGTAAACTTTTTTTCAGTCTTTGAAGATTGGCTGTTAGGGCTGTCCCTCAGCACTCAGCCGGGTTTGCACTGAGCCCAGGGACCAGCCCAAAGTGAAAGCTTATTTCTTCCAAGGTAATTTTTGAGCAAGCCTCTTCCCCGACGCATGCATGTGGCTTTCTGAATTCCCCAAATATATGGGTGATTTTGAGTGCTCTAATTTCCCAATAAAAGCTCTCTCCCCAATTTCCGCCCATAGGCATTTTGCCACCTGTGGTATTATGCCTCCACCAGAATCTTTTGGTCCAGGCAGCTATGGGTTGTTGGCCAGCTTAACGGCTTCAAGCAATGCCCGTAGCTTTTCCAGCCTTCAGGGAGCTCTCAGACAGCTTTAGAACAGACCTACACGATCATTAGCAAAGAGGTCTTGCTCTGCTTTCTCCAGACCTAAGGACCAGGATCCCACCCTGGGAACTGGGGGATGCAGTTTCTGATAATGTCTCCATTCCTATATCTACAAAATTAGCTGGTTGAGGAATGTGCCTGTCAGCTTTCGCTCTTCATTTGTACCCCAACCACTCCACAGGAAATATTAGGACCTCAGTTCTCCAACGGTTTCTACCTTCGCGTTTCTCCTTCTCCGTTCTTTCGTTTCACTCATTTTGGAAACAGTTACCTCACTAAGTCAGTGTAACATGAAAAGCATAATGTAATGATCTCTAAATGGTACAGAGCCCTTTGTTTCTGCACGGCTCTTTACAGATGTAAACTGTCAGCATCAGAGTTGTTTTGCAACGAGTTAAGCATCAGTGTCAGTAGTCCTTTGACCTGAGTGATTAGATGCCTCTAGAATCTGTAAATATGACATAAATGACTGCGTTTTCCCGAAGGCGGCGGCACTGGCTGTAAGTGATGATGGAGAAACCAGCGATGTGCCCAGCCCATCAGAGGAAATAGTGTGGGGAAGGCCAGGGGAGGGGGAGCGAGGGCTGGGTGCAGGTGGGCCAGGCTGGGGACCACGGGGGACATCTGTCAACAGTGTCAGAAGTAAAAGCCAAAGGCAATGGAAAGCTGAAGGCCTTTTTCTCATTAGCACGGCTCTCAGATAGTCAGTGCCAGAGCAGTGAAAAGGACAATACACGAAACCCTCAGGATTTGAAAACAAACAGACTCTCCTGAGGAATGTAAAAGAGGGAGTGGGCCTTGTGAGGGAAGAGAACATGCAGACCGGCGACAGGTAACCGAGGGTGTCTAACTGACAAGAGGTACAGATGTGCACTGACTGTGTATATACACATCCATAGAACCCAGGGCATGGAATTAGGCCTTGGTCCTAAGCTCATTGTAGACTCTACGGGTGTTATCTCTTTGTTGTGTTTTGCTTTTCTGATTTGTTGGTATGGGAGATGAAATGGGATAGGTGTTGGAATTCAATATGAAAGAGTCATAATTAATATAACTCTGTTAAGCAACATAATTGATAGGATGAAGTCTTTTATTCAGGCCTGCCTTTGGTCTGTTTATTTTAGTGTAAGTAGGGAATAAAGTGAACTAAATGCCTCAGGTAGTCTACTTCGTCTTGGGTTGCCTAGGAAAGCTTTTGAAATGCACAAACTTGGTTTGTAAAGACTTTCATTTATTTTTAGAGCGAGACGAAGGGAAGGAGAAAGGGAGAGAAACATCTACCGTTGCCTCTGGAATGCAGTCCCCGGGGTTGCGAGCCAGGCCTTTTCTGCCACCACGGTACCCGGATGCACCGCGCGCGCGCGCCCCCCCCCCCCCCCCCCCCCCGGGGACCTCCGCCCCGCGCCCCGCGCCCTCACAGAGCCCGCGGTCCCTGCCGCCCAGCCATCGCGGGCCCATGGACGGGGCCTCCTCGGCCCTCTGCCTCCCTGCACTCTGCCCGCCACCAGTGCCCCCGACGCCGCGCGGCCGCAGCAAATGGTACCGGAGCCTCACGCACTCCTGGGGCGGGCAGCCGGGTGGGCGGGCGCAGGGATGGAGAAAGCCAGCGGGGCAGCGCGGGGCCGGGATGGGCGGCCCTGTCGGCCAATGGCAGCCCAGAGCTTCAGGTAGCAAAGCCCTCGGCCAATGGAAGCCAGGGGTGGGGGCAAAGGGCAGGTCACTTGTGTGAGCAAGGAAGGTGGGGCGTGGGGATGGGACCTTCGGGTTGGGTGGGCTGGTGTTGCAGCCAGCAGGGTACTTGCAGCTGCGGCGGCGGCGGTGGCGGCGGCGGCGGCGGCGGCGGTGTGTGACAGCGGCCGGAGCGGGAGCGGCGGCGACGGCGGTGGTCCCAGTGGCCGCGGAGGTAGGAGAGGCCGTCGGAGGGTCGGCGGGAGCGGGAGAGGCGGCGGTGGGACCGGGGGCGGCGGTGGGACCCGGTGGGACCTGGCGGCGACGGCGGTGGTCCCAGTGGCGGCGGAGGTAGGAGAGGCCGTCGGAGGGTTGGCGGGAGCGGGGGGTCGGCGGTAGGACCTGGGACGGCGGCGGTGGGACCCGGCGGGGGCGGCGGTTGGACCCGGCTGCGGCGGCGGTGGGACCCGGCTGCGGCGGCGGTGGGACCCGGGGCGGCGGTGGGACCCGGGAGCGGGGGCGGTGGGCCCCGGGCAGCGGCGGTGGGACCCGGGGGTGGCGCTGGCGGGAGCGGTGGCAGCGGCCGGAGCGGTGGAGGAGGCGGCGGCGGTGGAGGCGGCGGCGGAGGAGACGGACGAGGCGGCGGCGGCGGTGGTCCCAGTGGCGGCGGAGGTAGGAGAGGCCGTCGGAGGGGCGGCGGTGCGATCGGGGGGAGGCGGTGGACCCGGCGGCGGCGGCGGCGGCGGCGGCGGCGGCGGCGGGACCCGGGGGGCGGCGGTGGACCCGGCGGCGGCGGCGGCGGGACCCGGGGGGCGGCGGTGGACCCGGCGGTGGCGGCGGTGGGACCCGGGGGGCGGCGGTGGACCCGGCGGCGGCGGCGGCGGCGGCGGTGGGACCCGGGGGGCGGCGGTGGACCCGGCGGCGGCGGCGGCGGCGACGGCGGTGGGACCCGGGGGGCGGCGGTGGACCCGGCGGCGGCGGCGGCGGTGGGACCCGGGGGGCGGCGGTGGGACCTGGGGGGCGGCGGTGGGACCCGGCGGCGGCGGCGGCGGCGGGACCCGGGGGGCGGCGGTGGGACCCGGGGGCGGTGGTGGCCGGAGCAGTGGCGGCGGCGGAGATGATATCGGTCGGTGGCAGTGGCCGGAGCGGTGGAGGCGGCGGCGGCGGCGGTCCCAGTGGCGGCTGAGGTAGGAGAGGCCGTCGTAGGGTGGGAGGGTGCGGGGTGGGTGGGGGGTCGGCGGTGGGACCCGGGGCGGCGGCGGTGGGACCCGGCGGGCGGCGGGAGCGGGAGAGGCGGCGGTGGGACCCGGGTCGGCGTCGGTGGAAGTGCTATCGGCCACCGCCCCTCCCGCCGCCGCCGCTCGGGGACCTCCCGCCGATACACCTCCGCCGCCGTCCCCACTTCTGTCAAAGACTCTGCCGCTGATCCGACAGGCGGGGCCACCGACCCTGCACCGGCCGCCCCCGGCTCTCCGACGGCCTCTCCTACCTCCTCTGCCACTGGGACCCCCCGCCACCGCTACCACTCCAGCCGCTGCCACGCACCGCTCCTGCCGCCCCCGCTCCAGCCGCCGCCGGCCAGGTCCCAGCGGCAGCAGAGGTAGGAGAGCCAGCAGTGGCCGGTGTAGGGTCGGTGGCCCCGCCTGTCGGATCAGCGGCGGAGTCTTTGACAGAAGCCACGTTCGCATGCGCCTACCCGTGCCCCAGCCGTAGATGGAGAAGCTGCAAGCAAAGTAATACACACCGATGGGAGCAGAAGACCTCAGCCGGTCAGAAGGATTGAGGTACTTTGTGATGCTTCTATGATCTTAGAAACTTTTATGCCACCGAGTGAAACCTGCTTCATTGCCCTAGGAGTCTTTTGTATAGTCCCGATAATGAGTGAGACATCCTTTGACCTGAGTGATTAGATGCCTCTAGAATCTGTAAATATGACATAAATGACTGTGTTTTCCCGAAGGCGGTGGCACTGGCTGTAAGTGATGATGGAGAAAGCAGCGATGGGCCCAGTTCATCACAGGAAATAGTGTGGGGAAGGCCAGGGGAGGGGGAGCGAGGGCTGGGTGCAGGTGGGCCAGGCTGGGGATCATGGGGGACATCTGGAATGCAGCCCGCCTGGGGACTGAACCTGACCGCGAATCCAATGGATGACCTTTCACTTTGCCGGACGATGCCCAGCCGACTCGCGGCACCGGTTCGTCAGGGCTGCGCAAACTCATTTCAAGACAAAAAGTAAAACAATAAACACAACAAATAACATCGAAAAAAGTAAGTTCTCAGATATCTCGCAAGTAGCTCCTGCTCTAACCTAGTAGTCAGGATGTCCCCTGCTCCTGCTGTTTCCAGCCGGCGCGGCTCCAGCCCTCGTCGTATTCGGCCAGGCAAGACCTTGCAAATACCTGATCCCGGCCAAGCGAGCTGGCCTTCCTTTTGGAACTTCAGCTTTCACCGTGCCCTACAGTCCAGCCCCAAAAGGTGCACAGCGCCGGGACTGAGACACCCTCCTCCAGCTTAATCGGCCTCTCTTCCTGTATTGTCTTCTCTCAGCCACTTCTGTTCTAACAGGTAAGACTGCAGTATGTTTTTTAAATCACTTCCTTCTTGATTTTAGAGTTTGCATATGTGATTCCTAACACACGTCCTTGGGTTGGAAATACTTTGCGTTGTTTCTCTACTCCAACCCAAGAAGACCATAGAATCTCTTTATAATTGAGGCCTTCATTCCTTTTCATTAGTTGATTAGTAAAAGATTCCTTCCTTTGGCGGTGAAACTGGTTTGGATCTCTGAAATCTAAAGCCATGTCACTGCTCAACTTGAAATCACATAGGGGCCCTGAACTTGTGGACAAACCACTTATATTCACAGTCGGTCCCGCCACACTTTTTAATGGGCCTGGAGGACGCTCAGAACCGCATAAACAGACACCAGATTTTGGTACTGCTGATTCAGTGCATTAAACATGTAATGCTAAATACATTGTCCAGTCTCAGCCCGAAGACCTGCTGGGAAACGCAATAAAGCCATCAGTAAAAAAAGCGTTCTTAACTTTATAATGCCGGAGTATCCTGCAACGTCCCTCATACCTAGAATTGAGTCTTCAGTTTTTATTAAGACCTGTGTTGTGTGGTAAGCACTTGCTAAGATACGTTTTAAAAAATGTTGGTGCTTATAAACAGCAGAGGCAGTTAGCTGTTCTGAATTGTCAAGGTCATCAATCCCTCACGACCTCCCTTACTAAAATTTGTGATGTCAAGCCACTTGCTCTGGCCATAGCAGTTATTTTGGTATTAAAATGTTTCTCCATGTATAACTTAAGATGCCAACCACAGCACTAGATCTTGTGTTTTGAGGAGCTTTCAATAAGTTAGACCTTTTTCTCTTCACTCAAAGTTGGAACTAATTGAGGGGGAAAAAAAGAGAGGGGGAAAAAAAAAAAACCCACAGAAGAGCCTTGGGAATGGGAATAGGATAGAGATCAAAATGTCAGGTTGCTGCTATTAAAACTCTTGGAGAACAAGACTCAGGAGTGAGGTCAGCAGGGTTGCCAGTGCTGTCACACTCGTAGCCTAGCCTAGCCTAGCCGAGCGTCGTGCGTGAGAATTGGGCCTGCAATGTAAACGCCCTCACCCAGCACAGGGAGAGAGGAGAAAGAAAGTGACTAGTGCTTATCTCCTTTTAATAGATCAGTTTCACCACATGAGGAAACACGAGTCGAGGGGTGTCACTGCCCCGAACAGTGGCCCGGGAAGGAATTCATTCAGAATGGGGTGAGAAGCCCGGAGCCTCGTACGACTGACTGTAGGTCCCTCCACAAGAAACAAGAAGCCTGTGCGCGCAGTAAGTCTGTCCCTCCCCCAGTCAACTACCACGTGACTGGCCTCTGCTAGTTTTATAACACGGTTCCTACTGTTACTAAATACGCCATCAAGGTGCATTTTGTTCTTCTAACACGTATGTTCTCCTTTCTAGGTCCTCCCGTATGCTCCTCTGTTTGACTGGACCATGAACCCTTCGAAAGCTTTGTATTCACAGCAGGGGCTGGGGATGAAACTGAGCTCCACTTCGCTCTGAATGCGGACGACCAGGAACGCAAACAGTCTCCGGTGAGCAGTATTTTAGGAAGAGCCGTCAGTTGTTCAGATTTCCCTATTCCCGAGGCCCTTTGAAATGATCTGCCTCATTAATGCCTTTGTGTTCTTGTCATTAGTGAAATTGGCCAGAGTTTCAACAAAGTTCCTGAGGATCTCTTGATGAGAATACAAGAGAAGCTCAAAGGAGTGGAGGAAGGAGCTGTGCTCAGTGTGGGTGGACGAGCCAATTTACTCCTACAAGAGGCCATGGACCCCCAAGACCTCCGCTGACCTTCTCCAGGGTGGAAAACTTGCGTGTGATACTCAGCATATGAATGACTCTTGAATTCAACCTTTGGAAATTATACGCTGGCCTTTCTCTCTAACCCACGCACATACGTTGAATATATGGTATTACTCCTTAACTAAGCAAACTAGCTACTGTGTTTTTTTAAAAAAATGTGAACTTCTCACTTGGGTCACTTAGACATGCTTTGAGGGTCTCAAGGAACATCTCTTCTTGCGCCCTTCAGACATAATTGTCATTCATGCTCCGTTTCTTGGCTAAACAGCTATTTGTTTTTCTTCTCAAGTACACGCTGTATCATTTTCAGTAGAATCTCTAACTTGACGCTTCAGCTGAAACAGGCAGCGGGAAAGCAAGAGCGTCACTGGCAGCTTTTCCTCTAGGATGAGTACAACAAATGTCCTGCTGGTTTTGAGGTGGCCTTTCATTACAACCTGCTTCCCCGATTTTACGTATGAATGAAAGATATTCAATATTCGTATGTAAAAGGAAGAAAGCCCCTTCAAAATAGTAACCATCTCTATATAGCATGGTCAAACTACCTTAAAAATAAGCAATGTTGAAAACAAGTTAGTGTTTAAGAAGTATTTTTGGATTTTCAATAGCAAAATCATGCAAGGTTACTGGATAAAGAGTTGTTATATTGTGGAGAACACATTTCAGAGACACAGATATAGTATCTGTGTCTAGTTTTAAAAAATGTATCTTGGACCTACTCATTCTTTTCTCTTTATCTTTGAAGCTCTCTGTGTTTCCTATTACTTCTCTTTGGGTGATGCCTTTTTCTCTGTTTTCTAGTCATGAATTAGCTTGTCAGCTGTTCATATAACCTCCTAAAATTATTCATTGGGTTGCTGTTAATTTCTAGCTGCGTATCATTCTTCAGATCTGCCTGTTGTTTCAGGGTGCCTAGTTGTTTTCTTAACTTTTCAGTTCCTTTTACGTCAGTGGTCACTTTATACATGCTCATTTTATAGTGTCTCTAATGGTTCTATTAAAACAATTTCCTGTTGTCTGTATGTGTTGATTCTCATATCTGGTAGACTGTTTACGCAGGTATTTTGTAGTTTTGAAAGAGGAGCTCATTTTCAGCAGGGCCTTCTCTGTACTACTCTTGAGTGACGTGTGAAGAATAGTGCCTTCTGGATAAGTTTCGTGTCTCCTTATGTCCTATTCCCAGGGCTGTTACCAACAAAGGACCGCTATTATTTTAATTTCTCAGCTTCAGAGTTTCCAGACCTCGAGGAATGTGAAGGCCCCCCCAGGCCAGGACAGACACTTTTCCTCTTCACCTGCCTGTCCTAGTAGCAGAGTGTTCTCTTGACTTCCCTTTCACTGAGGGGTCATCCGCGACTTGCCTCCTGTTTATGGAGGGCTTCGGGGGAGGGGCATTTAATTCCTACCTGCTGCCTTTTGCAAGGCCAAGGTTACATGTGTTCCCTTATAGCTTGTTCAAGCTGAAACCCACAGGTTGATGATGAGATGGGCAAATTGTGCCAGGCCAGCTAGGAGAGCTAGAATGTCAGCTCACAGCTTATGTGTCTACTTTTCAGTTTCCTTCCATTTTGGCCCTCAGGATGTCCCCTTACTTTCTTGTAAGTTCTCCTCTTCATGTAATAGATTGTTTCTTACATCTTCTTCAGCATTTCTGTGTTTTGTTCCAGAGGAAGAGTTGAGCTATCGAGTTTGCTCCACAGCTAGAAATGGGACACTTTCCTGTCTCCATACTGTCATCAGATAACAAGTAAAACTACTGACTTACCTATTGGTGAATAGAATTCCTCTTCCACCCTTAGGAAGGTGTTCATTTCTGCTGCAGAGATTAAGAAACGGGTGGTTGAACTTTCCTCGTATTGTTTAGGTAACCAGTTTATGTAAATAGTTGTTTCTCTTTTGAAGGGTTAGCATTTCTGTCTCTTGCCAATAGCAAGCACTCACTCAGCTCTTAGCTCCCCATCTTCCTCCCCCTCCTCAAACAATCTCTAGCACTTTGTAGACTATAAATTTCTTGGTTTGGTTTCTGGAGCGCTGTTCTTAATATTATTTTTCCTTTCCACTTGCAAACTCATCTCGGTGTATCTTCTTCTTCTAGGCTGACTTCACTGGTCATAAAACTACTACCATTATATACCAAAGATTAGTAAATCAAAGGAATGTATGCAATTTCGAATGTCTTTAGTTAAGAAAGCCTTGAAATCTTCATGAATGAGTACAAAGTGATCAGTTAGATGATAGTATAGGTAAATGAATTTGTAACTAATTCTTGCTAATAGATGTATCCAAAGAGCTTTGAATAACATCGTGAACCGACTCTTCAGCCTTTAATAGTGTACCATGAGGCTTCTGTCCCGTTCAAATATTCTTACTAATGGCTTTGAAAAGTTTACCCAATATACAGATAACAGAGGTAGGGGAATTATAGGTAAGGAAATTAGAATTCTAAAAGATTTTGACAAGCTGGAACACTGTCTAGAAATAAATAGCACAGGAATTTACCGAGAACAGATGAGCAGTGCTTAGGTTTATAAAACATTAGTTACAGAATATCTGTTGTATGCTGAGTACCTGATGTGCGTTATATGCAGCATCTTTTGCAAGACTAGCAGCGTTATTTCAGTTTACACCTGGGGAAAGTAAAACTTGGAAAACTAAAGTAAGGATATTAAGGCCACAATGTAGTAAATCGATCATACAAGTCCATGGAGTATCCCTAACTTGAAAAGCTAAAAATGTAGATATGGGCTAAAGCAAATAATCGCAAAGAGAAAAACCTTTGGACTTGTTAAAGACTTAAGTAAGCTAGGTTTAAAAAATGTAAAACCTGTTATACTGGCTTGAAATAATAGAGATATGTGCCGTTTGGAATATTTTAATTGCACCTTAATGAAGTGATGTGTTTTGTAGTGATGTCTTTAAGTACTATTGAATGTATTTCTTTACTATTCTGTGACCTGTTTTTGAATAAATATTTCTAAAACAAACATATGCTAAGACTCATTCACGTTATTCAAGTGTGTGCGTGTTCTGTGTGCCAGGCACGGTGCTGGTTCCCAGGGTAACAGCAGTGAAGCGGGGCAGGCACAGGCAGCCCTTACGTGGCTCCGTCTGGGTCAGACCTGCAACTCAGCGTGCCGTGTGAGCTGGGAAGCCTGCTACTCAGAACCGGCCCGGTGCGCTGCATCTCGGATAGTCTGAACTGTCTGCTCGTTTTCCTTAACTGTCCCACGACAGAAAGGCAAATGAATGTTCTTTGGACCTAGAGAGTGACCTAGTTGACATTTCCAGTGTCTAAAAGATATGTGTTGGAATGTGACAGATACAAAGATCCCGTCATCTCAGATGTGAAGTTTGTATGCCGCACGTTCCTTTTTTCTTTTTCCCTTCTGTTCCTTTTTTCAGGAAAATTGAATTTATTGGGATGACATTGGTTAATGAAACCGTACAGGTTTCAAGTGCACAGCTCCATAATACCTCATCTGCACTGCCTGTTCTGTGCTCACCACCGGAAGTCAGGACTCCTCTCACCCCCGTGGGTCCCCTCTTGCCCTTCTCCGCCTCCCCATCCCCCCTTCCCTCCGGCATCACCATTCTGTTGTCTGTGCCCTTCTGTTTGTTTGTTCTTGCTTAATTAATCCCTTCTCCTTTTGAACCCAGCCTCCCAACCTGCCTCCTTCCTGAGAGTTCTCAGTCCGTTCTCTGTATCTATGAGTCTGTTTCTATTTCGTTTACTTTGTTCATTAGAGTCCACATATCAGTGGCATCATACGGTATTTGTCTTTAATGACTGGCTTATTTCACTCAGCATAATGCTCTCCAGGTCCATCCATGCTGTCACAATAGGAAAGATTTCCTTTTTTTCCCCGTTTCTCTCTCTCTCCCCCCCCTCCCCTTCCGTTCTGTTTAAAATCAGTAAACATATGCTTGGGTGAGAATTTTTTAAAAAATGAAACCATGAGGAGTGTTATCTCCCTCCCCTTCACGGAGTCAACTCCTCTTGCTCTACAGTTCCCAGCTCAAGGGTTTCTTCCTCTGGGTGGCCTTCTTCTCTAGGTCTTGACTGCCCTCCTTCAGAGCTTGTGTCTCCATCCATAATACACATTTGCAAGTGTGGTTACCATACAATGAGAGGGATAAAGAGTGTACTAAAATAATGAGTGTGAATTCTTAATGGAATTATCATGCACACGTGGGTCAATGTGCAGAACAGAGTTTTCCAGCTGTAAGGAATGAACAGTACTGTAACCCATTATTCATTCAACAAATATTTTTTAGCCTCTTGATGTAATAAGCATTGAAGTGGGGGAGGCAGATAATAAATGAAGAGGATATGCTTGCTATGATATTATGTGATCTAAAATAAGTAGCAATTAGTTATAGCAAAGAGGATACAGCAGGGAGAGGGTGGGTATGAAAGAGTTGCTTTTTTCTGTGGCTTCAGTAAGGCTTCCCTGAGCAGATGACATTCGGAGGCCAGGAGAGGATCTGGTGGAAGAGCTTCCTGGGCGGGGTAGGAAGGCAAAGGCCTGGAGATGGAAGGATCCAGCATAGCTGAAAGACAGCTAAGGGGCTGGTGTGATGGGAGCATCGTGGGCCAGGAGGAGAGCAGTCACATGCGATAGGAGCGAGGCAGCCAGAGGACCGATTTGTAAGGCCTTGAAAGTACTTGGACTGGTTAAACTGGCCGGTCGTCCTGGTGTGTACTCAAGAGCCCTTTACCTCTCCCTGATTTTCTCAGGGTTTTGGGTTTTTTTTTTAATATTTTATTTCTTTATTTTTAGAGAGAGGGGCAGGGAGGGAGAAAGAGTGAGAGAAATATCAATGTGTGGTTGCCTGTCACATGCCCCCAACTGGGAACCTGGCCCCCAACTCAGGCATGTACCCTGACTGGGAATCGAACTGGTGACCCTTTGGTTCACAGGCCAGCACTCAAGCCCCTGAGCCACACCAGCCAGGGCCTCCTCAAGGTTTTTAGAGGCAATGTCCCAAACAGTAGCATGAGTGAGCCACCCCACTCTCCTTTCCACACCTGATTTATGTTCACCTGAATCCCGACCTAAGCAAAGCTTCTCTGGGTAAGTGTATTTTTGCATCGAGGTACCTTATTGCAATAAGTATGGAACAAGAGGGATGTGTAGGGTACAGTGATTGCAACGGAACCTTTTTCCTTTAGCCCTGTCCCCATGCAATGGTGCCCTACAAGACCCGTTATTCCCCCGGTCCCGGACAAAACTCCAAGGAGAACCTTTAGACACTCATTCTCACATCAGGATGGAAAAAAAGTGCAAAGAACTGATGTCAAAGAGCGTGAGGTCTACAAGGATCATGGCAGTCATCTTTGAAATCCACCTGTATTACATCTAGAAGAGGGATGTCCAGCCTGGGCTACTTCAAAAGTCTACTGTGACTGTCAAGCAAGGAGACTTGTCTCATATTTCCTTTGAGATGCTGAGAGCAGGGTTGGGGTACAGAACAGCCCCAAACACAAGGTGGTGAAGGGAGACTGCGAGCTGCACCTTGGAAAGAGTCCACCACGCTTGCGTCCTGGCTTATGTGTTCTTCCAATTTCCAAATGATTCTAAACAAACCCAAATTTATATTTCTATATTTAGCAGCCCCCAGTTTGATTCTGATCCTGTCTGGAGACTGACTGCATGGCCTTCTGCCAGTGATTAAATTAGTCTGTGGGATATCTATTGCTCAGAGCTAACCAATGGTCATGTGATATTTTTAGCAGCTGCAATATAATGTTAGTAAAATTGTGCATTTTTATGACTTTTTAAAGTAACCCCTAATACAGTTTAAAAGTTGTGCCCCTTATTAACCCCACAGGGGACACAGATCTCTGCAAACAAGAGAGAAACAGAGTGGGTTCTTCATTATGAGGCGGGCAAGAGCAGAGTGCATCCGGGTAGGAAGCCCCCCCCACCCCGCCACCAAAACACTGCTCTCAGGCCATGCGGAGCAGTGGCGCTCTCTCCCTGACTAGCCACTTCCTTTGCCACGCCAGAAGAAAACGATGAGCAGAAAGTGGGGGATGTGGGGGAGAGCCCTCTAAATCAGCCGTGCCCATGTGCCCTGAAAGACCCACTTACTGCACTGAAGGCCTCCTCGTCGGCCCCCAGCCCCACCCCTGCTGGACCCGTCGCCTCGCTTGGCACACACTCGCCCCCAGGCCTTTCCGCACACAGTCCCTTCTGCCTGGACGCTCTCGTCCCATCCCCGCCTGCCAAGCCATCCCGCAGGCTCACCACCACAGTCTCCAGGAAGGCCTCTCGCTTGTTTCAGGCAGAAGCCGTCTATCTCTGGTCTCCATGTTATTTCGGAAAAGATAGAAAACTAGTCTCTCTTGAAGTGAACACAAAGGTCCTCCAAGGCAAGCAAGTCTGAGAGACCATCGCAGCCGAGAGGAAACCAGGGGGACACGGCAGCTCAGTGTCCCGTGGGCGCCGGGATGGGGCCTGGGTGGGGCCTGGGGCAGAAGCAGGAGTCACATAAGGACAAGGTTTGCAGTTTCCCTCCTGGTGAGAGTCAGCGTTGGTTCATGAATTGCACCAAATGGGCCACGCAGCGTGAGGCGGTATGGAGGGGAGACTGGGTGCAAGGGACACGGGGATCCTCCGTGTTGTCTTTACAACTCTCCTGTAAATCTAAAACTGCTCTGCATGAAAGAGTTATTGAAAACACAGGAACAGGAAGGACCTCCACAGTCAAAGCCGATGAGAATGAGGTGGACAGACGGTCGTTGCCAACCACGTCTGCCTCAGGAGAGGGAGCAGAGGGACCCGGAGCCCAGGGGCAAATCCCCCTGTCCGCTTCATTCCCCAGACCCGATCTGCGCAAACACGTGGGAATGAAGACTTAACATTTGCCACTGAGACCTCAAAAATGTGCAAAACTACACAAGCGGTGTGCAGTGTTTGGAAGAGGAAATAAAATGTCACCTGATACAAAAATAATTGCTTTTTTTTTTATTTGGAAAGTCATATGCTGATATCTATTAAATTGAAAAATACATACAGCCTCTGACAACGCGGGTTCACCCGAGAGCTCAGCCTCCAGGAGCGAGCAGCGGCAGAAACCCGGGAGGAGCGAGCAGGCGCCGGCGCGGCGCGCTGCTTCCGGGGCAACCGGCGGGATCGATCGCGGTCCAGGCAGACGCTGTGACCGTATCGCGGTTCCGTCAAAGGACGGGAGCTTCGGACTCAGCGGATGTCTCTGGATTCCTGTCAGCGAGAAAAGCAAGTCCTAGAGGGAAAAATGGGGAGAGAGACTGATTAATGAGTTTCCTTCTGAGGTGATGAAAACTTCTAGAATTAGATAGTGATGGTGGTTGTACAACATTGTGAGTGAGCTAAAATCACTGCATTGTACATTTTAAATGGTTAAAATGATGAGTGCTATGTTATAGTATTTACCACAATAAAAAAGAACACCTACTAAATCCTATAGATGTGTGCATTTTCAGAGTGCTGCTCTAAGGACCCTCCTCACTCGAGGAGACCCTTGCTATGACGAGTGTGCTGTGGGAGGAGGAATGAGTCCCCCAGCCTGCCTGGGACCCAGGGCTCCGGTGCAAGGAAAGAAATCCCTCCCAGGGGGAAAGGAAGGAGCTGGGAAGAGCACTGTGGGGTTAAGGGTAAAGCGGAGAGGCCCCCTGGCTGGGGCTGGGAGGAACCCGTCAGGCAGGAATGTTTTAGACAGAGGTGCCGAAGAGTGTGCTCTCTCCACCATGACCTCACAAACCCTCAGTAGAGCGCCGAACTTGTTTACGAATGCTTAGCTGGTGCACATTTACTGTGTCAAGTTTTCCTCGGAGGCCAAGGAAGAGGATGGGGTTTAAGTGAAGGTCAAGAAGAAGCTAAAAGCTGGGTGAGCCCATGGAGACCTGGAGGATGAGCTTCAATGGGGCACGCTTCTTTAGAAGTCATGTTCCCCTGAGCCTCAGTTAACGGGGAGGGGGCACACCTGTTACAGATGGACATGCCTGGGGTCTTGTCCATCTTTATGGTCCCTGTACTACTTAATACAATGTCAAGCACATAGTAGGTGTCCACTAAACATTTATGGAATAGAATTGTATTAATATGGATCCTTATCTAGAGATATAATTGATATGCAACATTGTATAAGTTTAAGGTGTACATTGCTCTATTTCTATATTGTAATATGATTACCACTACAGCATTAGCTAACATTTCTATCTCATCACATAATTATCATTTCTTTCCTGTCATGAGAACATTTAACATTTAAGATCTAGTCTCCTAGCAACTTTGAAATATATAATACAATATTATTGATTATCATCACTATGCTGTGCCTTAGGTGTCCGGAACCTATTCGTCTTCTACACACAAATCTGCGCCCTTTGACCAACATCTCCCCAATCTCCCCATCCCCCAGCCCCTGGGAACCACTGTTCTACTTTCTGTTGCAACAAGTTTGACGTTTTTAGATCCCACATATTAGTGACGCCACTCGGTATTTTTCTTTCTCTGTCTGGCTCATCTCACTTAGCGTAATGTCCTTGAGGGTTCATCCATGCTGTTGCAAATGTCAGTATTTTCTTCCTTCTTGTAGCTGAATAATATTCCATTGCATAGATATACACCATATATTCCTTATCAATTTATGCATTAAAGAACACTCAGGTTGCTTCCAAAGAATGCTGCAATGAACATGGGCTACAGATACCTCTTCAAGGTAGTGGTTTTATTTTCTTCAAATATGTCCCCAGAAATGAGTTGCTAATTCATATACCGTAGTCCCTCTCTATATTGTGGTTCACTTATCACGGCATCACTGTATCGCGAGATTTTAAAAAATATTATATTTAATTATTTATTGAGGATTTTTTCCTATATCATGGGATTTTGCAGTGCTGTATATATATGCTGTTAAAGTTACATAGGGTTAAGAGTGTAGAATAAATGTAAGGTTCCTACTTCCCGGGGGTGGGGGGGTCTAGAACATAATACCTGCAATAACTAAGGGAATACTGTAGTTCTATTTTGAATTTTTTGAGCAAATTCAGTAGCATTTTTGACAGCGGCTATACAAATTTACATTCCCACCCTAAAACAAGACTTATCCTTACCAACACTTATCCCCACATCCTTACCACCATTTATTTATTTTCTTTTTGGTGATGGCCATACTGACAGGTGTGAGGTGACATCTCATTGTGGTTTTGATTTGCACTTTCCTGATAACTCGGGATGTTGAGCATCTTTTCACATACCTGTTAGCCATCTGTATGTCTTCTTTGGAAAAATGTCTGTTCAGATCCTCTGCCTATTTTTTAATTGAAATGCTTGTGTTTGTTGTTATTGTATGTGTTCTTTATATATTTTTGGTTATTGACCCCTTATGCAGTATATGGTTTTCAAGTATTTTTGCCTATTCCATAGGTTGCCTTTTCATTTTGTCGATGGTTCCTTCGGCTCTGCAGAAGCTTTTTAGTTTGATGGAGTCACACTTGCTGATTTTTGCTTTGGTTGCTTATGGTTTTGGTGTCATGTCCAAAAAAATCATTGGCAGAATCAGTGTCAAAGAGCTTCTTTCCTCTATGTTTTCTGCTAGGAGTTTTATGGTATCAGATCTTAGTTTAAGTCTTCAATGTGTTTCAAGTTAATTTTTATGAGTGGTGTAAGACAGGGGTACAATTTCATTTTTGCACATGTGTCTGTCTAGTTTTCCAGCACCATCTGTTGAAGAAACTATTCTTTCCCCATTGAGTATTCTTGGCTTTAGATAAACATTTTTTAACATTATTTCTAATCAAAACGTGTGGTAGTGACACAGTTGATGCCTATCCCCAAAGCCCAAAGGACTTTAAAGCCTCTGTTCAGTCTTCCATTGGAGGCTTTGGAGGCGTTTCTCTGTCCGTTGCCGTACCAGGCGCCGAGACACCTGATGCGTATCTTCATCTAGTACTACAACCTGTGGGCGTTATATTCAGACCACGAACCGAAGTGTGCTGATGAACTGCCACTGCTCAGGTGGCCAGCAAAAAACCACTGGGCCACTTTCCAGCCAGATTCCTTTGCCCTTTCGGCGCCTGTGCCCCATCCCTAGCCTTGCTCTCCAGCCCCCGCACCTCCAAACAGGAGCCAGTGACCACGACACATGAGCAGAGCACACTGCTGGCCTCACACCATCTGGGCCAAGTTTCAGGTCAAGGTAATAGCTTCTGGCATCTGCTTAGCTCTGTACATTTCCCTCAGTTCTTTCATAGGCAGCATTAATTTGGCCTCTCAATAAGCCTAAGAAATGCACAGGGCAGGTTTTATTAGCCCCATGTGATGGATGATCAAACAAGAAGTCAGAAAAGTTGGAAACGCAGCAAGCAGTGGGATTCCCTTTGGGACTCTACATCACAGGACTGACTTTATGAGTAAAGTCAACCATTCTGGGAATGAAACCTCCCAGTTGAAACCAATGTGTTCATTCATCTCACCCTTCTTCTGTTCGCTGATCTTTGCTTTCCTCCCATCCGGAACAGCGTTTACAGTAATGGTAAGCCTTACGTATGTTTTAGAATTAAATGACACATTTTCTTCCCTAAAAGAGGAGCATATGATCAGGTAGTAATGACAAACCAGTAAACAATCAAAATGCAGTGGTGTAACTATAATTATATTCACTAATTCAATCAAAGTAGTATTTGTTAAGTACTTCCTATATGCCAGGAGCTGGGAAGAGACAGGCGGTGTCATGTGGGATTTCAGCAGCATAGACTCGAGTGGCTGCCAGGAACCAAATCCCAGCTCTTGTGTTTTAGTTTTGGAACATGGGCAAATTATTGAACGTCACGGAGCTTCAGGGTCCTCATCTATACAATGGAGAGCACAAAACATTCCTGACAGGGTAGTAGTGAGGATTATATTAGTTCCTATACATAAAAGCTTCAGAATGGTGCCAGGTCTGTTTAATATACATTAGCTAGTCACCATTTCGAGGGCCAGCCATAGTGACAGCATCTACCAGGTTTGCTGGACTTCCATGCACTTTGATTTTCTGGATCTTATGGTTGTTTCTGGTTTTGGGGTGGTTGTGTTCCTTCTTGGTTGTGGAGGGAGACGCCGCATGTCTGTCTGTGCCTCCATCTTGGCCAGAAGTCCTCCTAGTGAATATTTTAATTGAATTATTATATTCTTCAATTCCTGAAGTTCTGTTTTTTAAGATATTTTCATTTTGTTCACGCATCATTTTCCTGATTTTCCTTAGTTGTCTGTTTTCTCTCGAAGTTCATTGAACTTATTTAAGATGGTCGTTTTTATTTTTGTCTCATAATTATTAGGTCTTCATTTCTTTAAGGTTGTTTCTGTGCTGGCTTAGGGGAGGGGCTCTCATGGGTGAAATAATTTTTTTAACCATTTTAATGTAGCTGGTTTTGGCTTTGCACTTTCCTGGGATATTATGACTTTTTAACTGGTTTCTGGAGTTCTCTTAAAGCGTTTTTAGACAGTATATTGTTAAGTTCGTGTCTCTGTGGAAGAACAAAGTGTGGGGCTTCCTATTTTTCTAAAGGATTGGGCTGGCCTGGCAGAGGGTCCCTGGTTTATTCTTTGGGTGTTCTAGAGGGAACAGGCTATGAGGCAGAAGCCTGTCATTCTTCCAAAGTTGTGTAGTTTTTGTATTTTATGCTGTTTTAGTTTGTAACTAGCCCTATAGAAATAAGGTGATTAAAACAGGGGGAAATGATAGCAGGGCCCAGGTGTTAGAGTTTAGCCTTAATTGATAGGCTTAAGTAATTGAAGCTGTGACTGGATAGACTTTCTTTATCACCAAACCTTTGCTTCTGGAATTTTGCCTAGAGGGTGGCGGCAGGCAGCAGGACCCCAAATTGCTTTTCGGTAGCATAACTACTATTGAATCAAGATTAAAGCATTTCCATCTCCCTAAAAATTATCCTGTGTCTTGTTGTATCATCCTTTCCTCTAGCCCCATAGCCCAAGGCAACCAGCGATCTACTTTCTGTCTCTATAATTTTGCATTTTCTAGAACTTCATGTAGACTTTTATGCTTTGCTTCTTTCACTTAGCGTAATGCTTTTTGAGATTCATTTGTGTTGTTTTGTGTATCAGTATTTTGATCTTTTTTATTGCTGTGGATGTCTGTGACGCGATATTCTAGCGTCCGCATCGTTTAGAGCTGCGACTCAGAACATGGCGCGTTCCTAGAAGCCGCTTTCGGCATCAGTGGGCGGCGGCGCGTGGACTTGCAAGCGTGGGGCGCGGGACCAACCGACGCCACTTCGTGTTGGACAGTGGAAGCTGGAGAGCCGGGCTATTCGGACTGAGCCAATTGGTTTCCATGGATCTCAATAGTGCCAGCACTGTTGTTCTTCAAGTCTTAACTCAGGCCACCAGTCAGGATACTGCTGTGTTAAAGCCAGCTGAGGAGCAGTTGAAACAGTGGGAAACACAGCCAGGTTTTTATTCAGTGTTGCTGGTAAGTTGCTTAAAAATAGTTATTATTTTTAATAAAATGAGACACTATTCTATTGTTTTAAAAACCTACTTGTGTTGGTGGTTTACTTAGTGAAACTGATCCAAATGTTTGGCTGCCATTGCACTGCCATTTACTAATTCGAGGCATGGCACTTGGAGGACATTTAAGAGATGTTTATTGTTGGGTGAGTATACCCAAGCAGGGTATTGGTAGTATCTGCTTAGAAGGTTACACTGCCAGTTTTCTATTTTAGCCTGTAAATGCTGCCCTCAAGACTGTAAAGGAGGAAAGAGGAAGGACATCTCTAAAATCAGAGAAGGAAAACTCTGACTCCAAAAAACCTCCGCTGCCTTGCGGCATACCTCTTCAGGGGAAAGGCTAAGGGAGTAAACCCCGACAGAAAATCCGGAGCCGGAGTCCCTAAGGCGGTTTGACATTGTAGTCAACACCGGCAACTCCTGCGGCGCACCTGAAGCCAAGCTGTATTGACTTTGTCTTTCCCTTGGACCCTTCAGCTGCGAAGAGAGGGGGGGTCTGCTGCATGGGCAACAGCAGACCCTCCATATCACCCTGCCCAGGCTCTGTAGCTTCAGTTTCACTTGAGAGGACACTCCAGCGTCATCGCAAGATGTCGACTCAACACGGGAGGAGACAGATACCGGTTATAAGCTCATCCGATTGGCGAAGGAAACGAGCGCCAGGGGTCTCCTCTGACGGTGGGAGAGGTCATCGCACCTCACTGGACAGCTACCGTCTCGCCATGGCTCGCCTGCCCCACTGGGTGCGTGGGGATCAGAGAGGCGCCTCTCGAAAAGTGGGCCACAAAACACCCGCACCAGTTAATTCCAAGCAAACAACAAGAAAGAAGCCTCCGGCTCTTCGCCTCGCTAGCTGGAACATCAGGACCATGTGCCCCGGACTTACTGCAGACCTTCCGTGGATCAAGGGTGCCAGGAAAACCGCTGTCATCGATAGGGAACTGGCACGACTAAACATCGACATTGCGGCTCTACAGGAGACCCGGTTGGCCGACAACGGAACTATCAGAGAAACCAACTACACCTTCTACTGGCAAGGGAAGTCTCCGGACCAACCAAGACAGCACGGTGTTGGGTTCGCTGTGAAGAACACGCTTGTTAACTCCATAGAGCCACCCACAGGAGGCACAGAGAGATTACTTACCCTCCGATTGTCAACAACTTGCGGCCCAGTCAGCATTCTTAGCGCGTATGCCCCAACCCTCTGCGCCACCACCGAAGAGAAAGAACAGTTCTACCATGCACTGGACGAAGCGTTATCCAAGATTCCCAGAAGTAACGCTCTCTATCTCCTTGGAGACTTCAACGCAAGAGTAGGAGCCGACCACATGGCCTGGCCCACCTGCCTTGGAAACTTTGGGAGAGGAAAGATCAATGAGAATGGTCAGCGACTGCTTGAGCTTTCGTGTCACCACGGCCTGTGCGTGACAAACACATTCTTCAACTGCAAAGAGATCCACCAGGTGTCATGGAGGCACCCCCGCTCCCGCCATTGGCACCAGCTTGACCTCGTCATCACCAGAAGAACGGATATTGGCAGCACCCTCCTCACCCGCAGCTACCACAGTGCAGACTGCGACACGGACCATGCCCTCGTGGTAAGCAAGGTGCGCATAATGCCGAAGAGGTTGCACCACTCCAAGATGAAGGGTCGCCCACGCATCAACACCAGTTGTGCCAGCAACCCAGTTAAGACCCAGCAATTCATCAACAAGATGGAAGATGCACTCGGCGAGGGAGTGGCGGCAGATGACATTATCGAATCCAATTGGCCACGTCTCCGCGACGCCATATACAACTCCGCCATTATTGCTTACGGGAAGAAAGAGCGGAAGAACGCTGACTGGTACGAGGCTCACTGGGAAGAAATGGAACCCGTGATCGAGGCTAAGAGGAAGGCCCTACTGGCTTACAAGGTCACGCCCACTCCCAGTACACTTCAAGCTCTACGGGCTGCCAGGAACAAAGTCCAGAAGACCGCCCGCCACTGTGCCAACACCTATTGGCTAAACCTGTGCAGAAGCATTCAGGAAGCCGCCGATATAGGCAACGCACGAGGAATGTATGAGGGTATCAAGAAGGCAACAGGCCCAATCCCCTCCAAGATCGCCCCCCTTAAGTCCAAGACAGGTGAGGTCATCACTGACCAGGAACAGCAAATGCGGCGGTGGACCGAGCACTACCTCGAGCTGTACGCAACGAAGAACACCGTAACAGACACTGCTCTTAACGCCATCCCAGACCTACCAGTCATGGAGGAGCTAGATACCCCACCTACTGCGGCAGAGCTCAGCAAAGCCATCGACCGCCTCGCTTGCGGGAAAGCACCAGGAAGCGACGGAATCCCTCCAGAAATCCTAAAGAGCGGGAAACCAGTCCTGCTACAGCCGCTCCACCATCTACTCTGTCTCTGCTGGAAGGAGGGTTACATCCCCCAGGATATGAGAGACGCCAACATTATCACCATGTACAAGAACAAAGGAGACCGCAGCGACTGCAACAACTACCGGGGCATCTCTCTCCTCAGCGTCGTCGGCAAAGTATTTGCCCGGGTCGCTCTTGCCCGCCTGCAGACCCTTGCTTCCCGCGTCTACCCAGAGTCCCAGTGTGGCTTCAGAGCTGGCCGATCAACAGTGGACATGATCTTCTCCCTACGCCAGCTGCAGGAGAAGTGTCACGAGCAGCATAAACCACTCTACCTCGCCTTTATTGACCTCACGAAGGCGTTTGATCTGGTCAGTCGAAGCGGACTCTTCAGCTTGCTACGGAAGATTGGCTGTCCACCACATCTGCTTGCTGTGGTCATGTCCTTTCACGACAACATGCACAGCACGGTGTCCTACAATGGCGCAACCTCTGAGGCCTTCCCAGTCAGCAGCGGAGTAAAGCAGGGCTGCGTCCTCGCGCCTACGCTGTTCGGAATCTTCTTCTCCATGCTCCTCCAATACGCCTTTAAGGACTGCAGCGAGGGTGTCTTCATTCACACCAGATCCGATGGCAAGCTCTACAACCTGGCCCGTCTACGAGCCAAGACCAAAGTCAAAGAGGTGCTCATCCGTGAGATGCTCTTCGCCGACGACGCAGCTTTGACATCACACTCCGAAGAGGGACTCCAGCAGCTAGTCACTTGCCTTTCCCACGCATGCAAGGAGTTCGGACTAGCCATCAGCCTGACGAAGACGAATGTTATGGCTCAAGGCACGGGGACTCCCCCATGCATCACCATCGACGGATACACCCTGGAGGTTGTCAACGACTTCACTTACCTCGGGTCCACCATCTCAAGCTCTCTGTCAGTCGACTTGGAGGTCAACCGGAGAATCGCCAGGGCAGCCACAGTTATGGCCAGACTGAATCGGCGAGCGTGGAATAATTCCAGCCTCACTGAGAAAACCAGACTGCGCATCTACCAAGCCTGTGTACTCAGCACTCTCCTCTATGGCAGCGAGACGTGGACCACCTATGCAAGGCACGAAAGGAAACTCAACAGCTTCCACATGAGGTGCCTGCGACGCGTCCTGCATGTCGCCTGGCAGGATAAGGTCCCCAACACCGAGGTGCTGAAGCGAGCCAATATGAGCAGTTTGCATGCAGTTCTTAGCGAGAGACGCCTCAGGTGGCTCGGCCATGTCAAAAGAATGGATGCAGGCCGTATCCCCCAAAGACCTCCTCTACGGCGAGCTAGCAGAAGGCAAGAGGATGACAGGGCGCCCAAAACTGCGGTTCAAAGACATCTGCAAAAAGGACATGACACAATGCTCCATCAATCTCAACACATGGGAAGTTCAAGCAGACGACCGCCTAGCCTGGAGGCTCGCGGTCAGGCAAGGTACGTCACGCGCGGAGGCTGCGCGCAACGAGGAGGCGGTCCAGAAAAGATCGAGGCGGAAGCAGCGTCAACAGCAGCAACAACAGCCATCTGCCTTCACCTGTAACAAGTGCGGCAGGGATTGTCACTCCCGAATCGGACTGCACAGCCATTCTCGGCGGTGCAGATAGACTCTCAAGAAGCTACGCCATCGTCTCTCGAGACGGACGGCTGCCGACGACGACGAGTCACCATTACTAGTTATTACGACTAGGAAGCAGTGATGTAAAAGGCAGAGGCTGAAACTAGGAAAAAAAGACTCAGAATTTTTCAAATTACAAACTTAGATTAAAATATATTATTTTTAAAATAATCACCACCACAGAAATATACATATGGTCGGTTGATTTTTTTATAAAGGTGCAAATGGAATTTGACGGGGAAATGAGAATTTTCCATAAATGATGCTGGAACAACTGGACATGCAAAAAAAAAAAAAAAAAAAAAAATTCAAGCTTTACCTCACACCATACACAAAATTTTACTCTTAATGAACCACAGACCTAAATGAGAAAGTTAACATCACAGAACTTCATCCCATAATGCTCTCCCATACCCCGGTGCAGTCAGCTCTCCCCTCCCCACTCTCCCCTTGCCTTCTGTCTTCTCATTTTGCTTTTCTTTAAAGAAGCTATGTGAAATGGAATCGCACAATATTTGGTCTTTGGGTCTGGCTTTTGGGTTAGACTAATGATTTTGATTCACTTGTGTTCTTGCACATGTCTGCAGTTTGTCTGTTTCCACTGCTGAGCGGTATTCCATGGTATAGATACACCACATCGGTTAACCCAGCTACATGCGAACACTTCGGTGATTTGCAGTTTGGGGCCATTCTGCATAAGGCTGCTGTGACAGGTCCTTGAATGGATTTAGGTTTTCTTTCACTTGGGTAAACAGCTGTTCATAGGGTAGGTGAATGTTTATAAGAAACTCCAGGCTCTTTTTCAAAGCAGTCGTACAATTTTGCCCTCCTGCAGCCTTAAAGCCAAACTGGGAGGATGATGAAGATGGGGGGGGGGGGATCACTGAGCTAGCCTCAGGCCACCTGAGGAGTCACACATACGGTGTCACCTTGCACAAAAAAGCAACCGTTCCTCCCGAGACAGACCCTGAGGAAGACAGACGCGGAACTGAGGTACAGAGCAAACTAGCGCCCCCATCTGAACCCAAACCACACACGAGGCCTCACGTTGGCCTTAGCCCCAAACATCTGAAGAACAAGAGAGACAATTTTTTTTTTACCTTCCAAGCTTGCATTCTTTATCCACGTGCTCACCCTTTGGGATACAGAATTGAAAATATTTAAGAAACTGGAGGATGGGACTATTCCGTATGTAGACCAAGGGCCCTCCTCCTGAATTGTTTCCATTTCATGTGAGTATTTGATTCCTATTTGCCTCATTCGCCTAGATTCATTAGGCAGTGACCGAAGTCCCGTGAAATCCAATAGTGCTATGAAAAGCGACAGGAAACCCGAAGAGCATTCTGTGAAAAGGTCTCTCTGCAAGTTCTTCACCGACCACAGCAGCCGTGAGGCCACTCCGCCCCGGGCTCAGGGCCAGAGCGAGGAGAGCGCTGAGCACCAGACAGGGCTGGGCAGGGCCGGAGAAGGAACAGGGTGGGTCACAGGGCTAGCTGGCTGCTGCTCAGGGCTACAGCATGGGGCCAGAACCAGCAGGCAGTCGCAGGGCCAGAGTTGAGACGGGCTCCCCGGGTGTGGGGTGGGGCTTTTCAGACGCCATCCTGCAGAGCTCCCAAGTTCCCACAGAGGATGTGAAGGGGTGGGTCTATGAGACTCTGCGCGACTCTGTCTTCACCCAAAGCATCTCTGACTTTCAGTGGTTTGTATCCTAAGGGTTGTACAAGGCTCATTGCTCTTTTTCTAAGACCAAAAAAAAAAAACCCATCTTCTTACTAAAAACAATTTTAAAATGACTAGTTGAGAGGTAGAGCCCAAATTTTAGCCTCTACAGAGGCAGAGAGAAAACCTACATGTGTTAAGCAGGCTGGCGAATATATAAAAGGGGGTGGTGGGGACTGTGGCCGACTGGAGGGTCTATACGCCCTCCATGGGGCAGCTACCACAGGGCCCCAGTGAGCTGTAGCTCTGAGGGACTGAGGACCCAGTCTTGCCAGACCTGCTGATTTGCAAGAGAACCCAGCCAAACAGATTTTTACATAAAAGCGCTCAATTACTAAAGATCACCAACTAATTCAGTTTATCTTATAATATCATGTAGATCCAAAAAGCATATTAATACCTGGATTGGCCTCTCAAATCACTAACTGGCTCTGGTTTGGAAAATACTAGAAATCATAGCAGCTTTTCATTGTTGGGGTGGGGAACTCACACCTTTCTTGAATGTAGAAGAGCTAGTTCTGTCTTTATGTTTTCTGCTAATCATCGTGTCCTCAATGCTTAGCCCGGAGCCTGGCCCTTCACTGCCCAAACCAGCTGTGGAATGACGGGGTGTGTCGTTGTCACCTGGCTCTCTGTTGCACCCACTTAGGCCTCAAATCTCAAACAAATCTCCACGTCTGCTTTGATATTCCAGGTGGCAAACCTTGTGGGAGGTAGACCATTCATGGGTGGGCAAATCTAGCACAACTGTATTTTTCTGGGCACTGCTGAATAATCTAAAAAGACAGGCTGTGTACTTAAGCCAGTCCAAAGCTGTGCTCTGCAGTTCCCAGGTCCTTTTAGGGTACAAGAAACTTCGGTTCACGCCAGGAAACCCCCCACCAGCATCATTTCCACTTAGGAAGGATGGAAGCCTCACTGCTCTGAGGAACAACTCCGGGGCAAAAACACTGATGGTCCTGTGGCTGGAGGTCCAATAGCTGGCATTCCAGCAGATGCCCATGGTAACTGGAAGCAAGTCCTTCCACGCTTCAAAGGCAGGGGTTCAGCCGACTCTGCCGGACTTGCACGGGATATAACTGAATGATTCTGTGACCCATAGCTCACCTTGACCTACCTAACAGCTAAAAAGAACTGAAGTTGGAAATCAGAGAAAAGTTGTCTTTGTAAGAGTATTTAATGAGCAGTGAGCACCCTTCCCAGCCCTGTGCTGGAGATGTATTCTGTCTTCATCTAAGCCCAGTGACGGGACATCAAGGAACCATATGGAGTCCTTCCCTTGCGTTACCTGGAGTTTGAAGGACACCAAGAACTTTCAACCTCCCTCTAATGGTGCCTCTTCCTAAATAGGAGCTGCTATGGTCTGCGCCAGAGACGTAGACATGTCCTCTTCTGTCCAGGGCAAACGTGCATGAGTGTGTCCAATGAATCAGACATGAGCCACAGGAGAGGAAGGCCCTTTGCAGAACTGCTTAAATTCTGCCCAAGAGATAGATCTGCCCCAGGAGGCCTGATGACCCCAACCAGCGGTGAGTGGCCAGACCTAGATTCCTAAGAGCAGAGGGAGAAAAACAGAACTGGCACTCAGAGAAAATGTAATATTCCCAGTACAGACCCAGAGAAACCCACAAATGTACCCCAATAAGTGAAGTCAGTTTTGCTCATCTACTAACTTGCTGTAGTCCGAAGTAGTCAACACTCGATTCCATGAACACCGGGCACACCAGCCCTTTCCTGTCCCTCACCTCTCCTCTCTCCTCTGTTCAGACCTGGAGGGTCAGAAGCCTCATCTAGTAAGCTGGGGGCAGGACAGGAGGCAGAGAGAAACAAGGTGTAAAACTGAACAGAAGCTTCCCACTCACTCCCCACCCAATGTGCACACGAATATATATATTAATGTGCATGAACTAGATATATTCATTACTAAAATGAGGCTATTCTTGAAGCTAAAAATGACAGGAGAACTATTTAATTGTTAAGAATGAGCTAGCTGACTCTGTTGGCTCCCCAGGACTCTCTCGAAGTGTGAAGAACAATCGCCTGGGAGCTGAGGGGGGAAGAACAGAATTGTTAAAATAATAGTTTTTTAATATGTAGGAAGACGAAAAGGCATTCAGACCCGGGGAACAGGGTGCCCAGCGGTGTTAAAGGGGTGAGAGTCTGAGGAAGAGCAGGTGGGTTGAGGCGGCCAAAGCAGAGGGCGTGAACAAGGGAGGTGGGGCCAGCTCACAGGGAAGCCTGTTTTCCATGCTCTGAAGTGTGTCCTTCATTCTGCTGGAGACGCAGCTCTCTGAGGAGGCAGAGATACAGTCTGTTGGGTAATTGCAGAAGATAACCCTGGCAACGGCATGGACAGAGACTGGAGTCTCTTTGGAGGTCACTGCTGTGATTCACGTGAAAGATGAAGGCCTGGATTAGGAGAGCTGTGGCTGGAACGGAAAGAGCGTGGATCTGAAAACCTGTCTGGAGGCAGCATTGTCGGGAACTAGCCACTCTTTGGCTAGAAGGAGTGGAGGAAAGAGAGAAGTCAAGGGTGACACCTTCTTAGAGGCTGGGCAACAGGTAGCTGAATGTGCCAGGAGCCTAGATAGGAAATAGAGGAGGAGGAGGAACTCGGAAGGAAAATAATGAGGTCAGTTTCAAACATGGTGAACCGGAGGTGCTATTGGCAGGACTTTCCTGGGAAGACGCCTGAGAAGCAGCTAGAAGTCTGGTCTTGGAACAGCAGAGAGGTTAAGGCTGGTGAGATGGATGCATCTGTCCCACCTCGGCATCCTCTGCAGGAGTGGCTCCAGCATGAGGCACTCATCCACACTGGAAAAATTCTTCCAATTACTTTTTAGCACATCATAGAAGCAGAAGAGAAAAATGAATCACTTTTTAACATTTTCATTACATTCATTCTAAAATTATACTCTCCTGATTTCCAAGGACTTCCAGTGCCTGGTGTTGATATATAACCACGTAACTTCACCCTCTGTATATAATGCTGAATTACTTACGCCTCTCCCAGGGCTCACTCCTGACATGGGATGTCAAACAGAAATAGAACATGCATCTCCTGCATCTGGGCTGAAACCTTACAGAGAAGTCTATGGGCGGCCATAAATAACCCCCCATGTTCCTGGAAAGGAGCTGTGTGTGCAGACAGGGTAGGGTCACTGCAGATTTATGAGCGCATCCCCCAGGCCGCGGCTCGCACAGCCAGCGCAGGGGCCCGCGGACGGTGGGAGGTCTGAGGCAGCACCACGATGAAAGGACGGCTGGTCCCAGGGCTGTGGGACACCTGGGCACCCCAGGGCCACAGGACACCTTTCCATTTTCTAGCGTTTCTACTGCTACTCTTACAGCCAGGAAAAGACCCTGAGGGTCACTGAATCCTGAGTGTGTTTTCTTACAGCCATTCGAATCTGTCACCAAGCGCACTAGACAAACTTCTGCTATTGTGGCTACAACGTCTCCCCACTCTTCCACAAGCGCAAAGGTCGGCCTTAGATGAACTGTGCGTGGGTGGGCATTGCCTTCCCGTCTCTTCTTGCTTTTCTTTCTCATTTCCCACACTCTTGGTTTCCTCTCTCTCTCTCTCTCTCTCTCTCTCTCTCTCTCTCTCTCTCTCTCTCTCTCTCTCCCCCTCATTATCCTATGAAAATCCTCTTCTTGTGCATAATCTGGAGTAAATGACTTTACCTCTCAAGCCCTTCACTTTCTCACTTGTAACATGAAAGTGTAAGACCAAGTGCTTGTCAAACTTGAATGTGCAAGTGATGCCTCTGAGGATGCTGTTAGAATACAGATTCTGATTTAGTATCAGAACACTGGAGGGGGCCCAAGGTTCCACGTCTCTAACAAACTCAGGTGATTTTCATGCTGTTGACCCGAGAACCTCACTTTAAGTATGAAAACAATCCCGGACGGCAGGGCTCCCTTTCCTTGTACCCGCCGTCCATTGGTAGAGCCTGCGAGGAGAGCCGTGGTGGGAGTGCTGGGGATACTTCAGCCTCCGTGGGGGGAAGTTGAACGTGGTAAAATGCTTTCAAAATAAGCACATCAAATATCTGCCTTCAATGAAAGAGATGATCTCTAAGGACTATTATCATTCCATATTTTAAAACGTTTGTGTTTTTCTTCAAGATGGAGCATTTCTCAGAAGCTGTTTACATATGAAAGAGTCTAATGAACTCATCAGTGTTGATGCTGAATTATGGAGGACTTTTTAGAAATAAAGAGAATGGAAATCATAAAATAAGGGTCAACAAGCAATCAAAAAGGATAGACGGTTAACTGACCAAAAGTTGGCTCATAGAAAATGGTCTTAAGATAGCACTTTGGGAAGAATGTTCAAGAGAAAAGAGAAGATGTAAATAAACACTACAGTAAGTAGAAAGGGAAAAATAACTACAGACATAGGAGGTGTTTTAATAATTTTAAGGAAATATTATGAGTGAACAAACACCAGAAAACGTCAGAATCCAGAAGCAATGGGTATGTTGTTTTAAAAGTATAAAAATGAAAAAATTTTAATGTGAAAGAATGGAAAACTTATTCAGACAAATAATATTTAAGAAAACGAGAACGTAATAAAAAGCCTTCTCCCCAAACTCACACCCAGACACAAAAGCCAGGCACAGAGGGACTTACAGGTGTGTATTATCAAAACTTCAAACAACAAATAACCCTTATATTATACAAGTTGCCTAATAAGAAATAATAATAAAAAGGTTGTTTACTTGACTTGGGGTGGTGAAGCCATAACACATATACAGATGATGTATTACAGAACTGTATACCTGAAAGCTGTGTACTTTTATCAACCAATGTCACTTCAATAAAGTCAATAAAAAAGTTTAAAAAATAATGTTGAAGAAGGAAAAATGTATAATCTAGATGTCAAAACAAAACTGGGACAATACAAGGAGAGAATATTGTAGGTCCATTTCACTTAGAAATACAAAAAAAAAGTAAAGAAAAGAAATATAAAACACTGACTAACAGAATGTAACATATATTTAAAAATAAGTCATCATAATAGTTTACCCCAGATATTGGAGGATTATTAAACATTATAACATCTATCAATCCACTTCAAAATTTAAAACAGAAAAGTCATGGTTATCTCAATAAATAATGAGAAATCACTTTATTTAAGTCAGCACATTCTTAGTAAAACTTCAGAGGATAGGGATATGAAGTTTATCTTTCAAAAACCTATAGCAAACAAACTACATAATGAAGACATTTTAGAAGGTAGGGAATAAAGCAAAGATACACATTTTAACCACTACTGTTGACCACAGTTTGGAAGGTCTTATCCAATTACTAAGATTTAAAAAAAAAAAAAAAAAAAAAAAAAGCAAAAGATTGCCCTGACCAGTTTTGGTCAGTTGGTTGGGCATCGTCCCACAAGGTGAACGGCCACCAGTTGGTTTGATTCCCGGTCAGGGCACATGCCTAGGTTGCAGGCCTGGTCCCCAGTCGGGGAGCATGCGAGAGGCAACTGATCGATGTTTCTCTTTCATGTCAATGTTTTTCTGTCTCCCTCTCTTCCTTCTCCTCTTAGAATAAATAAAATCTTTTTAAAGAAGGCCAAAGATTGAAAAAACAGAAAGAGTTGCTATGCTTTGGAGAGACACTGCTCATTTATACAGAAAGCTAAAGGAAATTAAACTAACAAATATTTAAGTTGATGAGTAGATGAATGAATGAATAAATGAATGAATGAATGAGATGGTTCAGCAAGATTCCTAGACAGGAGATCAACACAGAAACACAGCAGTATTCAAGAAGCACTCCTAGAATGGCAGCTTGGGAAGTTCCACACGCCTCCTCTGTCTTAGTCTGTTCAGGCTGCTGTAACAAAATACGACTGACTGGGTAGCTTTAAAACAACAGAAATTTATTGCTCGTAGTTGGAAAGGCTGAAGTCTAAGATTGTGCTGTCAGTATAGTCATGAGGGACCTCTACCAGGTCCCAGACTTCTTGTTGTACCCTCACATGGTGTGGGGGGCTTGCTGAAGGGTATCTCTGGGGCTCCTTTCATAGAGCAGTCATCTCATCCCCCAGGGCTCCGCCCAGTCACCTCCCAAAGGCCCCACCTACTAACAACACTGTGTTTGGGAGATAAGATTCAGTGTATATAGATTTGGAGGAGACAGATTCAGCTCATAGCACTCTCGCCAGGTGAATAACCATTACCGGTGAAATTTATAAACACAGTAATCTAAAGTCTCTGGGAATTTTTCTAAAGGCATACAGCAAATGGAGAAACATTTGTTCACGAAAACCTACTAAATCTCAGTAAGCCAGTGGTATTTGAGTCACAACCTACTCCTTACCTGGCTCTCTCCACCCTGTCCATCCACCAGCACAGTGTGAAAGAAGTTCTACTGTGGGCAGATGTTGCCGGGAAGACAGGGCTCACTCTCACCCCATTTTCAGTCTAGGGATATAGTTACCCCTTGGGAGCAGCAGCTTGTCAGCAGTTCGTGTCCCCCAAACCCAGAGGTCTGGGCCTCCCCCACACTCATAAGGTGCAAAATCTACCCTAGACATAGCAGGCCAATAATACTTGGCCCAGGTCACCCTGACCCTAGCTCACTTGTAGGGTGGAGGCTCTGTGGTTGAAGAAGTAAGGCAAGAAAACCAGAGATTGCCACTATGCTCAGAGTTGTGCTCACGGAGCAAGGATACCGCTCCAAGGGCAGTGGGCCATTGTCCCCGGCCCCAGCTCCAGAGCAGCAATGCAGAAGTTCTGCTCAGTGGGGAGGCAGGCTGTAGGAACGGAGAGCTGAGCTCCATTTATCTCCCTAAAAAGTCTGACTTTACTTGCAACAGAGAGTGGAAAAGTTCAAGCTCAAAAGCATTTTGATAGACAGGAAAGATTTTGTTGTGAAGCAGTTAGAGAAGATGTGTAGCGTTGGAATAGCAGTGAGCAAAATGGTGGATCAGTTAGAAGTTCAGTAAAGAGACTCAAGGAAGACAGGGAGACAGGTCAGAACTGTCGTGGGCTTGAAACAAGCTTCAAAGACTGGCTTCAGCAACTTGCCTCAGCAAAAGGCCTGACTTTAATCTGATCAAATTGTGGAGCAATATACACTCAAAAGCAATGCAGAAAATTCTATGTTGTCATAAATGCCCAGTTTCAGCAAAAAATTTGCAAGATATGCACAGAAATGTGAAAGTGTAATTTATACACAGGAATAAAAGCAGACAAAAGAAACTGCCTTTGAGGACAGCCAGATGTTGACTGGATAGAAACTTAAAAATAATCATTACAAATGTGTTAAACTAACAAAAGGATATAACATTTAAAGAATCAAAGGAAGGTATGATGGCAGTGTCACATTAAATAGAAAATATCAATAGAGGTAGAAATTATTTAAAAGAACCAAATGAAAAGTTTGGAGTTGAAAAGCAAAATAAACAAAACGAAAAATTTACTAGAGGGGCGCAAAAGCAGATTTCAGCTGGCAGAAGACAGAATCAGCCAACAGAGAGAAAAAGAGGAAGAGAAAAATATAAACGGAGCCTCTGAGAAATATGAGCCACCATTATGCTTAATGGTAACATCAGATGAAGGAAAGAGAAGGGACAAGAAAAAGTATCTGAAGAAATGCGACCACCCATCAATCTATATGCTATACAAATATAAAGATATACTATGCAAATAACAAACACAAGAGAGCTGCAGGGGCTATGCTAATAATAAACAAAATGAACTTTTAAAAATGTTACTAGAGATCAAATAAAACATATTATAATAGAAAGGTCAATCCAATCAGAAGATATAACCATTATAAACATATAATGAGTTGGGCAGAGCCTCAGAATACATTCCCCAAAACGTTTTTTATAACATTAGTCTATACATTCAAGAAGCTCACCAAAGTCAGTCCAGAGAAGATAAAACACAAAGAAATTCACCTTCAGATGTATCATAGTCAAAATGTTGAAAGAGAAAATTTTGAAAGCAGCAAAAGAGAAATAATTCCTTGCACACAAGGGAACCCCAATAAGTTTAAAAACTGACTTCCAGTCAGAAACAATGGTGACCACAAAGGAGTGGGATGGCCATATTCAAAGTGCTGAATAAAGAAGCTGTCAGCTAAAAATATTACATCCGGCAAAACTATGTTTCAAAATCAATGGAGAAACTAAGACATTACAAGGCAAACAGAAACTTCTAGCAGACCCAGTGAACAAGAAATTGTGAAGGAAGTTCTTCGAACTATCAGCAAATGGCACCATACAGTAGTTCAATTCACAAGAGAAAACAAAGAGCTCTGATGAAAATAATTTCATATGTAATTATAAAATACCATATTAATGCACATTTGTCCTTTCTTCTCTTAACTGACTTAAAAACAATTACTGATATACAGGATAGGGCAAAAGTACATTTACAGTTCTGAGTACATGAAACACAGAGTTTATTCTCATATTATCACTTACTAATTATTCTATTATTTTCCACACAAACAACTGTAAACCTACTTTTACCCCATCCTGTATATATCTAAACATATGTGAAGATATAAATTATATATATATATCTAACCATGTATCTATTACATGTTGTATATCTAAACATACATAACACATATATCATACGTGCGTGTTTGTGTTCTTGGACCTCTAATCTACAGAAAGAGCCGTGTACAGCAGGAGGCGGGGACAAAGCTGCACACTTCCCAGTAACAGTGGGCGGGACAAGGGAGCACGGAGAGGACACCAGGTGGCAATTTGAATTCACAGAAAGAAAGAAAACAAAATTCTTAAATAAAGGGATTAATACAACAAACTCCATAAAAGTACTTGCTCTTCTCTATTCTCTCAGCTTCACTAAAATACACAGAACTATAAAAAGTCATAATTATAACAATGTACTGATGGGCATGGGCATGCAGCATAAACATTATACATCTACATATACATGTAACAACAGCACAAAACACAGTGAGTAGGGACTAGAATTGTACAGGTGCAACATTTCTACATTTTGCTGGAACTGAGATACTATAAATCTGAAGTAGAGTCTGGTAAAATCTATAATGGAGACCTAGAGAAGCTATTAAGAAGCTGTCTCAAAAAATATAGATTAAAAAAAATCAGTAAAAGAATTAACATAGCACAATAAAAATGTTTGCTTAATGAAAAAGAAAGCAGTAAAGAAGAAAGGAAGAAAAATGATATGAGACATAGAAACCAAAATATTAGACATAAACTCTATCAATAAGCGTACCATGTGTGAAAGGATTAAACAGTCCAATTAAAAGAGAGAAAGACTGCATAAAAAACAAGACCTAACTGTACGCTGACTAAAGGAGCTACATTTTAGACCCAAAGGTACAGACAGGTTTAAAGTAAAAAGAGGAAAAAGATATACCGCGCAAAGAGCAACCACAAGAGCACGGCAATGGCTGTACTAATAACAAACATACTTTAAAGCAAAGTGCTACATATTATAATGGAACTTATTATAATGAAAAGGTCAATCCAACAAGAAGATATAACCATTATAAATATATAATGAACCTAACAGAGGATCATAACACATGAAGCAAAAATTGACAAAACTAAAGAAAAAAATACACAATTCAACAATAATTATCGGAGACTTCAATATTTCTCTTTCAATAAAAGGGAAAAATGAGAAGATGCGCAAGGATATAGAAGACTTGAAAAACATTATAAACCAAACAGACCTAACAGACAGGCACAGAGAGGTGTTCAGCAAGCAGAATACATCTTCTCAAATGCACATTCCCCCGTTCTCAAATGGAAAATACCCCAGGATAAACCATTTGGTAGGCCGTAAAGCAAGCTACATTAAACTTTAAATAATTGAAATCCTATAAAGCACATTTCTGACTACTAGGGAATTAAATTAGAAATTAATAACAGAAGGAAAGTTGGAAAATTCTCAAATAACTGAAAAATAAACAACACACTCTTAAATCACCAATGGGTCAAAAACGTCATAAGAGAAACTGAAAGCACTTTGAGACAGATGAGAACAGAAACACAACACACCAAAACTTACGGGATGAACAGCTAAAGCAGAGCTTGGAAGGAAGTTATGACTGTAAATGCTTATGTTAATTTAAATTTTTTCTCTAATTCTCCACCTCGAAAAACAGAAAAAGAAGAACAAAGTAAACCCAAAGCGAGCAGAAACAAGGATGTATAAGGATTAGAGTAGAAATAAATAGGAGTAGAAAAAACAATAGAGAAAATCAGTGAAAGCAAAAGATGGTCCTTTGAAAGCTCGACATTCACAAATCTTTAGCCAGGTGAACTAAGCAGAAAGGAGGGGAAAAAACTTGAACTACTTAAGTCAGAAGTAAAAGAAATAACATCGCCGATGCCATTGCCAAAATAAAAAGAAGTATAAATGAGTACTATGAACAACCACACGCCAACAAATTACGTAATTTAGATGAAATAGGCAAATTTCTATAAAATTGATGCAAGAAGAAACAGTAAATATGAATAGGCCTATATAAAGAAAAGCTCAGGGATATTAGTGGAATGAACATAAAGCTGGGCCAGGTGGATCAGGCCGACTTTATTAATTTAGGACCACTAAGCAGAGATTCTGAACTTGACGTTGTAGCTCGAGGGGTTAGAAAGCATTCTCAGTTAGTTTGGTCCGTTGGACCAAAAGGGGATGCACACTAAGTGAAGGTGAAACATTGAGGGAAATTAGCCTGTTAGAGTGGGTTTGTCATGTAGGACCTGCCCACCCATGCCAGGAGGACCCAAAGGACGCACTTCTCACAACTGGGAAAAATACATGTGTGAGGGGAGCTCCAGGGTCCTTGAATAGCCCTGTGGCTCCTCTTTTCTGTAGTGAGAAGTTACAGTGAAAGCTAGGGCCACTGAACTGGGATCCTTCATCGCAGGAGGGCTAATTGCGTCTTGGAATGGCAGGGGCCAAATAATGGTCCTCACCGGTCAAAGACAGAGGGTGGCGGAGCCAAACACATCACCAGGACAATCTCATTCACAGACGCCTTTGGCTCTGGCTAGTGGATCATGGTGCTCCTGGAAGAGAAGCAGATGAGCTGTCTGTTTGGTTCTTTTGAAGATTTTCATTTATTTGTTTTTAAAGAGTGGAGAAAGGAGGGAGAAAGAGAGGGGAAAAAGATGTGAGGGAGATACATCCATCAGTTGTCTCTCACACACACCCCCAGCCAGGGACCTGGCCTGCAACCCAGGCACATGCCCTGACCAGGAATTGAACCAGCAACAATTTGGTTCACAGGATGACACTCAGCCCACTGAACCACACCAGTCAGGGCTAACATGGGCAGTCTATTAAACTCCTACTTAATCTATATAAGCAGAAGAGTCCTAGGTCAAGTAAGCAAAAATATCAATTGAATCACCAACACAAAGAGTCATGGCTCCTTAACTGTGTTCCCGACTGAGCCAGTCGGCAGACCCCCTGAGGAAGGACCCCAGTACACTACCCAAACTGTATACTGTTAATTTTTCTCCTGGCTTTCCCCCAAGGCACCCACAGTCTTTCACCCATGTAACCCTGCCTTGGGGAAAGGAAAATAATCAGACTCGGGAAATTCCTGGCCCCTGCCATTCCAAAACGCAATTGGCCCTCCTGCAATGAAGGATCCCAGTTCGGTGGCCCCAGTTTTCACTGTAACTTCTCACTACAGAAAAGCGGAGCCACAGGGCTATTCAAGGACCCTGGAGCTCCCCTCACACATGTATCTTTCCCACTTGTGACAAGTGTGTGGTCAGCGCGGCTGCGCGGCGAGGCCCGACGGCCCGGTCCGGCGCGCTGCGCGGCGGCCGGCGGCGGCACCATCCACGGCGGGCTCGGGAGACGGAGGCCGGGCTCAGCGCGGGCTCCCCGGCATGCCCCGGCCGGCCGCCGCCTCAGAGCCGGGCCGCGTACGCAGGGTGGCTCCGCAAGCGCCGGGATGCGGGCCGGGCCTTCCCTCGCACCACGGTGCTCCGATGCACCGCGCGCCCGGGCACCTCCGCCCCGTGCCCCGCGCCCCCAACAGAGCTCGCGTTCCCTGCCGCCCGGCCGTCGCGGGCCCATGGACGCGGCCTCCTGGGCCCGCTGCCTACCTGCGCTCGGGCCCGCCTCTCAGGTGCCGGGCCGCTTCGGGTCCCTGCGGTCGCAGCAGATGCTACTGGAGCCTCTACGCACTCCCGGGGCGGGGCAGTCTGGTGGGCGGGCGCAGGGGAGGAGGAAGCCAGAGGGGCAGTGATCGGCGGCCCTGTCGGCCAATGGCAGCGCCGATCTTCGCCTACCAAAGGAAGCCCTCGGCCAGTGGCAGCCAGGGGCGGGGACAAAGGGCAGGGCGTAAGGTCACTTGGGGACGGTGGGGCGCGGGGATGGGGCCTTCAGGTTGGGTGGGCTGGTGTGGGGCCAGCAGAGTACTTCCAGCTGCGACGGTGGCGGAGGCGGTCGGTGTCAGCGCCCGGAGCGGCGGCGCCCGCGGTGCGAGAGCGGGGACGGCGGCGCCGGGAGCGGGAGCTGGGGCGGCGGCGGAGGTGCTATCGACCACCGCCTCTCCGGCCGCCCCCGCTCCCATCGCCTCCGCCGCCGCCGCCGCCGCCGCTCCGGCCGCTGCCACCGATAACACCTCCGCCGGCCGTCCCCGCTCCCACCGCCCCTCCGACGGCCTCTCCTACCTCTGCCGCCACAGGGGCCGAGGTCGGCGGCGCCTGGAGCGGGGGTAGCGGCTGTGGGACCGTGGCCGGCGGTGGCGAGAACGGGGGCTGCGGCAGTGGAATCGGGGCCGGCGTCCGCGGGAGCGGCGGGAGCTGGAGCTGGGGTGACGGCGGAGGTGCTATCGGCGGGAGGGCCCGGAGCGGGAGCGGCGGTGGCCGATAGCACCACCGCCGACGCCCCGGGTCCTGCCGCCGCCCCAGCTCACACCGCCGCCCCGGCTCCCGCCGCCGCTCGCGCCGCCGCCTCCGGCCCTGGTCCCACCGCCGTCGCCCCCACTCCCGCCGCCGCGGCCCCCCGACCCCATCCTAGCGCCGCCGCCACGTGTCCCAGCGCCGCCGCTCCGGGCCCTCCCGCCGATAGCACCTCCGCCGCCGCTACCGGGTCCCGCCGCCGCCGCCCTCCGGGTCCCGCCGCCGCCGCCCCCGGGTCCCACCGCGACCGCCCCACCGATCCATCGCCGCCGCCCCCGCCCCCGCCGACCCTCAGACGGCCTCTCCGACCTCTGCCGCCGCTGGGACCGGGGGCGGCGGCGACGGTTGGACCCGGGTCGGCGGCGGTGGGACCCGGGGCGGCGGCGGTGGGACGGAGGCCGGAGGCGGCGGCGCGAGCGGCGGCGGTAGCTGGGGCGTCGGCAGGACCTGTGGCGTCGGCGGAGGTGCTATCGGCCATCGCCTCTCCCGCCGCCCCCGCTCCCGCCTCCTCCGCCACCGCTCCGGGCCCTCCCGCCGATAGCACCTCCGCCGCCGTCCCCGCTTCTTTCAAAGACGCCGCCGCTGATCCGACAGGCGGGGCCACCGACCCTGCCCCGGCCGCCGCCGGCCCTCCGACGGCCTCTCCTACCTCCCCTGCCACTGGGACCGCCGCCACCGCTACCACTCCAGCCGCTGCCACCCACCGCTCCTGCCGCTCCCGCGGCTCTCGCCGCCGACCCCGCTGCCGCTCCCGGTACCACCGCCGCCGCCCCCAATACCGCCGCCGCGGACCCCGGTCCCAAAGACCCCGCCCCCGCTCCAGCCGCCGCCGGCCCCGGTCCCCGCGGCAGCAGAGGTAGGAGAGGCCGTCGGAGGCCGGTGCGGGGTCGGTGGCCCCGCCTGTCGGATCAGCGGCGGCGTCTTTGACAGAAGCGGGGACGGCGGCGGAGGTTCTATTGGCGGGAGGGCCCGGAGCGGCGGCGGAGGAGGCGGGAGCGGGGGCGGCGGGAGAGTCGGTCGCCGATAGCACCTTCGCCGACGCCCCAACTCCCGCTCCCGCCGCTCCCGGCCCCGGTCTCACTGCAGCAACCCCCGCTCTCGACACCGCCGGCCGCTGTACCACCGCCGGCGCCCCCACTGGAGGCGCTCCCGCCACCGCCGGCCCCGGTCCCACCGCCTCCGCCCCCGCTCCAACCGCCCCTCCGACGGCCTCTCCTACCTCCGCCGCCGCTGGGGCCGTCTCCGCAACCGCTCCCGCTCCGGCCGCTGCCACCGACCGCCTCCGCCACCGTCGCAGCTGGGAGTACTCTGCTGGCCCCACACCAGCCCACCCAACCTGAAGGCCCCATCCCCGCGCCCCACCGTCCCCAAGTGACCTTACGCCCTGCCCTTTGTCCCCGCCCCTGGCTGCCACTGGCCGAGGGCTTCCTTTGGTAGGCGAAGATCGGCGCTGCCATTGGCCGACAGGGCCGCCGATCACTGCCCCTCTGGCTTCCTCCTCCCCTGCGCCCGCCCACCAGACTGCCCCGCCCCGGGAGTGCGTAGAGGCTCCAGTAGCATCTGCTGCGACCGCAGGGACCCGAAGCGGCCCGGCACCTGAGAGGCGGGCCCGAGCGCAGGTAGGCAGCGGGCCCAGGAGGCCGCGTCCATGGGCCCGCGACGGCCGGGCGGCAGGGAACGCGAGCTCTGTTGGGGGCGCGGGGCACGGGGCGGAGGTGCCCGGGCGCGCGGTGCATCGGAGCACCGTGGTGCGAGGGAAGGCCCGGCCCGCATCCCGGCGCTTGCGGAGCCACCCTGCGTACGCGGCCCGGCTCTGAGGCGGCGGCCGGCCGGGGCATGCCGGGGAGCCCGCGCTGAGCCCGGCCTCCGTCTCCCGAGCCCGCCGTGGATGGTGCCGCCGCCGGCCGCCGCGCAGCGCGCCGGACCGGGCCGTCGGGCCTCGCCGCGCAGCCGCGCTGACCACACACTTGTCACAAGTGGGAAAGATACATGTGTGAGGGGAGCTCCAGGGTCCTTGAATAGCCCTGTGGCTCCGCTTTTCTGTAGTGAGAAGTTACAGTGAAAACTGGGGCCACCGAACTGGGATCCTTCATTGCAGGAGGGCCAATTGCGTTTTGGAATGGCAGGGGCCAGGAATTTCCCGAGTCTGATTATTTTCCTTTCCCCAAGGCAGGGTTACATGGGTGAAAGACTGTGGGTGCCTTGGGGGAAAGCCAGGAGAAAAATTAACAGTATACAGTTTGGGTAGTGTACTGGGGTCCTTCCTCAGGGGGTCTGCCGACTGGCTCAGTCGGGAACACAGTTAAGGAGCCATGACTCTTTGTGTTGGTGATTCAATTGATATTTTTGCTTACTTGACCTAGGACTCTTCTGCTTATATAGATTAAGTAGGAGTTTAATAGACTGCCCATGTTAGCCCTGACTGGTGTGGTTCAGTGGGCTGAGTGTCATCCTGTGAACCAAATTGTTGCTGGTTCAATTCCTGGTCAGGGCATGTGCCTGGGTTGCAGGCCAGGTCCCTGGCTGGGGGTGTGTGTGAGAGACAACTGATGGATGTATCTCCCTCACATCTTTTTCCCCTCTCTTTCTCCCTCCTTTCTCCACTCTTTAAAAACAAATAAATGAAAATCTTCAAAAGAACCAAACAGACAGCTCATCTGCTTCTCTTCCAGGAGCACCATGATCCACTAGCCAGAGCCAAAGGCGTCTGTGAATGAGATTGTCCTGGTGATGTGTTTGGCTCCGCCACCCTCTGTCTTTGACCGGTGAGGACCATTATTTGGCCCCTGCCATTCCAAGACGCAATTAGCCCTCCTGCGATGAAGGATCCCAGTTCAGTGGCCCTAGCTTTCACTGTAACTTCTCACTACAGAAAAGAGGAGCCACAGGGCTATTCAAGGACCCTGGAGCTCCCCTCACACATGTATTTTTCCCAGTTGTGAGAAGTGCGTCCTTTGGGTCCTCCTGGCATGGGTGGGCAGGTCCTACATGACAAACCCACTCTAACAGGCTAATTTCCCTCAATGTTTCACCTTCACTTAGTGTGCATCCCCTTTTGGTCCAACGGACCAAACTAACTGAGAATGCTTTCTAACCCCTTTAGCTACAACGTCAGGTCCAGAATCTCTGCTTAGTGGTCCTAAATTAATAAAGTCGGCCTGATCCACCTGTAACAAAGAAGAGGCCTGGCCCTGTCACTGGCTGACCTTGAACTGCCCCTCCGGGCCTCGGTTTGCTCATCTGTAAAAGGGGAAGGGAAGGGGAAGAGGTGGGGAGCCAGAATGAGCTTTACGTCAGCTCCAGCTCTAACACTGCTCTTTCTTTTTTTGGCTCCTCTCCCTGCTGACTTTACTCTGCCTTAAGGGATCCCACTTCCTCCCATCTCTTACCCCAAAGGACCCTCCCAGAAGGGTGGTAGGGATGGGGAACAATTGAGACGCTGAGGATTGGAACATAGAGGGCCTACTGGCGGTTCCAGGCCCCAGATCATCACTAGATCTCCAGCAGCAGCCATGTGGAAGGGGGACCAGAGCTCCCCAGGGGAAGGGCTGGGGGAAGGAGGGGGCAGGAGAGAATGCGTAACAAGTGAGTTTGGAAATCAAGTGAGATCTGAGCTCCCCCCCCCCTTGAATCCCTCTACACTCTTGCTTTTAAAATTCTTATTTTCTAAGGAGAAAGAAAATGCTAAATTGCACCCCCTTTCACAAAGGAATGGGAGCCTTAGTGAGTCACTCCGGAGGTGAACGCCACCTCCAGGGCTCTGCGTCTGCCCGCGCAGGCCCGCACAGCTGTGTGGCCACCAGCCCCCGTGGAGATCATGTGCGAAGAGGGAGGAGGAGTGGGGGAGCCTCCTGCCCGTCAGTGGCTCTGGGGTGGGGGAGCTGGGTCCTCGCAGAGGGGCCCACTCTGCTTCCTCCAGGCTCTGTCCAGGGCTGCATCTGTAAGGTTCACTTGGAGATGGGGCCATGGCCCAGGCATGTGGCCCCCAGAGGGCTTGGTTCAAGATGGGGTGGCATGTAGGGGCTTGGGCCGTAGTCTGTCTTTGGGGTGAATTCAGGACAGTGAGGGGAGGTTTTGTGGCTCTGGGGAGTGAGGTCAGTGTGTGCGGCCAGGACTGGCAGGGAGCAGGCGCCTTTGCACCTGAAAACCAGAGTTCTTGAGTGTCAAGCTGGTCTCTCCAAGCGTCCTGGTGAGGCTCCTCTCCAGGACTGGCGTGCCGGGGGGCTCAGAGCTGCAGCTCTGTCCACGGAAGGTGCCTGCGGTGGGGGGGGTGTGAGGGCTTCTCCTCTGTGAGGGTCAGCCTGTTTGTGTGCAGACCTGGGGCAGGGGAGGCCAGCGAAGAGGCGTTTCTCCTTCCCAGATGACCTGCTATTCTGGAGGGAGGGGCAGTAGCCAACTGTTAGCTGGGGATGGCGAACAAGGGTTGAAAGGAAAAATAGAAACGCGTCGGGCTGTGTCTGGGAGGGGCGCCGAGTTCTGGTGGATGGAGAGGCCTCTTCTGAGCCGTCTGCTGCTGATAGCATGTTTGCTTGGCTCTCAGTGTTTGCCGAGCGCATCATGCCCTGCGCCCCTGACCTCCTCTCCTGGGGAGGGACCTAGGTGTGCGGCTGTGGACTGTGAGCTCTCAGGGGCTGGGCTGTTCTGGCAGTCTGCCTTTGCGAGGCGTGGGGCATCTGGGGCCGCCCATCACTCACCCACCTCTGACCTTTTCTGGACTGCTCCAGAATGGTTCCGATCACTACCCTCCTGATCAGAACTCCCTGGGGCCTCCCTTGGCCTGTGGCTTCCTTCTCCTTTCCCCACCCCCACCTGCCGCCTCCTGCCTCCCTTGGGGCTGGTCCCAGCTGAGCAACCCTGGAATCATCCCTAGTGGTTAAAAAAAAAAGCTATTTTCAGCTTTCCCATAGTTGCCCAGTGTGGGGGGTGGTGGTGGTGTTTACCCCGTTTGCTGCCTGCTTGTTTCCGTTGCACAGTGTGACCTGAAGCAGTCGTGAGAGCAGGTCCCGGCCCTGATCCTTGGTGCTGGGGCTTGGCACCAAATGGGGAGCCTGGGGACAGAGGCCACCTGAGCCACATCTTTGCTTAACAGCAGCAGCCTGGAGTGGCAGGTGGTAGGAACGATCCCAGGGGAGTCATCGGAGACCCCGCTGGGGGAGGGGCTGCTTTCCTGCTGCTTGCTTACCAGAGAGCTGGCCAGTCATTGAGGTAGGGGGTCTCTGAAAGCGCCCCCAGCACCCTCCATTGAGTCTGTGGCCCCAACGGGGCCTCCCTATTGGGTGCCTCGGTCCCTAGCCTCTGATCTCCATGTCCCACAAGGGGTCCTGGAATGATGGGAGGGGGTGCCCTTCTGTGTAGGCAGAGGGGGCCCTCTGTCCCCTCTTTTGGGGCTCCCCCTGCTCCCGGCTGCCCTCCTGAGGAGCCTGCAGGTGGCAGAGCCATCAGTAGCAGATGCTATGGGAGCTCCCTTTAGAGGGAGGAGAAAGTTCCCTCCTTATGGAGCAAGAGTCTGGAGGGCCGGGGGTAGAGGGGTGGCATCTGGGGCTCAGGAGAACTGTTCCAATAACTCAGAACTGTTAGGAGCCAAGTTGGCAGAGCAAATGAAAGTATGATAGCCAAAGCTATTAATCACTAATTAGTTCCTAAATCAGGGAATTAATGGGCATTTAAATGGCATATTTATGAGATACCAGCAGGTCTCCAAAAAGCACATTTTTCCCAAAGCAACTGATTTGGCCAGCTGTGTGCTGCTGGGAGCCCAGGATTCTAATCCCACTCCACCCCTCCCCTAAGGGACCTGACAGGGGGCCAGTCAGCTTCCTCCTGGAGCTTCCCTCTTCTCACCTGCAAACAGAGTCAGGCCCTTCCTCACTGACCTCACTAGGCCCTTGTGAAGACATTAAGGAGTGAAGGCCATGCGAATCCCTGGCAGTGGTGGGAAATGCTGTACAGAATTTAGTGTGAGCCCTGAAAACATCCTTGGAGTTACGAAATCTGGCCCCCCTGTGCTGTTCATAGCCAAGGGGGCCAGGATGAAGCTGGTGGCTGCAGTCACTGCTTGGTGGTTGTCGAATGTGTGGCTGGGGCTGTGACTGAGTAAAGGCTCAATTTGTGGCTTCCTAGCTCGGTTTGAGATTGGGCTCGCAGCCTGGTCTGCAGCTGGGTCTCAGCTTGTTCTCAGATCGTGGTCGGGACTTGATCTGTGGCGAGCTCAAGGTTCAGGCTGCGGCTGAAGTCCAGGTTGGGGCTGTGGGTAACCTCAGGATAACCTGCAGCCTGGGGACACAGCCGCAATCCTTGAGTACCAGGCCTGGACCGACGGAGCAGCCCGGTCGCCGCAGAAGCAGGATTCCTTTCGAGTCCTTCAGGATCTGGGCTCCTGTACCCCAGCAGACAGGTCCTTCTCGGACTCCTGGCATGTCCCCTGAAACAGCTGAGCAAACACGCTCATCAGTGGCGCACACAGCAGTTTGGGAGATAGTTAGGACGTGTTTCTCTAGCAACCAACCCCCAACCCGCACTGGTTTCCTTCAGTAATGCCTTTTTCTGGAAGCAGCATCTCTCCGGGCCTCTTCTCCCTCCCTGGGTTGGCCCCACAGCCCCTCTAAGTCTGAGCATGGGCTGGTTGGCCCTGGCTCGGTCTGGTCCCCACACTCATCCTGACCCAGAGAGGAGGCCGAGGACCTGCTCTATGGGACACTTCCTCGAGGGGGCCCTCCTGGATCTACCCTGCGCTCGGCCATGCTGAGCATAACAAGAGCCTTCTCTGTGCCTATCCCTGGACCAGTTAAGGCTATGAGCCTGGAAAAGATGCCTGCCAGCTCCCTGCCTGTCTTGGGGGTGCAGGCAGCCCCATGGGGCAGGCAGGCTTGGACCCGGTGGGCACAGGCAAAGGATGTTTTGGGACGTAGCTCCAGGCACATAGGACAGAGCCCTAGGAAGTTATGCTGGGGAGATGAGAGAGGGACTGGCCACGCAGCAGGAGCAACCTGTGGGCACTGGGGGACAGGCACCCCCAGCCTCAGAAGGAGGAGGCGGTTCCAGTTTTGCCCTCTGGCCTCCCATTCCAGGGGCCTGAGGAGGAAAGGGGAGCTTCTGCCTAGGAAAGGAGTAAAGAAAGGCCTGTGGATAATCATGATAACTTATGTTCCTTAACAGACCCTCTTACAGCACTGAGTGCCAGGCATTATGCTAAACCTTTTTCAAATATTCACTCATTTAATCCTCATAACAACCCTGTGCAAGGACTATGTAAGGACCATTACTCCCCTTTTACAGAGGGGGGAACTGAGGCACAGCATGGTGCAGAGTGACATTTACTACAATCATCGGTTGTTAAGTGGCAGAGCTGGGGTGTGAGCTAGCCGCAAGTGGGAGTGGGAGTGGGACAGTGGTTCCCGTGACAGGGGAGGCCGGCCGGGCTCTTGGAGGGGCTGCGGAGAGGAGGACGGCCCTGAGGGGCCCTCTGCCTGCGGAGCCTCACACGGACGCCACCATCTCATGTGCTGCATCCTGCACTTGGGCCTCTGGGACACCAGGCCAGACCTGAGACGCAGTGAAGGGTGATCTAAGAGTGTGCTGTGAGGCTGTGTGTGTGTGTGAGGCTGTGTGTGTGTGTGTGAGGCTGTGCGTGTATGTGAGGCTGTGTGTGAGTCTGCGCGTGTGACGCTGTGTGTGTGGCGGTGTGTGTGTGTGCGCGCGTGTGAGGCTGTGTATGTGAGGCTGTGTGTGTGTGTGTGAGGCTGTGTGTGTGGCTGTGTGTGTGTGAGGTTGTGTGTATTTGTATGTGAGGCTGCACGCGTGTGTGTGTGTGTGTGAGGCTGTGTGTATGTGAGGCTGCGCGTGTGTGTGTGAGGCTGTGTGTGTATGTGAGGCTGTGTGTGAGTCTGCGCGTGTGACGCTGTGTGTTTGTGTGTGCGCGTGTGAGGCTGTGTGTATGTGAGGCTGTGTGTGTGTGTGTGCAAGGCCGTGTGTGTGTGTGAGGCTGTGTGTGAGTCTGCGCGTGTGACGCTGTGTGTGTGGCGGTGTGTGTGTGTGCGCGCGTGTGAGGCTGTGTATGTGAGGCTGTGTGTGTGTGTGTGAGGCTGTGTGTGTGGCTGTGTGTGTGTGAGGTTGTGTATTTGTATGTGAGGCTGCACGTGTGTGTGTGTGTGTGTGTGTGTGTGTGTGTGAGGCTGTGTGTATGTGAGGCTGCGCGTGTGTGTGTGAGGCTGTGTGTGTATGTGAGGCTGTGTGTGAGTCTGCGCGTGTGACGCTGTGTGTGTGTGTGTGCGCGTGTGAGGCTGTGTGTATGTGAGGCTGTGTGTGTGTGTGTGCAAGGCCGTGTGTGTGTGTGAGGCTGTGTGTGTGTGAGGCTGCACGCGTGTGTGTGTGTGTGAGGCTGTATTTGAGGTTGCATGCGTGTGTGTGTGGCTGTGTGTGTGTGTTAGGCTGTGTGTGTGTATGCAAGGCCGTGTGTGTGTGTGTGTGTGTGTGAGGCTGTGTGTGTGTATGGGAGGCTGTATTGTGTGAGGTTGTGTGTGTATGCAAGGCCGTGTGTGTGTGTGTGTGTGTGAGGCTGTGTGTGTGTATGAGGCTGTGTGTGTATGTGAGGTTGCATGCGTGTGTGTGTGGCTGTGTGTGTGTGTGTGGCTGTGTGTGTGTATGAGGCTGTGTGTGTATGTGAGGTTGCATGTGTGTGTGTGTGGCTGTGTGTGTGTGTGTGGCTGTGTGTGTGTGTGTGGCTGTGTGTGTGTGTGAGGCTGTGCGTGTGTGTGAGGCTGTGTGTGTGTATGAGGCTGTGTGTGTGTGTGTGAGGCTGCGTGTGTGTGTGTGAGGCTGTGTATGAGTGAGGTTATGTGAGTGTGAGGCTGTGTGTGTGTGTATGAGGCTGTGTGTGTATGTGAGGCTGCGTGTGTGTGTGTGAGGCTGTGTATGAGTGAGGTTATGTGAGTGTGAGGCTGTGTGTGTATGAGACTGTATGTGAGGCTGGTGACAGCGACAGCGACAGGGAAGATGTGGGCCCACCTGGATGAGCCTACACCAAGCAGCCCAGGCTCTTCTCCCTCAGCCCTGTCGCCTCTGAGGCACTGACCGCTGGACTCCAGCAGGCCTGCCAGGCCAGTGTTTCAGAGTCAGCCTCAGGCAGGGCTGTGGCCGTCATCATGGGGGGCAGGCCCAGCATGGGACACCAGGCCTGGCCCATTCAGAGGCACCCTGGATCCCTGGAGGCCTGGGAACTGGCAGGTGTTACTTGAGTAGTTCAGGGCTGTGGCTGTCATAGCAGACACCCATGTTCCCTCCCTGGCTCTGATGAGCCAGACAGACTTCTTACCCTGGAGGAGAAAGTTCTAGATCCAGCTTCTCCTGGAAGTGGCCTGATCGCTCTGACCTGTGTCTGTCCTTTCTTCCACCCTGCCCCAGCCTGGCCAACTCTGCTCACCCTTCTTTTGAGGCTCGGCTCGACCCCTCCCCAGGAAGGCCTGCTTCCCCGCACCCCACCTGCGGGGGTCTCTGCCTCAGAGAGGTGCTCTCCACGCCTGTGGGGTGCAGGGTGTGTGTGCCTCTTAGCCTAGGGGTCAGGCTGCCATGTCTTGTCTGGCCTGTGCTCTGTGCAGGGGTGGTGCAGGACAGGGCCCCAAGGCTAGCACCCCAGGGGCAGGGACTGATCCAGTTCAGCTCTGTCCCCAGCTCCTTCCTCTCACACCATCTGGTCCGAGGTCTGGCCCAGGAGAAGTCGGCCAATGCCTGTAGCCCTTTCTCTGCTGTGCCAGGGCCTGTCTTGCTGAGACATGGCATTGCCCTCTGACCGCGTTCCTGAGAGCAAGCTGGTAGCTTCCTTCTGGTGGGGCTCTGCCCTCAGGCTGGGGTCCTGGTCTAGGGTGCCACCGCACCCCCAGCAGGTCCCCCTCCCCCTGCCTGCGCCTGTGTGCCCGGGCGCCAGGGTCGATACGGGCGAGGCAGGCGTGTGCGCTGGAGGGCCTGAGCCAGGGTCTACAGCCGCCCCCAGCTGCCCCACTTGCGGGGAGACCCAGGCCTGTGACCAGGTCCCGGAGAGCACACTGGGCCTGCGGGTGGTGTGCTGATGGGCCGGGGGGGGGGAGGGTGGGCTCCAGCTTGGAGCTCCGAGGGAAGGTGGGGGCACCATGGGCCGGGAAGGATCGTTTATTTCTCTCTGGACTGCTGGGCACGGTCGAGATAGTCCTCTTTCTCTCTCATCCTGGTTTTGAGTTTTAAAAAAGTGTGCTAGTGAAGGTAGGACAGAAGGACAGTCTGCTAGAGGGTGTAGGGGGGCCTCCGAAGATACAGAGGAAACTGCAGCCTTGGGGAGGGCCCGTGGGGGCTACTCGAAGGCCTGCTGGGTGCGGGTGGCGCCAGGGCCCTGCCCAGACCTCGGCCCTGCAGCTGATGAGGCTGCCGCCTCCCGAGTGCTCAGCGTGCTGGGCCCTCTGGTGGGTGATCCTAGTTAGATATCCGAAGGGTGAGTCAAGACTTATGACCCCCACTTTACAGATGAGAACAGCAAGGCTCAGAGAGGCTCATTGGCTTCAGGTCATAGACTAGTAAGTGGTAGCATTAAACCCAGGTTTGTGTTGCTCCAAAGCCCATTTTTCTGCTAAATTTTCACCCATGGCCAGGATCTGGGGTGTGTGTGTGTATGTGTGTGTGTGTGTGTGTGTGTGTGTAAAAGGGGGATGAGGGAGAGAGTACATGGGAACGTGAGCATGCGTGTGTCTCAGGAATGGGCTTTGGAAGGGGATGTGGCGGGTTGGGAATGTGGACACACCTCTAGGTTTTCACACAGTCGCAAGGATACGCACACACTGATTTGCAGACCTGGTGGTTGGATGGTTCTAGAAGTAGGACAGCTGGCTCCCGGGGCTGGGTTCCCCGAGAACAGCCAGGGACAGGCCTCCAGCCCCTTGCCCAGCTGGCCAGCAGCAGGTGGGAGGGCTGTTTTGGCCAAGAGTGAGGAGGACATCTGGGACACCCTGAACAGTGATGCTGAGTACCCAGCATAGTGGTCCTGAGCACAGACCCTGGAGTCAGAAGGATCTGGGTTCAGATCCTGCTTCCATCACGTGAGGACTGGCTTTACAACCTTGAGCAGAAGACTTCCCATCTGTGAGGCTTTATTTCCTTGGGTGTGAGATGGGGATGCATGACATTCTCTCCGTGGGGCTTGGTTAGGATGGCTAATACCTGTGAAGCAACTAGCAGAGTGTATTTACTCATCAGATCATTGTTATTAATTTGCTTGTTTGCCAAAAACACTTGTTGGCTCTGTTCCCCCTGGGCCTGGACAACGGACACAGCAGATGCAGAGAAGGAAGTGGCGTGAGGGACCCAGGGACACGGACAACAGGGCGGGGATCGAGTGCGGGAGGGGTGGGCAGGGGAGAATGGGGGAAATGGGGCAACTGTAATAGAAAAACAATAAAAAAATAGAAAAGGAAATGCAGAGACGTGTAGGGTGGCGACCTGCTTCAAGGTGACTGAGCTTCTGGGCCTGTCCCTTGCTATTTTGGGATCATGGTGCCAACTTTTTTTGACACTCAAGGCTGTGCGCGGCCTTTAGTACAGCTGGCCTGGTCCCCTGCCCCTCAGGAGGCTTCCTGACCCTCTTGGGCATCTGTATGGCATTTCCCACCACTGCCAGGGATTCGCGTAGCCTTCACTCCTTAGTGTTTTCACGACGGCCCAGTGGGGTCAGTGAGGAAGGGCCCTGACCCCTGTTTGCAGGTGAGAAGAGGGAAGCTCCAGGAGGAAGCTGAACTGCCCACTGTCAGGCTCCTTGGGGGTGGGGGAGGAGGAGGGGAGCAAGGGGAGTGGGATTAGAATCCTGGGCTCCCAGCAGCACACAGCTGGCCAAATCAGTTGCTTTGGGAAAAATGTGCTTTTTGAAGACCTGCTGGTATCTCATAAATATGTCATTTAAATGCCCATTAATTCCCTGATTTAGGAACTAATCGGTGATTAATAGCTTTGGCTATTTATTGTATTTTCATTTGCTCTGCCAACTTGGCTTCCAACAGTTCTGAGTTACTTGGAACAATTTTCCTGAGCCCCAGGTGCCTACCCCTCCCCCCCCCCCCCCCCCGTTCCCTCCAGACTCTTGCTCCATAGAGGAGAAAACTCTGCTGCCCCGAGGAGCTGTCTCAGGAAGGTGTGGCGGCTGAAAAGAAACCACAGCTGTAGCAGGGCTCTGAGGGACTGAGCACCAGGAGGGAGAGGGCAGGGACGTGCAGGGCACTGACTGACCCTTGGTCCAGAGGCTGCCTTGGCTTACCTCCTTCACGCCAGGACGCAGTCACAGGCTTGGTTAACAGATGTGTTCCTTTTGGCAGGTGGCCCTACCCCGGGCGGCGGTGCCCCCTGGCACCTTCAAAATGTCCTCAGTGACTCAGTGGAGAGCTCGGATGATGAATTCTTTGATGCAAGAGGTGAGTGAAGCCCACCTTCCCGTCACTGGCTGGCTGATCTGTTTGGAAGCCCCAAGAAAGCATCTCCACTGGGGGCTATTATCTCTCCCCACTCAGACACTGCAGTTCCTTGCACACTTCGTACTTAGCAGTCCGTGGGTTCCCCGAGGGCTAGGATTCTCACCCACTCCCGCACTCTTTGGGGTATTTGCTGAGTCCCTGGTGTATTCCAGGAGCTGTGCGAGGTGCTCACGCCGCCGCAGTAAATGGGTGGGCTTGCTCAGTGCCCTCCTCAGCTTACGTCTGGTGGGAGAGGTGCACGTGAGACAGTTACCCAAAGGGAAACGCAGTCCCAAATGGGGAACAATGTCACTGCGTAGCAAGTGCCAGCTGCTCATAGAACGAGCGAGACCGGGGCACCTGACTTCGGAAGGGTGGGGATGTCATGAACATCCTCTCTGTGGAACAGAGGGAAGGAGTTGGCTCGGTGAGGAGCGGGAGAAAGAGCCTTCTAGACAGGAAACAGGTGTGACGGCGCTGAAGCAGGAAATATGGGGGCAACCCAGGAACAAGGAGGCCCAGGGGGCAGGGAAGAGGAGACATGAGGCTGCCTGGGACCCAGTAAGTGACTCAAAAGATTAGCTCATGGACGGGAGGGGAGCTGTGATGAAAGCAGGGACCAGTTTAGAAAGGCGGTTGCTCAGATGAGAGATGATGGCGGGCAGGGTGTCGCCTCTGCGCCCCAGGGCCGAGTCTGGCCAGCCCACAGGACTCAGCCAGGGGCGCTCTTTAAGCGACCACGGGAGAACAAGCAGCATTGTGAACGTTGGATGTGAGGGCAGCAGACCGGGTGGGCATTTCAGGCAGAGCCATCAGCCTGGGCAAAGGCTCAGAGGGGAGGCCGTGCAGGGCAGGTGTGGGGACCCGCGGGAGGCAGGGTCTGTGTGGAATTGAGGAGAGAGGACCCTCACAGCTGTGCTCCCGTGGGCTGCGTGGGTGTGGGTGAGGAGAACAAGGGCATCCTCTCTGTCCCAGGAGGGTCCCCAGTTCTCACTTGGGTGGCTTGGTCCCCCTCTGGGAAGTCACCCTATTTGGGGGTTAACTTCCTCCCGAGACAGGGCCAACTTTGAAATGCCTGGCAAAATGGGGTCTTGAAAGAGAAAAAGACTCTGCTGGGAAGATATCTGGACCCAGAGCAAACCACCTGGGACATGGGCTCATCCACGCCATGGACTTGTTTGTGACCTTGGGCAAGTCTTTTTACCTTCTCTGGACCTCAGCTTCCCTCTTAGCTCTGTGCCTCCAGGAATGGAGACGACCCAGTTCTGGAGATTTTCGGGAAGTACAGCTGGGGGGTGGGATGCTGTCTGGCTCCAGCCTCCCTCATTCTCAGCTCTGGGCCCAGGAGCCCTCCTAAACCAGCCCATTTGGGGCCCATTTCCTGTCTCCCATTGGAGGCTGCCAGGGCTGAGTTCCTCCACAGCAACGAAGCCAGAGTGTGTGTGACAACAATGGCTTCAATATTTTGATGCTTCTAGCACATTTATTTAAAATATTTGTGCAGTTCATTAAGGCTGCACATTCCCAGAGGACGGTGATGGCCCCCGAGGGAGGACTGTGTGGGCGGCGCCGGTCAGCTCCGCTGCCATGGGGCGGCGCCGGGGTGGGGAGGCCCTGCTCACCTGCCAGCGGCGGTGGACACATGCATCTGCCCTCCTCCCAGCCCAGCACTGCCCCCCGCGGCTCTCTGTCCTCCCCTCCCGTCATCTCCCTGCTCCGTCTGCAGTTCCCAACTGGCCGCATCCCTCTCGCCTCTCCTCTTGGAGGCCCTCCATCTCTGTCTCTTCCTTCCCCTTGTTCTCTCCCCCACCCTCGCCCACCTCCAGCTTTCCTTCTCTTCACTGCCCCAAGATGCCAGGCTCGCCCATCTCTTTCTCAGTCTCCCACCCCTCAGCACTCCCTGCCCGCCTTGTGCCTCTGCTCCCTCCTCCCATCTCACCCCTTCCAGAGCATTGCAGCCCTCAGCCAGGGCAGCTGCTCCCCAGGCTGCTGGAATCCTCTTTAGTTCCGAGTTGCCCACTCCAGACCTCCTGTCTGACCCATGCGGCCTCCCTGGGCAGGGCCTTGGCATGTTTCCTTGGCTCAAGGCAGTAAGAGGTGGAAAAGCCACCTTCCCCGTTCCCAGGAGCTGCAGCAGGCCCCACCCTCTCTCAGCATCCAGACTGGGCCACGGGTGGCTAGCTTCCTGGGCATTCTTGGAAGGGCCACCTCCCTGGCCTCTTTTCTCCAGCCAAGCTGAGCCCTGACCTGACATGGTGGGTGGTCCCTGTCCCCACGTGAGCAAGGCCCTGCACCTTGCTGCCTCTGCGATTCTGGCTCCAGCTGTGATGGAGCTGCACTGGTAGGTGTCAGCACGGAACAGGTCCTGAAACATATGTCCTCCTCCTCGGTGTCGGTGCGCTGATGGGGAAACTGAGGCCAGGCCATGGAAGGGACCTCCCAAGATCACACATCAGGGTGGAAAGGAAAGGCTAGAACTCAGATGTTGAATGTCCAGGTCAGGCCTTTTTCTTTGACTTATTACTGAAATAAAGACTTTCTTCCCTTCCTGTCTTCCTCAAGCTCCAACCTGTTGGCCCCGCACTGGGGTTACCTGGTGAAATGAAAGAGCGCCATGACTCATGATCTAGCAGCAGAGGGGAGACTCTTTGGCCCTGGGGGCTCTGGTTGTATACGTGAGACATGGGAGGGATTGGGGTTAGTCAGGAAAGGAGTACCGAGCCGCCAGGTCTATAACAATCCCCGGGCAGCATGCTGGCTCCTTTGGCCAAGGCAGCAGACCTGGGGCCTCAGGGGTGGCTGATGCCCCTGGTTGGATGCTGCAGGGCGGGCAGTGGGCTCCAGGGTCGAGACCCAGAAGGGGTACCACTCCCTTTCCTGTCAACACAGTGAGGCCATCTGGAGAACCATGGCCTGGTCTACCAAGGTTGGGGGATGAGGGGATGTGCCTCAAACACAGACCATGTCAGAGCTGGGGGGGTGGGGGGGGCTCAGGATTTTTAGTTCAATACCCCATCCCATGTTGCAGGCAGGGAACCTGAGAGCAGTGAGTCAGGAAACTTGCTCAGGGTTACATGGAGTCAGAGAGAACAGGGGCTAGAATCCCAACTCATTCATTCACTCTTTCAAGTGCTTCCTAGGTATCTGCCCATCAAGCATCAGGCAGTATTCTAGGCGCTGGGGCACAGGGGCACACATATCCTGCCCTCGCCCTCATGGAGCCTTCAGTTTAGTGTTATGGATGGTGGGTGGTAAGACGATATCCAAGCATGTGAATTATGTTGATAATTACCATAAATAAAATAACATAAAGGAACAGACATCTCACCAAAGAAGATAGATGAATGACAAAAAATTAAAATAAGGTCAACATCATTAGTCATTAAAAGCAAATAAATGCAATTAAAACTGCAGTGAGCTGCTACCGCACACCTATTAGAACAGCTAATTAAAGCAATCAGAATATAGAGGAATGGAACTTTCAGACTCTGCTGATGGGAATGTACAACAATACAACCATTTTAGAAAGTAGACTGTAGTTTCTTAAAAAGTTAATCAAAGCAGCCCTGGCTGGGCGGCTCAGCTGCTTGGAGCATCGTCCCGTACACCAAAAGGTGATGACTTCAATCCCCGGTCAGGGTAAATTTGGGAGGCCACTGATCGATGTCTCTCTCTTTCTCTAAAAGATCAGTCAATCATATCCTCGGGTGAGGATTTACAAAAAAGAAGTTAATCGAAGTTAAGTAAAACATCAGCCAGCCTGTCCACTCCTAGGTAATTTACCCAAGAGGAAAGAGAGGCTCAGTTCACCTAAGACGTGTCCATGAATGTTTACAGCAGCTTTATTCATGAGAGCCCCAAACTGAAAAGAATTCCAATGTACATCACAGGGTGAATCGATGAATAACTTGTGCTGTGCATTCATGTGATCAGATACTCCTTGGCAATAACAAGGAATGAAGCGCTGACGCAGGTGCCATGTGGATGAATCTCAGAATAAGCGAGCTGGGCAAGAGGAGTCAGATGGAGAAGGAGCACATGTGTGATTCCATTTATACAGAGCTCTAGAAAATGCAAACGAATCTACAGTGACAGGAGCAGGCCATTTGCTGCCTGGGGGCAGAAAGGAGGGATGAAAGGACAGGAGGAAACTTCTGAGGGTCATGAATGCACAGCCACTGACTTGATTGGGGTGATGGCTTCATGGGCGTATACATATGTCAAAACTTATCAAATTGTACGTTCTATTTTTTATTTTATTTTTAGAATTTAGAGATCTAATGGGCTTTCTTGAACAATTCATGAATTGGACAGCATCCCATCTAGTGCATAATAGGGGCTCCCTCAGATTGTGCTTTTTAAATATGTATACTTCATTGAATGTCAATGACATCTCAGTAATACTGTTGAACAAATGGAGGAGCTCCCTCCAATATAACAGAAGGGAATGTGATAGAGTGGCTGGGTGACCGCAGGAGGCCCCCAGATGTGGCCTTGAGCAACGAGCTGAATAACGTGAAATGAACCAAGTGAGCACTGGGGGAACAGTGTTCTGGATGGTGGCGACAGCCAGTGCAAAGCCTTTACCAGAGGAATGAGCAGGAAGGCAGGGGGGCCAAGAGTGAGCCAGGGGGGGCCCGCTTAGTGCAATTGGCCCTCTGCCCCGGTAGAGGGAGGGAGAGCAAGCCCGACCCCCTAGCCTCAGGATGTGCTTTGCTGCCCAGGCTCCTGGGTGGCCCTGGGTACCGCTGCCCTGCAGGAGGCCAGAGACTCTGAATGCAGGGTCGCTGATGCAGGAAGGGCCTGCATGCCTGAGCCTGGAGTAAGCTGCACCCTCACTGGGAGATGGCTGGGTGACAGGTGCACTGGCCGGACACTGGGTAAGGAGAGTTCAGTGACTAAGGAGGGACAGCCAGATGTCACGTGGTTCCTGGTGGTGAAATGCAGAGTTCTAGAGAGAAAATGAAAATCTCCTTTAAAAAAAACCCCCAAAACACGATTCTATTTATTTATTTTTCAAGAGAGGAGAAGGGAGGGAGAAAAAGAAGAAGAGAAACATCAATGTGTGGTTGCCTGTCGCACGCCCCCAGCTGGGGACCCTGTCTGCATCCCAGGCATGTGCTCTGACTAGGAATTGAAGTGGTGATCCTCTGGTTCGCAGGCCAGTACTCAATTCACTGAGCCACACCAGCCAGGGCCCTGCCCCCGCTTTTTTAAGGTAGTAGTTCCAAGCTTTTTCAAATATGAAGCAATCCATTTTTAAATTTTTAAATTCTTGACATTACAGAACTAAACAGGAATTTATTAGCATTCCACTCTTACCTTTTTTATTGACAAACAAATAAAATTCATGGTCCAAAAACCCGAAACAAAACTAAAAACAAGGAAAAGCTTATAAAAGTAAATATGAATCCCAGCATTAACAGCTGAACAGAGAATGTGATTTTTCGCTTCTTAGTGGATGATAAAGTTGTGTAGAAACGGAACACTTACGAATTATTTTAAACCTGGTATCACTGGCTAGTTAGATCGTGGGAAAAGAGCAGAAAGGGGTAGGGGTGGAGCTACCGTGTTCTAGCTGCACTCTCTGCCCTTCTCAGAGGAAACTGTCCTTTGGAGCCACCATCCCAACAAGGGCGCAGGTGGAGGGAGGCTAAAATGACCCCTGTGGCATCAGATGAGTTTACTGGGGCTGTGGTTGGGTAGGTCAAGCATGAGCCACTCATGACCTGTTTCTATAGCGAAATGTATGTCTTACATAGAAAATATCAGGGGAACCCTTAACTTTAACCTTCTACTTAGCTGCAAATCAATAGTCCAGTTAGAGAAATCTTGAAAGTCACCAAGCATATGAGTTCAAACAGAGGTTCGGACTTACCGTGGACGCAGCTGGTGGAAGGCAGTGTTGGTGGGAAATGCCGTGAGCTGGCAGGCAGGACAGCGGAATTCTTGGCCCAGCCCTGCCCCCGAGGCGCTGCGTGACCTGGGCCAGCTGTGAAATGCGGGTGCCCCTTCCTTCACCTTGGTGGCTCCTATCAGCCCTGAACATTCCAGGAGGCTCCTAGGCCTTGTTGGCAATGGTGCCCAGGGCAGGTCCCTTACGTTCATGGGAGATACTTGTTTTCTGTTGCCTTTCCCTGCCGGCATCCTAAACAACAGCCCCTTCTCAACACTGTGAGTATGCACAAGCAGGCCAGGCCCTGACCGTTGCAGGGGGCAATGTTGGCGGGGCTGGGGGTGAGGAAGGAGTGGGGGGCACCAGGGTGTATTTTCAGGACACAGCCAGCCCTGGGTAGCTTGACAGGGAGCAAAGCGTGGGACTCCGTCCCTTGGCGAGGGAGGGGAGTCCTGCTGGGTGGGAAGCTGGCACTTTTTGGCTGTCCTCTGTTCTCTTGCTCTCTCCAAGCTCAGCACCTTCTGACCCTCCCCTCCCCGCGCCTGGCAGGTGGCTGGGGCCCAGGAGCTGGTCTCTGTCCTGCACAGACTCTGCTTCTTGCTCTGACTCCCTGGTTTCCCCCAGCAGCCAGGAGGGGAAGGTGGCACAGGACAAAGCATCCCAGTTTACAGGCGAAGGCACTAAGGCGGGGCCGGCCTCAGAGAGAATGAGGGCACAACACAGCTCTTCTCCAGTCTGGGCTTTTCCTGTGATAACACAGCTGCTGGGACCCCAAAGGTGGGGGAGAGTCGGGGAAAGCAGTGCAGGGCCCCGGGGCGCAGAGGACCCAGGTCTTCCTCAGGGTTGGGCCACTGACTGCTCACTGGCTGTCCTCAGGCAAGTCTTGAGTCTCTGGGCCTCAGGGTCCCTCCCACAAAAGCTGGAATAGTGTTGTTTCTCACCTGTGCAGAGTGGGAGGGTGTCCCTGTGGGAAGCTGGGCGTAGGAGCCCTCACAGAAGCAAACCACAGGTGTGACGCTGCTCCTGACCCCCCTCCCATTGGGTGCGGGGGAGTGGGAGCAAAGGGCATCGATCAGTCCCAGAGGTTTCTGGACGTGGGCTGAGCGGGGACCCTCCACTGTGTGGGGGCGAAAGAATAGTAATATATTTCCTCCTGCCTTCTAACTTCTTCCAGGCTGGACTAATAATCAAATTAACAGGAGAAAAATCAAAGTTTAATAATTTACATAGGCATGATCATCCCATGAAAATTCCAAAGACAGTGAGGCAACACTGGCTATAGAAGACATTTTGGACAAAGGAAAAGGGGGCGGGGGGAGAACAAAGTATTAGATTTCAGAAGTGAGAATGGGCCATTTGCGGGTAGTTGAGGCAGAGTGGAGCACAGGTGACAGTCAAGTCCTTGCTGGGAGGGGGCAGGAACAAAGGGACCCTGGGTATCTGGCTAACAGGCCCCCTGCCTGAAGCCCTCTTGTTTACCCTACTTAATTCACGGTAGGCTAAGGCCACATCCTGAACTCTTCCTGAAGCAGGTCTGTCTGTCTGAATGTCTTAGGCAGGAAAGGTGGGTGGTTCAGAAGTTCTCTCTGAGTTTTGTTTCTTAACTACTTAAAATCAATATTCCAAACAGCAGCTTCACGGTAGCAGAATTTTGGTCCCTTCACCTGCCACGAAGAGAGGGGAGTGGTAGTGGCTGTGGGTGTGGGGATGAGAGGTTTAGCATTCTTGTCTCCCTGAGGCCCCAGAGCAAAGTGGACCCACGTCCTTGGGAACACTGGTGCCGTGGGCTGGATGCAAAGGGTGATGTATGGCATTGGACCTGCTGGTGGCAGGTGGCCACGCTCTCAGCTCCATGAGCTGGAGGGGAAGTCTTCCTACTAGGGAACAAGGAGATTCCCTGCTCTGAAGTCCCGTGGATCCAGCAGGAACTGAGGCCCGGGGCAGGAAGAGAGGCTCTGCTTATGGCACTCGTGGCTGTGCTTAAAGGGGTGTATCCAGGCTTTGGTCAGGGTTGGAGTCAGTCTGGGGTCAAGGCCAGCGTTGTGGTGCTCTGGGTGGGATTCAGCCTGACTTAGTCTGGGCAGGGGCTGCGGCTCAGTCGGGGTGATGTACGTGCAAAAACCATGTCCGCACCAGAGGTCTCAGGGGATGAGTATTCAGAGAACAGTCGCCAGACGTTGAAGAGCAGAATCACTAACCGGGACATTTATCCAAAGAAGCCCTTTGTGGCCTCTGTGGGCCCTGATGGGAGGCACGTACCACAGTGAGGGGAAGTTGAGCGGAGACCTAAAGTCTGGTTTGCCTGAATGACTCCGAAAGGAGAAAGGAGCAATCGTGGGGTGTGTGTGTGTTGCCAGAGTGAGAATCTGAAGGCTGAGTGTTGGGGGGTGGGTGGGCAGAGGAGAGGCCCACAGAAAGTGTGTCTGGGAGGTGGGGGGGGGGAGCAGCTGGAGAGACAAGGATGTGGTGAAGGGATGTTACCCAGCAAAGAGGGGCTTGTTCATGTGGTGCCTTGGTGTAAGACCCAACAATTAGTGTTGGGAAAAACACGTCTTTATTTACAATATTCCAGCCTTGGGGGAGCTGTGAGCACTTCAGCTCAGAGCCCTGGTTGCCCAGGAGACCTAGCACTTCCCTTGCTCCCCAGGCTATAAGCCAAAACCAAGCCCAATAGTTCCCCATCCCCTATCTGTCAGCTGTCTCCTTTAGGATCTGGGGTACGATGTCGTCAGCCTCCATATAACAGTCCAGGAAAGCATGTGCCATGTTACACTGGATCACAGTGAAGTCCAGGAAAGGCACGAGTCCTAAGGGTGTCCTCTTCACATGTCCCAAGTTCCAAGAGTCCAGATCGAGTCCAGGTCTGCAAGGCAGAGTCCTTGGTGGCTTTGGAGTCAGCTGGAGTGGGCACAATCAAAGCAGCAGCGTGCCTGCTTTCTTACTAGCCCAGGCCACGTGGCCGGATCCTGACTACAGGCAGCTCGGCTGCTTCTCACAGGGCTGCTACAGCCCGCTGCTCCATCGGGCTCCTCTGACATGTGCCTTCCACTGTGCGTCTTCTCAGGCAGGCGGGGGCCCCTCTTCATTTTTCCAAACATCATGGCCCCTCTTTCACATCAGACCTCATGGCCCACCATGGGCCCTTCTTCCTCCTTTCAAACAGCATGGCCCCTTTCCTTCTGGAAAGACTTGGCTATCTCCTTGTCATTGATATGCAAAGTATCTTAAACAGTATCATCAACCCTTTTACAGGCCCTAGCTGCCCCCCTGCCATAGATATGCAAGATACCTTAAAAGCTGTATTATTTCCTTCCCCCATCACCAAAACCAGGGGCTGTGGGGAATGTGGGGACGGCACTCTGTTACAGGGGCAGGGAGTGCAAGAAAGGAAGGGAGAAGATGAGAAAGCAGAGGGAGAGAGAGCAAGAGAGACCCAGAAAGGATGGGAGAGAGGGCCACACACACACACACACGCACACACACACAACCAGAGAGAGCGGAAAGAGAGACAATGAGCCAGAAGGAGAAAGAAGCCTAGAAAAAGCAAGAAAGACCTGCCTGGCTAGAGAGATCTTGAGGGGGCAGGATCCAGAGAAAGAGAAAGCCGGAGAGTGAGAGAGATCGAGAGACATCTGCCCAGAGAGAGGAGAGAGACAGGTGCTGGGGTGAAGAGAGAGGAAGAGCAAGAGTATGGGAACGGGACTGAGACCCACCCAGACCGAGGGACAGACCTGACCAAATGCCTGAGAGACACAGGGAAATACAAAGACCAAGAGGGACAGAGACCAATGGAAAGGGATCTGGCAAGACCAGATCAGAGTGGAACAGGGCCAGATGTCAAGCAGAGAGGAACACGGAGCAGTCAGAGAGGAAAATACATTTACTGAAAAGACAGACAAAAGACCACAAGGGAAAGTGCAGGGTCATGCACACAACTAGGGAGAGAAGAAAGAGGCCGAGGATGGTGCAGAAGTAGGCGTACTCAGACCTCAGAGTGGGGCAGGACCCTCAGGGTTCTGATAGCTTCACCCCCCCCCCACACACACCAGGGACAGAGTTCACACATTGTAGAAAAAAAGGGAGCTGGGATGCGTAAGCACCTGTTGAGCACCTGCTGCATACCAGGCATGATACCAGGAGCCCCAGCATGCCCTGCATGAGAGCTGTTTACTGTTGCGTTCTTTCACAAAGCTCTATTCCCGAAGGATAGAAGTTGGGTCTCACAACGCACGTAGTAAGTGCTCAGGAACCCATTCATTGCCAAGTGAATGTTTAAATGTACAAGTGGGGGATTGAATGCTGTGCAATGGAGTCAGGGGACACAGACAGACTGGGCTCCAGGCGGACCCTGACTGCCCTGCTCTGGAGCAGGGCCAGAGTGTCGTGGGGGCAGACCACAGCATAAGTGGAGTGATGACGGGCCATCCCCTTCATGTGCTGTTTTCCACCTCTGTGCTCTTAGCGTGTGCTGGCCGTACTTGCAGACACTCTGCCTTCATGGCTTCACAGCAATCCTAGCAGGGTTGAAGAGTCCACATAACACCAGAACTGAGCTCTTGCCCCCCTCGTGATCCTGCCTCCCCCAGAGTAACCCTACCTGACATTTGTTCACAGTGCTTTGGCTGCTGTAGCTTTTGCAAATGTAGCATGTCATTGTCCTCATGACAGCTTGCTAGAAAGAGTTGTAGAACCAGAGTTGTTATTCCTATTGAAGAAATTAGAAAACAGAGTGGAAGGATATCTATAGAGCACATGCTCACAGGTAGCAGACTCTGGACTGGAACCCAGTCAGGGCTCTTCCCAGAACACAGTGCTGCTAAGAGGTGCTCATGGTGTCCCAGGGGAACACACCATGCCGAGTAAGTTGCCTGGGTGTGAGTGGTGCCTGGCTGGAGCCAAAACAGGATGCCCGGCGCAGGCCATCAGGAGGACAAGATGTAAGGGCTCATGGAAATAGTATATATGAGTTTAAATACTGGCTCTAGACATTGACATTGAGCATATTTCTGAACTACTCCATGCCTAAAATGGAGATAATAATATTAGCTTTTTAGTATTTTATGAGAATTAAGTGAATATTTTTAACCCTCTTATAACAATCTCAGTGCATGGTAAGAATGTGATGTGCTGTTAAATGAATGAGTGAATGAGTGAATGAATGAAACAAGGCAGGAACCATTATCATCATCATCAACATCATCATCCAGACCCCAGCCAGAAATGGGCCTTGGACCGCTCAGTTCTAGAGGAGTTCAGAACTCTGGACAGCTCCCGAGCTTCCACCAGTTCTTTCTCAGTGCAGTGGGTCTCATCCCTTTATTTCTGGTTATCATAAGCTTAAAGATTTCCCTTGCCATTCTTTACTATCTATTCTATGAGGGAGGACACACAGTTTTGCTTTTTTTTACCAGGAAGACCCTTCAAAGAGAGAGGAGGGCACATTCCTGAGGGGTTGTTCTTGAGGAAATGCCCCCTTCCGGGAGGAGGGATGACACCAGATGTGAGGGACCCAGGGGCTTGTATTCAGCGTGGCCAAGGACCGCAGCCCCATCGATTTCTCTCATAGTAATCACTAAGCTCCAACGGGAAAGAGCAAGGAAAGAGACAGGGTGGAGGGGAGGATTCAGGCTGGGGAATGAAGGCACTAATAAGTTCATAAGATTGCGATGTGGGCCAAGGGTTCTGCACAGCCCAAGCTTGCTCAGAACCAGAAGTCCCCTGCTCTTCCAGTTCTCCAGAGCTGGCCCTTGCCCACTCAAATCCTGATCCACTCAAATCCTGATGCAGCCTCACTTCTCACGGGAAGAAATAGCCACCCTCTCTCTCACTTATGACCGCCCTCTATGCACGGGCCCTTCATACTCATCACCTCCTTCCATCCTCACAACTCTGTGAGTGAGACATTTCCAGTCCCGTTCCATGGACAGAGAAACTGAAGCTCAGAGGCACGTAACTTCCTCAAAGAGAAACTGTTGGCAGTGGCAAAGTGTTTTGTTTTGTTTTTTCCTTTCCCCAAACACACTTCCTTTCAAGAAATTTTGTTCTTAGGGCTAGGAATGGAGCCTTCCGTGGGTTTTAGCCTCTCGCATGACTTTACTGCAGTGAAAAATTCCTGGACGTGTCACACCTGTCCTAACCACAGACTTCCTTCTCAAAGGGAGACATAAGTGCTCCCTCAGAGATGCCCTCCCTGCTCACGCCCATCTCTGCTCCTTCCCCCAGAGGAGGTGGCCGAAGGGAAGAATGCCATCCTCATCGGCATGAGCCAGTGGAATTCGAATGACCTGGTGGAGCAGATGGAGACCATGGGCAAACTGGAGGAACGCCAAGGTGAGATTCTGCTTCTCTCACGACCTGGCTGTGCGCACGCGTGCGTGGCAGGGTGGCGTGAAGGGCTGGCCATTTGGGGCCAGGACTTGGGTCTTCTATGAAGAGCCATCAGTCTGTCTGGGCACCTCCCCTCCCTGAGCCTGTGACCCCTGAATTCTGTGACCTGCAGGAACCCTCGGGGATTTCTGTGGGGTTTTCTGTGGCACAGAATGTCCCAGGGCACTTCAACAGAATGTCCTTTGTCCCCAGGAATGTGAGTAACGCGAAGGGCAGGTGGCAGGATCCAAGCTCTGGCCAGGCCGGTGGTGGTGGGACCTTTGTGAAAGTAGGGTGGCGCCTGGAGGAACCTTTGAGGGGTGACAGGGGCGGGGGCAGCAGTGGGTGTTGTCACCTTTAGGGCTGAGTTGTCCAAGAAGGAGTATGTGTCTGGAAATGAATCCCGGAGGCTTTTTATGGAGAGGAGTTTTGAGCAGGAGCTTAATCCGCAGACAAAGCGGGCGTGTCCTTTCCGGCTTCCCCCATCTGTGCGTTTGACCCCATGGCATCACTGACAGAATGTCCTTTACACATCTGCTGGGTGTAAAGTGCGTATGGGAGGGGCCCAGTGTGATTCAGCTGAGGCCTCTGACACGTGATGTGTCTCACAGTATAAGTCAGGACATAGGGAAGTCGGGCCCCAGCTGAGGGTTGTTGGGCCCAGAGGGATAGGCAGGAATTTTAGAAGGAGGCGGGAGAGGGGAGCCCAAGGAAGGGCTCCTGACAATGAAGCAACGGAGCCAGGCTTTGAAAGGGAAGTGGGGGATGTAACTGAGGAAGTCATAAAATCTGAGATGACATGTGGGGAGACCAAGGCTCAGAGAGTAGCTGCATGTGATTAAGGTGCCACTGGAGTGAGGCGCAGAGCTGGGGCTGGAACCTATCGGGACGCAGGGTGCTCAACTCTGTGTCTGTTACCCTGAGGCCAGTCTTTCCTGCCCCTCCTGCCCACCCCGCATATCATTCCTCTGGTTTCCCTTCTTCCTCGTCTCCTCTTTTCTTCCTCTGCCGGCCCTGCGATTCCTCAGTCGCGGTCTGGGCCAGAGCTGCTGCACTGGGCAAGGCCGGCCTATCAGGCGCTGTTCAGTGAGATGGTCCTGCCCCAGCTCAAGAGAGAGACACATCCTGATGCTGCCCCTCTCGGTGCTGGCTGTCTGGCCTGTAGCCTCTGCTCCTTTGCTCCCCACCACAACCCCCGATCCTGCCTCCTTGGTTTTGAGCCCTCCCCATGCCAAAGTACCCGTCCTGAGAAGTGGACAGGCCCAGGATGACTGTTCCATTTCATAGATGAGGAAAAAAGCCAAGGCTCAGAAAAGCTCTGCCTTGCCCAGGTGTCCTCCAAGCTTGTGGTGGCATCATGCTCAGATCTCTAACTTCTTGATTCCCAGACCAGGGCTTCGCCTCCCAAATTGGACTGAGGCCAGGCACAGTCCTGGGCCCCTGCAAAGTCAGATCCGAGAAACCCAGAGTCTTAAAGAAAACCCTCCGCAACCCCCAGGCCACCGTCACATTCACAGGCAGGGCAGGCTCTGAGTCTGGTCATCAAGGCCAGTCCAGAGACCAGGGCCCAGTCTTCGCAGACACACATTTGCAAGCGGACCCTTGTCTGCTCTTTCCTTCACCCCAGGAACCCTGGAGGGGGCCCAGAAGGGGTCATGGGTTCCAGGTGCTTCCCCAGGACAATGCCTGGTAGCCACGAAAAGACAAACCCAGACTTGTACTCACCACCCATCTGGTCATCCATTTCCCACCACCACTCTCACTTGTCTGCCAATAAAAAATGTGTGACTCAGACACTGTGAGCTAAGGAGTAGGTGACCGAGGGGCGTGGTGACTGGGAGAGCAGGGGAGAAGGAGGCAGAGGCTGAAAAACTGCAACTTTGGAATCTAAGAGGCCTGGGTTTGGAGGCTGGCCCTGCCAGTCTGCGGCTTGGAGGCCAGGGAGAGTCACATCGCCTCTCTGAGCCTCAGTTTCTTCATCTGCAGAGTGGAGCTCATACAAAAGCTGTGAGGATCAAATGAGCTGATACCTGCAAAGTGCATTCAGTAGCAGGCCATTAGAATGCTGGAAGAGGGAGAGGAGAGCGGACGGGGGTGCACGAGGACAACTCCAGCAGACGCTTCCTAGCACTCGTGAGAGGCTGAGTCAGGGGCAGTGCTTTTCTGAGTCGAGAATTGATGCTGTTTCCTCCCAGGACAGAATGGGAAGCAGGAGGGAGAGAGAGAAGAGGGGGCGAGGAAGAGGGGAGCAGCCGTGTTTCCATCTTCTTCTGAGTCTCATTCCTCAGGGGAGTCATAATGTGAATTCCCACAACGCGACAGAACACACACATTAATTTCATTCGCTTTAAGAGACATTTTTGGAGTCATGACAAAGACTCAGACCTGTGCTGGAAGTGGGGGGCAGGGGGGGCCGCGTAAACAGGAGCAGGCTGGTGTTGGTATGCCTTCAGGAGCTCACAGTGGAGAGGAAGACTATGCTCTCAGACGGGCTGAGGAAGGGGACTATTTGGCGGAGAGGGAGGCCTGCAAACACTTGGTGGGAAAGGCTAAAATCAAAGTGGGTGGTGTAGATGGAGCTCTACTGCCTCCTGCAAGTGTCTGTCCCTGAGACATGGGGCTCCACCCTCTTTTATGGCTCATGCTCTGGCCCATGGCAGCTGCCTTTGGTGATGACCTCCAAGCCTGTCTCTGGCTAAGACCGCCCTCCTGGGCCCTAGACTTAGATTTTCAGGACCCTCCTACTTAACTCTCCCTGGATGTCCCGACTCTTCATGCTTTATAATTTCCTCCTAAACCTTGATTATGTTTTAGTCCACCTCTTCTCTATCTCCTTAGCCGTTTAAAGCTGTATTACCTGGGCACCGTCATATTGTTCTGTTTTCTCCAGGTCTGGGGGGTTACTACTTCTGGGTGTTGGTGTACGTATGAATGTGTGAGTGTGTGCTGTGTGTCTTGGATTTTGTTTCATTTTTTATTGTGAACTCATCTTGGTCGCTCCTTTTTTGCAGGAATCTTGGGTGTCCTAGGATGCGGAAATGTGCTTATGAGAGACGGGTCTCGCGTTTCTGCTGGGCCTGAGTGTCTCTCTAATCTCGGACATGATATGTGCTCAGTTTACCGTTTAGTGCTTCCATTCTAGGTGAGTGGTGTAAACGTAGACCCCACACCCATACGTGGCAGAAGCTTAGGGTTTTAATTACTCATGGGTAACTTTTCTTTTTTGCTGTCTGTGAGCGGTTTCTTTGCTGCTTCCCCCAAGGAGTGGTGTTTTCCTGAAGTACCTTTGGGGATGGAGCAGCCCTTCAGCAGTTCCTGCGGTACCAGGAGCTGCCCTTTAGCTCCTCACCACCTCCCACAGGCCGAGGCCCGTCTGTGGCGTTAACAGTGTGGTTTTCAGCTTCTGGTCCTGGAGCTTCTACCCATCGGAATCCTCCATGGGTCTCCTCCAGGTCCAGCTCCGGCTTTTGGCTCCGGATGGCAGGTCCCTCGTTGCTTCTGGCACTTGTGTGTGATCCATTCTTTATTTTGAGCTTGGTTATATATTTACATTTTTTGGTAACATATTGCCTATGTAGTTTAATGAAGGGGAGCCTTCAGCATCAGTTCAGTTCACTTAACTTATATATTATTATTATTTTACAATTGCATGTTAACATTTTCAAGTGTACAGTTTAGGAACATTAAGTGCATTCATATCATTGTGCAGCTATAAATCGTCCATTTCAAGAACTCTTTCATCATCCCAAACTGAAACCCTGTGCCCATTAAATATGAACTTTCCCTTCCCTACTCTCCCCCACTCACGGTTCCTGCCATTCTGCTATCTGTCCCTATCAATGTCACTGCCCTAGGAACCTCATATGAGTGGAGTTGTACAGCATTTATCTTTGGTGTCTGGTTTGTTTCACTCAGCGTAATGTCCTCAAAGTTCATCTATGTTGTGGCAGCTGTCAGAATTTCTTTCCATTTTAAGGCTGAATACTATTCCATTGTATGTACCCACCATAACTTGTTTATCTCGTCACCCATTGGTGGACATATTTCCACCTTTAGCTATTGTGAATAATGCTGCTATATATGTACACGTTAGTGTGCAAATAGTCACCTTATTTTTGGATACATTCTTATTGTATCCAAACAAACACACAAACAAAGTCTGCCCTATTTACTGCCCATTGCAGACATTACTGCCAGGTTTATCAATGCGGAAGGTATTTCTATAGACAGAAATCAGATTGTGTGTTATTGCTGCCACATAACTTTTATTTTTCATTTAATAGTAGATATTGGAGAGCTTTTCATATGGATATATATAGTTCCAACTCATTCTGTTTACCTGTGCTATAGTATCCTCTACGATAGATGGACTATAATTTATTTAACCATTCTGTAGTGGTAGATATCGGGATTTTTCATTATCTAAAAAAAGCTACGTGGGTTGAAAGTATAAGCATTGACAGTTGTAATAGATACTGCCAAAAAGCTTTGCATCAAGGCTGTGCAAATTTATATTCACACCAGCAGTGGATTAGGTCAGCCATCTCTCCACGGTGCCGCCAGACGCGATCTTATAAAACTTAAACATTTGATTGATGGGTGAAGGTTTTTTTGTTTGTTTGTTTGTTTGTTTTTGTCTTTATTTGATTGCTGGTGAGATCGATCATCTTTTCATAAATGTGTTGAGCAAACCTATTTTCTCTTTTCTGAATTTCTTAAACATGCTTTTTTGCTCATCTTCTGTTGGATTATGTCTTTTACTTACTGTTCTTTTTAGGAGTTCTTTACATATCTTGTGGATATAAATCATGTGTCTGCTATATATTTGAAATACTTGTCACTTAAATCATGCCACTTGGCTGAATTTTCTTACTATGGCTAATAGTTTGTGAGTTGACTCCCTTGAGTTTTCTGAATGTTGTATCATTCACAAATCTTGATGGTTATATCCTTGCCAATGTAGTGCTTGCTTATTTTTCTTATTAAGTGGCATTGCACAGGCTCTCCAGATAGACGCTGAGTAGCAAGATGACAGCAGGCTTTCTTGTTGGATCTTGATTGTAATGCTGTAACCACCTCCTCCTCCTCCTCCTCCTCCTCATTCTTCAGTTAAGCATGTGGACGTATATGAGTTACATTCCATGCCACTTACCGTTTTCAGTGGGTAGTTCTCACGGATGCATCTTGTATTTCATAGCCTCCCCTTGGATTTACTTCCTCTTTTTACTGGACTATCTCCTTTCAGGTATTCTTTCAGATAGGACCTGGGATAGTAACTGAACAAAACTTGCATTTCTAAGAATGTCTACATTTTGCCTTCTCATTTGAATGCAAATTTGCCTGTGTTCGTAATCATGTTCCCAACTATCTTTAAAAATATTCCTTGTGGCCCTGGCTGGGTGGCTCAGTTGGTTAGAGTGTCATCCCGACATGGCAAGTTTGTGGGTTTGAGCCCTGGTCAGGGCACATATGAGAATCAATCAATGAATATATAAATAAGTGGAACAAATCGATGTTTCTCTATCGCTCTCTTTTTTTCCTGCCTCGCTCGCAAATCAATAAATAAAAATAAAAATATTTTTCATGGCCTTCCTGCATTTATTTTTGTTGGTGAGAAGCCTGAGGTAAATTTGTGGGTAAACGGATTTTTTTCTCTTCTTGAAGCTTTACGTTTTAAAATAGTTATTGTTTTTGAAGTCACACACAATGTTTGTAGGTGCAGTTTTGTAGTTTGTCATGCCTGTATGTGCTGGACTCTTTCTTCTTATTTCTTCAAGTGTTTCTTTATGTTTTCTCCTTTCAGAACTTACGTTAGACGCTGGAACCATGTCTCGACTTGCTCTACCTATTCTTATTTCTTGGGCGTTGCTGGGTTCTGGAGCTATTCCTCTGTTCTAACCTAACAAACTGTTCATCCATTTTCTCTTCTTCAGCTGTTTCCATTCTTCCGGTCAGCTCTTCTGTGGAGGGTTTCTGGTTTTTTAGAAACAATCTTTTGCATGTGAGTAACCAGCTGTGCTAGCACCGTTTACTGAAGGACTGTTTTTTCCTCCATTGAATTGTCCTGGCAGCCTTATCAAAAATCAGTTGATCATAAACATATGGGTTTATATCTGGACTCTCAGTTCTGTGCCACTGATATATATGCCTGTCCTTCTGCCAGTAACACATGGTCTTGATTAGTCCACACTTGTAGTAAGTTTGAAATCAGGAAGTGGGAGTCCATCAATTTTGTTCTTTTTTTGCAAGTTTGTTTTAGCTATTCTGCATTCCTTCTATTTCCATATGAATTTTAGAATCAGCTTGTCAACTTCTGCATAAAAGCCACCAGGGATTTTAATAGGGATTGTGCTGAACCTAATATTAGTCTTCCAATCCATGAACATAGGATGTCTTTCCATTTCTTTAGGTCTTCTTTAATTTCTTTCAATGGTGTTTTAAAGTTTTCAATGTATAAGTCTTCTACTTATTTTGTTAGATTTGTTCTTAAGTATTTTATTCTTCTTGATGCTATTGTGACTTGAATTATTTTCTTAATTTTATTTCTGGATTGTTAATTGTAAGTATAGAAATACAAATGATTTTTAATATTGATTTTGTATCCTGAAACCTTGCTGAACTCACTCATTTTTTTGGAGGGGTTCATTAGAATTTCCTATATATAAGATCCTGTCATCTCCAAATAAAGTAGTTTTACTTCTTCCTTTTCAATCTGGGTGCCTTTTATTTTCTTTGCTTACCTGATTTCCCTGCCTAGATCATTTGGTATAATCTTGAGTAGAATGGGGAAAACCAACATCTTGTCTTATTTCTGACTTTAGGGGAAATGTTTTTAATCTTTTACCGTTAAACGCTCTGTTAGCTATGGGCTTTTGTAGGTGTCTTCTATGTGGTTGAGGAAGTTACCCCTTATTATGAGTTTGTTGACTGCTTTATTTTTTCAATCCTCACCTGAGGATATACTTATTGATTAGAGAGAGAGACAGAGAGAGAGAGAGAGAGAGAGAGAGAGAGAGAGAGAGAGAGAGAGAGAAAGAGAAACATTGCTTGGCTGCCTCCTGTATATGCCCCGATTGGGGATCGAACCTGAAACCTAGGTACGTGCCCTGACGGGAGATCAAACCCGTAACATTTTGGTGTACGTAAGGATGCTCCAACCAACTGAGCTATCTGACCAGGGCTATTGAGTGCTTTTATCATGAAAGGGTGTTGGATTTTGCCAAATGCTTTTTCCGCAGCTGTTGAGATGATCATGTGGTTTTTGTCCTTTATTTTATTAAGATGACATATTGCACTGATTGATTTTGATATGTTGAACAACCTTTCATTCCTGGCATAAATTCCACCTGGTCTTTGCCATGTCACTAATCTTTTATGCTCAGGGTTTACATATCTCTTCCAGAATGATTTATACTAACGGACTAAGCTAAGCTGTCACTTATGGGACTATTTACAATCAGGGCTCTCCTTGTTTTTGAAACAGTGTCATCAAGGCCACATTGTCATTGAGAGAAAGGAAGCAGTCACTGCCTCGGTGTCCCTGATCATTTCCTCTAACCTCTGCTTTCCAGAGAGCTATTTTTCCTGCTGTTCACCCCGGACTCTAGTTTATGCCCTTGTATCTAGATACGTGGTTCTCAAAGAGTGGTCTCTGGACAGATAGCATGAGCATCACTTAAAAACTTGTCAGAAATGTACATTTTGGAGCCCCACCACAGACTTACTGAATTGAGTCTCTGTGAGTAAGGCTCTGAATCGGTGTCTTACCTAGGCCTTTAGGGGTGACTCTGGTGCTTGCTCAAATTTGAGAGTCATTAATTCTTATGACAGTAAGTTGGTTAAGGGAATCCACAGATCCATGTCCTGGTACTCCCTTCAGTCATTGAGTTTGATATCTTCCTTCCACATTGTTGGTTTCCTTTGATATTTAGCAATATTTGGATGTGTACTCCACTTTATATTTGCAGTTTCTTCTTAGTCTGTCTCTGAGTGATGTGACAGGCCTGTTCACTGCAACCTGCTGCCCTCTTATTATCGGGGAGGGTAGAAAATGCTTCTGGGTGAATTGGGCCATTAGCTTCTGGTTTATTCCCCTTGGGTAGCTTGAGCCTTCCAGGGTGTCCTGTCCCTCAAACATTCATCCCTTCTCATTCCTGGGGACAAATGCCTCTGCCTGGCACAAGCGAGGGTTGGGGGAAGGACCATACCCCACCTGGCTCCTCTACCATGGAAGCCCAGACAGTTGCAAAAACTTCCTTTGCTCCTGTGTTTCCGCTATGAATCAGCTCTTCCTCCCGAGCTGCCCACTCGCTTGGCCACAGGTGTTTCTCTGTGGAATTGAGTCTATGGTTTCCTCTCTCCTGGGTTGGCTTTATGGGCACTTGACCTTGGCACTCACACAGTGTTCTGTGCTTCGCAGGGTCTCGCACTTGTGCTTATGCTCTGCCATCTTAAATGTTTATAATAATTTTCAACAAGGGCTCCTTACTTTCATTTTTTTATGGACCCTGCAAATTAAGTAACCAGCCCTACCTCCCTCTGTCATAGCTCTCTGCCTTCTGTCTTTTGGGGATACCTTACAATTTCTGGTCTGCTAAAGACATCCCTCTTTATTTTATGATACTACTAAAGATTAGTTCATGGAACATAGGTAATGCCATTTCCTAGGGATTTGGGGCAGGAGAAAAAGGCTGGATCATGTTGCCAGTTTACCATCTTTATCTGATCCTACTGGAATGCTTCTAGAATATAAATCTAGTCATACTGTTCTGCTGTGGCACTGACGACTAGGTCTTGATTGCCCACAGAATGAAGTATCAGTCCCCAGCCTGGCATGGAATGCCATCACAACGGTTCTGTGTTCTAATAATCATAAGTGCCTGGGGACAGTGGTTCACCATCACTGCAAGAATCAAACTCTCCTGGAATGGTTACCATGAGGGACACTATCTAGGGTCTGTCTGATCATTGTTAGATCCGGTGGTCCCAAGGCCATCTCTGATTCTGGTGTTCATGACTTCCGGCCCGTTCCTCTCCTCCTCTTCCTTCACCCTGTGTTCCCGCCACATGCCCAGGGGCTGCTTGCTGACCCTCAGGCCCACTTGAGCTATTCTGTTCGCTGCCTTCCCTCTGCTTTTCTCCTGATTTCATCTCTAGCTCAGGCAATCCTGTGCACATCCTCCCTGATACCATAGCCTCCTCCAGACCAGCTCCTTCATGCCCAGCCCTGTTTCCTTGGCCTGTCCCCGCAGCGGTGACCCATCTGCTTACAGTTGTCTTTCTGGGGGTGTGCTTCGCCTCGCTGAACCTGGAGTGTGAGGGCTCACGGTGCACCCATGCATTCTCTCCCTCGCTTATGCATTCAGTGCGCACACACTGCTACTTACTCTGTGTCAGTCGATGTTGGGGACACATCGATGACTCAGAAATACACTCAGAATTGACTGACTCCCAGACTCAGGGGTGGGGCAGATACAGGCCAGTGAGCAAACTGTTCTAACAAGGGTGGAAACAAAGGACAGAGGGATCGAAGGGAACGTGGAGCTTGGGCTGAGGCAGGAGGAGTTAAAGAGGCCTTTTGGGTCTCTGGACGGACGTTCCCATGAGGGTACAACAGGCAGAGGGAGCAGCAGGTGCAGGGATGGAGAGGGAGACACAAGAAGGCAGGGGAGTTTGGGAAACTGCACAGAGTTCGTCCTGACTGAGGTTGGGGTGGAAGGTGTTGGGCTGGGGGATGGTGAGAGGGGTGGGGAGTCAGGGAGAAGACGGAGAGTGGGAGCGCTGGAGGTGAAGGCCTTGAATGTCAGGCAGAGGAGATGGGTTCTCCTCAGGAGCACCCCTAGGGATCCACGGAATAGTGTAAGGAGGGTAGTGACAGGCCATTTTTTATTTTTATTTTTATTTTTAATAAGATTTATTTTTAGAGAGAGGGGAGTGGGGAGAAAGAAATAGCCATTGGCTGTCTCTCGCTTGCCTCCAACCGGGGACCTGGCCCGCAACCCAGGCATGTGCCCTGGCTGGGAATTGGACTGGTGACTTTTCATTTTGCGGGACAATGCCCATCCCGCTGAGCCACAGCCGTCAGAGTCAAGGCATTTTCTAGAAAGATCATTCTGAAAGCCAGTGTAGATCATAGCAGGGGCCAGGGAATGAGTGTAGAGGGTGTTGTGATGGGCCGGATGAGGGGTAATGAGGGTGAACTTTGACCCTGCAACCCAGCAGAGGCTCAGGGTTTGGGGAAACTGAGCAGGGAGGAGTGTGTGGGTCTTTCCTTGTCAGCCTTACACCATGAACTGAGGTACCAGGCTGGGCCGGAGCCTGGTTGGGGTCCTCTAAGGCCTGCAAACCATGGGGTTCAAGTACTTCCATCCTGCCGGGCACTTTCTGGACTTTCAGGAGGATCCCCAGTTTCTTCTTCCTGGAGAAGACACCCAGCCCTCCCGTTGGAGGCCAGAAGATGCCCCTGCTTCAGGTGTTTGGTGGAAGTGCTTCTGAGCTCAGCTATGCCTTTTGCTCCCCTTGCTCTTGGGTAGCTTGGTTTGTTGGCAGGGGACTGGGAAGAGGAAACATAAAACCGCTCAGGAAACCACTTAGAGGAGACGCTGCGGCTCCGAGGCTCAGGGCTGCTGGAGTTTGGGACAGGCAGGGTTAGCGGGCTGAGCCTGGGGTGGGCAACCAGGGTCCCGCCCCTGTTCCTGGCCCTCCCTGGGCAGCTTAGCTTCTGCATGTGAAGACAGCTCCAGCTGAGAGGAGGCCGTGGGGCCCAGGGGCCCTGGAAAGTTCCAGGCCAAGTGGGGTCTCATTTAGGCAGTGGCTGAGCCAGTTGCGCATTTGGTTAATCATCCTCGCCCTGGGAGCCTGCTAATCAGAAAGCAGGCTCGTAGCTGACTCCTCCGCTCACTGGCTCACTCACTGGCTGGTCGCTGGAGGGAAGCAGGGGCTGGCGCTAGCGCGGGGCAGGGAGGCAGCTTCCCGCTGTGCAGGCTCCACACTCACCTTGTCAGCCAGCAAGCTCCTTCCTGCCCAGTTGGTGGCCTTGTCAGCCCCCTGCCACCTGGACGCCTGGCTCAGACCACAGCAGCAGAGGCCGAGCCCGAGGGAGCACGGGCCAGCCACAACCTCAGGGCACTTCTCGCAGGTACCCCTTGCAAGCACCCCCTTCCCCACACCCCTGCTCCCCACTCCTCAGCTGCTGACTTTTGTCATCCTTCATCTGCCTTCATGACTGCCTGGTTCAGGAAGCATTGCCTGGGCCATTCCAGGAGGCCCTTGCTCTAGAAGGCTCTGCACCCCCCACCAAGTAGGGGCAGAGGTGGGCTCATTGGAGGAGCCCTCTGCAGAGCTAGGGTGTCAAAGGGACTAGATCTATACTTTGGGTAAGTGACTTTACCCTCTGACCCTCTGTTTCCTTATCTGTGAAGGGGGCCTCTTCTGCACAGGAGTGAAATCACAATTGCCTAACATGGGAAGCAGGGGCCACGGTAGAGCTCCTGCTGCCCAGGGACTGCCTGGCCTGCTCACTCAGCGGAGCCCACGCTCCCGGCCGCTCCGGCCTCCTTTTCTAACATCCCCCCTTCTGTCCATGTGAACACCCATGTGGATACCCATGTGGATCGTGCACACTGACTTTCAGTGACACTCCCTCCCGGCTCCTTCCTCAGGGAACTGGGATCCTTGGAGAAGCTACAGATAGGTATGCGCTTTTTAGGGAAACTCAAAATTGCTCAGGAAGCTGGGGAGGCCTGAGCTGGTATCTGTAGATTCTTCGGAAGAGATGGGCTTATCAGGCAGGATGATTTTATTTATTTTTAGAGAGAGGGGAGGGGAGGGAGAAAGAGAGGGAGAGGACCATCGATCGGTTGCCTCTCTTACGTGTCCTGATAGGTGACCAAACCCGTAATCTGGTGACCTTTTGCTTTGTAGGACGATGCCCAACCCACTGAGCCTCACGAGTGAGGGCTCAAAGCGGGCTTTTAGGCTGGAGGCATGGCCTCTGCATTGCTTACCTATGCCCCAGATCCCAGTCTGGTGGCTTTGGTGGCATCCCCCAGGCCCAGGACACCTCGCCCTCAGAAGCAGGAAAGGCAGCGCTGGGGGGCCTGTCAGTGTGGCAGAGTGCAACCTGCCCTTCAACAGATGTGACCATTCAAGGCCCAAAACACACAGTGCCTAGAGGCAAGGCCAGGACTGCTGACGCCAAGGGGCTCCTTCTGGCTGCAGACCCTCGAGCGGCTCTGCTGGAGCTGCTGGCTGGCGGAGCTCCCAGTGGGCGGGGGCTGGAGGTTGGGGCCTCCACTCCTCAGATTCCAGCCTCACTGTGGACACAGGAGCTTTCTAGCTCCTAGAGGTTTGGTCTTAGGTCCCTTTCTGAGGTTTCCAGTCAGGTGGGCTCCAGGAGGGCATTTGAGAGGGAAGGGAACTGGCCTTTGCTGAACCTGACCCTGTGCTGGCCCTAAGGACCCAGAGCTGACTTCTGAGGACAGAGGTCCTTCACACTGAGGTTTCTGGGGAAGAATGGAAGCCCAATGGAAGAGGTGGCCCCAAGGTACAGTGAGTTTGAAAGAGAAAGGCGGAAGGAAGAACAGGTTCAGGTGTGCAGGCTATGCTGTGAGTGCAGACCGGAAACAGTGATTTGGCTGGTGCAGGGTGAGCGGGAGGCGGTGGGGAAGATGTGGGCAGGGGCCGCTCATGCAGGGGCTTGCCTGTCAGGCCCAGAATTTGAGGATGGGACTCCACTGGAGTGCTAAGTGTAGGAAGATTAATCTGGTGAAGCCAGAGGCAGAGAAATTTGCAGACCAAAGCAAATGCCAGGGAGGTGAGTGTATCCGTTGATAATAGCACTTCCCTTCAGAAGACACACCTCATGGAAAGCGATCTGGCAGTAACATCAGGAGCCTTCAAGGTTCCTGTCCTTTGCCCCAGAATTCTTTTTCTATGGGTGTATTTTAAGGAAATCAGAAAATACAGAAAGAGCTCCAACCACAAAGATGTTCATTGCATAATTACAAGGGCGTAATTTAGAAACTTGCTACCCATGGATCATTTCAAAGTTGCAGCCCTGAATGGCGTGTGGCTCAGTGGCTTGGGTGTTGTCCTGCAGACCAAAGGGTTCGATTCCCGATCAGGGCACAGGCCTGGATTACAGGCCAGTCCCTGGTTGGCGCACATGTGAGAGGCAGCCAATTGATGTTTCTCTTCCTCTCTTTCTCCCTCCCTTCTCCTTGCTCTAAAAACAAGTAAATAAAAATTTTAAAAAATTTTAAAGTCAACTGTGATATAGCCACTCAATAGCAGATTATATATCCATTGGAATGATGTTTTAAAGGTTTTGTAACTTTATTGGGGAACTATTTATGCTTCAACTTGAAGTGCAAAAATGTATTTTGTGATTCTTCATTGTTTGTGATACCTTCCATGAGTCAGCCATTGATCTGTTTTTTTGAAATACGGACGTAAGTGACATAGTTCTTGCCTGCAAAGAGCTGATATGGAAAAAGACTGGAAGGAATGACATGAAATGTGATCAATGGTTTTCTGTCAGCGATGGGATTGTAATGGACCTTTTCCTTATTAATGTTTGTTAGTGTTTTCCAAAATTTCAATACAAAGCTTGTATTACTTTATAACTATGTTGGGGGGGAAGCTCCTCTGAAAAGGAAGACGGTAATCTGATAGTCCAAGGAGACAGGATGGAGCTCTATTTGGGTAGCATGCCTCTGTGTAATGGGGTGTGTGTGTATGCTTCATTCATTTATTCATTCAACAAATATGGAGAAGCACTGTTCTAGGCCCGGGACACCCCCGTGACCAACACGGAAATACCTTTCTCTATCTCGTGAAGAGGGAGGGGGTGTTGAGGAGATAAGGAGGCCGACCCCACAGCACTCTGTGACTGATTAAATGTGGGGGCAAAAGAGGGGGAAGGGTGTGCCCTGGCCTGTATGGCTCAGCTGGTTGGAGTGCCGTCCTATAACTGAAGGGTTGCAGATTTGATTCCAGGTCAGGGCACGTACCTAGATTTTGGGTTTGATCCTCCATCCAGATGTTTCTCTCTCACATCGATGTTTTTCTCTCTCTCCTTTCCTCTCTCTGTTTCTCTCTCTAAAAGCAATGGGGAAAAAAAAAAAGAGGGTTAAAAAAAGAAAGAGAAGCAAAAGCTAAGTGTGGCAGGGGTAGGGCAGGGTATGAGTGGATGGGAAAGACATCTGCCCACCCCCAGCTTGGGGAGTGGGGCCCCTGAATAGAGGGGCCTCCTAGTGTCTGGCCAACAGTGATGGAGGTGTCTGCTCACATTTCTTTCCTTTTCTGCAGGTGAAGAGAGCGTGCCGTGTACGTCCAGCATCCTCCAGGAAAAGCAGAGTGAGTTAAACCTGCTCCCGCTGCCAGGGGTCTTTTCTTCCCGTTGGATGGACCCCAGCCCCATGGGCCTGGGGCGTCTCTGTCCACTCAGAGCCCAGGGAGTGGTAGGACCTTCACCACTGGGCCTATAGGCAGGATCGGAGGGCCTGGGCCACTCACTGCCCCATGAGCTGAGCCCTGCAGTCCCAAGTGCCCACACACTGGGAGTCTCTGCAGCAGAGCCAGAGCGAGGGCCTGAGGCTGGTGGCTGGGGGCTGAGCCCTGCAGAGCGGATGGGACCATGGAGCCTTTGTGTGGTTGGCATGTGGGCAGAGAGAGAGGAGGGCAGGGATGGAGAGCAAGCCTTCCTGAGCCTTTGATACCGTCTCCTTCGAGGGACCCAGCTACCAGGTGCCGCAGACGGTGACGTGCTGACTGAGGTCAGAGGCCCTTCGTTCAAGGGGTATGCCAGGGTATGAGCCTTGCACGCCACCACTCAGAGGCCAGGCCTGCAGACCTGGGGCCTCCCAAGGCCTTGCCATCCTTCGTGACAGACAGATTTCTCCAGGTTTCCTTCTGCCCGTGTTTTCTCAGGGTGCCTAGCACCGGATTTGATCCAGGAAAGACTTGGTAAAGATGTCACTTTGTGGACACAGTAAACTCAGGACATGGTTCCTGGAGGTTTGGGGTGAACTGGTGGGCACCTAGTCAGATAGATGCCTTTGTTTGGGGCAGTACCGAGAGCGTGGGAAGAACTCTGAGACGCGCTGCTGCTGCTGCTGACCAGCGTCTAACGTCCTGGTTACCAGGAGACGCCTTTTGGCGCTTAGGTAGAATGAATAGGAAACTAAGGCAGGGAGGAGGAAAGTCCTTGAAATTCTATGTATCTTTTTCATTATGTGGGAAAGAAAGCCTTTGAAACCGCTTTCATTCCAAGGCCTGAAAGGCCAGAAAGGGCTCCCAGAGCCCAAAGGAAGAAGCCCCTTAACACCCTTGGGTATTCATGTGCCCCCCTTCAAGCTGGCACCACCTTTATCTGTCAGTCAATGTGTAACTTCTTCACTCCCATCCCACCAACCATGTAAGTCCTCAGAACAAAGGACTCACGCTCTTGGCTCTCTGGCTGCAGGGTCTCAGGTCACCCAGGTGCCTGCCGCCCCGGCCTTTGGCCACCCCTACTTCTGCCGCCCTTACCCTGCTTTGCCCTGAGCCTGCGCCCCCACCCCCACCCCCAACCTCAGCAAGGCCCGTTCTCTCCCATGAAAACATGCCACCAATAAACCCTGCTCGCATGCTAACAGATTTGCTGATCTGTCATTCTTTACAGCGTCGGCAGGAAGAACCAGGTCTCTCCCGTTAGCCGCATGAAGCTGGGAGAGGAGTCTGTGTGAGTGTTTGGGAGGAGGGTGCACACTCAGAACGTCCCTCTCTCTCCTGTTTTGATCTGTGCAACGTCGTAGCTCTGGGGCTGTAGGGGGAGAAAAACAGTTTCCCTTCTACCCCTCTAGTTCTTCCAGCTGGACTCATAAGGGAATGGACACGAGACAGATTAAAAAGGAAAACTGGCCCAATTTATTGCACATGTACTCACAGGGGTTCCCTGAGAATCTGGGACCCCACGACGCCTTGGGCAGTTGAGACTTCCATGCTATTTTGGACTAAGGAGAGGGAGGCAGGGGTCCGGGACTTCCAAGGGGAGGTAGGCAATTCACAGGCAGGTGAGAATGAGCAAACATGTAGTCAACACATGGCTGAATTCTTGCTGGACCCCCCAGGACAATGGGACCCTGGGACTTTGCTAGGTTCCCCCTGTCTGCCACACTGAGCTCCTACCATGCGGAGGTGATAGCTCCCTTTCCTGAGGCAGGTTTTCTATCTAAATTCCTCTAGGCAGGTAAGGGGGAGGAGGTAAAAGGCTCTTTCTGAGCTTTTGTTTCTTAAAAAGAACCAGCTTAAAACAATCAAAATCCCAAACGGCATCTTTTGGGGTGGCAAATTCTGCTGTTCCTCAGGGGGCTCAGCCCACTCTGCCTACCCCGCCCCCAGGTGCAAGGCTTGCTGGAGGCCTTCCTCCAAGCTCTGTCCCTCAGTGCCGGCTTCCCAGGGCCCGGCTGCAGCGCTGAGCACGAGTGCAGACCTGACAAGCTTCCTCTGTGCCTACGGTCCAGTGGTGATTCAAGACAAAGCCCCCAGGGCCTGGAAGGCAGGAGTGTCTGGGTCAGGGGCACCTCCAAGGTGCAGGCCACAAGCGCACTGTGTCCTCACAGAATGTGAAGGACTGAGCTCGGCAAGGTGGGGGGAGCTGTGTTAAAATGTACATAACCCTGGGATTTTAATTCATAGAGGTGACTGAGTGACGCATTGGAGAGATCAATGCCATTGAAGAAATGTATTATTTACAGTCCTCAAGTCTAGGGGACACTCCCCACCATGCAAGGCCACAGGGGAAGCATGAGGTTTGATCAGGAGATTTGGGGAAAGTGGGGAAAGCCAGAACCTTTATTGTTTTCTCCGAGGGAAAGGAAGGTAGGGCAGAGGAAACTGCTTAGGACAGGCTCGTTTGAATAACGTCTGAGGCTCTGGGCGTGGTGGTCTCCAGTTTTCTGATCCCTGGCCTTGGGGTGACTTAGGACCCCCTGTGGGAGTTAGATAAAGGAGGTGGATTGGCTGGTTTGCACATGAAAGGTGAAGTCCAAGTTTATTGTCTCTAGGAAACAGCACGCCCTGGGAAGCGCAGGCCCCGCTTGGCCAGCTGGGTGCCCCCAAGATGGCAAAACAACATCAAATAACACGATTAATAAGGGATGTCAGGAATGTGGGAGAGAAGAGCCCAGGTCATTCCTCTGGGTCTCTGGGCCATGCAGCTTCAAAGTGAAAAGCACAGCCGCCGACCCCCACGGTGTGGGACCCTCAGAGCCCTGTTTGCCGCAGAGGCGATTGCATTGACCAGATGTTTGGTGTCTTCTGGAGCTGGCTGAGAAAAGAAAAGGCGTGTTTAAGGAGAGGCAAACTGCCTGCATTTTTTCACCATGGTTACGGATTTTAGTTAGAATTATGTTGCTTAAGGATATTCTTATTTAGTCAAGAGTAACAGTAAGTGAGCGGAAGACTCTGGAGCTGCAATGGTCATTGAAGTTGGTGATTCCCAGTACAGACCCACTTCCACAGTGAAAAACAGCAGCACTGTTACATGTTCTTCTGTTATGTTGAATGCGCTCAGTTGGGAGGGCTGCTTTTTGTGCCACTGTTTGTCCTGTCTGCACATCTGTGCATTCAAATACTTTTCCTTTTATGAAATGATGGTGGCAATCTGTGGTGATTTGTTTATTTTTAATGCGAAATTGGTAAAATAAAATTCTGCGACGCCACGATAAAAACAGAATAACAGCAATGCTTGATGGTTATAATGTGATTTACCGTTTACAATCATGTCCCTGTATATTATCATAATATTCCCACTTGGTTTTCAAAACCTCACGAAAAACAAGGTGGGAGGTGTAGTACAAAGTGCCCTGGACCGGGAGTCAGAAAATGCTGGGACCGACTCCAGTTCTGTAGCATCTGCGCGCCCCTGCATCCGAGCCCGGCTGGGGAGGTTTGCCCGGGTCGCGGTGTTCTCCAGCTCTTCATCCAGGATGGCGGCACCTTCTTACACACCAGACTTCCTGGCGGGCTGGGGGGCAGACCCTCTCCGTCCTTTCAAACCACCTGGCACCGCGCCAAAATGGCTGCCCCTTTCTGTTTAAATCCACTGCAGCCGTGGCGCAGTGGGTAGCTGACCAGCCACCGCCGAGACCTCGTGCAGGCCGCGTGAGCTCTGCCCCACCACGCTGTGGTCAAAGTTCCTCCCAGCTCCCTGATGCCAGGCTGTGGCCGCAACTATGCATAACTAAGAAATTAGCTACCAGCCACAGGTATGCAAAGTTACCCCCAAAGCGGCACTATCCCCCAAACCGCCGGCTGTGGGGAAATTGGGGGTCCCACTCTGTAACGCTTTGAAGGTATTGGGTTTGGGGGCGAGGCCCGGTTCCTTCATTTACTTGTTGTGCCACTTTTGGGCAAGTTACCCAACGTCTCTGAGCCTCAGTTTCCTCAGCTGTGGAAAGATGACCATCAGGCTACTTCCTAGCTTTGCTGAGGAGACAGAGATAATTATGTGGGTGCCAAGGTCTGCACTGCTCACAGAGAAGCAGTGAGTGGTCTCCCTTGTTACTGGCTTTGGGATGAGACTGGGCAACTGGAACACCTGGGTCAGGTGTGGGAGACGCATCTCATCACCTCCCGGAGCTCAGTCTTTCCTATGCTGTGCTGCTCCTGTGGCCGTCTCGGGGGTCACTGTCAGAGATTTTCCTCATGAGCCTGAGTCCCCAGGGAGCCCTTCTGAGCTGGCCCCAGGAGCTGTGAGTGCAGGGAAGGAGGCCTCCCGAGGGCCATCTGCAGTGGCCTTGGGCGGGGGCATCTCCTAGAAGCCTCCCTCCGTTGTGCCTGCCAGGCAGTCCCAGCTTTCATCTCGCAGTCGCTTGCGCTTTCTGTTTGAAAACAGACTTGAGAAAGTCTGGGGAGCTATCGTGTGGGGGGGGGGGCTGGGTACAGGGCAAAGGGGAGAGCGGGCCTGGTGGGGTGGGCAGGATACCGGGGTCCCCGCCACTGACTTGCTGCGCAGCCTCAGCTCCTGCCTGTGGCCCACTCCTGTCTTACTGGGTGCTGCCACGGTGCTGGGTGCTGCCACAATGCTGGGTGCTGTCACAATGCTGGGTGCTGCCACGGTGCTGGGTGCTGCCACCATACTGGGTGCTGTCACAATGCTGGGTGCTGCCACGGTGCTGGGTGCTGTCACAATGCTGGGTGCTGTCACAATGCTGGGTGCTGCCACGGTGCTGGGTGCTGCCACAATGCTGGGTGCTGCCACAATGCTGGGCGCTGCCACAATGCTGGGCGCTGCCACGGTGCTGGGTACTGCCACGGTGCTGGGTGCTGTCACAATGCTGGGTGCTGCCACGGTGCTGGGTGCTGCCACAATGCTGGGTCCTGCCACGGTGCTGGGTCCTGCCACGGTGCTGGGTGCTGCCACGGTGCTGGGTACTGCCACAATGCTGGGTGCTGCCACGGTGCTGGGTGCTGCCACGGTGCTGGGTACTGCCACGGTGCTGGGTGCTGTCACAATGCTGGGTGCTGCCACGGTGCTGGGTGCTGCCACAATGCTGGGTCCTGCCACGGTGCTGGGTGCTGCCACGGTGCTGGGTACTGCCACAGTGCTGGGTGCTGCCACGGTGCTGGGTGCTGCCACAATGCTGGGTGCTGCCACGGTGCTGGGTACTGCCACAATGCTGGGTGCTGCCACGGTGCTGGGTGCTGCCACAATGATGGGTGCTGCCACGGTGCTGGGTGCTGCCACAATGCTGGGTGCTGCCACGGTGCTGGGTGCTGCCACAATGCTGGGTGCTGCCACGGTGTTGGGTGATTTTCACCCAGGGTCTGGCCCTTAGTACTGGCAAAGCACTGAGATGTAATTCTAGCAATGAATTCTATAACCTATAGAAATCGACTATCCAAATAATCATGGCATCAAAAATCATCGTCTTTGCCTTACGTTCCATCACTTACCTTCCAAAGATGCCTTCAACACCAGTAATGCCCATCCCATCCACGATATCTCTGGCGAGTCTAAAAGGACTGTTTCGGGAGCAAGAAGGAGTTTATCTGGTTCAAAAGCAACTTCTAAGTGAAAATTACAGTGAGATTCGGAGGCTCCACAGCTAACTGACTTTCTTCCCAACTGGCACATAAACTTTGCAGAGGCACCAAATGACTCGTCGCCCGGATCCCCTCAGTACTACAGCGCACACTAGTTTATTCTATTTCTGCTCTGCCTGACTTCCTCATCCCTACCACTGTTTAGAAGGTGCACCTCCAATAAAACACACATGAACTACTTCTGGACAGAATTAGAGAAATCTTGATTAAAAGGTGATTTCAAAAATGAAGTAGTTGCAGGTAGAATTTAAAATGCAGAGGACCGATATATAAAGTCATTTTATATTCATAATATCCTTCATCTCTTTCCAAGGTAATTCCATTTTACTCTCTTTCAGTAAACCATTTATGCGGATTATACTGTATAGTTTCTAATTTCCGAAAACTACACCTGCTTAGAAATCTTAAGTTCCACATTCTAATCAAACCTCTTCTCCCGCACACTTATTAAACAGTCTTCAGGCTCATCGACAGTTTGAGTCTATTGGCCTCGCCTCCTCCTCTGCTCAGCTCAGAGCACAGATGGCACGGCTGACTGCTCTCACTGTACTTGAGAAAGCCTTGCCCCACCGCACCTCTCATTTCAAACTCAAACTTAGACTACTTATGTCTTTTGTATTTAAAATACAGAGGTTTCAGTGACAACCAAAAACGGAGGACTAGCACTGAACTACAGCCCCATTCAGCAGATGCCACACCCCCGACCTGCGGCTGCTCCGTGGCTCAGGCCCTGGCTGAGAAACGAAGACCCCGGGGCTCAGGACCCGACGCAGCTCAGGGTCAGAGCAGGCGACGGTCAGCACGGCTCACGGCGCGTCTGCAGGTGACCTGCCCCTGCTCGGTGGCTGCATTCCGTCTGAGGGCCGGGCTGAGCACCGTAAGGTAGTTACATGCTTTAAAAAAGAAATTACATTAGATAATGACATAATATACTCCTGCCGCATTACTATTTAAAAGGAAATAAAGGGCTCGATGTTACTTTTTGTTTGCTTAGAGGAACACAACGAGAAGTCTCATTCTTATCTCAAAGTAGTAAGGATTTAAAGGGGAAGCTCTGATTCGGAACAGAAAAAGCAATATCATTATTAAAGCATGGGGAGAAAGATACTGATAAGCGAGGGCATATAACCAAAAACTACAGCAGCTTATAGCCATCATACAGACCCAGCAAGAAGAGGGATGGATTACGGGCAAGGCATTCTATGGAGGAAATGGAAGCCTTTTCACTTTTCACTCCAAGGGCACAGTGAGTAACACCATTTAAAAACACTTTTGACCCTAAAAACTCTCAGCTATTCAGTTAAAGGACTTGCTTCTATACAATTCTCTGCAACAGACGACTACCCAGAGAAATCAAATAATGAAGTCAGTGCAGTCATTTATTATCAGTCGCACCAAAGGATATCAAGTGGAAAAGTGGACGGGGTTGAAGCTATTAGATAAAAATTAAGTTTTCCATCATGTGTGAATTGTGATCATCAGGACCTTCATATCTGTAATTACAGTACTGCTAGTGATCTTAAAGAGATTAACATATGGGTTCCAAAATTAATATATCCCCCCAGAAAGTAACATAGCCAGAAGTGAACACTCCTTCTTTAGATACATACCACTCTGAGTCTTCCACTGAGTGGCATCAAAGTTTGCTAAGATCATAGAAGCATCACAAAGGGCTTTAATACTTTTGAACAGCTGAGGTCTCCTACTCCAGATGGTATGTATTATTTTGTTGGCAGCCTAGATGCGAACCAAATAATAAAAATCAAAAGAGAAAGCAATGCATGACAATATACTCAAAACTTCAAATTTTCAGTTATAATAAAAAAAGGAATAAAAAGAATGTATGTATACATGTAGACAACAAAGCACTATAATCCCTCAGATCCAAACAAAACAGTCCCCTTAGGAATGAAATATATAAAGATGTAATAATTTGGAAATGGCTGTGTTTTAAATCTACTTTTTATTCAGTGATTTGAGGAAAAAAAATGTGAAATATTATTGGTATCTCCTTTGAATTTATTGAGACTGAATACAATGTATTCCAGCGGGGAGAAAAATTTTTTTCACTTACAAAAGAAATTCACTGTAAAAATTCCAGAAAAGCACAAAGCAGAAGAAGGCCCGGGGGGGTGGGAAGCCACCTGTGATCACATCATTTTAACTGTTTTTCGAATCCCCCGATCTAGCATTTTGGTTACTTTCCGATGGCAACGGCAAAGAAATAGGAAAAGACTGACCAGAATTCTCTCCTTAGAAAACGGCATCATTAAAGCTATCTAAGAAAAACTATGTGTACATGAACCTATGTGAACTAGGAGCACTGAGCCAAGAGCTAGGAGTATAAAGAAGTATACGTGACCCATGACATGGACAGATTTGTGTCAAAGCTTTGAAAGCACAGGGCAGAATATTGGGTTGAAATAGACAACTTGCCTTCATCAGGCCATTGACTTCAGAAACACCAGAACGTTCAAGCCAGAGGGAACAAGGATGAAAGGTCCCCATAGCATGCCCGTCTTCACTTAACAGGCACCGATGTCAGTTTCAAGTGCTTTACATGAGAACCGACACGACCTTCTTGCAGTGCACAAAGAGCACACCCATCCAGCTCCAGCTCTCGTGGAACATTGGCTGCATATTTTGCATTGAATAATTACAGAAAAACAGAAAAGCCATCAGATGGTATAGCAGTAAAAAATCATACTTGATATATACAACATAAATTAAAAAGGCAGAAAAAGGCGAAATTCTGAAGATTATTAAAAAATGAACTTACTTTTTTTTGATGTTATTTGTTGTGTTTATTGTTTTACTTTTTGTCTTGAAATGAGTCTGTGCAGCCCTGACGAACCGGTGCAGCGAGTCGGCTGGGCATTGTCCCGCAAAGTGAAAGGTCATCCGTTGGATTCGCGGTCAGGTTCAGTCCCCAGGCGGGCTGCGTTCCAGAGGCAATTGGGTAGATGTTTCTCTCCCTTTCTCCTTCTTTTCATCTCTCTCTAAAAATAAATGAAAATCTTTACAAACCAAGTTTGTGCATTTCAAAAGCTTTCGTAGGCAACTCAAGACAAAGTAGACTACCTGAGGCATTTAGTTAACTTTATTCCCTACTTACACTAAAATAAACAGACCAAAGGCAGGCCTGAATAAAACACTTCATCATATCAATTATGCTGCTTAAGAGAGTTATATTAATTATGACTCTTTCATATTGAATCCCAACACCTATCCCATTTCATCTCCCATACCAACAAATCAGAAAAGCAAAACACAACAAAGAGATAACACCCGTAGAGTCTACAATGAGCTTAGGACCAAGGCCTAATTCCATGCCCTGGGTTCTATGGATGTGTATATACACAGTCAGTGCACATCTGTATCTCTTGTCAGTTAGAGACCCTCGGTTACCTGTCGCCGGTCTGCATGTTCTCTTCCCTCACAAGGCCCACTCCCTCTTTTACATTCCTCAGGAGAGTCTGTTTGTTTTCAAATCCTGAGGGTTTCGTATATTGTCCTTTTCACCGCTCTGGCACTGACTATCTGAGAGCCGTGCTAATGAGAAAAAGGCCTTCAGCTTTCCATTTCCTTTGGCTTTTACTTCTGACACTGTTGACAGATGTCCCCCATGATCCCCAGCCGTGGCCACCTGCACCCAGCCCTCGCTCCCCCTCCCCTGGCCTTCCCCACACTATTTCCTCTGATGGGCTGGGCACATCGCTGGTTTCTCCATCATCACTTACAGCCAGTGCCGCCGCCTTCGGGAAAATGCAGTCATTTATGTCATATTTACAGATTCTAGAGGCATCTAATCACTCAGGTCAAAGGACTACTGACACTGATGCTTAACTCGTTGCAAAACAACTCTGATGCTGACAGTTTACATCTGTAAAGAGCCGTGCAGAAACAAAGGGCTCTGTACCATTTAGAGATCATTACATTATGCTTTTCATGTTACACTGACTTAGTGAGGTAACTGTTTCCAAAAGTAGTGAAACTAAAGGACTAAGAAGGAGAAACGCGAAGGTAGAAACTGGTTGGAGAACTGAAGGCCTACTATTTCTTGTGGAGTGGTTGGGGTACAAATGAAGAGCGAAAGCTGACAGGCACATTCCTCAATCAGCTAATTTGGTAGACATAGGAATGGAGACATTATCAGAAACTGTTTGCTGAAAGAATAGCTGCTGGGGCAAAGCCAAAGCAAAGCACATGGGAGCTCATTTTCCAAATACGCTCCTTCTTTTGTAGCATGCTGTTTCACTGTGCCCCAAAGATTCACAGAGCTAGAGCAGTAATAACATAGGGAAGAGTGAAATCATACCTTCTTTGCTTTTGAAACGAGTTTGGCCTTGATGGAGAGATAAAGTGTGTTCGCGCTCAACAATGGTCTTAAGGGCTGCGAGAAAGCCTTCCCTTTTCTAGATGACTCTTCCTGACGACCGCGGGGTTTTCTAAGCAGGTTTCTGCTACCCGGTCTCCACGAAGCCTCACGCAGTCTGTGGAGGTAAGTTTTAGGTTGGGATCACTGTGTGCACGAAAAGCAAACTCTTACGATGTCTCACTCACTACCGGGACTATACAAAAGTCTCCTAGGGCAGTGAAGCCGGTTTCACTCGGTGGCATAAAAGTTTGCTAAGATCATGGAAGCATCACAAAGTACCTCAATCCTTCTGACCGGCTGAGGTCTTCTGCTCCCATCGGTGTGTATTACTTTGCTTGCAGCCTCCATTCGATCCAATGAAAAACAAACAAAACCAAAATAATGCATGAGAAAATATCCAACAAGTCCACTTTTTCAGTTATAATTCAAAAGAAAGACAACAGGTTATATGCCACCATGTACACAACCAAAGGACTAGAAGCCCTCAGATACGAAAAAACAGTCCCCTTACAAAGGAAATTGGTAAAGGTGTAATAATGTCGGCATGGCTGCCTTTTAAAACTTTTTGATTTGCTCAGTGTTGTCAGAAAAAAATGTGAAATATTATCGGTACATCCTAGGCTTTGAGAAATATTCACAAATTGCGAACCAAATTGGTGGAATCATAGAAACTAAGGATATAGAAACCGACTATAGTCACAACACATGTTCTTAGAATTCCGGAGACCTAAGAGGAACCATGAATATCACAATTCAAAAACCTATGTATGTTTAATTCAACTACGCCACCTAGCTGAACGCTTTCTTTAGGTGAATTTGTACTGACTGGATTGCTTAAGGGTGCCTCTGGTTTGGTCAAAGATTCATCTTTACTCACATTTGCTAAGGCCGGTACAATAAACAAAGCATGATGGGGGGGGGGTGATCCATTGAAATTCTAGGGATGAGCTTTGAGAAAATGAACAACTTTGTTTTATGCAAAAAAATTTTAAAAAGCAAAGCATCCACAACCCTTTTCATTTGGAGTAACATTAAGGTAGGTGTTACTGTACTAAATACTACAGTGCATGAGGTGTGTGTATGTGTGGGAGAAAGAGAGGTACAGGAGGACTAGGACTGAGAGAAGATACGTCACTTACGCGCAGTGAGAGGAGACAAATGGAAATCTTTACTTCTGCTCTTACACAGCATAATAAATATCACGGAAACACTTTTCAAGTTTCCGTATCCTAGAATGGGACAGCAGTACATACTTGATGTAGTGTAGGCCAACATCAATATAAAAGAAAAGCAACTGTTATTTTGACTTTCGGGGTTACTTACAGTATTGAGGACCTCATGAAATCCTCGAACTCCCTCATCTTGGTCCCCATTCTAGCAGCCAGCTGGTACATAAGGGGCAAAAACTGATATGATGGGATCTTCATTCCATCCCTGTGTCGTTAAAAAACGCAAAATTAATAATGCATTTCAAATATTCTCCCATCTAGGCAAAGAAATTATTCTAAAGTAATGCTCTCAACTAGCAGAGCCACCTAGTGGTTGTTAAGAAAATTTCACTGACTATTATTTTCCTTATTGTTTCTCTTATTTGAACGTTTTTCTGATTTGTATTCTTAATGATTCATTGGTAAGTCATAGTATTTGATCCTCAATTAAACTTTAGTGAGAACTGAAATACCTGGCCTGCTCACATTCCAGTGACTTCCCAGGAGGAGAAATCTGGATCTGTGGACCTTATTGATCTTGACTCCTGAGATGTCAGTAACAAAATGAAATACTTAGTATCCCTTTTATGCTAATAGTAACAGGATTGTGCACTAGTAGCACAGATCCGTTATACCTGTCCTACAGTATTCTTTGGATTTAGACCAGAATACTTTCTTACTTGGCCCCTGAGCTTCTGTAGGAATGCTGATGGAGCTGTATTTTGAATGCCTTGGAGACATTCTGTGCTTGGGGAACAGACTCCTTGACTCCCCTGATGATGAGGCTTTTAAGGTTTCTTATTTCAGCCCTATTCTTCAGCCTGTTATTCTATTCAGGGTCTATACTGGGAAACTTTTGTTAGGCTGGGACAATTCCCTGACAGGGAGGATGTTTGCTTTTTCATATTTTTATAGCAGCCTACCTGATTATTTCTTTTCCTTTCCTATTGAAAAGGATGTTTAGAATGGACATTAGTTTTATTCATGTGTAACAACACTTTTCCTTAAGATATAGGCATGTCCCCCCTGCTGAAGCAGCGAGGAGATTGAGGGCCCTTTAGTTCCAGCTCCCGAGGTGTTGTTGATTGGCAGCCAAGCTGCCACTGCTGCTGCTTGCACCATGGAAGAAAAGCGGCCTGAGTTTTAAAAGTGTCACTTTGTTCTCTCTTTCCCTGTTGGAGAGACAGACATCCTGCTGTTTCTGGAACCTGTAGCAAGGGGATGAGATGGCCGCCTGGCTAGCCTACTTAACATTGCCCCTTCGTGCAGCTCCAGCAGGGAGTATTCAGATGCAAATTGAATCGCTGTAGTTACCTGGGGTGGAAAGAAATGCTGCAGGCAATTTCTCTGGGGAGATTTTAAGGGGCCTAATCACTCTGTACTGTCTGTTCCCAGTGCCTCTGCCCCGGGCCGGGGCTACAAGGCGGCGTGAGACAGCACAGAGGGTCCTAGGCTTTTCTGTGACAACGAAATTGCACTGCCTATATTGACTGCCTTGGTTTTCATGTTCTCTTCTGTTGGCTAAGGTGATTGCTACTAACATGCACTTAATTTGGATTACTATCGGGCTGGGACACAAGGCATGGGAGCAATGTCCCCCTTACAAGCACAGACAAACAAGGGCTTGGAGCTCCCAAAGGAGGCCAAACAAATGCCCGCCTGGCCTTTCCTCTTGCGAGGCTAGAGCCCACTCAGACTCCATAGACCGAAGTCCGTGGAGTCACACAAAAGGAGGAAGTAACATTCACTCACACATTCACTCAGAGGTTAAACAATCCCTCCCAAGCCCCACCTAGGCCTCTGAGGCTGGGCCGTCAGGGCTTCCAGCAGCTCCCGAGTGTCCGCTGAAGGCGCAGGCAATTGCTCCCAACTGGAGCATGTGGCTGCTGTCCTGCCACATGTCAGCTAGACACATGGGACCGCACGGAGCCCCGGGGGCGCACCGAAGGCGGCACTGCTTTATAAAGGCATTACAGTGGGTGAAGAAGATAGATTCTAACAAAGAAATCAAGCCAGTGGGGTTTTGGGAGAAGAAGGGGTTCTGATTCTTCCAATAATATAAATCACTGGTGGAGAAAGGGATATATACCATGAAGGGGCGCCCAGTTTCCTCAGTGGGGGCCGAAGCCTGCCACAAAGGCAAAAGAGGCGCAGGCCCATCCCGAGTCAGGAGGGAGGTGGTAGTCCTGACCCGAGCGGGTATGGGGGGAGCTGAAAGGCAGATCACTGCCAGTCCCAGACGAATCTGGGGAGGCACAAGGATATGGTGAGGGTCTCACAGGAGGGGGACTTTCCTGTGAGTCTGGGCGAACCAGAGGGGGGCCCAAAGTGGGGCCATGCTTCGGTTTGGAGGCCACTAAAACAGCGGCCTTCTGACAGCTTTTTAACCACTTAGGTTTGTCTTCCAAAATGTCAATCCAAACTTGAATGTACGGAATTTGGTCAGGGTGTCTGGGCCTCCCAGCACAAACCCAGCGGACCCCGTAGGCTGTTCGAAGATCAAAAGACCCATCAGAGGGCCAAAAGACCCCTGGGAAGGTGGGCCATTCCAATTCAGAAAAAGTCCACATTTGTCCGGGGGTGACAGGCGTCCCATAGAAGGAGGCCCGTCTCCGGAAATCCTGGAAATTCTTAAGAAAACATTGAAGGGACGAACATGATGAACACGATGACGACTGCCCCATGTCACTTAGGAAAAGACGTACAACAAGACAGACACTGAACAAGACACAGAACCACAGAACACAAAACCCATTGGCCGAACCCACCGTCGTGTAGGTCGCCCGAGCCCTGGAAGTAGTGCTGCGTCCAGCCTTCCCGTGGGCTCCCCTGGGGCACCTGCCCTGGGCCTGTCCACACACACCTTTCCCTCCGTGTATGTGGCCCTACCCGAGTCCTTACCGGTAGGAATCCGAACGGCTCTATGCAGTCAATCAGGATAGGGAGGGCGCCCGCCGGCCAGTGTCCCACTCGGGGCTAAGGGACGTCTCTCAGAGACCTCCCCCTGAGGTGGGCCCGTGCCCAGCCAAGGCTGGGGATCTCGCTGGGGCCTCCAAATGTTGTGGAGCAAGTGCGAGAACCAAACGGTCGGAGACAACCAAATTAGAATTTAAAGAGCTTTTATTAGCTGGCCAGCGACTGCCCACCCGTCCACAAGCCGGACTTAGGTGGACAGCCCTGACCTTAGGGATTGGGGGGTTTATAAAGCATTTCAGGTGCATTCTTGTTCCTGCAGGTGGGAACTTGGACAGAAATACAGCTTGTATAGACAAAAAATTTCCCACTATTCCCCAAGTCATTGCTCAAAGGAATAATAGGTCACTGCTCAAAGGCATAACAGGTCAAGGTCCTTGTTCTGCTTGGTTGAAGCATGCAACTGCGGGGGTCTGGTTCCCGGGACCCAAGTTCAGCTGATTACCCTACTGGCTGGACATCTAAGAAATACCCTTTAACAATGACAGGGTTTCTCTCAAGGCTGCAGTGGTTTGCTAGATCTATGAGAAAAAGTAGCCCAACTTGGGGACGTAAAGCAACAAAATTTTATTCTCTTACAGTTTTGGAGGCCAGAGTATGAATTCAAGATGTCAGCGGGTGCCCCACCTGGAAACTGCGAGGGAAGCCTTTCCTGCCTCTGGGCCTGCGTTGGTGGAGGACGATGCTCCTCGCTGCTTTTCAGCTTGCAGACACACTGCTCCAGTCTCTGCCTCGGGCTTTGCATGGCCTCTCTTCATCCGCGTGTGTCCACACTTCCCTTTTCTTGTAAGGACATCAGTCACTGGATCAGGGCCAACCCCAATCCGCATGACCTCATTTTAGCTGGGTTACATCTGCAAAGACCCTAGTTCCAAATAAGGTCACATTCACAGATCCAAATGAACATGAATCTGGGGGACTCACCATTAAGCACAGCACAGAGGGTTCAAACGCTACCTCTTCTGGGAAGCTGTCCCCTGGGACCACGTGCTGTCCCTCTGAGCCCAGCAGGGCCCACGGGTGGCTGGGTAGGGGCCACATCACATTTATGACCACAATGGACACCGTGGTTGTGTAGCTTTTTCTCCCCTGAGCCTGCCTCTGCCACTCTGAGGCATCACCTGCTCTGGGAAACCAGCCTGTGCCCAGTCCCTGTTCTTCTCCCACTGTAGGTGGCATGAGGGGCATAGTCCCCAAGTCAGTACTCAAACTATAGCAGAATTTTTTCCCTCTTGTCAAGGCACTGTCATCGACACCTAGACATGGAGGACTTAAAAATGAAATTCAGATTGTACAGAACGAACCCATGGAAGGAATGATCAAATTCTGTGGTGTGGCATCAGTTTCATAAAATAAATCTCAAGAAGGTTCACTTTTATCCAAGTTGCTTAGTGAAATGGCTACAGTTTAAACAGTTTAGAGCAGCCCTGGCTGGGTATCACTCTGTTAGAACATCATCCTGATACGTCAAGGTTGCGGGTTCGATCCCCAGTCAGGACACACACAAGAATCAGTCAAAGAATGCATCAATAAGTAGAACAACAAACTGATATTTCTCTGTCTCAAATAAATAAACGAAGCAACATTGAATAGTTTAAAACAGTATTTAAATAGTAAATACTGTTGTCCATTGTGTTTAATTCTTGAAGAAGTGGGGCTCTGCCAGCCAGCAATGCCAAAAACAATGGTCAAGATTGTTTTGATTGAAGTGCTTACAGAGGATGGAGATGGTTTGGGCCTGCCCAAAGCATTTCCTGTCTCTGACAGGGCACATGTGTGTGGAACAGGTAAGCACAAAAAGGAAATTGGTATGTGGAAATGTGCTTCTGTAATTAAACTTTTCTGTGAATCAAGGGTGGAAAGTGCCACAAAGGAAAAAGAAAAGCTACATCAGCACATTGTGCCAAATTTGGAAAAGAGAGGATAGGTGCGGGTGGGTAGGGAAATGACCGAGTGCTGAGCCAACCTAACCCAGCCTGAAGGGAGGTCTTGGGGAATCTCTCTGCTTCTTGCTATGAGGAGGAAAAGAAGTGTATTTATAGTAGGCAACAATTATAATTATATTAAATGGCAATTGTTAATATTATATTACCTACTTCTATGGATGACATCCCATAATCTTCATTAAAACCATCTTAAGTGGCTGCAAAACATTTGTTCTACTGGGGCACACACAGCCCTTGGGTGCCCTTTATTGTTGGGTTTTCAAGGACTTTCCAAATTTGGACTTTAGAAAAGATACTCAAATGTAGGTTTAAAATTTTGACCACAGTTTGGATTATTTCTCCTGGATGGATTCCTAGAAGTGAAATTCGTAAGACAAAGGGAAGAACGATTTTTAAGTTTCTTGATCAGATATTTCAAACTAGTGTCTGCAAGCCAATTTGGCTCTCAATTTTTTTAATGCATGTCAATGTTTAAAACTAAGACGATTTCTTATTAAAATTTAGATTTCCAGCTTGTCTTGGAAAATCAGAGCTCCTCAATCAATATAATATACCACATTGGCGAAAGTCTGAAAGCTTTCCCCCAAGACAGAAACAACAAAAATGCCCATTTCCCCACTTTTATTCAACTTATAACTCGAGTATTTAAGCAAAAAAAAAGAAAGAAATTGAGAAGGAATAAGTAAAACTATCACTATTCACAAGGTGACATGATCATATAGATATTTCAAAGAATCCACTAAATAACTATTAGTGCTAATAAATTCAGCAAAGATCAACATGCAAGAGTCATTTTTATTTCTATACACTAGCAATGAACAATCCAAAAAGGAGTGTTAAGAAAATAGCTTCACCTTTAATAGCATCCAAAAGAATAAAATACCTGGGAATAAACTTAACCAAGGAGGTGAAAAATTTGTACAATGAAACAAACTATAAAACACTTGAAATTAAAGAAATTATGGATTAGAAGACTTAATATTGTTAAGATGCAATACTACCCAAAGCAATATACAGAGTCAATGCAATCCTTTTAAAAATCCCAATGGCCTTTTTTGTAGAAATGGAATAACTGATTCTATAATTCATATGGAATTGCAAGGGATCATAATATCCAAAATAATTTTGAAAAAGAAGAGCAAAGTTGGAGAACTCACACTTCCTGGTTTCAAACTAAGCCCAAAGTTAGAGTTAAAACAGTGTGGTGCTGGCATGTGGATAAACATATTAATTAATGAAAACTTCAATGTGGAAAGAATAGACTCTTCAACAGATGGTTCTGGGACAGCTAAACGTCCACAGAAAAATAGAGCTGGACCCTTACCTCCTACTGTGTATGAAAACTAAAGCAGATCAAACACCTAAATGTAGAGGAAAAACTATTAAACAGAAGATGACCAAGGGGGAAAAGCTTCCTGCATTGTATGTGACACAAAAAGCACAGGCAACAATAGAAAAAAATAGATAAACTGCATTTCATCAAAATTAATACCATTTATGCCGCACAGGACACTATCCAAAGATAGGTGATCCAGAGAATGGGACAAAAATTTTGCAAAGCATATAGCTAGTAAAGGTCTAGTATTCAGGATACAAAGAACTCATAACTCAACAGCAAAAGTGGCAAATAATCCAATTTTAAAATGGGCAAAGAACTTGGATTAGCTGTTCCTCCAGAGAAGACATACAAACAGCCCACAAGTACGTGAAAAAATGTGTAATGCCATCAGAGAAATGCAAATCAAAACCACAATTAGATACCACTTCACACTCACTAAGATGGCTATAATTTTTTAAAAAGTAAACAAGTCTTGGCAAAGATGTGGAGAAATTGGAACCCTCCTTCACTGCTGGTGAGAATTGAAAATAACAGTTGGACAGTTCCCCAGAAGTGACCCACATTTCCACTGCTAGGAATATATCCAAAACAATTAAAAACAAATATTTGCACACAAATGTTCATAGCAGTATTATTCATATGGCCAAAAGGCAAAAAAACCCTAAGTGTCCATTTGCAGATGAACAGAAAAATAAAAGGTGGTGTATCCACACCCGAGTATCATTTAGCCATAAAAAGGAATGAAAGACTGAGACGTGCTACAGCATGGATGGGCCTCTTTCCTTATGCTGAGGAAAGAAGCCAGATACAATAGCTCATATATTGTATGACTCCATGTTATTGAATATACAGAATGGGCAAGGGAGAGAGAAAGAAGAGCAGTGGTTGTCAGGGCTGGGGGTGGGGGGGTGGGCATGGGAGGTGGCGGCCGATGGGGCCGAGGTCTCCTTTTGAGGTGATGAAACTGTCCTGGAACTGCATAGTGGTGATGGGAGCACAACGCTGTGCATGGACTCAATCCCACTGAGCTGCGTCTTCTAAAATGGTTAAAATGGTACATTTTACCTCAGTGAAGTTTTTGAAAAGACCAGAGCTGCCCTTGTATTAAAGGAGCTCACTCTATGACACTGTCCGCCTGGCTCCGGGGCACTCTGCAGGGTGAGCCCCTGGTCTCCGGTCATATCATCAGACTGCCTTCCAGAGAGAGTTCAGTCCATTTACACCGCTGCTCAGGGTCTAGGGGAGGGCTGTTTCCATCGGTCTGGGTGGAACTTTGACTCTCATTTCAATGAGGAGAAAATCAAGGTTCAGAGATGTTAAGAGGCTTGTTCAGGACACACAGCCAGTCAGGACAGCCTGGGATCCCCGGGTAGGGCTGGTAGCCTGCTGGGGGGCTTCTCAACTCTCCCACACTGAGAGAAGCCTGCAGCTGGAATGAAAGCCCAGCAGGTGAGAGACAGGGACTGCTGATGCCTCTGAGCCTGTGAGTTGATGTCAGACACCTTTGCCATGGGGCCATCTTCCTTTAACACCCTGTGGAGTAAGATGTATCATGCACTTTGCTTAGAAAAATCACAGCAGGTCTTGCCAGTAGCATTTCCCCAAACTTGAGTAAATGCAAGCAGCTTACCTGTTCTCTTTGGAAGGAGCTATCTTTGGATCTTCTGCAGCACCTAGAAATTGCCTGACACCATAGGTGCCTAGTATAGGTTTGTTCATTTCCGGTACTTAGATCTTGTCGCTCCCTCCCATAGATGGAGGAAAACCAGAAACCACTATATGGGTGAACTAAAAAAGAGAGCTATCATTTATGCATCAATTCACCCAACATTTACCAAATATGCAGAACATACTAGGCTCTGTAGGCAGATACAGAGCTGGAACAGTGTCACTCTGCATTCATCAGTGTTCAGTCAGGAGACAGAAACCACACCATCATGAGAATAGGGAGTGTTTAATATAAAGAATTGCTAACAGAGGATTAGTGTAACAAAAGTTTCACTAAAGAGAGGTAAACATAATTCTAAAGAACATAGCAGTACACTACTGAGAGCCACCTGAAGCCGTGTTAAGACTGGTAGGAGGGGCAGAGCAGCAGAACAGCAGCAGAACAGGCACATACAGAGTGGCACGTGCACAGTCCCACATGCACGGTGGGGTGATGGTGAATTGGGAGGGTAATCTCAGCTGCAGACTTCCCCCCTGAGGAATGAGGGGTTCCAGTCCCGCACCAGGCTCCCCAGCCTGCAGCATCAGTGCCAGGAAGAAGAGTCTTCATAACATCTGGCTGTGCAAACCAGCTGAGATTGCATCTGAGAAAGACAAAGTGCTGCTAAAGACCACCGTGCTTCTCTTAAAGTGACCGTGCACAGAGTCACTGGGATATGGGTATCATGCCATTTTTGGTCAAAAACTGCTAGACAGTGTGATGTGGGCATGTGCTCATAAATCGCCCATCATGAAATAGGCAAACGTGTTGAAAAAGTCTTCAAAAAATTTACTGAAGCCAAATGCAGCCTCTCACAACAATGCCAGCTGGCACACTGATAAAGATGGGTTCTTAGGACACTCGCCTAGGAGGGAAGCCTATGCTACAAGAGGCCCACCTTCCAGAAGATAATTCCAGTTTTTTTGGGAGGGTCCCACTTTGTAAAATATTTTCTAAGGTAGGTCACATTTTAAGGCACAAAATGAGTCTTAATAAATTTAAAATTGAAATCACATCAAATTTCTCTAATCACAATGGTATGAAACTAGAAATCAATTACAAGAAGGAAACTAAAAAACACTGAAACATGTGGAGGCTATATAACATGCTATTAAACAATGAATGTATTAAGAATGAGCTCAAGGAAGAAATCAAAAGGTACCTTGGTACAAATAAAAATGAAACACAATAACCCAATATCTATGGGACACAGCCAAAGCAGTTCTAAGAAAAGTCACAACAATACAGGGGTATGTCAAGAAACAGGAAAAATCTCAAATAAACAATCTAATCTTATACCTAAAGATACTAGAAAAAGAAAAATATAAAGCCCAAAGTAAGCAGAAGTAAGGAAATAATAAAGACCAGAAAGGAAATAGATTATAAAAACAATGGGAAATGTACCCTTCTAGTCAAGATGGAAGCATAGGTAGACACACTCTCCCTCCTCACACAACCACAAAAATCACAACTAACTTCAAAACAAAAAACACCCAGAACTGCCAGAAAATAGAACTATATGGAAGCCCAACAACTAAGGATTTAAAAACGCTGTATTCATCAAGATGGGTAGGAGGGGCAGAGATGGGAAGTTGAGGTGAAGAGCATGTGGTGTAATGCCAAAGTGGCAGCAGTGGTGGCAGTGTAATGGGTGGTCCCACATTCATGTGTGGCAGATAAAAATCAGAAGGGACACCTTCAGAGCGAGAGATTCCAGCCCTAGGCCAGACTGCACAGCCCAGGGTTCCAGCTCCAGGAAAATAAAGCCTCATAACTTCTAGTTGTAAAAACAAGTGGGGGTTGGGGCAGCGGAAGAAACTGCTAGTTTCTCAGGAGAGTTCATTTAAAGGGCCAGCATGGACTTAGAATATATTCAAACCCACCCACTCTGGGAACCACCACCAGGGCAACAGCTAGAAGGGTGCCAGTTGCATACAGGAAGTAGATGAAGTGACTGGTAACAAGGTGAGTGCTGGGAAAGCCTCCAATAGCCAGGTGCAGCATGGTCCCCTCTCCAACCCCTCCCACATAGACAGAGCCACAAGGAAGTGAAGCAAGTTGTCCCACCTTGGTGAATACCTCAGGCTCTTCTCCATACAACTTAACAGGTGCGCTAAGACAGGGAGTCTAAGCAGTTCTACCTGATACACAGAAACAAACACAGGGAGGCTGCCAAACTGAGGAGGCAAAGAAATATGGCCCAAATGAAATTACAGAACAAATCCCCAGAAAAATAAATGAAACAGATATAGCAAACCTATCAGATACAAAGTTCAAAACACTGGTGATTAGGATGCTTAGAGAACTGGGTATGGCAAAAACATAAGGGAAGAAATAAAGTTTACACTAAGTTAAATAAAGAAAAATCCACAGGGAACCAACAGTGAAGAAAAGGAAGCTGGAGTTCCAATCAACTATTTGGAACATAAAGAAGAAATAAACATTCAACCAGAACAGAAAGAAGAAACAAGACTTCAAAAAACAAGGAGAGGCTTAGGAACCTCTGGGACATCTCTATAAGTGCCAACATCCGAATCATAGGGATGCCACAATAAGAAGTGGAACAACAAGAAATTGAAAATGTATGTGAAAAAATAATGAAGGGAAAACTTCCCTAATTTGGCGAAGGAAATAGGTATAAAAGTCCAGGAAGCACAGAGTCCCGAACAAGCTAGACCCAAAGAGGACCACACCAAGACACATAATTAAAATGCCAACGGTTAAAGATAAAGAGAGAATCTTAAAAGCAGCAAGAGAAAAAAAGGCAGTTACTTACAAAAGGATCCCTATAAGACTATCAGCTGATTTCTCAGAAGAAGCTTTGCAGGCAAGAAGGGACTAGCAAAAAAGAAGTATTCAAAGTGATGAAAAGCAAGGACCTACAACCAAGATTACTCTAGCTAGCAAAGCTACCATTTAAAATGGAAGGGCAAAAGGGTCTTAATATCTGAGAGGGAGGGATAGTTATTTTTTACGAACCATGGGTATGGACTTGGGGGGGGATTGCAGGGGGAGGGAGATGCTGGGTGGAGGGGAGTAAAGGGGAGAAAATTGGAACTATTGTAACAATATAATCAATAAAGAAAAGCTGGGGAAAAAAAGAGCAAAGAGAGAAAAATAGGACAACTATAATAGAAAAACAATTAATTAACTTAATTAAAAAACAAAAAAGTAAAAACTAATTAGTAAAAATATAGTTATATTATAGAAGAAAATAAATAAGATTATTTGAAAATGCAAAAATAAATAAATAAATAAAATAAAATAAAATGGAAGGGCAGATAAAGTACTTCCCAGACAAGGTAAAGCTAAAGGAGTTCATCATCACCAAGCCCTTATTACATGAAATGTTAAAGGGACACATTTAATGAAAAGAAGATTAAAACTATTAACGATAAAATGACAACAAACACATAACTATCAACAAATGAATCTAAAAACAAAAATAAAAACAAACTAAGCAAACAACTAGAACAGGAACACAACCATAGATATGGAGATCATATGAAGGATTGTCAGTGGGGAGCGGGGAGGGGGGTCATGGGGGAATAGGTGCAGGTATCAAGAAGCATAACTGGTAGGTACAAAATAAACAGGGGGATGTTAAGAACAGTATAAGAAATGGAGAAGCCAAAGAAATTATATGCATGACCCAAGGACATGAACTAAGAGAGGGGGGGAGTTCCTGGAGGAAAGGGAGGTACTGGACAGAAAGGGGCAAAGGAAAAAAATTGGGACAACTGTAATATCGTAATCAATAAAATATGCTTTAAACAAATGTAATGCACTTGATGTCAACCCCGTCTTTTTTTTTTTTTTTTAAGTATTTGCCCCCAGAGAAATACTTGCTTTCACGCAGGCACAATGCACCCAGAAGCATTTAGAAAGCTGTTCACTGAAGCATTCACTGTTTATAAGCAGCAAAACCGAGAAGTAACCTTGCTGGCCACCAATATAGCAAAACTGTAATACATACCTGGTGGTACACTCTACCAAATGATCTTGGTATATTTATATTTAATAAAAAGAGAAGTAAGACATGTTGCCATCCAGAAAAAAATAATGTTGCAAATACATACATACAGATTGCTGGAGGGAAGGGGGGTACTAGGCAGAGTGGAGCAATGGGGGAAAGTTGGGACAACTGTAAAAGTATAATCAATAAAATATACTTAAAAATAAATAAATCTTAATTATAAAACAAAAAAATAAAGCATTATGTAAGCCACGGACCTAAAAAAAAAAAAAATAGTGAAGGTCAATGAAACCAAACATTTGTTCTTTAAAAAGATAAATAATATTTATAAACTTTTAGCCAGACTCATCAAGAAAAAAGAAGGGAAGACCCAAATAAATAAAATCAGAAAAAAAGAGAAGTGACAACTGATATCACAAATACAAAGGAGTATAAGAAAATTATATGACAACAAATTGGACAGCCTGGAGGAGATGGATAAGTTTCTAGAAACATACAATCTTCCAAGGCTGAATCAGAAAGAAACAACAACAACAAAATCTGGACAAACCATTAATTTCTAACAAAATTGAAGCAGTAATAAAAAATTCCCAACAAACAAAATCCTGGATTAGATTGCCTCACAGGTAAATGCTACCAAACATGGAAAGAATTAACACCTATTCCTCTCAAACTACTTTTAAAAATTTGAAAAGAGAAGGCTCCTGAACTAGGCCAGCATTACTCTGCTACCAAAGCAGTCAAAGACACTACAAACAAAAGAAGAAGAAGGAGAAGGAGGAGGAGGAGGGGGAGGGGAGGGGGAGGGCGAGGGGGAGGGGGAGGAGGAGGAGGAGAAGAAAGAAGGAAGAAGAAGAAGAAGAAGAAGAAGAAGAAGAAGAAAGGAGAAGGAGAAGGAGAAGAAAAAGAAGAAGAAAATTATAGGCCAATATCCCTGATGAAAATAGAGACAAAAATCCTCAACAAAATATTAGTAAACTGGATCCAGCAATACATGAAAAAGGTCATACAGCATGATCAAGTGGGATTTCTTCCTAGGATACAAGTTTGATTCAATATCTGCAGATCAATTAACATGATATACAACATAAAAATGAAGTATAACAATTATTATCACATAAGCAGATGCAGTAAAAGTAGTTTACAAAATCCAGCATCCATATATTATAAAAACTCTCAGCAAGGTGAAAGTAAAAGGAACATACCTCAACATAATAAAGGTCATATATGACAAAGCCACAACTAATATCATACTCAACAGTGAAAAGCTGAAAGTTTTTCTCTAAAGATTAGAAATAAGACAGGGATGTCCACTTTCACCACTTTTATCAATGTAGTATTGGAAGTTGTAGCCACAACAATCAGACAAGAAGAAGAAATAAAGACATCTTAGTTAAAAAGAAGTAAAACTGTCATTGTTTGCAGATGACATGATGCTGTGCAACATGTATAGAGAACCCTAAAAGCTCTCAGTAAAAACTATTAGAACTAATAAATGAATTAAGTAAAGTAGCAGGATGTAAAATTAATATTCAGAAATTGCTTGCATTTTTATACACCATTAATGAACTATGAGAAAGAGAAGTTAAGAAAACAATCCCAAAGGACCTGAATAGACACTGCTCCAAAGAAGACACACAGATGGCCAATAGACATATAAAGAGATGCTCAACATCACTAATCATCAGAGATGCAAATGAAAACCACAGTGAGATATCACCTCATACCTGTCAGAATGGCTACCATCAATAAATCAACAAACAACAAGTGCTGGCGAGGTTGTGGAGAAAGGGGAACCCTAGTGCACTGCTGGTGGGAATGCAGACTGGGGCAGCCACTGTGGAGAACAGTATGGAGATACCTCAAAAAATTAAAAATAGGACTGTCTTTGACCCAGCGATTAAGGAATATATCTGAAGAAACCCAAAACACTAATTCGAAAAAACATGCACCTTTATGTTCATTGCAGCATTATTTACATTTGCCAAGAAATGGAAGCAGCCCAAGTGTCCATCAGTAGATGACTGGATGAAAAACTATGGGACATTTACACAATGGAATACTACTCAGTCATAAAAAAGAAAAATTTACCCTTTGCAACCTCAAGAACATTACGCTAAATGAAATAAGCCAGAGAAAGAGAAATGCCATATGATTTCACTCATATGAGGAATCTAGTGAACAAACTGAACTAACAAGTAAAACAGATACAGACTCATAGACAGAGAGCAGGCTGACAGCTATGGGGGGACACTTGGGGGTGGAGGGACTGAGCACAAGGGAAAAAGGACACATGGACAACAGTGTGGTGTTTGTGGGGTGGGGAGAGGGTATAAGAGGGATAAAGAGTAATGGAAAATTCAATAAAAAATTTTTTTAAAAGACAGGAAAACAAAAAATAAATAAATAAAAGAAAGAAAACAATCCTGTTTACAATTGCATCAAAAAGAATAATACCTGGAAATAAATTTGACCAAGGAGGTAAAAGACCTGTACTTGGAAAAGTATAAGACATTGACTAAGAACAGAAACAAATGGAAGGATATACTGTGCTCGCGGACAGGAAGAATTAACATCATTAAAATGTCCATATTATTCAATGCAATCCTTATCAAAAGACCAATGGCACTTTTCACAGAACTAGAATGAATAATTCTAAAATTTATATAAAACCATAAAATGCCCCATATACCCAAAGCAACAATGAGAACGGAAACTAAGTGGGAGGAGTAATGCTACCTGACATCAAACTGTACTACAATGTTGTCATAATCAAAACAGTCTGGGCTGGCTTAAAAACAGTGGAACAGAATAGAGAGCCTAGAAATAAAACCAAGCCTTTATCTATGACACAGGTGGCAAGAATATACAATAAAGTAAAGACAGTCTCTTCAATAAATGGTGATGGCAAAATTGGACAGGTACACCTAAAAAATGAAATCAATCCTTTTTCATACACCATAGATAAACATAAACTCAAAATGGATTAGAAACTTAGATACAAGACCGGCAACCATAAAACTCTTAGAAGAAAACATAGGCGAGAAAATCTTTGACATTGGTCTTAGCAACATTTATCTTAGATATGTTTCCTGGGGCAGAGACAACAAAAACAAACATAAACAAACAGGATACATCAAACCAAAGTGCTTTTGCAGCACGAAGGAAACCACTAACACAACAAAATGGCAACATACTGAATGGGAGAAGATATTTACAAATGATATATTTGATAAGGGATTAATATCCAAAATATATAAGAAACTCATACAACTCAACGTCAAAAAACAATCCAATAGGAAAAAATGGGCAGAGGATCTGAATAGATATTCCTTCAAAGAGGCCAACAGACTCATGGAAACATGCTCAGCATCACTAATCATCAGAGAGATGCAAATCAACCCGCAATGAGACACCACCTCACACTTGTCAGAATGGCCAAAGGGAATTCTCATACTCTGTCAGTGCGGATGTAAATTGGTACAGACACTATGGAAAATAGTATGGAGGTTCCTCAAAAAATTAAAAATAGAGCTATCATAGGATCCAGCAAGTCTACTTCTGGGTATTTATCTGAAGAAATTCAAATCACTAATTAGAAAAGATATATGCAGCTCTGTGTTCATTGTAGGATAATTTGCAATAATCAAGATATGGAAGCAACCCCAGTGTCCATTGATAGATTAATGGATAAAGAAATGGTACATGCATACAATGGAATATTACTCAGTCATAAAGAAAAATGAAACCTTGCCAGTTGTGACAACATGGATAGACCTAAAAGGTATTGCACTCAGTGAAATAAGTCAGAGAAAAACAACTACTGTATGATTTCACTTATATGTGGAATCTAAAACAAACAAAGCAGAAGTAGACTCACAGATACAGAGAACAGGCTGAAGGTCACCAGACAGGAGGGATATTGAGGCGGTGGGTGAAAAGAGTGAAAGGCATTAATATGTGTAAATCGCCAGTTATAGAAAGTCACGGGGATGTCAAGTACAGCACAGGGAATATAGTCAATAGTGTTGTAATAACTATGTGTGGGGTCAGCTGGGTACTAGGCTTATTGGGGGATCACTTTGTAAGGTATACAAATGTTAATCACTATATTGCACTCCTGAAACTAATATAATATTGTATGTCAACTGTAATTTAAAAATAAAAGAAAAAAAAGATGAAAAAATATTTTAAAACTGACTATTGTGATGGATTCACATATCTGTAATAAGCTAAAAAGTAATGAATGGTTCACTTTAATGGGTGAATTGTGTGGTATATAAACTATCTCAAGAAAGCTGTTTTTAAAAGATAAAAACAAGAACACAGGAATAGCAGAATGGGGAGCAGCTGCTACACCTAGGGTGAGATGGAGCACCTAAGGGAGACCCCCGCCACACCAGCCCAGACCTCATTGGAGCAGGCATGTCTGTCAAGCTGCATGGCCCAGGAATCACTGAGGGGGTGTGCCTGCAGGACTTGCTGAAAATCCACCCTCTGGGTGCCAAAGGAAGCTGGCCACAGAGGGGCACCATGTGTCAGAGCTTGCTAATAAGCCCCAGTAGGAATTGTGTGTGTGCATATGCATGAGCTATACTGAACAGGACCGTGGGAGGATAGTCCTGATCATAGGAAATCTGAGTAGAGACCTGAAAGCTGTCGGAAGGGAGGGGACATGCAGACTGGATGAAAGTAGGTGAAGGGATTCTCCAAAGAGCATGTGTGTATGACTCATAGACACAGGTATCTGTGTGGGGAAGGCCAGAGGAAAGAGGGGGCTGGGTGGAGGTGGGCAAAGGGGGAGAAAGGGAACATCTGCAATAATGTCAACAATAAAATAAAGTTAAACAAACAAACAAACAAGGGAATGGGAGGAAGAGCATTCTGAGCAGATGGAACAGCAATTGCAGAGGCCCGAAGCAAGACCTGCTTGAAGCAGTCAAGGCACCAACTGCAAGGAGCTGTGCGCTGGGGTGGAGAGAAGGAGGGTGAGAGGTGGATGCGCTCAGAGACGCAGTGGGAGCGGATGAAGTACGGCTTTGAGGCCGACATAGGACTGTTGGCTTGTATTCTGACTAGTACACACGCATTTCAAAGTCAGAAGTCACAGGCCTGTGTAAGAGGTTATGGGAGTTTTGAAGAAGGAAAGGTAGCTTCGGGCTTGGGGCGAGCCGCTGAGTGGAGAAAGGACATTGTCGTGCCAGGAGGAGTGAAGGCAGCGTCCGGAGAGGCGGCCTGAGCAGGGCGCGCCTGTGAGCACAGGCTCCCGGGAGCCCTGTCCTGCCCGCGCATTGCGCGGAATGAGCCGCGATGCAGAGCCCTGGCTACCGAGCACCGGAACTTCGCCTAGTGGGACTGAGAACCTGAACTCAGCTGTTCGCTTTATTGAAAGTTAAAGTGAAGGCGCAACGAAAGCCTGGTAGGCACTACCTTGGAGAGCGTGAGTGTGGGCGCGCGGCACAGAGCTCCTCTGCGGGGACCCCGCGCGCAACCAAGTAGGCCCAGACGGGTGCCAGCGCCTTGTCCGTGCCCTCCCCGCGTTCCGGCCACACTGGAACCCTCAAGGTCAGCTCATCGCCACATCGATTCTGAGTTAGCAGTCAGCAGATCTGTTTATTCTATTAAAAAATTGTTTTGTTTGCACGTAAATCTTGTTCTTTGCCTGCGTAGTCTTCTGGTCTCCCAAACATCTGCTGCTCTTGTGACGGCAGGGGAAGGATCAGGTCAAAACAAAACCCCGTGGCCACTGCAGATGGCCCGTCTGAGAGTAGTACCTACCTTTCTACCAGGAGCCAAAAATACTTTGGTTGCTAATTTGATCCCCAATATGCAATGAAGCTCTTTCTCTCTTTCCTCTTTGGGTACTTAACTCTGTAATTTCAGTTTTCAAAGACAAAATGCTTCTGTATGCAAAATTCTTAGAATGGTTGTGGTCTCCAGTATGTTCCTTGTAAAACAAGTGCATTTTGCTGCGGTTTTACCAAGTTTCAGGACCTCCGGTGTCAGAGCACGCAGTTTTGAGGGAAGGCATGCACAAAGAGGCACGGGTGAGACTCGGATGTGGCCCATTCGGATCGGTGGCTATTGTACATAGATCAGAACTTCTCAGCCTCAGCATGACTGGCATTCCAGGTCAGATAATTCTTTGCTGTGGGGCTGTCCTGTACATTGTAGGGTGTTTGTCAGCACCCCTGGCCTCAGATCACAAGAAGCCAGTAGTTACCGGCTCCTGAACCCCCTCCCCACAAACATACACACTGCCCTTAAGGCAACCGGTAGGGTCTCTCTCCATCGCCTCGAGTTGCCTGGAGAGCGGAATGGCCTTGGCTACAACTGTGCTGGTGGAAATAAAACCTGGGTGAGAAGAGGAGAGATGTGTCTAAGGCCTCTGAAGTCACCCATCTTGGGGAGGAAAGTGCAAAGACTCTGGACCCCTACAAGGTGAGCATTTCATTAGACAGAACCTCCTGTGGGTTCCTAAGCCTTCAACGGAAAGATTACATTCGTGAGAGTCACCCCAGTGCTTGTCTTTCATCGCTTCTTACACGTTTATTGCTCTGAGCTCTAGGAACTGGGAACGTGTGGGCAGTAAAATAAGCTTACTACTTTATTCAACAAATCTTTATTGTCTACTAGGTGTCAGACACTGTTTAGGTACTGAGCATAAAAGTCAAAATTCTCCAGAGAACCTAGAATACCCAAAACAACTTTGAAAAAGAACAAAGTTGGGGAGCTAACACTGGCTGGTTTAAAGCTAGTGTTAAAGCTACAGTAATGAAGAGTGTGCAGGTATAGACAATAGATCAACGGAACAGAACAGAGAATCTGGAACAGTTTGAAATCCATATACAAGAAAAAAAAAGAACTTGGATCCATATACAAAAATTAATACAAAATAGAGTTAATATGCTGTATATAAAATTTAACCCAAAAGAGATCATGAACCTAAAAGCAAAACCTAAAAGCATAAAACTTGTAAAAAATTTTGAGAAAGCCTTGGTTAGGAAAAGATTTCTTAGATACAACACCAAAGGTACAATCCATTTTTAAAAACTGATAAATTGACTTCATTCTGCTGTTTAGTCAATGCTATTAAGAGAATGAAAAGACAAGCCACAGGCTGAGAGATAATATTTTCAAATTGTGTATCTGGTAAAATACTTGTATTCAGAATATAAAAGGACTCTCAAAACCCAATAATAAGAAAACAACCTAATTTTTCAAAATGAGCAAAAGATTTGAATAGATACTTCATCAAGGAAGGTATATGGATGACTAATAAATAAACACATGAGAAGATGTTCAACATCACTGGTCATTAAGGACATGAAAATTGAAACTATTGTGATATACCACTGCACCCCTATTAGAATGGTTAAAATTTAAAAAACTGACTATTGTGTGTCTTGTTGAGAACGTTGAGCAATTGGAACTCTCATTGCCTCCTGGTCAGAACATAGACTGTATGACCATGTTGAAAAGTTATATGGCAGCAATTCCACAGAGAAATGAAAAAAATATGTCCATACAAACATGTACATGAGGTTCATAGCACCTTTATTGGTAATTCCCAAATTGGAACTAACCAAGATGTCCATCAACAGACAAGTTGGCATATGAAACAATGGAGTGCTTCCCAGCAGTGAGAGGGAACACCGTGTCCTGGAGGCAGTGGGTCCTCAAGAACTCAGTGGCCAGGGGCTTAGAAGTGCAGCCAGGCCCACTCTTCCTCAGGAAAGCCCAGCCCTCTCACACTGGCCAGGGGTGTTGTTCTGCAGCGGCCCACCTGCTCCCAAGCTCCTCAAACTTGCCAGGCCTATTTCCTCTGCATGGGCTGTTCTGGAATGTTCTTCCATGGAAAACCACACAGCTCCCTTTGTTCCTGCTCCAGGTTGCTATTGAAACTTCACTTTGCCACCAGATCTCCTTTGCTACCTGTGGCAGACTAAACACTGACCACAAAGATGTCCAGGTCTTAATCCTCAGGATCTGTGGCTGTTCCCTTCGATCACAAGGGGACTTGGCAGATGTGAATAAGGTAAGGATCCCAAGACAGGGAAATGGTCTGGATTTCCCAGGGGGCCCTGGCAGTGCTCTGCAGTGTCCCCCTGGGAGGGAGGCAGCAGAAGAAGAGCAGCAGAAGCAGCAGGCGCAGCATAGTGGCTGTGAAGCTGCAGAAGGAGCCGAGGGAGCAGGGACCGGCTCTGGGAGCGGAAGAAGCAGGACGGCCTCCCGGAGGCTCCAGCAGGTGCCCCAGCGTTAGCCTAGTGACAGTGGCTTTGGACTTCTGAACCGCAACACTGTGGGGAAATACGTGTGTATTGTTTTTAGCCACCAAGTTTATTGTTTGTTTGTTTACTATGGCAGCCATAGGACATTAATAAACTACCTTACTTAAAACTGCAGTTCCCACACCTGGAATCTCTGTCTTCCTTCTCTGCCTCGGTCTCCCTCACGGCTTGTAAAGGAAAAACTCAGTTTCCCTCCCGTGTAGGGAAAAACCCTCATATGTCTTTCTTTCCCATGAAACACTTCACTTTTGACACTTCTGGTCACCAAATGTGCGGAGGTTTTCCCCACGCCAAACAATTCTCTGCATCGCCAGCTCAATTCTGACACAGTTCACCCAGGCGTGCAAGATCTCAGAGGGTGAGGGCTCAGTCCCCTACGGTTGTCACCCCTGCCCCATATATATACAAACACTTCAGACACCAGGAGCAAGTCCAGGTTGTCACCTGGGCTTTTGACCAACTGACTATAGATCAGGGGTTCTAACCACCCTTCCTTGGGTCCAATTAATTTGCTAGAGCAGCTCACAGGACTCAGGAGACACTTACATTTCCAGTTTATGGAAGGCCCTGATAAAGGACACAGATGACTGGCCAGAGGAAGGGACACACACAGGATGAGGTCTGAGAGGGTCCCAAGTGTGGAGCTTCTGTTCCGTGGAGTTGGGGTGTGTCGCTCCTGGCTTGTGGTTGTGTTCACTGACCTGGAAGCTCTGTGAGCCCCTACTGTTGGAATTTCACGGGAGCTTCCATGCATGGGCATGATTGATTATTTATTAATCCATTTCCATTCCCTCTGGGAGAAGTGGGGGCAGGGGCTGAAGATCCCAAGCTTCTAATCAGGGCTCAGTCTCTGGCGACAGCCCACCCAGGAGCCACCCAGAGTCTCCACATTAGAACTAAAAACCTTCCTATCACCCAGGAAATGACAGGGGTTTCAGAGTAGAACCCAGTATATATATATTTTTTTCTATTAGCTCACAGGGCCCTAACCAGCCTCTGGTCAGTTTATTTTATTTACTCATCCTGTTTATTGCATGTCTTCCCTGAGGAGACAATACACCTGGAGAGGCAGTGATACTTGGTCTGTTTCATCCATGCTCTACACCTGCATCCTGGCGTAGAGCAGGGCTCATCAAATTATGTGGTGGGATTCAGCAGTTGAAAAAATGCATAACAGATTTTAACATTCAGAACAATGCAAGAATTAATTTACTCAACACCCAGTGGGCCTTGTCTGTCACGGCTGGAGCTCGTTCCACAGGCCCCGTCCAGCTCCGCTCCCTTCCCGTGAGGCAGCCGTTCTGTGAGTGTGCTGTGTGTGTTCCCAGTCCACGCTACAGCTTACATACATATGTAGATGTGAATGGCTCCTCCCTGTGCCGCACGGGCCGGGTGTACATTCACACTGTGACCTGTTTTTCTTAACGCGTCATCGTGTTCTGAGAGGCTGTGGTAGAGGCACACACGGAGCTGGCTGACTCCTTTTCCTTGCTGTACAGTGTTCCATTGTAAGAACGCATCACATTTCATTCATCCATTTCCCTGGTGATATATCAGGCAGGGTCTGGGCAGGAAACAGCTGAAGCTCAGAGCAAAACGGGACTGAAGGAGACCTCTTTAGAAGGGAGTGGGCAGGGCCAGTGAAAGCAACACGCTGATCTCTCCCGCTGAGTGCGGTGTCACATGTTGTTGTGACAAACCTGCCAAAGCTCCTCCCAATGCCTCCCACTCCCACCACCCCCCAACCCCCGTCCCCAGCCAGAGCGATCGGGGCCTGGCTGGTCAGGTGTTGGTTCTAAGACGCTGCAGTATCCCCCAAAGAGAGTTTTACCTGACAAGGAGGGCACGATTATTTAGATCTACAAGCAAATGCGCCTCACAGAAGAATTTACCCCAGTCACTTCCTGGAGAGTCACCACGGAGGACTCTCCACTGGGGTTTTCTTCACACAGTGACATCCCTGTAGTTTTGCCAGCAAGACCCTGTTGAACAAGCTGCAGTTCACAGAGCGACGGAGGACAGAGGGTCGCGGGTAAAGCCTCAGGGCCCCCCCCCCCTCCCCCCTGCTGCAGGCTGGAGTGCAGGGCAGTGCAGAGCGTGGGGGCTGGGCTGCGCCGGCCCTGGGGAGTGCCTGGCAGGGGGACTCCGGAATCAGTTCTCCACTGCGGAGGGAGTACAGTGCCCGCCTTTTTCTCACTTCCTTTTTGGAGCCTGAGAGTGCTGGCCTCTGAGGGGCTGGCAGCTATTTATGGGCCATGGCTGCTCTGTGCGAAACCCTAGTCCTTCCCTAGAGGAAAGAGTGGTGGGAAGGGGGGCATCAGGTGACCTTGCCCTTGGCCTAGGGCGCAGCAGGTCCAGGTGCAGCACTTCAGGTCTCAGTGAAGCCTGCTCTGGAAGGTCAGGGTGGCTCTGGTGTGGCAGGTTTCCTAGCGGATAAGCACTGTGCACGCTGTATTTATAGATGCTCAGGGTATAGATTGGGACTGCTTGTTGGACAACCTCCACTCTCCCTGATTTTGACAAAAGGAGAAACTGGGGACCAGGGGGCTGAATGCCTGGTCTGAAGTCACACACTTCTCCTACCTCTTGCCATTCCAAGGGTCCCAGGTCTCCTGGTATTGTCCAGAGCTCCTGAAAGATGAGCTCCTTCTCTCCCCTCCCAACCATGCCTTCCTTCCCCACCTGCACGTGAGACGTACACATACCCGGAGTCTCAACATCTTCATGAGAGCAAGAGTAGAGCTGCCCTTCCTCCCTCTCTCACCCCACTTCATGCTGGCCTTTTGTAGTCTTTCCTTTTGCACCCTTTTAGTTGCTATTTGGTGTTCAGTGTAATCTGATTTCAGCAGAATAAAAATGGCTGTGTGCTGTTTCTGCCTCCCTACCTCCCTCCCTCCCTGCCTTTCTCCCCCACGCTTATTAAGCGTGTACTATGAGTCAGGTCTGTTACGGATGTAATCAGGGCTGTCCTCAGTGACAAGGCAAGACTTGAGAAAAGATTTGTAGGAGCTGATGGGTTGCTCAAGTGGAGATCTGGACAAATTCTTCCAGGCAGAGGGAACAGCAAGTGCAAAGGCCCTGAGGCAGGAGCATGAGGGACATGCTGTGGCAAGGGGAGAGCAGCAGACAGCTCAGAGAGAGGACAGCCCAAATGAATGACTCGTCAGGATTCCAGCTCTGGTTCAGAGTAAGCTGGAGCCAGCAGAGGGCTCTGAGGAAAGGAGGGCACAGCTATGCTGTGGATGGGGTCACACTGAGGAGGGGCATCGGCACAGGAGAGAGGCCAGTGAGGAGGCTACCTGGCTAGTCCAGGTGAGTGAGGAATGTTGCAGGAAGACAGATCTCTGGGTAGGGGCATTCTCATGCCCCACCACCCAGGTGACATCCCGTGACTCAGGAGACGATGAGCAACTCTCGTCTCCGCCTTCAGCTTTAGGCTGTCGAGGCCACTGAGTCGTGGAATCCTGGGTAAAACAGGTTCTGTTGTGTACTCCGTCTGCTTCCTTGTTAATGAAGTCTTGATATGGAGCTGGCTTTGAAGATTAGAGTGTCTGTCTGCCTTGCTTCCCTGATAGGTGCTAGACATATCAATGATACCATCACTTGTAAAATTCTCCTATTGTTGGCTGTAAAGCTCATACCCCCTGTTCTATTTTTAGTAACTTTTGAAACCCTAATAAAAGGAGGATGAGGCTTCTCGCTCTCCGCTGATGGTCTGAGCGAGCCACAGCCCTCCGTTCGTTACTGGCCAATCATCCTGCCTGCCGGATTTATTTCAGCGTCCGAAACCACAACCAAACGCAACATCTGGCGCTCGAGCACGGACCAGAAGGTAAAAACCGGGACGGGTAGGACCGAAAAGGAAATCGCACGGGTCTAAGCAAACTTTTCGGAAAAACGCTTCGGAGTAATGGGGAACAATCCTTCAGTTAAGGAAGAATATATTAGGCTTTTAAAGTCTTTACTTAGAAGTTCAGGTGTACAAATAAAAGAGAGTGCCTTAACAGATTTATTCTTGCAGGTCAAGAAACACTGTTATTGGTTTACTCCAGAGAGAAGAAATCAGTTAAGTTTAAGGGTGTGGAAACAAGTTGGTAAAGCTCTTAGAGGAGCTCATCAAACTGGTCCGAAACACAGGCCGCTTTTAACCAGGTGTCGAAGGCCTTACAGCCATTTCAATCGGACTTTGAGCCACTTGGCAAGGAGGAGCAATTGCCTTCTCGAATTTATAATCAGCCCAAAATGGCTCAAAAGAAAAGTAAGGAGGCGGTGGCGGGAGGAGGTTCCCACTGCGGGCGGGGGCTCGAATACCCGAGGGGCCGGCGGCGGCGGCGGCAGCAGCAACGACTCTGGACACAAGTCGGGCCCTTCCTGTGGCCCTGGCTGTGGCGGGCGCCGGCGCGCATGCACGCGGGGGCTGGGGGTTCCCCCTCCGTGCCCCTCACAGCGCCGCCAGTTCCACCACCGGGGCCGCGGTTCTGCGCAACGCCTCCTCTCGGCCTGCGCCTAGCAGCCGACTTAAAACTGGTGCGGACCAGGGTTATCTAACAAACAAAAGATTTATTTTCGGTTGTTACAGCAACTGGTAAAAGGAACTAGATGCCAGATTAAAGAAAGGCATCTTGCTAATTTAATATATTACTCAAATACTTAATATCCAAAAATTCATGTTTCTCAATTCTAAAAACTGAATTTTTGTCAGTCTATATTAATATTATATACTTTTTATTATCACTTTAAAGTCAAATATTATTTCATAATATATATTCCTTAGTTGACAAGGTTTCCAAAATTTAAAAGTTAAAAAACTTCCTTGAAACCTTGAGGTATTTCAAAGGGCCCTTGAAATATCTCAGGAATTTATTATTTTCTTCTTACCCAAAAGAAGAAAACTAAACCAATCAGGCTTAATACATTTTAAAATACTTGGAAAGCTTTGTCAAATAAGAAAATCTTACAAAAGAACTAATAAACAATTGGCTTTTAAAAATGCTAATAAGAATTACAAAAGGGCGTTGGCTCCTGTGAAACAAAAGGGTGGAATGGTTGAAGATTATATCAGAGCATGTAGAGAAATTGGATCTCAGACTTATGGTATTAATTTGTTAGCCTCGGTTATGAAAGAAAACTCTCAGAATTCTAAAATTAGGTGTTTTAATTGTGGTAAAATTGGGGATACTAGAAAAGATTGCAGGAAAGGAAAAGGAGAAAAGGGGGTAGAAAAATCCTCCCAGCCTCCGAGACTGTGCCGAAGGTGTTACAAAGGAAGGCACTGGACCAATGAATGCCATTCCAAAAAAGATAAACAGGGCAATCCTTTGCCGCCCCTCCCTTCAGCAGGGTCGGGAAACTGGCAGCAGGGCCCAGCTCGGGGCCCATCAAACAGTACGAGCCTAACTACTCAGTTTCCTGTCAGCTCAGGGCATACCCATCAGCTGATGAATTAAAACCTAAATCTAAATTATTTATCTAAATCGTATTCAGCAACTAAGTAATCTTAAGTTAATCATTATCCACAGTGCTCATTCTCCTACTGGGGTGTTATGTCAAGAAGAAAACATTATTGAATGGCTATTCTTACCGCACAAATCAACCAAAAGACTAGAGACTTATCTCAGTAAAATTGTTCAAATTATAATTCGTGGCAGATTACGTTTTAGACAACTTTGTGGTCAAGATCCTGATGAAATCATTGTTCCTTTTACCAATAAAGAAATTGCTAATCATTGGATATTGTGTGAAGAATGGCAAAATGCCTTTTCTGACTTTCTAGGTAAAATTCATAATTCATATCCCTCCTCCAAAAGGTTTCAGTTTTTAAAGCGGACTCAGTGGATACTTCCCAAATGTGTTGTCTCACAACCTTTATCTGAGGCAGAGACATATTTTACTGATGCTAATAAATTTGGTGTTGCTGGTTATAGTAACCTGAAAAATAACAAAACTATTCAAAGCCCTTATACTTCTGTACAAAAGGCAGAGTTATTCGCTATTGTTACGCTTCTAACTGATGTACTTTCAGTTCCTTTAAACATCATTACAGATTCACAGTATGCTGCCCATACTGTTCAAGCCCTGGAGACTGTAACCATACCTCAGAATGGTTCTGAACTTAATACTCTTTTCTTACAGTTGCAGTTCCTCCTTCGAACTTGCCATCATTTAATTTACATAACCCATATTCGATCCCATACAGGTTTGCCAGGACCCTTAACTGAAGGCAACAATTATATAGACACTCTAGCTGGTTCTGTTATCAAAGCTCAAGCTGAACATCAGCTTCATCATGATAATGCTCGGTCGCTTAGACACCGGCATAACATTACCTGGCGTCAAGCACGTCAAATTATTAGGGACTGTTCTACATGTCAACTTATTAACCAACCTTCCTTACCAATAGGTGTTAATCCTAAAGGTTTGCTACCTAATCAAATCTGGCAAATGGATGTTACTATTGTACCTAGTTTTGGAAAGCTTAAATTTGTTCATCATTCTATTGATACTTGCTCTAAATTTTCTTGGGCTACAGCAATGTCTTCTGAATGTGCAGGATGTGTTTATTACACACCTCCTCGAAGCTTTCACTGTTCTTGGAAAGCCAGAAACTATTAAAACAGATAATGCTCCAGCTTATCTCTCTAAAAAATGTCAGGAATTTTTTTCTCAACATGATGTTAAACATGTTACTGGTATTCCATATAACAGCACTGGACAAGCTCTCATTGAACGTCATAATCGAACATTAAAAGAGCTTCTTGAAAAACAAAAAGGGGGATATAGTATGGACTCCCCTAAGAAAAGATTAATGAATGCAGTATTTACTCTAAATTTTTTGCAAATTGATGATGATTCTCTCGTTCCAGCTCAAAGGCATTGGGCAATGAAAACTGTTTCACCAATAAATCAACCTGTTTATTATTATGATGTTTTAACCTCCAATTGGCTCCCAGCAACTGTTATTCGATGGGGCCGAGGTTATGCTTATATTTCCACAGGCACTCAGAATATTTGGATTCCTGACAAACGCCTTAAGCTGCATCATGTCCTCCCAGAAGAGGGGACAAGAGGACAGCGGCGAGGAGGATTGAAGGAACCTGCCAACTTAAAATCAAATTAAACAATTAGTAAATCAAGGAAAAGTATTAGTAAAAGCTAATCATAGCCCACTTACAGCTGAGGCCTTGTTTTTGGCAATGCTTGCAATTTTATCTATTCAGGCCCCTGGAGCTAATGCTGAAAATTATACTTACTGGGCTTATATTGCTAATCCACCTTTAATGAGAGGGGTCTCGTGGTGGGACCCTACTGTTCCTATATATCATAATGAAACAGGTTGGCTTCCCGGTCCTTTTGATATACGTGGTCCTTTAAAGCCTGATGAGGAAGGAACAGTGGTTCCATATTATGTTACAGGAGTTTCTGGTCCACCTATTTGTTTTGGTGCCGGTTATCACTGCTTTAATATTGGTCTCCAAAAGTGGCTCACAGTAGAAGGAAATACCACTGAATTATATAATAAGCTGTTAATAATGCTCTCTGCTTATACTCCTACTGGTTATATTCCAAATCATTGTGAGTTTTGTTCTCCATCGAATGAGCCACTCTGTAAAATGCCAACATTTCTCTCAGTAACTGATTGGGTCCATTGGGCTCAGTGCAGGGGAGAACAAGTACGAGTTATTGTTAATACTTCCTATGGAAGCGTCATTACTTGGAGTCCGTATGGCTCCGCTCGTACGGCAGATCCTAAGCAAAATATACAATGGACCAATAACATTACATGGATGACCAGTACTGCCAGAGATTCCATTGTTTGGCAAGAAAGTGGTTTTTCACCACCATTACCCTATATGAAAGGCTTTTATTCTCAATCTCATTTGTGGAAATTAAGTGCAGCTTTTGAACCTCTTAATGCCTGGACGGGACGGCTATATCAGGCCAATGGTTTTCATAACCTTACTTTTGTGCAAAATGTTACCAGATATTTTCAGGCTTGTGTTAAACTTCCCTATTTACTACTCAAAGGGAAAGTTACCTGGGTTCCTGAGACCGGCGAAATCTCTTGTTTTAATTGTACTCTGCATACCTGTATTAATCATACTATGAGTTTGTCTCCCAAGGAAAGTCTCTACCTCCTGAGAGCCCGAACTGGAGTCTGGATGCCTGTTCAGCTTGGCCGTGCATGGCAAGACAGCCCTGCCTCTGGACTCCTTCATAAGGTGGCTGAACGACTGCTTCGCCGGAGCAAGCGCTTTATTGGCCTCCTTATTGCAGTCATCATGGGACTAATTGCTGTCACCGCTACCGCTGCGACTGCTGGTGTTGCTCTTCATCAGTCTGTGCAGACTGCGGATTTTGTAAGGACTTGGCATCAGAATTCTGAACAATTATGGACTGCTCAACGCCAAATTGATGCTGAAATGCAGTCTGAGTTAGCTGATTTAAACCAAGCAGTTGTTTTAGTAGGTGATCAACTACAAAGTGTTAAAAGACAGTTATAGTTAAAATGTGATTGGAACCAATCTTCTTATTGTATTATTCCTGTTCCTTATAATGAAACTGAATTCCCTTGGGAACGGGTTCGTAAGCATTTGCTAAATCATGATAATCTAACCCAGCATATTATTACCTTACAAACTAAAATTCATACTACTTTTGAGAAACATTTAGAACAATTATCTGGTCAAAGTATTTTTGAAGATGTTATGAGTGGAATTGATAAAATGGATCCTGTTCCCTATATTAATGGGTTCATTGGAACTCATGTTGGAACTATTTCTTTATTCCTTATTTTCATTTTAGTTATTGTTATTGTGTTTTTGCGCTATAAGAAAAGACGGAAAGTTAAGTCTGCTATCTCCTCAGTCATGCTCCATAAGACGTCTGTAAAACAAAAAGGGAGAGATGTTGCAGGAAGACAGATCTCTGGGTAGGGGCATTCTCATGCCCCACCACCCAGGTGACATCCCGTGACTCAGGAGACGATGAGCAACTCTCGTCTCCGCCTTCAGCTTTAGGCTGTCGAGGCCACTGAGTCGTGGAATCCTGGGTAAAACAGGTTCTGTTGTGTACTCCGTCTGCTTCCTTGTTAATGAAGTCTTGATATGGAGCTGGCTTTGAAGATTAGAGTGTCTGTCTGCCTTGCTTCCCTGATAGGTGCTAGACATATCAATGATACCATCACTTGTAAAATTCTCCTATTGTTGGCTGTAAAGCTCATACCCCCTGTTCTATTTTTAGTAACTTTTGAAACCCTAATAAAAGGAGGATGAGGCTTCTCGCTCTCCGCTGATGGTCTGAGCGAGCCACAGCCCTCCGTTCGTTACTGGCCAATCATCCTGCCTGCCGGATTTATTTCAGCGTCCGAAACCACAACCAAACGCAACAGAGGAAGGTGGCTCAGACTAGATGAGATGGGAGGAGGTAAGAAGTAGTCATCTCAGAATCCTTTTGAAGGTGGCACCTGCATGCTGTGCTGGTGGATCAGCTGGGAGTGAGGTGTGGAGGGAAGGGGGGCATCCAAGCCCGCTGGCCCTTTGTGCAGCGCAGGCTGGACTGAGCAGGATCCGATTTCAGCCCTGCTAACAGCAAGCTGTGTGACTCTGCCCTGGCCGAGTTTCTGCGCCCACCCCATCAATATACGCATGACAGCACCTCCCAGCTCCATCGCACGTGTCCAGTGACAGCTCAGCGTGCTGGCAAGTGGCTGGCAAGTGCCAGGCCTGATCACAACAACACCAGCACTCGCCGTTCACTGTGACCTCGGGCGGTCCGCTCCTCTGCAAGTCGGCCTTCTTCCTGTAAAATGCATGCAGCCACTGGTCCCATATTTATTGTGCTTCCAGTTTCCTCACACAGATGGTAGGAAAATGAATCCTGGGCCCCGGGTGAGCTGCTGACTCTTCAAAGATCCTTTCCTGCTCCCCAGCTCTTCACAGCACAGACCCCTTGTGGTGGTTGTGGGACCCACGGCGGTGACCAGGGACCACAGGGATGAACTGCAGCTGCAGGGAGGGGAGGCACTCAGGCAAGGGATTTGAAGAGCTGAGTGATGGGGACTTTCTGGAAAACCAGTCCCAAGGGTGTAGAATCAGCGGTCCCTCCCTTGACTATATTCAGTAGTGAACTCTTCCCTCATGCTGGGTGAGGACTTGGGCCCCCTGTGGCTTTTCTGGTCACTTTCTGATCATGGAAAGTCTTCTGGATACTTTAGTTAGGAAAACCTCGCCTCAGTAATCAACACGCTCAGTCCAAAGCAGTAGTCACAGCTTGGGGGCCTGGCTGGAGCTGGGGCTCCATGTCGGTGTCTTTTTGCAGGAGACCCCCAGGGGGATGCCGGGATATTCCATCCTCCACCTTGCTTTGCCCTTCCACTTGGCCAGCCTGGTTGAACGGTATGGTGTCCACACACTCAAAGAAACCCCCTCACCGGGCTTCCAGGAAGCCCCTCTAGAGGGCCAGCTGAGGGGCCAGGCACCTTTCCACCGGCGTTGGATTGGGGGGGGGGGACAAGTTCTGCAAAACTGTCCTTTTACCTGCCTCACTTGTCGGGGCCCTTTGTCACCAGCCCTCCCTCGCCCACCCCGGAGGCAAGCCTTTGGCTCTCAGAGAAGTGTACTGCCATTTCCTTTGTCAGTGTGCCCACAGCCCAGCTCTGGAGTCTTCTTCCCTGCTGGTGCCTCTAGGCCACAAGAAATAAGAAAAGATAAAGTCTTAGAGGTCAGAGAGGACCTAGGGGACCGGACGATTCAATGCAGTGTGTGGGAGCTGGGCAGGATCCTGGAACAGAAGTAGTCATTGAAGGGTAAACGGTGAAGTCAAATAAAGATGACAGTCTTTCTTATTTGTTAGTAACGTCAGTTAGCAGTTAACCGCGCCACTCAGCCAGTGGCACGGCGCCACCGCCGCTCTCCGCTCTGACAGGCGTGCCGTGGCTCCGGAACACGCCAGTGTCGGTGGGGTGGAGTGGAGCTGGGTGAGAGCTCTTTGGGGTATCTCTTTAATTTTCCTGTCACTCAAAACTCATTCCAAAATTAAACAGGTAGCTACCTTTCCATTTTGTGCAGTGCCACAGCAGGCAGACCATAGTTTGGAAGTCAACCCTGGTTACCCTCCACACGGGCAGAGGTTCAGGGGAGCAAGGAATGTTTTGTTCCTCAATCTGGGGGTTGCTGTGTTCCATCTGTGAAAGACCTTTGTGCTGCACACTTACGATATATGTAAGTTATACCTTAATAAACTTTCAAAGTTTTAATTAACAAAAAAGCCTAGATCAGAAAGAGTCGGTTGTGGCTGTGGGACCTGGGGCTGCCCACACCACTCTCGGAAACATGAACCTAGGCAGGGAGAGCACTAGTCCAGACCCAGGGGACCCAGGGGACCCAGGGGACAGCAGAGCAGGGCTGGTGGAGGGGAAGTGCAGTTTTAAATAAGAGACCAAGGAAGAATCCCCAAGAAGGGGACACTTGAGCAAAGAAAAGGGAGAGAGTTGAGACAGACGCTGGACAAAGGGCATTCCAGGTAGAGGCAGCCACCAACGCCAAGGCCTTGAGGCAGGAGGCAGGAACCTGCTTGGCCTGTTTCAGGAGCAGCAAAGAAGCCAGTGTGGTGGAAAGAGCGAGTGAGAGGAAGTGAGCGGGAACAGTCAAGGTTATGGAGGGTCTGTGTGCTTTGCAAACACCTGGCTTTGCCCCGTGTGAGCTGAGTGCCGTGGGAAGGGTTTCAACATCAGAGAGGCAAGATCTGGCCATGCTTGCAGGGTACCTCCCCCCCAGCTACGGAGCTGAGAGCGGCTGGGCAGGAAGGGTGAAGGACAAGTGGGGAGCTGGAAGGCTGGTAAGCATGCTGTGGCCACAGTCCAGGGCAAGGCGAGCGTGGCTTGAAGCAGACGTGAAGCAGGGGAAGTCAGATGAGTCTGAGCATATTTTGAAAGCAAAACCAACAGGGTTTGTTGCTAGGCTGGTTGCAGGGAGGAAGATATAGACAGAAAGAAGTCAAGGATGGCTCCAGGGATTTGGGGCCTGAACAGCCAGAGGTTCGGAGCTCCTGGTTACTGAGATGGGGACAGCCAGCTTGGGCAGGCTAAGGGGGCAGGGCTGAAGCTCAGCGGGGCCGAGATAAGAATGAGATGCCTGTTAGAAAGCCAAGAAGAAGCACAGGAGAGGCCAGTGGGCACCCACGTCTGGGTCCAGAGAAGATACTTGGCTGCAAATATGCGTTTGGGTGCTGTCATTATTATTTATTATATGCATTGAATACAAGCCAAGTGTATTAGAGTTCTTCGGAGAAATAGAACCAATATTCAGAGAGAGAGAGAGAGAGAGACTAAGGAACTGACTCATACAATTGTGGGGACTGACAAGTCCAAAATTTGCAGGGTAGGCCAGAGGATGGAGACCCCAGGGAGGAGGCGATGTTGCAGGCCCAAAGGCAGTCAGTGAACCAATGAACCTGTCTTTTTCTCTTACGGCCTTCAGCTGATGGGATGTGGTCTGCCCATGGCTGCTTTACTCAAAGTCCACTGATATAATTGTTAATCTCATCTAAAAATACCTTCACGGCAGCATCTGGACTACGGTTTAACCAACTGCCTGAGTGCTATGGCTGAGACGAGCTGACCCATATAATTACCCAGAACAGTAGGCAGATGACAGGGCAGAGATGTCAGAGATCCAGGCCATGGTTTCCAGGAACAGCCCCACTTTTCTTTCGGCTCCTTGCTGGGCTTGTCAAGATTTCGATACAGGCATCAGACATTCTGAAACCCAACAAGGGCCTCTCATGCAACAAGACCCAAACAAGCAATCTAGCAGAGCCCCTTGCAATACAACATTGTAAGATTATACAAAAAAAATCAAATAGAACTAATTACCCCTCCTGCTTTAGATCCTCCTCCAACCTGATGGCCCAGTGTGAGCCCTTGCAAGCAGGAGTTGAGTTTGAGTGTTTTTGTCTTGAGTTGTTATATTTAGACCTGTTCTTTTTATCCAACTCTATGCAGAGTGATGTGCTGAGCTCTCAGCCAGACAGTGGTCACTTTGAGTTGCAGGGACCATGTTTTCCTCTAAAGGACCAGTGGCAGGGAGCTCACTGCTTCATGGGGGCAGCCTCTGAATGCTACTGACCAAAGGATCTGTCCTCAAAGTTGGGCTGGCGCCTTCTTGCCCCACGGAGGATGGCCCTGGGGTATGTGAAGGCTGTCACTGAGCCTCCCGTTTTCCACTGTTTGATAGTCTTATTCTTCGTGAGGGGTGGGCTCCAGGCTGCTGAGGGCCCCCTCTGCTCACACGCCCATATAGAAAGTTCTCTCCTTCCCCTGTGGGGCCTGGCCAGTAGCAGGCTCTCCATAACTGTCTATAGTAACATGGCAAGCCCAGTCAGAGAGCTGAGACCTGATCCTGCATGCAGTGCTAAAAGCTCACTTACTCAACAAATCTTTACTGACTTCCCACTATGTGCCAGGCCCTGCGCTTGTCTCCAGAGCAAACACAATCTATCAGGGTGCCTGGGAAGTCCCCCTCAGGCCTTACTGCTTCTCTGTGCCCCAGACAACGCCCAGCTGCAGGGGCCCGTTGTTCAAACTGTGGGGGCTGCTGTGCCTGCGCAGATGCCAGGGGATAAATGCAAGCCAGGAGCGGCCCTCTGACCGTAGAACCAGTAGGGATGGGTGCAAATGCCCCGGCCCTTGGCCCTGGGCAGAGTTTTACAGCATTTTCCAGAGTTTTCCCCATGGGACAGTTGTAGCTGGCATAATAACATACCTTTCACCTTGTAAGTGCGATTCCCAAACAAGCAACTAGCATGTAATCCTCGCCTCAGGGCGGCTCATGGAGGTCAGCCCTGCCCGCACAGGACTTCCAGCCGGGGGGAGGCATACAATAAACAAGTGACAACAGATCAATAAAGAATTTAAAATTGCATGAGGGGTGTGAGGGGAAGAGCAGGATCTACATAAGAGGCAGGAGAGAGAAGTGTGAGCACATGGCTTGAACTTGTTAGAATGCAAGGTCAGGAAAGGCCTCTCTTTGGAAGTGCCATTTAAACAAAGACCTGGAAGACAAGGTAAAGGAAACACTAGACAGATAGGAGAGCCTGTATGAAGGACCTTGGCATGTTCAAGTGACTTGAAAAAGCCCAACATCTTGTCACAGTGTGGTGAGCAAGGGGAAGAGTGGTGTCGCAGGAAGCTGGAGGGGAGGGCAGCGTCTAAGTCCTGCACTTCCTCGTGTGCGGGGCATGTACTGGTCTCTAAAGATAATGGGAGAGGGGCTTCCCAGAATGGTGGATTGGATCGTTTCAGACCTTTCTTCCTGCTGAGGACACTAGAAAACCAGACAAAATAAAAAAGAAAACCACATCTATTTGAAGGTACCATCAAGGCAGTGAGAATTTATGGGAAATGTGGGACCATGGTCTAGGAGAGAACGAATGTCCAGAGATGCAGGGCGGGCGGCACACCACTTTCCCCGTGGAGTGATTACTGGCTTGAGAGCAGCATCTGAGAGGCTAAGAAGCTGAGCAGAGCTTTCATCAGACTCACAAAGCTTGAAGTTTAGAACCTACCAAGGAGGGGGGTTTACTAAACATCCAAGGCGTTGGGCTGGGATCCTTAAGAGCTGCACGTTAAGAGTAAGGGCAAAACCCTAGCTGGTGTGGCTCAGTCGGTTGGAGTGTCGTTCTGTATACCTACAGGTTGTCGATTCGATTCCTAGTCAGGACACATTCCTAAGTTGAGGGTTCAGTCCCCAGTAGGGGCATATATGGGAGGCAACCAACTGATGCTTCTCTCTCACATGGTTGTCCCTCTCCCCACCCCCCTAAAATCAATAAAAATATCCCCAGATGAGAATTAAAAAAAAAAAAAAAAAAAGCAGCTCTCACAGGAATCAAATCTGATATTCAACCAATCTCAGTTCCTCACTGGATTAAGGTGATGTGGGACCAGTAGTGATCTCAGCCTACCTTCCTGCTAGAAGCAAAAGGAAGAAGGAAGATGGCATTAAATAATCTCTGTAAGTTTTCATACTTGATGTCTGGGTTTACAAGAGAATAAGATAGTCAAGAAGTCAGGTGAAAAAATAACCTGGACAAACAATAAAAACAGACCCGGGGAGATCCAGATAATAGAGTTATTTGACATGAACTTTAAAGTAACTATGAGTAAATGAGTAACTATGAATTAAAATACAAGAAGGAGAACTTTGGTAATGAATGGGACTCTAGAAAAGGGAATCATACAGCTAAACATATTCTTAGCACACGATCCAGCAATCCTGCTCCTTGGTATTCATTCAAATGAATTAAAAACTTATATCCACACAAAAATCTGCACATGAATGTTTATAGCAGCGATATTCATAACTGCCAAAACTTGGAGGTAAACAAGATGTCTTTCAGTAGGTGAATGGATAAATTAGTGCACCCAGATAATGAAATATTACTCAGCGCTAAAAAGAAATGACTTATCAAACAATGAAAAGACACAGAGAAACCTTAAATTCACATTACTAACTGAAAGAAACAGTCTGAAAAGGCTAGATACAATATGATTCTAACTATATGCTGTTCTGGAAAAGGCAGAACTATGGAGACAGTGAAGACCAGCGGGTGCCAGGAGTTAGGTGGAGGGAGGGGTGAACAGAGTGTAGAAAATGTTTAGGGCAGTGAGACCATTCTGTATGATACTGTCATGGTGGATACACGTCAGGGAACATTTGTCAAACCCCATAGACTATAAACACCAAGAGTAAATCAATGTAAGTGATAGATTTAGAGGATAGTGATGTGTTAATGTATGTTCATAGACTGTAACAAACATACCACTTTGATGCGGGGGAGGCTATGTGAGGGGGAATAGAGGGGTATATGGCAAACCTTTGTAGTTTCTGCTCAGTTTTGCTGTGAACCTAAACTTGTTCTAAAAAATAAAATATATTATTAAAGTAAAATAAGACTGGAAGAAAATAAACCATAACAAAATAAAGAAAAAAAGGAAAATTGTGAAACTGAAAAATTCAGTAATTAAAATTAAGAACTCAAAAGATAAGTTTAATAGCCGATTAGACATAGCTGAAAAGAAACATAAGGAACTGAAAGCTAGGTCAGAGGAAAATGTCTCGGCTGAAAAGAGCATAAGAAATGTGCGGACATTGTGTAGCAGGTCTAACGTATGTGTGATTGAAGTCCCAGAAGCAGAAGAAAAAGTATTGGGTAGCAGTAATAGTTCAAGACAGCAATTTTCAACCTTTTTCATCTCATGAACACATAAACTAATTACTAAAATTCCACAGCACACCAAAGCATATATAATATATGATATTGACATTTTTTAAATTTGACAATCTAAGGGAAAAGAAATCCATGCTCCTGACTAAATAGTCAGTTTTTGCATGTTTTAAAAATTCTTTATGCACACCAGTTGAAAGCTGCTGGATTTGAGAGGGCCTATGAATCCTTAGCCGAATAAATACAAAGAAAACCATGTCTAGGCACAACACGTAATGTTACTGGAAATCAAAGGCAAAGAGAAAAATATTAGAAATGAGCAAGGAAAGAATAAGGTCAATGAGAAGCTGTTAGAAAGTTTTCAGTGAGGGACTGATACGATATCTGATTTATGTTTTGAAAATATCATCAATAACCGCTGGAAGAAAACAGATAGAATATCTGTTAGTGGCTCAGCAGGGAGATGGCGGTGGGTAAAGGGAGGGTAATAGCAGTGAGGACGGGAGAAAAATAGCCATGTTGAGGACGTTCTGTATTCTGGGGTAGAACAGACAAATTGGTGATAGATAAGACACAGGAATTAGGAAAAGGAAGAATTGTTACTAGACAGGGGACCTGGCTCTGAGCGGGTCTGCCTTGGCCAGCCCATAGCGTGTGGGTTCTTGACTTATGCAGGAAAAATTTTGCAACGTGAGTCCAAGTGACTGTGAGGGTATGTTTATTAAAGCTGGGGACAGTGAAGCAAGGAAGGGCTTAGGAGAGAAGAAGCTGGGCTGCCTTAGCTCATGGGGAAGTCAGAAAAAAGGGAGCCTTGGGGACAGGTTCAGGGGCTTAGTCTGGGACAGGCTGCCACTGCCCATCTCTCCCCTGGTTGCAAGTCTCCTGGGAAACCTTAGAATTTAGGAGATGCTCGCCTGTGAGACAGGATAGTAAGAAGCTAGGAAAATTTATTGGCATGTGGAATAGGGAAACTGAGACAATAGTTGAAGACAAAGTGCAAACAATTTACAGCCAGGTGGAACAATTTACACCAAGGCTAAGGCTTGACAGGGGGCAAAACTGGGAAAGCAAGGCCCTCACCCCCAGGGTAACCTCTCTTCCCGGCCTTTCCTCCCTGGAGACAACATCTGGGCCTCAGTTGTGTTTCAGCTCCAGGCCCAGAGAAGCAGAAAACCAGGTGAGGGACTCGGGAACCAATTGCATGACTAAAGAACCCATGCTCAGTCACTGACCCATCAGTGGAGACCATGGCCCTGAAAGGACACACCTGGAGGACTGATGAATATTCTGCTGAAAGCCTTCCCTGAGGCCTCCCCTAAGATTTCTGCTTGCAGGAAGAGGGAGAGCCTCAAGACAAAGGACCCAGTGTATGCGCTCTCCCTCTGGGGAGCAGCTGGCACCATTTTCCCTTTCCTTCTCCCTCAAATACTTCTTTCTTCATGGGCACACATCTCCTACTGAACTTTAAGGTAATGAGCAGCTGGCACCTTGTCCCAGGTCTATCCTCTGAACCTGTCCCCAAAGCCCCCTTTTCCCTGACTTCCCAGTGAGCTCAGGCAGCCCAGCCCGGGCTCCCCTGTTGCTCCTTCTTTGCTAGGCCCCTCCTTGCTTCACTGTCCCCAGCTTTAATAATCGGACCCTCACAGTCACCTGGACTCATGTTGTGAAATTTTTCCCTATATGAAATCAAGAACCCACACGCTACAGCTGGCCCTAGACTGACCCACTCACAGCCAGGCCCCTGTTAAGTAACAGAATATGACAAATATGGGACATTCCTCTTGATCCTATGCAGCAAAACTGGCTCATTCAGTGACTTGGACTGTCTCATCAGGTAGAATGACAGGATTCCAGAGAGGGGCCCACCCAGGACCACCTTGCAGCCCACCTAGGTACCAGCAGAGACCCATTTTGACTAACTGGCTCTTCAATTTGCATAGGGTGGGCTTAGGTGAGTTCCCTTGAAATTCTGGATGTCCCTGTTGTTATAAGGTAAGGATTTCTTCGACCTGTCTTTTCTAAAGTCCTCGAGATAGAGCTAGAGGCTAAGGTTTGAGAAAAGGCCAAGCTAAGGCAGGACAGGAGGGGAAAACCGGATGACTGATTTTTAACATTGACTTTCAGTTGAAGTTGCTTCCTGGTGGTCTTAACAGAACTTTTTCCTGGGTAAAAAGAAGTCTAAACTCGTCCAGCTTTGAAGATGAGGGGCTCTTCCTCCCTCTGGCTCATCTCAGACATTCTTAGGCGACCGCAGTGAATGGGAGGCAGAGACACACGAGGAGGTCTGAAATGTGGACGTACAGTTACCGGAAAGCCTTTACTTATTTCCAAGTACTGACAGGAATGGGAAGATTTAACTAGACGTGACCAACTTAACATGGCCAAAACTTATCTCTTTTAATGTGTAACTTAATTATTGTACGCAAAATTAGTAATGCCAGCTCTAAACTGAAGAATGGAAAGCTTATCTTGATTACAAATTAGAAGTCCCTAGGAGGAACACAGGCCAATGAACATTCATAGAAAACCAGAAAGACCCGTTTTCAGGACAAGCTCTGGCTGCAGCTGCTCCTGAGTCCAGGTTCTTGGTGACAGGCAGGCTGTTGTTTGGGTGGTCCGCCCACGTCCTGGTTCTTCCGGGCCTGCTTTGGGTCTTCCCCATGATGGGTCCCTTTCCTGGACCTGCTGGGGTTCTGTGGCCCCGTCCGATTCCCTGGTTTTCCTGGGCTGGGCTCTGCCCCTTTGTGTCACTATTTGGGGTGCTGCTGTGCATGCCTCTGGGGTTCTGCTGCAGGTGTACCCAGTGGATGGGATTTTTTCTGCTCCTCCTCTTCTGATAGTCCTGGTGCTTGGCCTCAGTTGAGCCCCAGTAAAATGCTTCCTGCCCGCCAGGGGAATTAAGTCCCAAGGGCAGAGATAATGCAGCCTCCTGCACTGTGTGAATAAACCTCTAAATTCTATGGTTTCCCAGCTCGGGCTTGAGGAAGTGCTGTGGCCTCCTGAGGAAGCAAGCTCGGTGTCTGGTTCAGTTTCCCAGTTTGTTGAGCTTAAGTCTAACTCAGTGAATTACTAAATAGGGTTTGCTGGGAAACTCTCGTGGAGGAGTCTGTTTCTATTGCAAAAAGCCAGGTCGCCTAGGAGGAAGTCGAGAGGCTGAGGTGGGATTTGGAAAGAGCAGGCAGGCATGAATGGGGTCGCTTGGGGGCGTCTCCCTCTCCCTTGGGAGAGGCTGAAATTGTCATGGAGGAGAAAACTACTAAGGCGCTCAGACATATTTTATCTGTCCTTTTTACAATTATAGTTTACATTCAATATTATTTTATATTAGTTTCAGGTGTACAGCATAGTGGCCGGACAGCCATATATTTTATAAAGCAATCCCCACAACACTTCAAGCACCCGGCTGGCACCATACAGTTATTGCCGTATCATTGCCTGTATTCCTTACGCTGCACTTCACAGCCCTGTCACTTCTGTGACTACCAGTGTGGGCTTCTCAGCCCCTTCACCTTCCTCACCTCCTCCTCGCCTCTGGCAACTGTCAGTCTGATCTCTGTACGAGTTCTTCTGTTTTGTTTGCTCATGTATTCTACTTCATCTGTTCTCAGACCAGCCCAGTGGAGCGTCAGCCTCCGTCAGAGTAGCTTCTATGCCAACGGTAACATTACCCAATGTCCATCTTAAGTTAGAAGCTATTTCCTTCCAACTAGAAAGTGTTATGGGGCAACATATTTTTATGAATCAGATCTGCCCTGATTCTCCTGGTAGGGTGAGACTTTCTTGAAACCAACGATGCCCAAATGTCTTTTTTTTTTCCAGAATGGTGAAATGTATTTAAAACTAAATAAATCTAATACTTGACCAAATGGGAAAACAATGACTTTAAAGGAACTTCCAAGAGGAAACTAATCTTGAGACTGACTGAATGCTTGCTAACCATCTTTTCTTCAGTATTAACTTCCGTGAGAGCCTCAGAGACAGCTTCACAGGGTACCTGCTCTACTCTGAATGGCCCAGCACAGCCCAGAGTCTGACAGGGAGGCCTCTAACTCTCAGCTTGCCACATATCTGTCTCTCCGTAGATGGGAAACCAGTCTACGGTGCCTCGAGAGTCCTTTCTGGGGGTAAATACTCACCAACTAGGAGAAATTTGACCCTAAGTCCCTCAAGAAACAGGCTAATCTTCTTTTGCACCATGGCCTGGTCCCAATATAAAGTGGGCAGTGGGTTTGGCCAGTCAATGACATGATACATTTTAACACAATCTTGCACCTGGACCTGGTTCACGGTTCCCAAGGGAAATGACCAGGGGTCCCATACAGCTAAGCCTCTGTGGCTCTCAGAGATGCCCCTGAGCTGTGTGCTCTCTGTGAACTGGAAAAACGTACCCAGCTGGAAATAACAAAAATGGGTGAATGGGTTTTACAGTGCTTTACAATTTGATGGCAACCCAACTGTCCAGGTATTAAAAATAACTGTCTTTATTTTACAAAAGAAGTCTTTACAGGGCCAGAGATGTGGATCCAGAACATCAAAGCCCAACAAACCCTTTAATCTTCCCAAAACATCTTCTGTTCATTTTTTAAAACTTATAGGTAATTGAGTTTATGAAACCAAAATCCTTCTAGGAGAAACTTGCTTTTTTCCCCTAAATTTTGAAATGCAAATACCTAGTCTTCTCCAAGAACTCTTGCCTGGGCCATCTTTTAAAATACAAATTTTGAGGAGATAATTCTTATCAAAAAGGGAAAAGCCTTAGCTATATGTGAGCAAATCAATTTAGTTTATTTCAGCTATTCATTTCTAAATTAGTAAATTCTAATAAAAGTTATTGAATATCTAGATAGTTGGATATAACATGAGATACTGAAACACTAATTGCTGGACAAGTCTTAAGTTCACCTGCTTTTAGCTTTTTATTACAAAGAGGCTGTAGAATGGATTTGGAGCTGTAGATAATTGTCTTGTGCTTTGTTAGAAGTGTGTTTCTTGAAAGTGAGAGTATGTTTGCCACAGAGGAACCTCTGTTTCTAAAGGTCATGAGATGTGTTCATAAAAGTCAATTTAGAATATGTTGGCATAGGTAAACACAGCTTGCCACCTTGCACAACCACAACAAAACTACAACTAAACTATAGAATAACCATCACTCAGAACTGTCAGAAATTGAATTGAATGGAAGTCCGACAACTATGGAATTAAAGAAACCACATTCATCCAGACGGGTAGGAGGGGTGGAGATGTGGACCAGGCTGGTCTCACACCCACCTGTGGTGGATAAATATTTGGGAGGGATATCTTGGGAGTGAGGAGTCCCAGCCCCACACCAGGCCTCCCAGCCCAGGGTTTCAGTGCCAGGAAGATAAGTCCCCATAACTTCTGGTTACAAAAATGAGTGGGGATTGAGTCGGTGGAACAAATGGCTGGACTCCCAAGCAGTTCCTTTTAAAGAACCTGGACATAAACTTACTCAGACTCACTCTTTCTGAGCTCCAGAACAGGGGTAGCAGCTTGAAAGGCACCAGAAGTATATAGGTGAAACTGAAGTGTCTGTCATCAAGGACTAGTGCTGGGGGACAGCTTCCTCCAAGACAGAAAGGCAGGAAGAGGCCATTGTCTCTTTTCTGAGCACTCCCCGCACAGAGCCACAGAGCCAGCAGGTGGGTGCCATATCTGAGACTCTATCGATCCGACTTAACACCACTTTCTCTGTCCTAGAGATCCCCTGAGATTCCCTCCCATCCAGCTTATGGGGCCGCCTAAACTTTAACCATGACTTTTCTGTGTGAATGGCTGGTCTTGGATCATGCTTCATAACTTCCTAAATCCTGTCAAGTAAGCAACAGCTGGCCTCAGTGAGCCCCAGGCCCCGCACTAGCAGGAGACAGCTTAGATTCACAGCCTGGCTTCACCTGGGAATCTCCAAGTCCAACACAAGAAGTAGCCATCTGGACTGCTTTATAGCTCAGGCAGGATGGCCCCAGGCAAAACACAGGTGGAGACTGACCTTGGCCTGCACCACCCAGGAAACCCCAGGGCCTGCACACCCAGTAGACAGCTACATACCACGTCGGAGCACCACCACCCTGCCCCTGCAGAGCTGATCCACCACTGAGGGTGGAGATTGGTGGTCAGTGGTCACAGCCAATCCTCACAGCTGACTGGCCTGGGTAAATCCTTCCCATTGACCTGGCAACAGCAACCAAGGCTCAACTACAAGAGGAGGAAATATTCAGCCCACACAGAAGATGCACCTCAAGTACGCAGCTTGGATGATAAGGGAGGCTGTGTCACTGGACCCTACAGGACACCTACTAGATTAGGCCACACTACCAAGGCATGGAGTCAAAGTAGCTCTACTTAATACATAGAAACAAACACAGGGGGACTGCCAAAATGTAGAGAGAAAGAAACATAGACCAAATAAAAGAAGAGATCAAAACTCCAGAAAAAGAACTAAAAAAAAATGGAGATAAGCAATCTACCAGATGCAGAGTTCAAAACACTGGCTATAAGGATGGTCAAGGAACTTAGTGAGACCTCAACAGCATAAAAAAGATGCAGTCAGAAATGAAGGTTACACTAATTGAAATAAAAAAACATCTACAGTGAAACAACAGTAGAGTGAATAGAGCAGAGAATCAAATCAATGATTTGGAATGTAAGGAAGCAAAAAACAACCACTCAGAACAACAATAAGGAAAATAATTTTTTAAAATGAGGTTAGTGTAAGAAACTTCTGGGACCACTTCAAATGTTCCAACATTCACATCATAGGGGTGCCAGAAGGAGAAGAGCAAAAGCAAGAAACTAAAGTCTATTTGAAAAATAATGAAAGAAAACTTCCCTAATTTGGTGAATGAAATAGATATGCAAGTCCAGGAAGCACAGAGAATCCCAAACAAGATGGATGCAAAGAGGTGCATGCCGAGACACATCATAATCAAAATGCCAAAGTTTAAAGATAAAGAGAGAATCTTAAATTCAGCAAGAGAAAAGCAGTTAGTTACCTACAGGGGAATTCCCATAAGACTATCAGCTCATTTCTCAATAGAAGCTTTTTGGGCTAGAAGAAATTGACAAGAAATAGTCAAAGTCATCAATAGTGGGGACCTACAGCCAAGATTGCTCTACCCAGGAAAGATATCATTTAGAATCGAAGGGCAGATAAAGAGCTTCCCGGACAAGAATAAATAAATAAATAAACAAACAAATAAATAAATAAAGGAGTTTGTCATCACTAAACCATTATTACAGAAATATTAAAGGGACCTACTCAAGAAAAAGAAGATCAAAACTATGAACAACGAAATGGCAATAAATACATATGTATCGACAATTGAATCTGAAAAACAAACTAAGCAAAGAAGAAGAACAGAGACAGAATCGTAGACATGGAGAGTGTTTTGACGGTTGCCAGAAGAGATGGAGTGTAGGGGAATGGGTGAAGAGGTGAGGGCCTTCAGAAGTACAAGTAGGGAGTTACAGAATAGCCGTGGGATGTAAAGTACAGTATAGGGAATGGAGCAGCCAAAGAACTTATAAGCATGACCCATGGGCATGAGCAATGGTGTGGGGATTGCCTGGGGGAGTGGGGGTGTTAGGTGGAGGGGGACAAAGGGGGAAAAATCGGGACAACTGTATTAGCATAATCAATAAAATATAATTTAAAAATAAAAATACATAAAAGCTTTAAAATTGTTTAAAGTCAATCTAGGGAATGCTGGTTGCTTACTTTTTGGTCATCATTGGAAACTGAGGTTTCTGAAGGTTAAAAGTTCAAATTAAGTTGGGAAGAAATTGTATGATTATATTAATAGAAGGCATAAGGCATGGAGATGAAGTTTTGAAGGACGGGGATTGAAAGTGAGTTATGCTAAAGATAGTCATTTCTGAATGGATAAGAAAGTTTCTGAAAGTTATAGAAAGGCTTATAGAAGATTGTGAAAGTTTTAAACTTGTACAGAAAGCAACCTGTCAGCCTCCAGTGCCCCTTCCTCCACCTAATTCTCTCTGGTAACATTCTTTGATGACTCTGGTGGCACCTGAGTTGTTTTCATTACACCTTCTCTTGCCCTCATGGGTGTGGGAAACCTACCTACCTGTCAGCTGCGGAGTAAATCCATCTTATCAACGCTGAGTTAGAAAGTAAGGCTGCCCTCGGGACACAGAGTCACCCTACACCATCCCCAGATGACACCTTGGTGAGTCAGGTGCTGATTGCCCCTGATGTCTGAAGGGACTCATTCCCTTCCCTTTGTTTGGTGCTCTGGTCATTGGTGAGGCCACCCTCAGAACACGGGGTGAACACATCCACTGGCCGGTGTGGAGTTGAGTCCCTTGTCTGTGTGGGGTAATCCATTCCCAGGGCATCTGGGTGGTGCTCTCATCATTGGTGAGGCCACCCTCAGAGCACGGGGTAAACACATGCATCTCCTTGTATTTCTCTGCTGGTCCTCTATCTGAAGCATTTATCTTCTGTCACTGGGTTTCTGACCTTAAGGGGTCAAAGATGCCCTGCCCAGGCTCTTCCCTGCTGCTTGATTCCTTGGATTGCAGCCAAGGCTTTCGTTATTTCCTTCTCTCATCTGCTCACTCACAGTCCTTGGAACTTTCACTGAGAGTCAACAGGTCCTCCTGCTTGGTATTTAGGGCCTTACATCTGCTTTTCCAGTCTTCTTAAAAGTTGTCAAAGCAAATGAGAAAAATCTTGTGCTTTCTCTACAAAAATTGTAATTCAAATCATGTGTAAGGTCTTTGTGTTCAATCGTCATGTGTGTGATCTTCATATGGTATGTGTTTGCCCATGTTTTACATGTGGTTCATTTCTGCTTCTGGATGGTATAACTATGTGTAATATTTTATTATTAAGCAGGATCCTGTGGTCTAGACAAAATATTTAATATTAAAACCAGTTTTAAGATTCATTAATGTTTATTAGAGTTATTACCATGAAATGTATGTTTATTATGCTCAGGTTTACAAAAGGTTTATGTTATGATTTTTGGTTAAGCATGTTTGACAACCTTCCCAAAGTTCAAATTTTAAGAAATGACTTTGAGTTATTCCAATGGGCCCCTGGAATACCTCAAAGATTTGTTCTTTCTTCTTATAAAAGATAAGTTTTTGAACTAATTAGGCCTATTTAATATGCTCAAAGCTTTGTCAAACATAATAATAATAATATAATAATAATAACTATGTTCTATTTGTAGGCACATATTTTTATTAAAATAGATTATCTAGAGATTTTAGCCTGCCCTAGGAAAAAACTTGCAAAAACTCAAAGCCAAATTCAAACAGGAATCTCTCAGGGGTAGCAGATGTCCTGTCAGTGACCCTGGACACGCCAACAGTGATGGTTCCCTGTGGGGACATCAAACAGTGGTACTCTGGGTATTTGTAACCCACACATTGGGAATTTATAAATTGTTTCCAATGCTCAATGCACACTCCTGATAAGTCACAGATAGCATTATAAATATTGCATATTATTTTTATTTATATACTAAAATTGTGTGAATCTTAAAATATGGGCTTTGTATTTTCTTTTATGTAATTATCAACTAATTATTATTTACCAAGAAATTGTTATCTTGGAACAAAAAAGCAAAGTTCTTTATCAATTTTATTTTAATCAAATCTATAACCATATCATTTAAAATTTTGTCATATATAAATAGTCATTGTTTTACTCTAATGCATTTTCAAATATATTACGTCTTTGAAAAAGTTTGTGAAAAGACTTCTGACTTACTCTAAATTACAGGTATCTAAGTAGGTCATATTTTTGAAGTAAATAAATATTTATAGAACCCTAAGGAATAGCTGGATTCATAGAAACACTGGTAAATTATCAAGACAAACAAAATTGTTTATATGGGACTAAATGAACTAAAGATAATTATTATTCTTAGAACTCTGTTCAAAATATTGCTAATTTTAAATCTTTTTTGTTTTCCAGATATAAGGAAACTCATTTTTTCCCCAGAGCACTTTGATAAATAATACCCTCATAAGCAATATTGAAGCATTTACATTTTTCTCCCTAGAATTTGGCAACTCCTAATAAGTGTTATTTTCATGGCAATATGATTGTTTGCATAAATCCAATAAGAGCCTGTTCTGTGGTCTTTGGAATGTCATGACTGAAAGAGCCGTGCCTGGACTCTGGATGCGACCAGAAAGCTTAAAGAATTAAGATGGACTTTTGAAGCCAATAAGAGCCCCTTGGGTAAATGGCCTGGTACCCTGCTTACTCATGTGGTTTCTGGCAATCTTTCCAGGTGAGGAAAGAAGGTTGCTTTCCTGAAAGATGGCAAGGAAGGAACCTGAAGTCATTTGGGGGACCACAAGACCTTGAGGAGTCCACCCAAACCTATAGGTACTGCAGACAGAGCCATATGGCCACTGTGTGGCTCGGGTGCTTTGCCTCGAGAGGCCGACTAAAGCTCAAGCTAAAGGTTCCTTTGAAATTTCATCAAAGCAGATCTGAAAGAGCCTATAGGATCAATTACTATTCTTGTTGTGTTCATGCAAATAATCAGGAAAAATTGAAGTTGGACTTAATGCAGTCTCTTTGATGAAAAAGGGTAATTTAAAGGAGAAAAACTGTTTCTATGGAAATTACAACGCCCAGTTGTAAGTACTGGACCCTACTTAAAGTTTTATTTTTCACCTTTCCTCCCCCCTCATCCCCCAACTTCTTTCTTCACAGGAACACATCTCCTGAACTCTAAGGCAGTGGGCAGCTGGCAGCTTGTCCCAGGTCTACCCCCTGAATCTGTCCCCAAGGCCCCTTTCCCTGACTTCCCAGTGAGCTCAGGCAGCCCAGCTTCTTCTACGCTAAGCCTCTCCTTGCTTCACTGTGCCCAGCTTTAATAAACGTACCCTCACAGTCACCTGGACGCATGTTGTGAAATCTTTCCTACGAAATCAAGAACCCACCCAGTACAGCCGGCCCTCGGCAGAGCTGCTCAGCGCCGGGCCCCTGTCAGTAACACCTGTGGGGGAAGAGGAGGGGGAAGGGAATGGCGCCGGCTGCTCCCCGGAGGAGAGCACATAAGCTGGGTCCTGTGTGGAGGCTTTTGTCACTCCCTTGCAGGTGGGAATCTTAGGGGAGGTCTTGGGTGGGGGCAGTCTCAGCAGAATATTCATCCATCCTCCAGGTGTGCCCTGTCAGGGTCCTGGTCTCCACGGATGGGCCAGGGACAGAGCAGGGGAGGGGGGGGCATTAGTCATTGCAGCGGGTCCTGTCATCGCCCACCTGGCTTTCCGGCGTTTCTGGGCCTGGAGCTGAAACACAACTGAGGCCCGGATGTTGTCTCCAAGGAGGTGACCTTCTGTATCAGCTGTAAATTGTTGAGCCACTGTGCTCAGCTCTCTGTCTCAGTTTCCCTGTTCCACTTGCCAAGGACATTTCCGAGCTTCTTACTGTCCTGCCTCAGAATCAAAGGTTAACCCCAGATTTCTGGTTTGAGGAATTTGGTGAATGGTGTGGTCATTTACTGACATGGGAACTGCTGGGATAGGAAGTGGTTTTACCTGTTATGTTTAGTAGGGGATTTATTCTCCCTGAGCCCCATTTTCTCATCTCTAGCTTTATTAGCCATTGCCGTTACAGTTTCCAAGTGAGCAGTTCAGAACGGACAGCGGCAGCAGGTTCTCACTGTTTCCGTTCTGCAGCCGCTGCGTCCTTTGCCCCTTGGACCCCGAGCTGAAACAATCAGGGCAGCGCTTCTGTGTGGTTTGGGGCCCCGTACCAGAGCCAGCTTCCCACTTAGCAGAATAAAAGGGGGAGAATGAATTAGCCTTCAATAGTGGCAGCAGATTAAGCTCAAATCCTGCACACACAGGCTTAAGCGCTTTTTTCTCTTTCACCTAGAATTTAAAATTCAGCTTCTGCAACCTGATATTTGCTAATCTGCTCTATTCCATTTGTCAGGGTTGCAGAGATTTGCCAAGCCCTGGAAGTGTTCGCTCACTCTCACCCCTCCTGGGGGGAGCTCTCGCCCCCGAGGGCTGCACCAGACACTGGTTTTTGTTTTTCCCAACCAAGGCATTGATCTGATTCAATTCAGGTCAATTCAATTCAATTCAGATATTTCCAGAGAGTCTTCTCTGTGTGGGCACTGAGGGAGCCCAAAATGACAATTCAATCCCTCGCTGGTTCACAGAACCTTTCTCCCTTGCTCCCGGGGCTCCCACCGTGGGCCTTTCCCCTGCTTCATGGACATGCTGAGTTTGCTCACTCCTAAGTGCACCCTGTGCCTGCAAGCTGCCCGCCCGCCCATCTGGGCCCCCTCCTGACCCCCCAAGCGCTCCTGATCCTGTCACTCCACCTGACCCAGCCCAGACCAGTGTCTGCTTCTCTCATCCACTCATGTTGATGTCCTTCCCCTTCCCCAACCTGGACTGGGAACTGTCAGTGCGGCAACTTGGCTTTATGCCTGCTGTATTTCCAGCACCTTTGCACACACTAGGGGCTTAATCAATGCTTGTGGGTGGATCGAGTGAAAACTCTGCTTCTGAGCCTGCATGCTGTCTCAGCAAGGGCTGGGGCCCCTGGTCAGGAGCGCTCAGGGCCACGCGCAGCTCGGGCTCCTATTCGGGGTTTGATGGAACTTTGTAACAGCCCCACTGGGAGAGCCACGGGCTCCGAGGTCAGATGTCATGAAAGGAAACCTCAGCCCTACCGTACCTGAAACTGTGGGCAAAATGCTCAGTTCCTCTAAGCCTTGACCCCCCTAGTCTGTAACAAGGGGCCGTGACAGCATCTTCCTTTTTCTGACGTTGAAGCACGTTAAATAAAATTTGTGCCTAGCACATAGTAGGTGTTCAACTATCTTTTGTTCCTTATTATTTACCTTCTGCTCACCCAATACTCACCCACACACGTGCGCACGCACACACACGCACCATCGATTTCACTGCGGGGCCCAGTCTCCTTCCTCAGCTGGGCTCCCACTGCCTGCAGACAAGGGATGCTGGAGGCCTTTACAGAGGAACCAGCCCCTTGCCCTCTTCCTTCTCTCATTCTTGCAGCAACTGTCTGCGGTGTGCCTTTCACATGGCAGGCTCAGCTCCAGGTTCCAGGAACACAATGACATTAAGGTGAAGTTCTGGGCTCCTGCGGCTTACCCGGGGAAGCAGATGACCTACTGGGAGGCAGATGGACAAACCAGCTAACTCTAAGCAGAAGTGCTCCGAGGAAACACATCAGGGCAGAGTGGTAAGGAGTGAGTGGGGTGGGGCCTCTGGCCAAGGTGGTCCGCGAAGGTGCTGCTGGAGCTGAGACTCAGTCACGCAGAGAGCTGGCAGCTGAGTGTTCCTGAGGAGGGGAACAGCAGGTGCAGAGGCCCTGAGGGGGACTCCATCAGACACATCTGGAAGAGGAGCAGAGGAGAGAGGCGAGAAAGGAGAGTGGGAAGGCGGCGGGGCCAGCCTACATGGGGTCTTGTCCCAGCTGTGTTCCTGGCTTTGCACGTCTCCCAGCTCAGGATGTCTGTGAGCTAGTGGACTGTGGGTGTGGGTGCTCGCTGAGCCTCATCGTGGGGTCTGGCCCCATTTTCTCATGAAGGACACGGTTCATTGATTCTCCTTCCTCAAATTGGTCACCTCTACCCAGCAGAATTCAAAGTAACTACAACTTTGAGGGTTTCATTTGTTTTTAATTTCCAGCCTTCTCAGCCATGCATTTAGTCATTCAATAAATGCTCATGAAATGTGTATTGTCACTGAATACTTTACTGAACTCCATGGACAAGTAACACACAGATGCCCTCTGGCAGCCCAGAGCCTAGAGGTTTCAACACCTCAGCTTTTCCCACCTATACAATGGGCAGGCTAGTCCTGATGTCTGAACAGTGATACTGCTTTTCTAGAGTCATATGATGATGGAGACGTGAACATGTCTGCCCAACATCACATGTACAACAGAGGGCTTAGAGACATACACACACATACACAGAGCAAGAAAGGGGAGAGAGAGAGAAAGAAAGGGGGGGAGGATAGAGAAGATTCTTTTTGCGCCTAAATTTAAGATATAACAAGTTGTTGAGTCCTGTACCTCTATTCCCCACCTACCCTGGCTACAATCACTCTCCAAGCTACAAGGTATTAAGAAATCAGCAACCACCTTGCCTTCCTGAGCTACGGTGAGAGAGAAATGCTTTCAAGAGCCCTCTCTGTCTCCTGGTCCAGACATCTGAGCCAGTGGGCTGGTAGCTATTTGCCAGGCTACACTTTTGGTTAACACTTTCCCCACTCATAGCCAAGGGGTGGGGCAGGAACACCAGAACTTGACTTCTTCATTCCTTAAAAGACCTTCTTTTATTCTCTGGGAATTACCCAGGCACACGGAAGGATACGGAGAGGTGATGCTGTATAGAGCGAAGTGTTTGGGCACTGGAGGCTGATAACGTATCAGTTCCATGACCTTAAACAAGTCAGTGTATCTCTCTGATCCTCAGCTTCCTCTTCAGTAAAATAGAAACACTAATAAAGGAATTCTCAAGAAGATTAAATAAGGCCTGTAAAGTGCCTGGCCCACGGTAAGCCAGTAGTAGGTGGCAAGTATTATTATTAATAGAAACATAGGAACATTATGAGTTGAAAGAGTGACATTCCGTCCATGAGAGCCACCCCGGGTTAGCGGATGCAGCACCTCCACCAGCTTAGGGTGGCTTCAGGGGTGCGGGCCATCTGCAGAGAAGAGTGTGCAGTCGCCAGCAGCTCAGATGCTCACACAGTGCGCCTTCCCACCCCCATGTCCCCTGCTGTCACACCCATCCCTTCCCAGTGAGTGACTGTCAGCCCCCAGGAAGCCCCTCTGCATGCTGCCACCGCAGCCACAGTGACAAATGCAGGTTAAAGCTACGAGCTTCCATTTCTTATCTGTTACATGACCACGAACCTGACGGGGCATGAAACAGTCTGGTGTAAAGACACCTGGGAATGAAGACAGTGCCGTGTTGCTCATGGAAGTCAATGTGAGTGTGACCAGTTTGGCCACATCCACTGAGAGGGGAAGAGGACACCCCGCTCTTCAGAGGTCCTGTTTGGGAACATCCGCCCAAGAGAGACTCTCATATGTTTGCACAAAGGGGCCTGCAGAGCTCTGCCCAGGACGCAGCAAGGACTCAGACACGACGCTCCCCAGTGGCGGAGGGAGAGACAGCGAGGTGCGGAATGCCACAAAGCCATTAAAAGGGACAAACCAGCTACACAGGGATTAGGAATTAATATGAGTTGGTCTCAACAATGTTTGGTGAAAACAGGAAGCTGCATAATGATATACATAGAACACTATTTATGTAAAAACCTTAAAACAACTCATGCAAAATAGTGCTAATTACTGTATTATTCATAGATAAACACATACTTATAAAGGTATAAAAGTAAACCTGGAAGACAGAGCCGTGTTCATGATGGGGTCCATCTGGTGAGGGGAGGAGGGGCAGGGGGTTACAGAGCTTTTATTGTAATGTTTTTTCTTTTAAAAAATTGAAGATAAATATGCCAACTTTTTCATTCTTCATCACATAATTCTTAGTGATGAAAATAGGGGTTTTGTTACATTTTTCACAGTTATTTTCTGTATACTTTTCCATAACGAGAAGTTTAAAAAGCTCTTCTTCACAGAAAATACTGGCTAAGAAATGTAAAAGGAATGACAGGTTTAGAATGTCATTGTCTGGCCAGTGTCACACTTATTTCAGCCCAGAACCACTGACGAATGCCAAAGCTTTCTCCCCAGAGGTGGCTGGGAACCAGGGTGTGCAGGGGCCTAAGCATCACCCGCAGGTGACACCAAGCACAGGATGGGCAGACTGCCTTTTCAGGGGGACAGCTGGGGTCCCCACCTCACAGGTGGCCCAGTTCGGCATCACTGTGTGCGAGATAAGCTGGCATCACGTTCCACTTGATGAGATTCATTGGGAAGTACACCCCCTGTCCTGGGAAGTTTCCCACAAAATGTGTAGCCTGAATTCAGGTGAGTGAGTCAACCTAATGTTCGGTTTCCAAGAATCACAAGGACAGGGCACAGCTGGAGAGGCAGGCAGGGCATTCTTTAGGACAGAGGCAGAATCCATGTCAAATACAAGAAGAGAAGAGAAGAGAAAAGAAAAAAAGAGCAAAAGGGAGGAAACAATTTTATTTTATTTTATTTTTATTTTTTTTTATTTTATTTATTTTTTATTTTTTTTTAAGATTTTATTTAGTCTTAGAGAGAGGGGAAAGGAGGGAGAAAGAGAGAGAGAGAAACATAGATGTGCGTGAGATACATAGATTGGCTGCCTCTTGCGCGCCCCCAACTGGAGGCCTGGCCTGGAACCCAGGCATGTGCCCTGACTGGGAATCGAACTGCGACCTTTCAGTTCATAGGCCGGCACTCAATCCACTGAGCCACACCAGCCAGGGCGGGAGGGAACAATTTTAAAGTAAAATTGACTAAAGAGACTTAACACACATGCAATATGTGACCCTCGGCTGGATTCTGATTCAGAAGCTGTAGCCATGAAAAAAGTCTTAGGACAACTGGGGACCCTTAAATACAGACAAGATACGAGATGGTGTTTTTGAGTTACTGCTGCTTTTCTTAGATGTGAAGTGATAGCCCGAGCGCAAGGCTCTGCATGCCCACAGGCCGCGTGTGTGGGCCGGCCCAGAGGTGCGGAGCCGCGGTGCCTCTGGGCCTCGCGGGAAGGGGGCCGCGGACTCCGATGCGGGCAGCTGTTCGGTTTTGGGGGGGTCCGCGGGTACTCATTTCACTTTACGTTTAACCTTTTCTGAATTTCGAATTTTCTGTCATAAAAAGATCTGAGAAACTAAGTGTTTAATGGAAAAAGAAACTAAGTCTTCCTACGAAAGGTTGGAAGCTCTTGCTGCAGAGCGGGTCTGCTCAGCAGCGGTATCTGGCATTTGTGAGAGGTCAGTACAAGCCGATCGAACAGCTGGGTGTGTCAGCAGCGGAGGAAATTTACACATCTGGGTCGTGTACGTAAGCTGCCGCCACGGAGATCGGGGCTTTTGAGCAGTTCTATGAAATGTCCTTTCTTACCTCTCGGACTTTCAGAGGAAGTTCAGCGGCGCGGCGTCCAGGGGCCGTGGTGGGGAGGCAGCGGCAGCGGGCGGCTGGGGCCCCAGGACAGGCCGCGCCGCGCACTGGGTGCAGCCGAACAGGCTCATCGGAAGACACTGATCAGCGTGACCGTGTTTCCTTTGACCGAGCGATTCCCGTAAGCAACGGAAGCCATGTGATGAGGCCCAAAGAAGATGAAACATGTCTAAGTGACATGTGACGTGTCAGAACAGTGCTGGAGCAGGGGCGTCACAGAAATGCGCGCAACTGTTATTGCTCCTAATGAGCATTTTAAGAGCCCATTTAAAAAGACAAGGATAAACTGAGAGGATATAGCAAGTGAAAAAAGTAACATGTCAGCAGTGTTTTAACCTGTATAAGTCAGCAACTGTGTTAAAAAAAAAACACGGGGCAGGGGGCTGAGGCAAATCTGTCATCTGGTGACGCGCCTGCGTGTGAATGGCTTTGCTGGAAGGCTGTGCGCACAGGGTGGCCCGTGGCGCTGACTCTGAGGAGGGGCTGGCACCCGGGGCACCCCGAGGGGAGAGACGTGATCTACGGCTCTGCTCCCTTTCACTCTGCCTGAACTTGCCTTCGCCACATGCTCGTTTTAACTGTTCACGCATACGTCTGTAAATGAACCAGCTCCAACACCTGGAAGTGGACAAGGTATCTTCACTCTGGGTTCCAGAATCTTCTGTCACCTTGACTGTGGAGCTTAAAAATGAGAATCTGGTATCTCCCTGGAGACTGCTCAGAAAGGGCTGGTTTCAGAATGAGGTTGAGAAGGCTCAGAATGACGTTCAGAAACGTCCAGCACCTGTTCTCTGGGAGCCCAGTGCGGAGGGGAGTCTGTTTTCATGGGTCATGAAGCCAAGTGTGAGCGTGCCAGCAGCAACGGCAGTAGTCATTCCTTGCCGTTGGCAGCACAGGGAGAGGGCTGCAGGCACTCCCGCCTTGCCGTCCTGTCCCCCCATTTGATCATGAGAAAATGAGGCTCACAGAGATTAAACAGCTCCCCCCACAATGTCCCACAGCTTTGTTCTGTCTGGTAATAACCTAATACGCTCCCATTTACATAAATGGTCTGTAGTGACAGAAGAATAGTGGCTCATTTAGGGTGGGATGACTGCCTGGGACAGGGATGAGGGGGCCTTTGGGGGCTGTGCGCTTTCCAGGTCTTGATCTGGGTAGCATTGCCTGGCTGTGCACATGTGTAAAGATTCATTGACCTGCCCCCTTAAAATACATGCCTTTCACTGCATGTAAATTATACCCCTACCTAAGGAAAACAGAAAGCAAATAAAATTCATTATCTGTCAATGGTATTTGAGGAAAGGCATTAGCAAGCTGTGGTCAGCAATGAGACTTTAGGGAACCCTGCCATTCAACTCTCAGCCACCCCTGAAGTCAGGCTGTATCTTGTTTGTTCCTCGTTTCACGCCCAATCTATACTGGCTTAAAACACCCAAGTGTCATCTCACTGGGCAGGACAAAGCATGTGGCTTCAGACAGCAGCATTCAGTCCGGCGGGTCTGTTTGTGGAAGGCACAGCCTGCTCAGTAGCTGGCGACAGCATCCTCACTCCCGGGAGCCAGCCACTCTGTCTGGTGGGGGCAGCCCCATGGCCCTGGGTGCGAACAGAAGGTAAGGAGGGGACATACGAGAGCATCCAGCAGTGAGGGGCTCTGGGCTTGCCCTGTTTCAACAGGCTACAGAATCTGTGGTTGCCTCTGGCTCCCAAATGCCCCCACCAGCCCAGCTGTGGCTCTGTTGCCTTTCATTGACACAAGTGATGCACCACTGTGATGTCTTCTCCGTGAAGGAAATTAAAAGTGTACAACTAGGGCAAAGGTCCCAATATTCGCAACCCTGGTCCCCATTGGCCCCAGCTTGAAGCAGTCATTGTCCTCCTGCCCATCCTGTCAGATGCACACATGTGTGGCCATGGATGACTCGAAGCAGACTTGCGTGTGTCCAATTCGTTTGTGTTTCTGTCTCCATAAAAGGCATCTTACGGTAAGTAGCATGCTATAAACTACTGTTTCCCCCACTCAACAATCTGTCTTGACAGTCCTTCCAATCTTGACAGTCTTACAGATCTACCTCATTCTTTCTAACTGTTGCCTACGATTCCTGGTTATGCTCCATATACCTTGTTTACTCAGCACCCCCCACTCCTCCACCCCCCGTTGGATGGTCACATACATTGTTCAGATGGCCACCTGTGGCATATGGAGAGGAATTTATGGGTTTGGGGTCAGGCGTATGTCATCTATTTTAATTGTCCCTGGCAGATTGTCGTCCAACACGGTGGTACAGCTCCCTCCCACCAGCAGTATGTGCGCTCACATTTCCCTGGATCACCCCCAGCATGCGATGCCATCAGACTGTAAGACTTTGCCAACCTGATGCATGAAAAGTATTTTTTGTTGTTGCCTAAGCTGTATTTTTCTGATCACTGATGAGAATACATCAACCACTCTTTCGGTTTACCAGCCCTTTGTACTTCCTCTCCTCCTCTGCTCACCATCATCCGAATCAACCTTGTGTCTTCTTTGCTGCAGCCCTCACGCCTGCCCTCATGCTTCCTGGAATGCCTCTGCAGTTTCCCCACCTGCCTGGTTCCTTCCTGCCTCTCAGTGTTTCCTTCCTAAACACCACAGGCTTTCTGGGACTTCTAAATTTGTCTCCCTCCAGTCTTCCTATCCTCAGTGCAGTTGGAAAGACTTTAAAATGAAGTTATAATAGAGTAATAGGCATTACAGTACTAATTCTTGATATCATTTGTTGACGACTTGCCATGTGCCCAGAACTTCCTCTAAGAACAAAACTCATGATAACCTGTGAGACGGGTGCTGTTATAATACCCATCCTACAGAAAAGAAAATAGAAAATGGAGGCATAGAGAAGTTAAGTAAATTGCCACTCAGGCTTCCTGCTGGTAAGGGGCAGAACCAAGGTTCACACCCGAGCCGCCCAGCTCTAGTGTCAGCTTCTTGAGTGCTTTGATAGGTAAGGGTAAGGACAGGATTTAGAAAGCACAAAATGGGCACCTAATCTGGCCTGAGGCAGTCACAGATGACTTCCTGGAGGAGGTAACACATCAACTGAGCCTGAAGAAAGAGCAGGAGGAGATTACCAGCAATAAAATATGAAAAGATTGTTCAGGAAGAGGAAGGGGACTGAACAATGCTTGCAGAATGGAGAGCTGGTTCACCCTGGCTGCAGCCCAAGGTGTGTGCACGGGAACAGGAGATTCAGCCCAAGCGGTGGGCCAGTGCCAGGTCTGGGCCATACCAGAGTTTAGACCTCATCCCAAGGCCAGGCTGGCATTCCCTTGTCTGTTGCATGCCAGTGGGAGGCAGCGTGCAGGAGAGTCCCAGCAGACAGCACCCATAGGGACTCCTGGAGCAGCAGGCCAAATCCACCTACTTCAGCCTGAGACAGACTGCGCAGGCGCAGGGGTAGCAGTGGGTGATGCTGATTTACATCCTAGAGGGTGGGGGGAAAACCCAGGAAGTACAGGGCAGGCACTAAGCAAATCTAAGGCTAATAATAAACGTCCTGAGTAATGAGTGGCCTGGGTCAGAGCAGGCGAGGTGTCTGGAGCCGGGCAGGCCAAGAAGAGCACTGTGAGTAGCTGGGGCAGCAGGGAGTGGGCGTGAAGAGGGCTGGGCCAGGGGCACTCCGTGCGGATTCTGTGGGGTTTGGCGGGTGTGGCGCCCACAGCAGTGGAACAAGCTCAGGCAGGGCTGGGGCCGCCCCAAGCCCCAACATGTGCAGAGCCCCGAGTCTGAAGGATTTGAGGGTCGTCACCTTGCATTCCAGGAGAGCTGTGAGGTGGCGGGATCAGCTGCATAAGCAGAAATTCCCTCTGCCACCCCTCTGACCCCACCCCAAGCTGGCTCAGGATTCGGAACCAGGTTGATCAGGATGTGTTTAAAAGATTGTATTTTTAAAGTTGACACTTACATAAAAACAGAGAGGAGAGCGTAATGCCCCGTCCTGCACAAATCACCCAGCTTCAGCAGTTGTCATTCTTCGGCCCTGACCGGTGTGGCTCAGCCGGCAGAACGTCGTCCCGCAAGGCAAAAGGAGACCGGTTGATCCTCGATAGGGGCACCTGCCTGGGTTATGGGCTTTGGTCGGTTCAGGTTGCGTGGGAGAGGCAAGCTATCATGTTTCTGGTGAGCTATCATGTTTCTCTTGCATACGGATGTTTCTTTCCCTCTCATTCTCCCTCCCTTTCCCTCTCTCTAAAAATAAATAAGTAAATAAATAAAATATATATTTTTTAAACCTTACCAGTGCACAGCCAAACTTATAACACCCATGCCCCTCGTTCTCCCGTTGCCCATCTCACCAGATTGTTTTAAAGCCAATTCCAAACACCATATTGTCTGCTTTGTAGATGCCTCAGGGTTCCTCTCTTGAAACAAAAACTTTATAAAGCAACCCCTGCAAACATCATGCCATGACTGCTCCCGAAAAGAATGATTCCCAGTGTGCACTTTCCCACTGGTCTTATCCATGTCTTTTCCAGTTCAAATTAGGATCCAAACTCAGCCAACATTATGCATTTGGTTATATGTTTTCATCTAGAATAGATCCCACTCTGTCTCCCTATTTGTTTCCTTGCTCTTTATTTCTGAAAGAAACTGGGTCGTTTATCCTGTAGATTTTTTACCAGGGCAGGTTTTAAAGGCTTGTTCAGACACAGGGTTGCTGAAGTAGATGAGAGAATCCAAATGCGTCACCACGCAGAAGGGACCCAGGCTGGATTGGAGGGGGTATCAAGGCCCATGGTGGCCCAGCTGCCCTGCCGCTCTGCCCCCACACGTTAGGCAGGAAGTGTGTCTTTTCTCTGATTCCCTTTTATGTCCAGTGACTTCATGAGCCCAAGTATGTCTTCAACTAAGGGCTCCAATATACAAAATTTCTGAGAGGGTTGGACCAAGCAGCTTCCAGGGGTTGTCTTGTACCACGAGTCAGGACACCTGGACCAGATGGAGCAGAATCTGTGCTGGCCGGGTTCTGGGAGCTCTAGCCCCCACTGGTCACACTTGCTCTGTGACTTGGGATGATCCCCTTGATGTCTCTGGGCTCCGTTTCCTCAGCTGTAAAATGAAGAAGAGTCTCTGCCCCACCAGATGGCCCTGAAAGACAAAAAAGAGCGTTGAACCTTCCAGGGTCCCTCTTGAAGGGTCACAATCAAAGGCTCTTTGACTTTCTTTAACCCAGGGTTTTTCAACTTAATTTAACCACTGAGAGCTTCCTTGATATAGCACCTGTAAACAAACTAAGCACATAAGGAAGCACAGGTGGGAGGCACCAAGAACCATCTCTCCTGGCTCCTCTCCGGCCCAGGCACAGGAGAGACCGGGCTGTGCGCCCGGCCCGCGGACCCAGGTGCGCAAGAGCAGCTCTTTCCGCCTCCCCCGGACGTCGCCGGAGCTTCTTCCTCAAGCGTTTATCCTGCCTGCCAGGTGTTAGTCTTGGGTTGTTCCTACCTCTCTTTGAGGCTGGATGATCGTTCTGGGATTTTATGTAGGTCCAGGTGGAGGTGGAGTTGGGGGAGCAGGGACAGCATCCTCTGGTCAGTTAAGTGTCTATCATCTGACCAGCTGATACAATATGCGCCCATTAGATCCAGTGGCCTGGTGGCTTCCAGACAATGAACAGGTTGTGAAAGCTCTCTAAGGCTGCCCTTGTCCGATCTAACCCACTGTCTAGCCAGCCACGGCTTCACGGTGGGTGGGGTGGGAGCAGCTCCTCCCCCTACTCGCCCTAAATGTGGGAAGGGTCAGGGGTTCCTTTTAATTTTGTTTGATTCTCTTGTTTTTAAATTTGCTGGTTAAATAGATAGCCCCATGTTGGAAGACAAGAAACTATAAAAAGGTATATAATAGTCTTCCTTCCCTCCCTGTCCTGCATCTGCCCAGTCCCTGCCTCCCCTACAGTAAACAGCTATATTGATATGTAACTTTCATCCCATAAACATCACTTGTTTAAAGTGTACTGTTCAGCTGTTTAAGGATATTGGGATAATTTAATTTAGGAACATTTTCATCATCCTAAAAAGAAACCTGTCCTTCCTCATTACCCCCAACCTAGCCTACCATCAATCTACTCTCTATCTCTATTGCTTTACCTATTTTGGACATTTTATAAAAATGGAATGTGGTGTTTTGTGACTGGCTTCTTCTACTTAGCATAATTTTTTGAGATTGATCCATGTTGTAGGGTGTAGCAGTACTTCATCTTTGTGACCAAATAATATTCCATTTTATGGATGTACCATGTGTTACTTATTATTCATTCATCATTTGAGGACATTCAGATTGCTTCTTCTTTTTTGTTATGGTGACTAATGCTGCTACAAGCATTTATGTACCAGCATCTGGGTAGACATGTTTTCATTTCTCTGGGGAGTGGAATTGCTATGTCGTGTGGTAAGTCTGTGTTTAACATTTTGAGGAACTGCCAAACTGTTTTCCACAATGGCTGCACTGTTTCACAGTTTCACTTAATACCTGAAGGTTCCAATGTCTCAGTCCTCACCAACACCTGCCGTTGTCTGTCTTTTTCATTACAGCCATCCTCGCAGGTATTTCCATGTGGTTTTGATTTGTATTTCCCTAATGACAAATAACGTTGCGCATTTTTTTTTCATGTGCTTATTAGCCATTCATATATCTTTCTGGAAAAATGTCTATCTAGCTCCTTAACTCATTTTTAAATTGTGATATTTTGTTATCAAAATCAAGGGGATTGCCACTTTAGGTGCTCTATACAGAAACAAAACAAGGCAGTCTTATTTACCTGCAGCGAGTGAAGGAGATAGGATTTACACATTGTTTTCAGTTGGCTACACTTATTGGGATAGGTTCCTGTCAAGCTCACCCTGTTACAACTGGTCTGTAAAATACTTGCTACACTTTAACAGTTAGCAAGAACAGCACTTAGTAAGAATGGCCCGGACCTTGAGACCCATGCCCCAGCTAACAATCCCTTCCTGAGATTTTTCACTCTATATTTCTTTAATTGAATTAATTTATTAATTTATTTTATTGACTTTTGGGAGGTGACCTTGGTTAATAAAATTGTATAGGTTTCAGGTATGCAGCTCTACAACACATCATCTGTATATTGTAGCATGTGTTCGCCATCCCAAGTCACGCATCTGTCCATCCCCCTTTACCTTCTCCTTCCTCCCCCAACCCCCTTCTTTCTGTCAGTCACCGTACTATCATCTGTGTCTGCGAGTCTTTGTTTTCTTCGCTTAATCCCTATGCCCTTCTCACCCAGCCCCCCAGCCCTGTCCCCTCTGACAGCTGTCAGTCTGTTCTTTGTCCACAAGTCTGTCTCCAGTTTGTTAGTTAGCTCAGTTTGTTCATTAGGTTCTGCATATGACTGAAATCATACTTATCTTCCTCTGACTGGCTTACCTCACTCAGCATAATGCTCTCCAGGTCCATCTCTGCTGTCACAGGGGGTAAGATTTCTTTCTTTTTACTGCTCTGTAGTACTCCATTGTATAAATGTACCACAGTTTTTGTACCCACTCATCTGCTGATGGGCACCTGGGCGGCTTCCAAAGTGTAGCTGTTGTAAATAACACTGCAGTGAACATACGGGTGCACGTATTCTTTTGAATTAGTGTTTCAGATTTCTTCAGACATATTCCCAGAAGTGGAATTGCTGGATCTAAGGCAGTTTCATTTTTAAAAAATTTTGAGGCAACTCTATACTTCTTTCCACCTTGGCTGAACCAGTCTGCATGCCCACCAACAGTTCGTGAGGGGTCCTTTTTCTCCACATCCTCACCAGCACTTGTTTGTAGATTTATTCATGGTAGCCATTCTGACAGGTGTGAGGTGGTATCTCATTGTGGTTTTAGTTTGCATTTCAATGATGATTAGTGACATTGAGCATCCTTTCAGATGTATATTGGCCATCTGTATGTCCTTTTGGAGACATGTCTATTCAGGTCCTTTGCCCACTTATTAATTGGACTGTTTATTTTATTTTATTACCCCTGGCTGGTTTGGCTCAGTGGATTGAGCGTCGGCCTGCGAGCTAAGTGTCGCTGGTTCGATCTTCCAGTCAGGGCACATCAGAGAAGGAAAACTCTGACTCCAAAAAACCTCCGCTGCCTTGCGGCATACCTCTTCAGGGGAAAGGCTAAGGGAGTAAACCCCGACAGAAAATCCGGAGCCGGAGTCCCTAAGGCGGTTTGACGTTGTAGTCAACACCGGCAACTCCTGCGGCGCACCTGAAGCCAAGCTGTATTGAATCCGTCTTTCCCTTGGACCCTTCAGCTGCGAAGAGAGGGGGGGTCTGCTGCATGGGCAACAGCAGACCCTACATATCACCCTGCCCAGGCTCTGTAGCTTCAGCTTCACTGGAGAGGACACTCCAGCGTCATCGCAAGATGTCGATTCAACACGGGAGGAGACAGATACCGTGTCACTCCCGAGTCGGACTGCACAGCCATTCTCGGCGGTGCAGATAGACTCTTAAGAAGCTACACCATCGTCTCTCGAGACGGACGGCTGCCGACGACGACGATATATATATATATGTGTATGTATATATATATACATACACATATATATATATGGTATTCAGTTTTATAAGGTCTTTATAAATTTTGAATATTAAACCCTTATCAGATGAATATGTTCTCCCAACACAGGTTGTCTCTTCATTCTGTTGATGGCTTCCTTTGCTGTGCAAAACCTTTCTAGTTTGATGTAGTCTCATTTTTTTCCTTACCTGAGGAGAGATTAAAAAATAGTGCTGCGGGAAGTGTGAGCGTTTACTGCCTATAGTTTTGTTTTGGATTTTATGATTTCAAGTCTAACATTTAAGCCTTGGATCCATTTTGAGTTTATTCTTGTGTGTTGTGTAACAAGGTGATATAGTTTCACTTTTTAAGTATAGTTTTTTGATTGTGCTATTACTGTTGTCACCATTTTCCCCTTTCGCCTCCTTCTGCCTGGTACCCCATTCCCTCCAACAATCCCTCCCCTTAGTTCATGTCCATGGGTCATGGGTGTAAGTTCTTTGGCTTCTCCCTTTTCTATACTGTTCTTAACATCCCCCTGTCTGTTTTGTTCCTACCAGTTATGCCTCTTGATCCCTGCATTTTTTCCCCCATTTTTCCTCTTCCCCCTTTCTGCTGCTAGCCCTCCATATGATCTCCACATCTATGGTTCTGTTCCTGTTCTTGTTGTTTGCTTAGTTGGTTTTTTAGATTGACTGGGAAGCACTTTATCTGCCTTTCCATTCTAAATGATAGCTTTGCTGGATAGAGTAATCTTGGTTGTAGGTCCTTAATTTTCATCACATTGAATATTTGTTGCCAGTCCCTTCTTGCCTGCAAAGTTTCTTTTGAGAAATCAGCTGATAGTCTTGTAGGTACCCCTTTATAGGTAACTCTCTGCTTTTCTCTTGCTGCTTTTAAGATTCTCTCTTTATCTTTCACCTTTGGCATTTTAATTATGATGTGTCTTGGTGTGGTCCTCTTTGGGTTCAACTTGTTTGGAACTCTCTATGATTCCTGGACTTGTATGTCTATTTCCATCACCAAATTAGGAAAGTTTTCCATCATTATTTTTCTACATTAGCTTTCGATTTCTTGCTCTTCCTCTTCTACTTCTGGCACCCCTATGACTTGGATGTTGGCACATTTAAAGTTGTCCCAGAGATTCCTAAGCCTCTCCTCATTTTTTTCAATTCTTGTTTCCTCATTCTGTACTGGTTGACTGTTTTTTTCTTCCTTATGTTACAGATCATCGATCTGAACCCCAGATTTCTTCCCTTCACCATTGGTTTTGTGTGGATTTTCCTGTTTTATTTAGCATAGCCTTCTTTTCTTCTCTTATGTGTTTGCCATACTTAAGCATATCTGTCAAGTCTGTGAGCATTTTTATCACCAGTGTTTTAAACTCCGCATCTGCTACGTTGGCTGTCTCCTCGTTTGTTAGGTTGGCTATCTCCTTGTCACTTATTTCTCCCACTGGAATCTTGATCTGTTCCCTCTTTTGGACCGCACTTCTCTGTCTCCTCATCTTTACAGACTCCTGTGTTTGTTTGCCCCACGACCCAGGTAGAGCTGTCGATCCTGTTATGTTGTAAGGGGCAGAGCCTTAGGTATTCATCAGTACAGGGCGACCTGTTCACCAAGTTGTGGCGCTGTGTTGGGGGGGAGTCTGAGAGGGAACACTGCCGCTTGCTCAGCACTCTCCCCTTTTCCAGGTACTTCTTCCACTTCCGTATGGGACCAGCACCTCTCTAGCTGTTGCCCTGGCCATCATTCCCAGAGTGGGTGGGTTTGCAGATGTTCTAGGACTGTGGGGGCCCTTCAAACAAACAGACTCTGCTGAGAGACCAGCAGTTTTTTCCTCCACCCCAACCCCCACTGGTTTTCACAGTCAGAAGCAATGAGGCTTTATTTTCCCTGGTACTAGAACAGTGAGATGTGTGATCTGGCCTGGTGCTGGGAACGCTCCCCAGGTGTCCCTCCCTACTTTTAAAAATGTGTGACTGTGCTTTCCGCTGGCCTGCTGCTGCCGCCGCTGCTACCACCACCACACCATGTCCACTCTACCCCGGTTCCATCCCTCCTACCTGTCTGGATGAAAATTTCTTCTTTATATCTTTGTTTGTTGGACTTCTATGCAGCTTGATTTTCTGGAACTTCTGGTTGTCAGTCTAGGCCTTCATCTTGGCCAGAAGTCTGCTAACCTCGTGGTTTTGGATTCTTTTTTTTTTTTTTTAAGTATATTTTATTGATTATGTTTTTACAGTAGATCCATTTTTTTCCCCTTTGCTCCCCTCTGCCCAGTAACCCCCTACCCTCCAGCAATCCTACCCCCTCTTAGTTCATGTCCATGGGTCATGCATATAAGTTCTTTGGCTTCACCTTTTCCTATATTATTCTTAACTTCCCCCCTGTCTATTTTGTACCTATTGATTATGCTTCTTAATCCCTGCACCATTTCCCCTTTTGTCCCCCTCCCCCCTCCCAGCTGATTACCCTCCGAATGATCCCCATACCTATGATTCTGTTCCTGTTCTGGTTTACTTAGTTGAATTTTCTTTATATATTTTAGATTCAGTTGTTGATAGTTGTGAGTTGGTTATCATTTTACTATTTATAGTTTTGATCTTCTTTTTCTTAACTATGTCCCTTTGACATTTCATATAATAATGGCATGGTGATGATGAACTCCATTAGCTTTACCTTGTCTGGGAAACACTTCATCTGCCCTTCCATTCTAAAGATAGCTTCACTGGATAGAGTAATTCTGGTTGCAGGTTGCCTTTCATCACATTGAATACTTCTTGCCAGTCCCTTCCTGCCTGCAAAGTGTCCTCTGAGAAAGCAACTGATAGTCTTATAGGCACCACGCTGTAGGCAACTCTCTGCCTCTCTCTTGCTGCCCCCATGACTCTGTCTTTATCTTTCACCTTTGGCATCTTAATCATGATGTACCCTGGTGTGGTCCCCTCTGGGTCCAGCTCACCTGGGAGCCTCTGTGCTTCCAAGGCTTGTATGTCCATCTCCTTCACAAAATTTGGGAAGTTTTCCTCATTTTTTCAATTCTTGCTTCCTCATTTTGCACTGGTTGACTGTTTTTTTCTTTCTTATGTTACAAATCATCGATTCGAACCCCAGTTTTCTTCCTTTCACCATTGGTTTGGTGCGGATTTTCCTTCATTTCATTTAGCATAGCATTCACTTCTCTTATGCATTTGCCATACTCAAGCATATCTGTCAAGCCTGTGAACATCTTTATCACCAGTGTTTTGAATTCTGCATCTGTCAGGTTGTCTATCTCCTCATCTGTTAGGTTGGTTATCTTCTCGTCGCTTAGTTCTCCCACTGGAACCTTGGTCCGTTCCCCCTTTTGGGCCATAGTTCTCTGTCTCCTCATTCTGACAGGCTCCTGTGTTTGTTTGCCTCCATGTCCCAGGTAGCACTGTCGCTCCTGTTATGTTTTAAGGGGCGGAGCCTTAGGGATTCATCAGTACAGGGCGACCTGTTTCATCACGTTGTGGCGCTGTATGTGGGGAGGGGTCTGAGAGGGAACGATGCCGCCTGCCCAGCACTCACTCCTTTTCAAGGCACCTCTTCCACCTCCTCACCAGACTGGCCCCCTCTAGCTGCTTCCCTGGCCGTCGTTCCCAGAGTGGGTGGGTCTGCGGATGTTCTAGGACCCTGGGGGCCCTTTAAATAAGCAGACTCTGCAGAGAGATCGGCAGTTTCTGCCTCCACCCCAACCCTCACTGATCTGCACAGTCAGAAGCAATGAGGCTTGATTTTCCCTGGTGCTGGGACCCTGAGCTGCATGGTCCAGTGAGGAGCTGGGAAAGCTCCTCAGGTGTCCCTCCTGACTTTTTAAAACATGTGACTGCGCTTTCCGCCAGCCTGCTGCTGCCGCCGCCGCTGCCACCACCACACCAAGTCCTCTCTGCCCTGGCTCCGCCCCTCCTACCTGTCTGGATGAGTATTTCTTCTTTATATCTTTCTTTGCTGGACTTCCATGCAGTTTAGTTTTCTGGAACTTCTGGTTCTTTCTAGTTTTGAGGTAGTTGTATTCCTTCTTAGTTGTGCAGGGAGATTCAGAGTGTCTGTCTATGCCTCCATCTTGGCCAGAAGTCTCTGGATTCTTTTTTCTTTGTGTTGTTCTGACTGGCTGTTTTTTGGTTTGTTTGGTTTTTTCTTTCTTATATTATAAATCATCCACTTGATTCTTGGCTTCATCCACTCTACTGTTCATTCCCTGTAAATTGTTCTTCATTTCAGTTAGTGTAGCCTTCATTTCTAACTGGTTCTTTTTTCTGGTTTCCATGTCCTTTTTTATGCTGTTGAAATTTTCTCTGAGTTCATCTGCTCTTCCCCTAAGTTCATTGAGCATCCTTATAACCAGTATTTTGTACTCTGCATCTAGTAGCTTGCTTTTCTCCTTTTTGCTTAGTTCTTTTTCCAGAGTTTTGTTCTGTTCTTTCATCTGGGCCATGTTTCTTTGTCTCCTCATTTGGCAGCCTGCCTGTGTTTGTATCTGTGTATTAGGTAGAACTGCTACATCTCCCAAGCTTGGTAGAGTGGCCTAATGTAGGAGATGTCCTGCTACTAATGTAGTAGGGATGCAGTGGCACAGCCTCCCCCATTACCCAAATTGGATATTCAAGGTGTGCCCACTGTATGGGATGTGTACACCCTTCTATTGCAGCTGAGCCTTGATTGCTGTTGGTACATCCAAGGTCAGCCACTGCCTGTGTTCTGTCTAGGGCCACACAGCACAAGCTACAATGCAATCTGAAGATGGTGGCTACTTGTGCTGGGCTTGGAGGTGCATAGGTGAGGCAATGCTGTGAACTAAGGCAATCTGCTGCTATTGCTGGGCCTGGGGCAGCTTAGCAAGAGATATGGGGCCTTCTGAAGCCAGATGCTGCTTGTTTGAGAGAATTTAGGGAAATCTAAAGCATGGGCCAAGACAAGTCATTCATATAGAAAAGCCACTGGAAACAGCTGGGGTTGGCCCAAAAGTTGGATGGGGAAGGCCCTCAGGGAATCACCAGAGTGTAAGCCAGGTTAGTAGAGTCTCAGATATGGCACCTGCCTGCCAGCTTTGTTGCTCTGTTGGGGGGAGGGCTTGGGAAAGAAACAGTGGTTTCTGCCACTACTTCTGTCCAGGTGAAAGCTGCTCCCTAGCTCTTGCCCCAGTGCCAGGCAACTCAGTTCCCCCTGCCTCCATATGTTGATAGTGCCTTTCAATCTGCTGCCCCTGAGCTGGAGCTATGAACAAGTGAGTCTGAATAAGTCTGTGTTCAAATCCTTTGAGTGAAACTTCTAGGGATTCTACCAGTTTCTGTCTTTTAGAGCCTCAATTCCTGCTGGTTTTTACAGCCAGAATTTATGGCAAATTCTCTTCCTGGCATTGGAACCCTGGTCTGGGGGGCGGGGGGCTGTTGTGGATCTGGGTCGGACCTTCGCTCCTGAGATATCCCTCCTGATTTTTATCCAGCACATGTGGGTATGGGATGAGCCTGTTCTGCATCTCTGCCCCTCCTACTAAGCTCAATGTAGTTCATTAATTTCATAGTTGTAGGACTTCCAATCAGCTTGATTTCTGATGGTTCTGAATGATGGTTGTTCTATCTTCATTCTTTTAATGTGGGGTAATACACTGATCAATTTTATTGAACCATCATTACATTCCGGTTGTAAATCCTACTTGATTATGGTGTATAACCCTTCTAATATGCTATTGGACTTAATTTGATAATATTTTGTTGAGGGACTTAACATATATATATTTATAAGACATAGTTGTCTGTAATTTTTTCTTATGATGTCTTTATGAGATATCAGTGTGATGCTGATGTCACAGAATGAATTATAAAGTGTTCCCTCCTCTTCAATTTTATGGAAAATTCTGAGAAGAATTAGTCTTAATTTTTCCTTAAATGTTTGGCAGAATTCACCAGTGAAGTTGTCTAATCCTGGGCTTTTTTGTTAGGAAGTTTTTGATTACTGATTCAATATCCTTACTTGTTATAGATATATTCAGATATCCTTTTTTCATGTGTCAGTTTTTGTAGATTGTATGTTTTTAGGAATTTGTCCATTCATCTAGATTATCTAGTTTGTTGTTGTATAATTGTTCATAGTACTTTTTTATCCTCTGCAAAATGTCCTCGCTTTCATTTAAAATTTTAGTAATTTGAGCCCTCTCTTTTTTTAGTCAATATAAAGTTTTGTCAGTTTTATTAAGCTGTTTCAAGAACTCATTTTTTGGTTTTATTGCTTTTCTCTTTTATAGTTTTAAATTCTCTGTTCATTTATATCTGCCTTAATATGTATTATTTTTTCCTTATGGTAGCCTTGGGTTTCATTTGCTCTCATCTTCTAGTTCCTCATGGTGTACTGTTAGGTTATGATTGAAATTTTTTTCTCTTTTAGTATATGTATTTTCAACTATAAATATCCCTCTTAGGATTATTTCACTGTGTCCCATAACTTTTGGTATGTTGTGTTTTTGTTGTTATTTATCCCAAGATATTTCCTAATTTCCCTTATGACTTCTTCTTTGACCCATTGGTTGATTAAGAGTGTATTGTTTAATTTCCACATGTTTGTGAATTTTCCAGTTTTCCTTCTGTTACAAATTTTTTGTCCCATTCTATTTTGATCAGAAAAAATACTTTGGGTGGTTTCAATCTTTTAAAACCTATTAAGACTTCTATTGTGACCTGATAGATTGTCTATCCTGGAGACTGTTCTATGTATACTTGGGGAGAATGTGTATTCTGCTGGTGTTGACTGTCGTGCCCTTTATATGTCTGTTATATATCATTGGTTTATAGTGTTATTACATGTAATTGGTTCATAGTGTTGTTCAAGTCCCCTCTTTTCTTACTGACATTTTTGGTTTTTTCTACCCATTACTGAAAATGGGATATTGAAGTATCCAAATAGTATTGTAAAACTATTTTTTTCTCACTTTGATTCTGTCATTTTTATTTTATATATTTTGGGGCTCTGTTATCATGTGCACATATGTTTATAATTGTTTTATCTTCTTGCTGTATCAAATTTTTTCAATATATATTGTCCTCCTTTGTCTGCTTTAACTTCTTTTAAAGTCTATTTTGTTGAACAAAAATATAGCCACCTTAGCTCTCTTTTGGTTATTACCTCCATGGACTATATTTGTTCATTGTTTTATTTTTAATCTATTTGTGTTCTTTTATCTAAAGTAAGTTTCTTGTAGACAGCACATAGATGAATACTATTTTCTTTTTAAATCCAATATGCCTATTTCTGCTGTTTAATAGGGGAGTTTGGTTCATTCACGATAACATGATTACTGTTAAAAGATTTACTTTTGTCACTTACCTATTTGTTTTTGGTATGTTTTATGTGTTTTTTGTCCCTCAATTCCTCCATTACTGCCATTTATTGTTTAGCTTTCATTTTAAAATTATTTTTAAAGTATATTTTATTGATTATGCTATTACAGTTGTCCCAATTTTTTTCCTTTGCCCCTGTCTTCCCAGTGCCCCCCTCACCTGGTACTGCCCTTCCCTCCAACAAGTGCCCCACCTTAGTTCATGTCCATGGGTTGTGCATATAAGTTATTCAGCTTCTCCATTTCCTTTACTATTCTTAACATCCCCCTGTCTATTTTGTAGCTATCAACTATGCTTCTTAATCCCTGTACCTTTTCTCCCATTCTGCCCCTTCCCCCTCTCTACTGATAACCCTCCATATGATCTCCATATCTTTCATTCTATTCCTGTTCTAGTTGTTTGCTTTGTTTTTTTGATTCAGTTATTGATAGTTGTGAATTTGTTGTAATTTTACTGTTCATAGTTTTGATTTTCTTCTTTTTCTAAAAGGAGTCCCTTTAACATTTCATATAATAGGGGCTTGGTGATGATGAACTCCTTTAACTTTACCTTGTCTAGAAAGCACTTCATCTGCCCCTTCCATTCTAAATTATAGCTTTGCTGGATAGAGTAATCTTGGTTGTAGGTCCTTGCTTTTCTCATTTTGGTTACTTCTTACCAGTCCTTTCTTGCCTACAAAGTTTCTTTTGAGAAACCAGCTGATAGTCTGATGGAAACTCCTTTGTAGGTAACTCTCTGCTTTTCTTGTGCTGCTTTTAAGATTCTCTCTTTATCTTTCACCTTTGGCATTTTAATTATGATGTGTCTTGGTGTGGTCCTCTTTTTGTCTATCTTGTTTGGGATTCTCTTTGCTTCCTGGACTTGTATGTCTATTTTCTTTGCCAAATTAGGGAAATTTTCTATCATTTTTTCAGATAAGTTTTCAAGTTCTTGCACTTTCTCTTCTCCTTCTGGCATTCCCATGATTCAGATGTTGGCACATTTGGAGATGTCCCAGAGACTTTTTATTCTCTGTTGTTTTTAATTCTTGTTTCTTCATTCTGTACTGGTTGAGTGTTTATTTCTACCTATGTCCAAATCATTGATTTAAACCCCAGCTTTCTTCCTTTTACTAGGGGTTCCCTGTGGACTTTTATTTATTTCACTTAGTGTATCCTTCATTTTTTTCCCTTATGCCTTTTCTGTACTCAATGAGTTCCCTGAGCATCCTTATTACCAGAGTTTTGAACTCCGTGTCTGATAGGTTGTCTGTCTACATTTTATTTAGTTCTTTTTCTGGAGTTTTGATCTGTTCTTTTGCTTGGGCCATATTTCATTGTCTCCTCAACTTGGCAGCCTCCCTGTGTTTGTTTCTGTGTATTGGGTAGAGCTGCTTTGACGCCCTGTCTTGGCGCACCTGTTATGTTGTAAGGGGCAGAGCCTTAGGTATTGCCAAGATGTGGCAATCTGTTTTACTGCTTTGTGGAACTGTATGTAGATGGGGTCAGAGAGGGAACAATGTCACTTGCTCAGCACTCAACCTGTTTCCAGTCACCTTACCCACTTCCCGTATGCAACTGGTACCTCTCTAGCTGTTTCCTAAGTGGTGGTTCCCAGAGTGGGTGCGTTTGCATTCATGCTGGGACTGTGGGGGCCCTCTAAACAGACTCTCCTGAGAGATGGGCAGTTTCTTCTGCCACCCCAAGCCCCGATGGTTTTCATAGCCAAAAGCTATGAGGCTTTTTTTCCCCAGCTCTGGAACTTTGGGTTGCAGAGTCTCGTCTGGGTCTGGAATCACTCCCCAGGTGTCTCTCCTGGCTTATATCCACCGGACTTGAATGTGGGACCACCTGTTCTGCCAGACGCCGCAGCTGCCTTGCCACCACCACTACACCATCTCCTCTCCACCCCAGCTCCCTGTCTCTACCCATCCTACCCATCTGGATGAATATTTCTCCTTTAAGTCCTTGGTTGTCGGACTTTCATACAGTTCAGTTTTCTGGCAGTTCTGTTTTTTGTTTTGAGGTCAGCTGTGATCCTTCTTATGGTTGTATGAGGCAGCAAGGTGTATCTATGTATGCCTCCATCTTGGCCAGATGTCCTCTCTTCTTTTTAATTCTTGAAGACTTCTGTTTAAGGAAAAATTTATAGGGGTGACATTGGTTAATAAAATTGTATAGGTTTCAAGTGCACAGTTCTATAACACATCATCTGTATATTGTATGTGTGTTTGCCACCCACAGTGAAACCCCCTCCTGTGGCCGTGTATTTGAACCCCATTGCCCTTTACTACACACACACCCAGCCCCTGTCCTTCTGGCAGCCACTGTAGTGTTGTCTGTGCTTACGAGTTTTTAATTTGTTTCTTCATTGCTTTCAGTTTTATATCCCACATGAATAAAATCATATGGTTCTTGACTTTTTCCAGCTGACTTATTTTGCTTAGCATGATATTCTCAAGATGTATCTATTTGTTGCAAGTGGCAGTATTTCATCTTTTCTTGTGGCTAAGTCGTCGTCGTCGGCAGCCGTCCGTCTCGAGAGACGATGGTGTAGCTTCTTAAGAGTATCTGCACCACCGAGGATGGCTGTGCAGTCCGACTCGGGAGTGACACGGTATCTGTCTCCTCCCGTGTTGAATCGACATCTTGCGATGACGCTGGAGTGTCCTCTCCAGTGAAGCTGAAGCTACAGAGCCTGGGCGGGGTGATATGGAGGGTCTGCTGTTGCCCATGCAGCAGACCCCCCCTCTCTTCGCAGCTGAAGGGTCCAAGGGAAAGACGGAGTCAATACAGCTTGGCTTCAGGTGCGCCGCAGGAGTTGCCGGTGTTGACTACAACGTCAAACCGCCTTAGGGACTCCGGCTCCGGATTTTCTGTCGGGGTTTACTCCCCTAGCCTTTCCCCTGAAGAGGTATGCCGCAAGGCAGCGGAGGTTTTTTGGAGTCAGAGTTTTCCTTCTCTGATGTACCCTGACTGGAAGATCGAACCAGCGACACTTAGCTCGCAGGCCGACGCTCAATCCACTGAGCCAAACCAGCCAGGGACTGTGGCTAAGTAGTATTGCATTATATGTATGTACCACGTTTTCTTTATCCAATCATCTATCTGAGGACACTTAGGTTGTTTTAATGTCTTGGCTACTGTGACTAATGCTGCAATGAGCATAGGGGTACATATATATCTTTCTGAATAAATGTTTTTATATTTTTGGGGTGGAGACCCAGAAGAGAAACTGCTGCTTCATATGGTAATGACTCGATTTTTTTGAGAAACCTCCATACTGTTTTCCATAGTGGCTATATCAATTTACATTTCTACCAGCAGTGTATGAGGGTTCCTTATTCTCCACTACCTCTGCACCACTTAGTACTACTCGTCTTACTGGTAACAGCAATTTTAACAGTGTGAGTTGGTATCTCATTTAGTTTTGATTTGCATTTCCCTAATAGTTAATGAAGTTGAGCTGTGTTCATATATCTGTTGTCCTTTTGTATGCCTTCTTGGGAGAATTGTCTGTTTAGGTTCTCTGCCCATTTTTAAAAAATTAAATTGTTTTGTTGTTGTTGAATTGTATGATTTATTTATCTATTTTGGATATTTTCCTTTAATGGAAGGTGGTTGCAAATATCTTCTCCCATTTGGTTGGTTGCCTTTTATTGAGTTGGGTGCATATATATTGATAAATGCTGTGTGTTCTTGATCTATTGTCCCCTTTATCATATAAAATATCCATCATTGTCTCTTGTTACCTTTTTATCTTGAAATCTATTTTGTCAGATATAAGTATGGCCATACCTGCTTTTCTTTGGATGCCATTTGCTGAGAGAATCATTTTCCACCCTTTCTCTTTGAATCTATATTTTTCCTTAGAGCTAAGATGTGTCTTCTTAGGCAGCATATGGTTGGATTTTATTTTTTAATCCAGTCTGCTACTCCATGCCTTTTTATCAGTGAGTTCAATTCCTTTACATTTAGGGTGATGTTCAACATATGAGAATTTCCTATAGCCATTTTATCTTTTGTTTTCTGATAGCTCTGTGTCTGCATTGTTTCTTTTCCCTTGTGTTTCTGTGTGTTTTAATTGGGTGGTATCCTATGATTTTTTCCCCTATGTTTTCTCTTTTTTAGGTCATGTGTCTCAGTACTGCTTTTTTAAAAAAATTTTGTGTGTGTGTGGGGGGGTGGTACTTTTAGGCTTATACAAAAGAAGGTTTCATATATACTATAGTTCTTTTCTTCTATGTGCATCTTATCTCCATTCCCCTTTGCAATTTCAGACCCTTGCCCCCTCCCCCTTTTATGTTTATATTTAAGTGTATAATACCCTATTCTGAATCAGGGTTGCAGTTTCCTGCTTCTTTCTGTTAGTCTTCTTACTCATAATTCTGTATCCTTTTGGTTTTTTTTTGTTTGTTTGTTTGTTTTAGTTATAATAACCCCCTTCGATATTTCCTGTAAGGCAGGTCTTGTGGTTGTAAACTTTCTCAGTTTCTGTATGCTTGGACAAGTCTTTAGTCCTCCTTTATATTTAAAGGATAACTTTGCTGGGTATATTATACTTGGCTGGTAATTTCTCTTTCAATCAGTTAAATATCTGATTCTACTCTCTCCTAGCTTGTAGGGTTTCTGCTTAAAAATTCAATAGTAACCAAATGGGCTTTCTTGTATAGGTTACTATATTCTTTTCTCTGGCTAACTTGAGAATTGTTTCTTTGCCATTAACTTTTGACAGTTTTAGTATAATGTGCCCTACAGATGGCATTTTAGGATTTGGATTGTTAGGTACTTTGCTTGCTTTTTGGATTCGAGGATCTAGCTCTTTTCATAGGTTTGAAAAGTTCTCATCAATTATTCATTAGAGTAGGCTCTCTGTTCCCTCTCCCTCTCTTCCCCTTCTGGTATAACTATTATATTGCTTTTTCTGGGGGAGTCAGGTAGTTCTCATAACGTTTATTTATTTACTTGTTTATTTATTTTACTCTAAAATCTCTCTCTTCTATCTGCATCACTTCCAGAGTTTTATCTTTGATATCACTATTTCTTCCATTTGGTCAGCTCTATTTCCTAAGTTTTCTAATTCATTCTTCATCTCTCTTATTGAATTTTTAATCTCCAGAATCTCTATTTGCTTCTTTTTTAAGGTTTCAATCTCTTTGGCAAAACACTCCTTCTGTTTTTTGATCTTATTTCAGTGTTCATTAAACTGCCCATCTGTGTTTTCTCGCCTCTTGTTGAGTTTTTTCAGAACTGTAATCCTGAATTCTCTGTCATTAAAATCACATATTTCCACATCTTTAAATTTATTTTCTGGAGCGTTTTCATGTTTTCTGCGCTGCCTTGTCACCTTGGTTACCATGGTATTTGATGGATTCTTTCTCTGCACAGGTATTTATAAGAATGAAATCTGCTTTTTAAAAAAAAGAAAAAAGTAAGAGTGCCACTTCTGTATTTAGTAAGTTGATTAGAAGAGGTCTTTCTGTTATTTCCCAGTAGGTGACACAGAAACGCAAGTTTTTAAGTTTCTCTTGCACTGCTCTGGCATCTCAGATCTCAGCAGGGGAGCAGAAAAATGCCCCGTATTCCCTGGGAGGTGAGCATCTTCTCTGTGACCAGGTGGGCTTTGTCTCATAGTGTCACCCCCAGGGGGGGATGTTGTGTCCCATGAGGTCCAGAGCCCATGACGTGCCAGCATTGTCCTCTGCAACTGGACGCTGCCAGCAGTGCGGCACTGCTGCAGCTGTCCCATGGGCCTCACCCTGGGCGCGCACGGACAGGTGCGTTGGGGAAGGGTGGGTGGGGAGAGACTGGCTTGTGCCTTTTTGGCTTTGTTCTCCTCCCAGTAATGGTGACTGCCAGACCTCTCTACCTCCACCGGGTCCCTGGGATTAGCCACAGCATGTGCCTGCCACCCAAGGAGAAATGCTTCTGTCTCTGCAGGTCTCAGGGCTGTTACAGCTTTTTAGGGGCCTGCTGCTAGCTCTCAGAGGGTGATGGGAGGCAGCCAGGACCCGTGGCTTTGCATTTGTGCCTGGCAATGGCAGCTACCAGACAACCATGGCCACACCTCTGTTCTCCATCTCTGCCCCGGTCACTGGGTCAGTATGTGCTGACCATGCAGGCAGGGGCGCTTCCTCTCCCTCTCTGCTCCACAGGTTTTCAGGGAGTGCCTGCTGCAATCTGATTCCTCCCCTCTCCTGAGACACACAGCGAGCTCCTGGCTGTGTCCGTTGCCCATCTCTGCTCTTCTCTCTTTCTTTCTCCCCTGTTCACTCTGGTTTACCCACCTTCGGATGTTTCAATGTGTGGATCTCCCAGATGTGTTTGTGTGCTGAGCAGGGGACCCTTTGCTGAATTATAGATGTTCAACTTGTTGTAACTTCAAGGGGAAAGACCAGCAGAATCTCTCCCACCACCATGCTTTTGACATCATCCATTACTGCCCTTTCTTGTGTTTAGTTGATTACTTATTGTGCACCATTTTGATTCTCTTTTTCTTTCCTTTTCTGTATTTTTTAAATTTATTTTTTAGTGATTGACTTGGGGGTTACAATTAATATCTTAGATTTATGAGAATCTTGTTTGAAAAATAATAACTTAGTTTGAGTGGTTTACAAATACTCTATTCCTATATCTCTGTCCCCTCTGATTGTATTATTGTCACACAGTGTTTCTTTGTACATTTTATGTCCACTGACATAGGTTTATAATTATTGTTTTATGCATTGCATTGGTCCCTTAAGTCATATAGAGTAAAAGGAGATACAAACTACACAAAAAGTACAGTAACACTGGTTTTTATATTTATCTGTATAGTTGCCTTCACCAGTGTTCCTTATTTTTCTTAATGGCTTCAGCGTGAAGAACGCTCTTTAACATTTCTTGAAGGGCAGATCTACTGGTAATGAATGGCCTCAGCTTTTGGTTATCTGGAAATGTCTCAGTTTCTCCAATTTTGAAAGCTAGTTTTGCTGGATACACAATTCTTGATTGACAAATGTTTTTTGTTTGTTTGTTTGTTTGTTTTGTCTTTTCTTTTAGGACTTTAAGTATATCATCCTTTTGCTTTCTGGCCTCAGTGATTTCTGATGAGAAGTCAGTTCATTTTATTAAGAATCCCCTGTAGAGAACAAGTTGCTGCTTTCTCAACTTTCTCTTTCTCTTTGGGCTTTGACAGTTTTATTATGATGTGTCTCAGTGTGGGTCTCTTTGAGTTTGTCCTGATTGGAGTTCATTGAGATTCTTAAACATGTATACTTATGACTTTCCTATGATATGAGAGGTTTTCAGCCATTATTTCTTAAAGTTTTGTGCCCCTTCTCTCTCTCTCCTCTTTCTGGAATTCCTATAAACATATGGTGGTATGTTTGATGGGGTCCCACAAGTTCCTCAAGTTCTGTTCAGTTTTCCTCATTCTTTTTTCACTTGCTTCTCAGGCTAAATAATCTCAAATGTTTTATCTTTAGGTTTACTGACCCTATTTTTGCCTGCTCAAATCCACTATTGAATGCCTCCAGAGAGATTTTTTTACTTCAGTTATTGGACTTTTCAATTCCAGAATTTCTGTTCATCTCCATTTTAATAAACTTTTTAAAGAGTAGTTCTGGTTTAACAAAAAAGATGAATGGAAAGTACAGAAATTCCCATATATCCCCTCCCCTCAAACACATACAGCCTCCCTCACTATCAACGTCCTGTGCCCTGTGGTACATTTGTTACAATTGTTGAACCCACAATGATACGTAATTAGCATCCAAAGTCCATAGTCTGCATTGGGGCTCACTCTTGGTGGTGTCCACTCTCTGGGATTTGACAAATGCATAACATAGATCCATCATGATAGTATCATAAAGAATAGTTTCACTGCCCTGCAAAATCCGCTGTGCTCTGCCTTTATCTCCCCCTCTCCTCAATCCCTGACCCCCACTGATTTTTGTTTCCATAATTTAGCCTTTTCCAGAATGTCATATATCTAGAATCATACAGTAGCTTCTCAGCTTCGCTTCTTCGTTAGCTATATGCATTTAAGACTCCTCCATGTCTTATCATGACTTGCTAACATTTCCTTCTAGTGTCTGGATATATGTTTATTTATACATTCACCTACTGAAGGGTGCTTAGAGGTTTTGGTTCCTTGTATGCCACTTTTACCTCTAAATTCATATTCTCATTTTGCTCATATATTTTTCTGCGTTCCTTTTGTTCTTTGTCCATGGTTTTCTTTAGCTTATTGAACATATTAAAGACAGGTGATTTAATATCTTTGACCAACATTTCCGTTGTTGAGACTTCCTCAGGGATGGTTTCTGACATATTCTTTTTTTCTGCGAATGTGCCATGTTTTCCTGTTTCTTTGTATACTTTGCACCTTGTTGAGAACTAGACATTTTGTTGCGGTAACTCTGGACATCTAGTTCTCCCACTCTTCAGGGATTGCTGAGGGCTGGGCTTCATTTGCGACTTTTCCAAACTATTTTTGCCAAGTATGTGTTCCTTTTGTGTGGCCACTGAAGTTTCTGTTCCTTTATCTCTGTAGTCAGCTGGTGATGCGACAAAAATATCTTTAAATGTCCGGCTCCTGAAAGGTGCATAGAGGATTGAGTACTGTCTCTTTAATAGCCTGGAAGCCACAGCAGCTGTTGGGGATTGAAACAATGGCCACCACCCTCTGTGCTGGTCCCTCAGAAATCAAAAGCAGCAAAGGCAATCAGAACTTACAATCCCGATATTTGGAGGACAACATCCTTATTGCCCATTCAGGTTCCAGCAGATTGCACCAGGAACATGAGCAGCTGTCCCCATTGATGCCTATATGTTGGGAGCTGGACAGAGCTAACCCCCACCATGAAATAGGCTGAAATGCACCAAAATTTTGCTAGCTTCTCAATCCCAGAGCTCCAAAACAGCTACTTCAGACAGATGCTACCAGCCCAGTAGGTGGAGGGGCAGATCACGGGAGCGTCCTACTCTGCCATCTTTCCTGACAACATTCTCTTCACAGCTCAGTTTTGACTTGAGGTGGCCACTTACTTCCTAGCTATCCAAGCTCTGTAGGTCACTTGCTTGTTCTCAAGAAGGTTTTAGAATCTGCTCTAAATATCTGAGGCTCTTAAACATCATGATAATGAATCTTGGTTTGTGAGAAGTTGTTGTACCAGATCCCTGATTGGCACTTTGAATCTGGAAGCTAATGTCCCTTAAATCTGTTTTCTCAGAATTCCTGTTAGTCAAGCTTTGGACCTCTTGAAATGATTCCATATTTTTTTGTCTTTTCTATCCCTATTTTCTGGGAACTTACTTCAGTTACATTTTACAGACCTTCTCCTGATGCTTTCATTCTGAGTATTATATTTTTTCAAAATTGAAAGTTTTAAAAGAAATTTTGCTCTCTTTTATTGTAATTTTCCCATTACCATTTAGCCCCCTTATACCCTCTCCTCCCTGCTGCAATCACCACACTGTTGTCCCTGTTCATGAGTCTTTTTTTCCTTTTTGCTTGATCCCTCCACCGCCTCTCCCCCCCCCACCCCGGCTCAGCTGAGCTGTCATCCTGCTCTCCATCTATGAGTCTGTCTCTGTTTCGCTTCTTAGTTCAGTTTGTTCATTAGATTCCACGTATGAGTGAAATCATATGGTATTTCTCTTTCTCTGACTAGTTTGTTTCACTTAGTGTAATGTTCTCCAGGTCCATCCACGCTGTCACAAAGGGTAAACTTTTCTTCTTTTTTATGGCTGAGTAGCAGTCCACTGTGTAGATGTCCCAGAGTTGTTTTATCCGCTCACCTATGATAGACACCTGGGCTGCTTCCAGATCTTGGCAGTTGTAAACAACGCTGCAATGAACATAGGGGTGCTTATATTCTTTCGAATTAGTGTTCTGAGATCCTTTGGATAAATTACCAGAAGTGAAATTGGTGGGTAATAAGGCAGTTCCATTTTCCATTTTTTTGAGAAATCTCCATACTGTTTTCCACAGTGGCTGCCCCAGCCTGCATTCCCACCAACAGTGCATGAGGGCTCCCCTTTCTGCACACCCTTGCCAGACCTTGTTATTTGCTGATTTATTGATGATAGCCATTCTGACCAGTGTGAGGTGATATGTCATTGTGGTTTTAATTCGCATTTTCCTGATGATTAGTGAACATCTTTTCATATGTCTGTTGGCCACATGTATCTCTTCTTTGGAGAAGTGTCTATTCAGGTCCTTTGCCCACTTTTTAATTGGATTGCTTGCTTTTTTTTTTTTTTTGGTCAGTTTTACAAGTTCTTTATAAATTTTGGCTATTAATCCCTTATCAGATATATTGGTGAATATGTCCTCCAAGTCCATGGGTTGTCTTTCCACTTTCACTTCTCTTATTTAACATAACACTGGAATTCCTAGCTATGGCACTCAGACAAGAAGAATAAAAGGCGTCCAAATTGGAAAAGAAGTGAAACTATGTTTATTTGCAGATGGCATGATACTTTATAGAGAAAACCCTAAAGATTCCACCAAGAAACTACTAGCACTGATAAATGAATTCAATAAAGTAGCAGGATACAATATTAATATCCAGAATCAGTTGCATTTTTATATGCCAAAAATGAACTATCAGAGGGAAATTAAGATAACAATCCCATTTACAATTGCTTCAAAAAGAACAAAATACCTAGGAATAAATGGAACCAAGGATGTGAAAGACACCCCCCCCCCTAAACCCCTGTGCTGTGGAAGTGGACAGGAGGGTATGTCCCTCTCTTCCAACCACCTTCCTGGGTTTTGGTACCACTGCAGCACGCCTTTTTTGTGTTCTGCTGGGGCGGTGCAACGCACGCATGCGCCGCAGTCTTCAGTGCTTCTCCACCCCTCCCCATTTGCGGGGGGAGGGGCCTTGCCACCATTACAGTGGGACAGGGAAGAAGACATTTTTAAAAGCCTGGCCGCACTGTGCTGGTGTGAAGTGGCTCAGTAGGTTAGGCGTCGTCTGGCAAAGAGAAAAGTCTCCGGTTGGATTCTCACTCGAGGCCCATGCTTGGGTTGTGGGTTTGGTCCCCTAGTGGCTGGGAGAGAGTGTCTGAGGAGACCCCCTGATCTTCTGCCTGGGGGACAAGGGCCATTACCTGCCAGGAGATGAGAATCTGACTGAGGGCAAGCCCTCTTTATGTAAATATCTAACCAATACTTTTTTCATTACTTTGTCCTCCCATTCCCCACTGTCAGAGATACTTGGTGCCTTCAGTTCAAGAAAGCTCCTAGGGTTCCGTCCCCTCTAGGACATCAGAGTAGAGACATCTTAGACTGAAGTCACTCACCCCACTATCTGCCTCCCAGCTTCCAAAAGGCTGCTGCTATCTGTCCCCTGCTGTAGTAACTGCTTCCATTGCCTTTGAGAACAAATATTTTTTCTGTTCTCTTAGGAGGGTTTCAAGAGGGCAGGAAGGTAAACCCGTGTGTTTGAGTTGCTATGTTAAACAGGGAGCCACCGGCCGTTTCTCAGCTTCCTTTCATTAAAAAGTAAGTAAATAAACAAGCACCTTGCAGAATGTTTAAAAGGCGAAGTTGTTGGGGAAGCAACTGTTGTGGGATCAGACAGAACACTGTGGTGGAGGCGACGCGTTCGTACCATGGGGAAGTTCACCAGCGCCAGCACAGATGTGAAGCTGACCGACCGCAACAGGAAAGAGTCCCTGATCCCTCATGGGGACAATGCAAACAGACAAGAAGTTCAGGAACGGACAACCTACAGTGATAAAAGACAGAAGAGAAGTTACCTCTGGAAGCAGGGCCCAAGGGACTCTTTATTGTGCAAGAAATGCTCTGTGCCTTCATGTGAGTGGTAGCGTCAGAGACGTGCGGTAGCCCCTCTTACCCAGGGTTTTGTTTTTAGCACTTTCAGCGCCGCCCAGTAAGCCATGGTCCAAAAATACTATATGGAAAATTCCAGAAATAAACCATTTATAGTTTCAAGCTGTGCACCGTTCTGAGTAGCGTGATGCTCTCTCACACTGCGCAGCTCCGTCCTGCTGGGACGCGAACCACCCTTTGCCCAGCATCTCCGCAGAGCGCACTCCTGACCCACTGGTCACGCGGATTAGCGGAGCAGCCGTGGCGGCGCTGCACAGCTGCGTTGTTCTAGTTAGTAACGGCCCCAAAGCACAAAGGCGGTGACGCCCACCAGGCAGACACAGCGAGGAGATGCGTAACTTTGTTTCTTGAAGTGGAAAGGTGAGCACAGTAGAATAAAACCTTTTGAGAGAGACCACATTCACGTAACTTGTATTACAGTACATTGTTATAGTTGTTCTGTTTTATTATTAGTTATTGTTAATCTCTTACGGTACCTAATTTACAAGTTAAACACATACCATAGGTATGTATGTGTAAGAAAAAAACAGCATATATAGGATTTGGTACTCTCCGCAGTTTCAAGCATCCCCTGGGAGTCTTGGAATGTATCCCCCAGAGAAAAAGAGGGACCACTGTATACATAAAGAAAAACTTAACTAGCTGCACACTTGAGATTTGTGTGTGTTGCACACAACATTGCGTGTGTTTCATACCCAGTTAAAAAATGGAGGGACATTGTCAATTTTTGAGTGCTTGCTGTATGCTGGACACTAGGTCTGCTTTTCTTTTCATTTATTCATTTAATGAGCGCCTACTTGTCCTAGGCACTATCTAGGTCCTCAGGTCCCAGCAGTGAACAAAAAATTAGACGGAGCCCCTGCTGCATGATGCTCACAGTTAATATCAAATAATCACACTCATAAAAGTGAAGTGACAAGTAAAGGGCATATCTGTATGCAGAAGGGGTGTCTCCTTGCCTGGGTGGGGGAGTCAGAAAGGCTCCCCTGAGGAAATGAAGTTGAAGCAGAGATCTAAAGGATGAGGAGGAAATAACCAGCCAGGAGGGGAAGAGGACATTTTATGTAAGTGGAACAGCATGTGCCAAGGTCCTGTGGTAGGAAGAGGCACGCCACGTTCAAGAGGGCAGCGAGCAGCACCAAGCAGGGCACTGGTGATGCAGGGGAGATTGGAGACGCAGGCTCAGGGAGCTGAGGTGGCTGCCCCAGACCCCCTGGCAACTGCAGCAGTGGGTGGAAGCCAGTATTATCTAGTTCTCCTTTTGCTCACTGAGACAGAGAGTGTGGACGTGAACGGGAGAGGCTGCCTGTTTCCACCTCCGGTGGGGTGCCAGCTGTCCTCATGCTCGCTGCCTCTCAGCTCCACAGGGCCTGCTGATGGGGGTCACCATGGAGCTGTGCCCTAAAGAACAATACTGGGACACCCTGCTGAACATCTGCGTCGCCTGCAAATCCATGTGCAGCCACCAAGTTCCACGCTCCTGTACAGCGTTCTGCAGTGAGTTCTGGTGCCTGAGCCAAGGGGATGGCTTCCCAGCGGCCCCTCCGGCCCCACTGCTCTTGGGTGCCTGAGGAGGGGTTGTGGAAGGACACGTACGGTGTGACATCTCTTTACCCTCATCTTTCTGCTGTGGCCACACTGGCCTCTCTGCATTTCCTTGCGCATGCTGCCTTCTTTCCCACCTCGGGGCTTTGCACATGAAAAGCATTTGCTCATCTTCTTCCCTGGCCTCCTCCTACCCAACACTGAGTCTCAGCCCAGATGTCGGAGGTCTCCTCTGACTGCCCCGGGGAAGTTAGGCTCCCTGTCCTGCTCTGTTCTCCCTTTCTTTTGAAACTTTTTATTATAGAATTATTGAACATAGAGAGGATAACATAATAGATCAGCTTTAAAAAGCATGCCTTTTAATTCCCCAACCAATTGTTTTAGCTTATATATTTTAAAGCAAATCCAAGAACTCATATCACTTACCTATAAATACTAAATCATGAATCCTTAACATATAGGGTCTTTAAAGTATACCTTCAATGTCTTATCACCCCCAGCAATAATGCCTTAGCATTGTCTTTACTCAGGCCATACCTAATTTTCTCTGGTGGTCTTGAAAAATACAGTTTGCTTGCTGTTCTTTTGCATAATTTGTTATTTTCTTTAATGGAACTACTCACAACTTGTATTATGTTCTGTCGTGTATATTTGCTACATGTCTGTTTCAACTACCACAATGTGAGTTCCTTTCCTTCCTGGAACTTAACACAGTGACTGACACATAGCAAGTGCTTCATAAATACTTGCTGAGTGGAGCTCAGAGAGGCTTAGTGACTTGCCCAAGATCACACAGTATGATAGTGGAAAAGTTAGGATTTGAACCAGCACTCTCTGACTCCAAAACCATGACTGTGAATCACTATCCATTAATTAAGTGGAGCACTCATGGTGTCATTCCACAAGTATTCATGGAACTCTCTAGTCCCATTAAAATAGGAATTTCTCATGACCCAATAACAGAAGGTTATTATCTAATGGGAGAAATGACTACATTTCAAGCTATAAAAAGTACCATAAACTGCCACAGCAGGGAGAAACCACCTCCAGCTGATGGGCTGGGGAAGGGAATGTTCTTGGAGGAAGTGCCCCCTGAAATGGATTGTTGGAGTCTGTAGATGTAAAAGTCAGAAGCGGGCAAAGAGCACCTCAGGAGAAGAACAAGTGTGGGTGAAGGCATGGGTGTGAGAAAGCCCAACAGTGAGAGGTTCTGGGTCCCGCAGCTCCCTCGGTGGGGATCAAAGAACTGACTCAGAGATGGACTATCTGAGGAGAGAGGAGGGGAGTGAGTGCCTCTCATTGGGGATCACTGACCACTCCTTTCTCAGTCAGGGTTTCTATTGAGTTTGCCATGTGCAGAAACGCAGGGGGTAAGCACGCAGACCTCCGCCAAACGGTTGGGGGTAACAACAAAGAGACGCATAAATCGGCGCAGGGAGACAGACAGCAAGACTGTGAGGCGCCAAGGCATATCACAGAAGTCCGTGTGTCTCTTTTTACTGAAACACTTTGTTTTCACATTCTACTGAGAAGAATTTGGGGCTACACAGAGCAAGCAGGCTTCATTAGCTTCAAAGAGTACATTGCATTTCTATTCTACTTCTAAAACCCCCTGGAGTGTGGGACCAGCAATATGGTATGTGGGGCGCATTTGCTAGCCAGTTAAGGCTTATGGGCCCCTATTCTGGTCGTGGCTCCACACAGGCCTCTGTGCCATACATACCAGTCTTCCACACAACAGGGAAGGTCAAGACCCCGAGGAGAGGCTGTGTGGTCAGGTAGTGAGGGCTGGTGGTCTGGGGAACTTGGGCATCACTTGCAGCAGTCACACCAGGGTCCCTGAGGAGGGGAGGAGGTCACAGAAAACCCCAGGAACACCGCTGCCATCAGGCTATCTCCATTATGAGTGGCGCTGTCAGTGGTCCCGTGTGGCTCAGGGGAATCCCGGGGCTAGGCAGCACAAGGGCAGGGGTCACTGCTATGATCAGGATCATTGGAGTCTTTCCTGAGATCCCAAATTCACCCTCTTTAAGGTCTTTTTCTTAATCTTTCAAAAGCACAAGTGTGGGTGTGTTTGTGTTGCAAAGAGGCACAAATGAATATTTTACTTAAACCTTCCATTAACTGAGCTTTCCTGTAGTACATGTCAGGTACTGTGCCAAGAACTTCAAATCCTCATAACAACCTTAAAAAGTCAATATTGTTATTACCTCTGTCTGAGAAATGAGGAAACTGAGGCACATAGAGGTCAAGAGTAGCAGACCTACTTGGCTTTGAAGCTGTGCTGTTAAGTTGTGTCTTGCATTGCCTCTGAAATGTGCCCTTAGAACCCCCCCCATGAGAGTCACATTTTTATACAAATAGAATCCTGTTTTAAAGACAATGGAAAGTCACCCTTTGAAAGTATAGGTTTCTGCGATGCTCTCAAAGGTGCTCTCTTAATCAAAGTGTGGTCAGGCCTACTTTGCTTGTCTTCTGCTCCTTGGCACTGATACCTGTTTAAGCTCCTGCAATTCCTGTTTACTATTAAGACAGATAAAATACTAAAAATTTGAGTTTTCCTGCCTTACTTCTACCCCGCTCTCCCAACTTGCCAAGGAGAATGCTGGCTTTCCTCTCCAATACTTATGTTGACATAAAATATTTTCCTTTTTTATGAGGCTTGAAACATGTAAGTAAAGAACTTCAGTGACAATATAATCACCTACATATCAGTTTTAAAAGATAACCGAAAAGTCCTTATATGTATAGCGACTAAAGCATGCACTTATAAATAATCTGCAGGTCAAAGGATGAATAACAATAGAAAGTAAAAGCATTTACCTTTTGCCTCGTTGCCGGAGAAAGAGCAAGATGGGTCACCAGCAGCTCTACTGGAGCCATCCGAGAAAATTCGGCCAGGGTTCTCGTTCTTGCCGCGTCTGCTCAAACTGGCACGGCCTGATCCGGAAGTATGGCCTTAATATGTGCCGCCAGTGTTTCTGTCAGTACGCGAAGCATATAGGCTTCATTAAGTTGGACTAAGTAAACTTCCTGTGAACGGTTCATTCGAGACATCTACCGTACTACAGAATGGCTAGCTCTTTGTACGTAAAATAAAATCTAAAAATTCAAAAAAAAAAAAAAAGAAAGAAAGTAAAAGCATTTAAAACTAGATATAAAAAATACTACATATCAAAATTAGTGTGATATGGCTAAAACAGTACTTAGAGGACAATGTGTAGCCATACGTTTGCATATTGAAAAAGGACTCAAATTACCATGGAATTGCTTTGGGGGAATTAGATTGTGATTTCTTTTTTACTTTTAGCCCTTTGAGCCCAGATTCACTGTTCCTACAGGTCTCTGTCACCTACTAACATCACTCATTTCTGTCTCCAGAGTCATTCAGTTGCCGTAAGGAGCAAGGCAGGTACTATGACCATCTCCTGAAAGACTGCATCAGCTGTGCCTCTATCTGCGGACATCACCCTAAACAGTGCACATACTTCTGTGAGAACAAGTTCAGGGGCCATGTGACCCTCCAATCAGAGCTCAGGAGACAGAAGACTGGGAAAGCTGAAACCAAATCAGACAACTTGGGAAAGTACCAGGGACCAGAGCACAGAGGCTTAGAGACAGGTCCAGGTAAGCTACCTGCATGGTTTTTGAGTGGGTGGAAGGCCAGGCACCAGGACTAAATAAAGAGGGTCCTTTTTATCACAGGATAAAAAAGAGAAAATAGGTAAAATACCCAGAAGTCTACAGGCAGGCAGCAGGAAAAGAAAAGACTTCATTATTGAGAGACTTCTTCTAAATTTAAAAAAAAAATTCAAATACCGTTGTCATACAATATTATATTAGTTTCAAATGTACAGTGTAGTGTTAAACATTTATATAACTTATGAAGTCATCCCCCCAGTAAGTAAAGTAGCCATATGACAACAGACATAGTAATTACTGTGTTACTAACTATATTCCATATGCTGTACTTTACATTCCATGAGTGTTTCTATAACTGGACATTTGTACTTCTTAATCCCTTCATTTTTTTTATCCCATCACCCCCACACAATCTGGCAACCGTCACTATGTTCTCTCTATGAGTTTGTTTCTGTTTTGTTTATTCATTTCTTTTGTGTTTTAGATTCCACATAGAAGTGAAATTGTACAGTATTTGTCTTTTTCTGACTTATTTCACTTAGCATAATACCCTCTAGGTCCATCCATGACATTGCAAATGGCAAGATTTCATTTTTTCTATGGCTTAGTGATATTCTATTGTAAATAAGAATCACATCTTCTTTATCCACTCATCCATTGAGTTGCTAGGTTGCTTCCATATCTTGGCTATTGTAAATAATGCTCCATTGAACACAGAAGGGCATATATGTTTTCAAATTGGTGCTTTGGATTTGTTTGGATAAATACCAGAAGTGGAATTACTGGGTCATTTGGCAGTTCTTTTTTAAATTTTTTATGAAACTCCATGCTGTTTTCCATAGTGGCTGCAGTAACCTGCATTCCTACGAACAGTGCACTAGTGTTCCCTTTTCTCCACATTGTGACCAACGTGGGTTTGTTGATTTATTGAGGATATCGAGAGGGGTGAGGTGGTTTTTCACTGTGGTATTAATTTGCATTTCCCTTATAACTAGTAATGTTGAGCATCTTTTCATGTGTCAATTGGCCATCTTCAGAGAAATGTCTATTCAGATTCTCTGCCCATTTTTGTTTTTTATTGAATTGCTTATGTTCTTTGTGTGTGTTGTATGAGTTCTTATATATTTTGGATATTAACCCCTTATCAGATGTATCATTGGAGAATACCCTCTTCCATTCAGTGGGTTGTCCTTTCATTTGGTTGATGGTTTCCTTCACTGTGCAAAACTTTTTTGTTTGATGCAGTCCTGTTTATTTTTGCTTTGGTTTCCCTTACTCAAGGTGACATATCCAAAAATATATTACTAAGAATCATGTCAAAAGGTATACTGCTTATGTTTCTAAGAGTTTTATGATTTGGGGTCTTGAATTTGTCTTTAATCCATTTGAGTTTATTTTTGTATTTGGTGTAAGGAAGTGACCCAGTTTTATTCTTTTGCATGTATCTGTCCAGTTTTACCAACACCACATATTTAACAGACTATCTTTATTCCATTGTATAGTCTTGCTTCCTTTATCATAGATTAATTGACACTATAGGTGTGGGTTTATAATTGGGCTGTGTATTCTGTTCCATTGATCTCTGTGTCTATTTTTATGGTAGTATCATGGTGTTTTGATTACTATAGCCTTGTAGTATAGCCTTGTAGTATCAGGCAGCATGATGCCTCCAACTTAGTTCTTCTTTCTCAGTATTGCTTTGGGTATTCGGAGTCTTTTGTGGTTCCATATAAATTTTAGGATTTTTTTTCTAGTCCTGTGAAAAATGCCATTGGTATTTTGATAGGGATTGCACTGAATCTATAGATTGCTTTGGGTAGTATAAACATTTTAATGATGTTAATTCTTCCCACTCATTAGCTCAGTATATCCTTCCATTTATTTATGTCTCCTTCAATTTATTTCTTCAATATCTTTTAGTTTTCTGAGTACAAGATTTTTACTGTCTTGATTAAATTCTTTTCTAGGTATTTTATTCTTATTAATGCAATTATAAATGGAATTGTTATTTAAATTTTTCTTTCTGATAGTTTGTTATTGGTGTATAAAATGCAACTGATTTCTGAATGTTAATTTTTTATCCTCCTTTTCTGAATTAATTTATCAGTTCTAATAGTTTTTTGTTGGAATCTTTAGGGTTCTCCCTATATATAGTATCTGCAAATAATGACAGTTTTACTTCTCCTTTTCAATTTGGATACCTTTTATTTCTTTTTCTTGTTCAGTTGCTATGACTAGGAATTCCCATACTATATTGAATAAGAGTGGTAAAAGTGGACAAACTTGTCTTGTTCTTAACCATAATAAAAAGCTTTCAGCTTTCCACCTTTGCGTATTATGCCTGCTGTAGGTTTAGCATATATCCCTTTATTATGTTGGGGCATGTTTCCTCTGTTCCCACTTTGCTGACAGTTGTTTGTTTTTTATAAATCGATGTTGAATTTTTTCAAATAGGTTTTTCGCATCTGTTGATATGATCATATGACTTTTATCCTTCCTTTTGTTGGGCGTATCATGTTAGTTGATTTGCAGATGTTGAACTAAACTTGCATTTTAGGAACAAATCCCACTGGATTATAGTGTATAACCTTTCTAAATATATTCCTGAATGTGGTTTGCTAATATTTTGTTGCAGATTTTTGCATCAATATTCACCAGGGATATTGCCCTAAATGTTTCTGTAGTGTCTGTCTGGTTTGACATCAGAGTGATGCTGGTCTTGTAAAATGGGTTTGGGACCCTTTGTCTCCTCTTCAACTGTTTGGACTCATTTGAGAAGATGGGTATTAATTCTTCTTTGAATGTTTGGTTAAATTCACCTGTGAAGCCGTCTGGTTCAGAGGTTCTCTTTGCTGAGAGATTTTGGATCACCGATTCAAGTTTGTTGGTAGGTATCTTCCTGATTCATACTTGGAAGATTATGTTCCTAGGAATTTATCCATTTCTTCCAGGTTATCCAATTTCTTGGCATATAATTGGTCATATTAATCCTTTTTATTTCTGGGGTGCTGGTCATCCCTTCTCTTTCATTTCTGATTTTATTATTTGGGCCCTCACTCTTTTTTTCTTGATGAGTTTGGCTAATGGCTTATCAATTTTGTTTACCTTCTTTTCAGGTTCCAGCTCCTGGTAGATTAATTGACTCCATTTTGCTTAGTTCTTTTTAATGAAGTCTTATTCTGTTCTTTCACTTGGGCCATGTTTCTTTGTCTTCTCATTTTGACTGCTTCCTGTATTTGTTTCTCCATATTAGGTACATCTGCTACATCTCCCAGTCTTGTCAGGGTGACCTTATGAAGTAGGTTTCCAGTGGGTCCCAATGGCTCATCTCCCTCGTCACTTCACCCAGGTGCTCCAGGGGTGTCCATTTTATGTGCTGTGTGTGGACATGACGAGAAGTGTCCTGTGAAGTGGGCATCTACCAAGGACCAAGCATTGCAAGTGACCTAATTATCCTCCCAGAAAACATCTCTTGGTTCCCCTCCACTCCTCTGCGGTGTCAGAAAGCATAGGAGGGGTGCCGTGTGGATCTGTAATCACTTGGCACTTACACTGCTCTTTGCTGGTCAGTGGAGAGACAGCAGGCCTTCGGCTCCCAGGGTGCCTGCTGGTTTCTCTCCTTTGCTGTAACTTTCCTCATAATAACATCATTTCTGGGTGTCCAGGGCCTCGTGCCAAGATACCAGAACTCAGTGGCTTGTTATTCCTCATGACTCTGGGGTTTGGCTGGGACTGGTTGTGCTCAGCTGCCTCAGCTACAGGCGGCTTGGCTCTGCGTGTCTCCCATCTTCCTCCTGGGTCAGTGGCCCGGCAAGGTGGTCATGGTGGCAGGAGCAGAAGCAGCAGAAAATGCGAGGCCTCCCGAGGCCTAGGCTGGGAACTTGCATCACCTCATGGCTTCTGTGTTCTGATACTCAAGTCGCAAAGCCAGCCAGATTCAAGGAGGGGCAAACAGATGCCACCTCTGGCAGGGAGAAGAGGCAAACACTTTGTAGCCATGGTGAGTTTGTTGTGGGTTTTAATCCAGCACAGCCTCTTTCTTGTGGGAGAAACTGCCGGTCCCCGTGCGGCAGGCATCAGTACAGGGGTGATGAGCCGAAGCATGAAGGCAGGCGCTGCGCCCACTACCCCGTGTCTGGTGACCTGTATGCCTGCCCTGCGGTTGGTGACATATCTGATTCTTCCAGCTGAACCTTGAACCTTCCCACCTCCGATGCAACAGATTCCCAATTGGATCAATCCTACCCGCTTTTCAGATCAAGCAACTGAGTCTCAAAATGTGACGCCACTTCCTGCGAGCTGCACAGCGAAGCCATGTGGAGCTGGGATTCAGGCTCAGTCTATGGGTTCAGAGCTTCCCCGCTCTGAGAGCAAAATCCCAGAGCAGCGTCCATGGAGGCCACTCCCTGAAGCTGGCCTGCTGCCCATGGGACACACGTCACCATTCCTGTTAGTGACCACCACCACCCCAAGGCCCATCCTTGGAGGGCACTGGGTGGAAGCTGGGAACCTCATTTTGGTTCTAGGGATGGATCGTCCAGTAGAAGGGGTTGTGTAAGAACATGTTGGGGAGAGGGGTATTTGAGCGTGGCCATGCCTGAGCCTGCACCAGCACTCCCCTCCTCCCGTGGCCTGGCTGTGCGACACCATGAGTCCTCGTGGAGCCCCCAGCTCCCTGTCCCGCTGTGCCTGCCCTACTCTCAGTATCTCCACAGTTCCGGGGCTTAGGTCCGTTCTGCTCTCTCCTCGGACTGGCAGGGCAGCAGCTGGGATTGGTGTAGACTGTAAACAGAAGTACGAGGCCTCATGCCCAGGTGAGGGGTCAGGTCTGGATCTGTTTGAGGGCAGGGACTGCAGGACACTATGTGACCAGGCTGTGTCCAGCTGCACACACTGGTGGAGCTGATCTGTCCCTTGTCTTACTTGTGGGTTCCCCAAATCCTGCCACCCCCACTCACTCCTCACCAGCTCAACCCTGCGTCAGGTGGCTCATGCGTCTTCTCAGACTGTCATTCCTTTGTCAGGCTCATAACTGCAGAGGGCATGATGTGCATGGGGGAGGGGGCCTGAGCAAGGCCGATCTTGTCTCTGACCCCACGAAGTCACAGTCTGATGGGACAAAGAAGATGGACCAGACTCATGCAAATGATAAGTTGATCTCGGTGCGTGGTGGTGCTTCCTTGCCCCCATCACAGCCCAGGCAGACTGGGTGATGGCTGGGTGTTGGGACCCAGCTCCATGCCTCAGGGGCTGTGTGACCTAGGACAACTTACTTCACCTCTCTGAGCCTTAGCTCTGTGAGACTGAGGTCATGTGACTTTATGGAGTTGTGAGGATTTTAAGAGATTAGTCCGTGACAGTCAGTGAGAGCCCAAACAGCAGATAGTAACTGCCCTTTTAAAAAGAAAACGTGTGTTTAAGGGACAAGGTGGAGGAAGAGTGTTCCAGGCAGAGGGAACAGCCTGTACAAGTGCGATGAGGGGTAAAGGCACTGAGCCACGGAGGGCTGGCCAGAGCTTTGTGCTCGACACTGGGGATCTGAGGAGAAGGAGACTAAACCCGGCATCAGGGCGTCCCAGGCTGAGGGAGCGTGATGGCCACTCTGCGAAAGCAGGAGGGGCCCCCACCAGAATTTGGGGTGCTTTGGCTACTGAGACTGATGATGCCACACGCTGGCCCAGAGGGCGTGGAAGGCTGCGCTCCACGATGAGGCTGTCAGCGGGGACAGCAGGGCCGGCCCCCAAGCTTGTCTGCGGTGTGTGGTGGCTGGGGCGGGCGAGCGAGTGTTCCCCTGTGAGGGCGGGCCTGCGCAGCTTGGATCTGCCACGGGCACCCAAGGGCGGAGCATGCAGGCTTTCCTTCCGGCCTTCCCAGGCGTGGGCCAGACGGGGAAGCCTCGAACACCAGACGCAGGGTCGACTGCTTACGCCAAGGAGATAAATGGGTGCGTGACCCCAGGCCCACAAGATGAGCTCCCTGCCAGGGGTCGGGGACACGGAGGGAGCCCCTGCCTCTCCCTGAGGAGGCTGCAGGGCTGCACCCTGCAGCAGGCGCGCCGTGGTCAGGAGCAGAGGGCTGAGACAGCAGGCAAGCTCTCTGGGGCAGTCGGTGAGGGCCCTGGGAGGGGTCAGACGCCAGACGCCACAGGGACCTGCCTGCTGGACCCAGACCGGGGAGACAGCATGCTCCTGGAGTCAGGAGCGCAGCCCTGGGACAAGAGGCTGAGCGGGGCTGTACGGAGAACCCCTGACCCCCAGGAGACAGAGTAGCCACGCAGCAGGGACCCTGTGAGAGGCCGCTTCTGGCCAGAATGAGGCCGCAGATGGCAATGACCTGGGCTGGAGGCAGAGGGGCAGGGGCTTGGCGGGACGGAAGGGCCCTCGTGTTGGGCCAGCGCTGCGGGTGTTGCGCCGCGGCACCTTGGCCCATAAACCTTGGAATAATGTTCTGAAGTGCATCAAACACAACACACAGGGTTACAGATAAACCAGTGATGTTTAGATACTGAAAAAATGGCACCTCAAAATATTAAACCAAATTAAATATTAAATAATTGCCCAAAGGTTGCCCAAATTACAGTATCAGAGGGAACGCCTGAGTGTCTCCATCAATGCACCGAGGAACCCGATGGAGCAGTGCACTGGGCGATAAGACAGCAGGGACTCCACAAGCACAGGTGACACTTGGGGGAGCCCAAAGTCGCTGCGGGAAGATGTGAAAATGTCTGTGACTCTGCTGGTGACAGGGGCACGGTCACAGCTCAGAGTGGGCCCTGGGGCCTCTGCTCACCTCAGAAGCAAAGGCTAACTTTCAGGTGGGCACCAGTGAATGTGAAGATCTGCTTTTCTTACCCAAGGCCCCAGAGCCCCCAGACGCTCCCCAGGGGCCCTGGAGTCCCAGGGCCTGAGCTCTGGGTAGGGGTGCGAGCCAGCCCTCAGCAGCCCCACCTCCTGGGCAGCCCACTCGTACCTCAGTGTCCACAGGAGTCCCACGAGGCCTGAATCCCTCTGGGTTTTGAGAGCGCAGGACAGCGTCCGGCATGTACTGGGGCCTGGAAACACACACCTGCTCTCTCACGGTTCTGGAGGCCAGACGTCTGCGGAAGCTCTGGGGGACGATTCTCCCCGCCTCTTCCAGCTCCTGCTGACTCCAGCCGTTCCTTGGAGTGGTCCCCTCACCCAGTCTCTGCCTCTCGCATCACATGGCCTCTCCTATGTGTCTGTGTCTGTCTTCTCTCCTCTTCTTCCCTCCCAAGGACATTGGTCACTGAATTGAGGGCCCAGCCTAATCCAGGGCAATCTCATCTCCAGACCGTTAACTTAGTTACACCTGCAAAGGCTCTTTTTTCCAAATAACGTTGTATTTGCAGGTTATGGGGGGCATATCTTCGGGGTATGGGGGTTGGGTACCATTCAGCCCATTATGCTCATTACATGGAGTAAGGAGGCGGGAACCCAGGAGCTCTGAGTCAGGCCCTCTCATGGGAGGGTGACGCCAGCTGTGGGGGCAGCCACACAGGTTATAGACCTGGGGAGGGTCTCACCGGGTGAACTTGGACTTCACTGGCCTAGAAGATGGCCGTGGAATGGAAAAGGTTACCCAGGGACCCACGTGTGAGGAGAGGAAGGACTGAGGTGGAAACCCTGTATGGGGGGTCTGCATCTGAGGGTCAGGAGAGGGTCCGCAGAGGGCCTGGGACGGAGAGGAGCCTGGAGGTCCGTGTGTCCATGAAGACAAACCAGGAGGAAAGTGCTTGCAGGAGTTGGTCACACCACAGAGAAGGGTGCAAATGTCCATCAGGTCTGGCCACAAGGAGGTCAGGGGACCCTGTGAAGGGCCATTTTCAGGTGTCCTTGGGTGGCGGTGGCTCCTGACCAGAGGGAATGGGCAGGGGCACTGGGTTCTCTACACACCCCCCCCCCAACAAACACACAGGGATCCTCTTTCTGACCACCCCTGAGGCCATGGGCCAGGCCTCTTTCTCTCCTCTTTCCCATTTAGCTTCATCACCTATCAGTCCCTAAATGTGCTTGGTCCATTTTCACCCATTTCTACCAGATCAGAAGGTGCAGGGCAGGGCCCTGCTGGCCCCACTGTTCTCCGGGCAGTTCAGAGTGCCCAGCCGGGGCCCAGAGCCCCACGGGTGATTGCAGGCAGTGGGGCTGAAGCCAGAGAAGGGGCGTGAGGAGCTGGGGTCAGCAGTGATCTGGGCAGCGGGCACGGGGGTGGGGCGGGGAGGGGAGCAAGGCGGCCAGGGTGGGCAGGCGGGGTCCCCAGCATGGTAGGCATGCAAAGCAAACCACAAGGACCAAGGTTAGCTGGTCTGCATGCCATCTGCGCAGGGCAGGAGGTGGCTGTCTTCTTGCTGGGGTCTCATCCAGAAAAGGCAGGGATCAGCACTGCAGGGTCAGGGACAATGTTGCTTTTGTCCTAGGAATTGTGAGAGGTTTCCTTTCATCTGGGAACTGGGGCTAAACCAGGCACTCTGCTGCTGGCTTTAGCTTATCTCAGGGTGTGTGCCACTGTCTCTCTCTCGCCTCCCTTCCTGTGCTCCCGCACCCTGACTTCAGCGTGTGATGTTGGCGAGGCAGCCCCACCCCCCTTTGCCTTCCAGGGCTGACCAGTGAAATCCGCTTGTCGAAAGAGAAGCCAGAGAGCGGAGGGTGAACAAGGCGGGGGCGGTGTGCAGAAAAGGAGGCGACTCTGGGGAAGGCAGGCTGTGGAGGGAGGGCTGGCAAGGGCAGGAGCTGGGGCTGCACTCGGGGGCACTTCCTTTGTTACCTACAGAACCTTGGACCCCCGGGAAGGCCGGGGCGTGACCCGAGGCCCCCGCGAGGCAGAGGCAGGAGCAGCTGTGTGTAGAGGCCGTCTCCCCTCCCTCCCTCTTCTGCTGCAGCTGTGAGTGCGCCTTCAGAGGAGGTGATGCCAGAAAGAATGGGCACTCGGGGACCCCAGGCCTCGGTTGGGTGGTGGGTAGCGTGGGGGATGGGGTATTCTGGAAACAGCCTCTTCCCTCCCCACTCCAAGCAGGTGTCTCTCTATCTCTTTCTTACACGCACACGCACGCACACACGCGCACGCAAGCAGCCTGGGAGGGCGCTCTGTGGGAAGGGCCCACATGTGGATGCCCTGATGATGTACTAGTGAGGCTCACATTCACTGCAGGAATGCCCCCTCCCCGCTTGCAAACATTCAACCAAATGTCCCCAGCCTGTGTAGGACCTGGTTGGAAGTCGGGAGAGTCCAGGGTGCTGGGCAGGTCCTCTGCGGAGCCATGTCCCACGAGCCACACGCTGAGTCTTTTGGAGGGAGGTGAATGCCTCACACGCCGGGAGCTCCACTCCTGCTCCCGGGACAAACCCATGCTAGTGGAGCGGAGGGGTGCTTGGAGACCAGCTAGCACATTCCACTCTCGTACACATTCACGTGTCCTTCACAGATGCCAAGCATCTGCTGAGATGGGAATATCATGTCCCATTTTCCAGATTACGAAACTGACGCCGGAAGTTGAGTATAATGTCCACAGCCACGTTCAGCCTGAGCAGCTGGGGCTGCAGGCCCAGACTCAGCGCTGCCTTCCTGCCCTGGTTCCTCCGGTTGGGGCCCTGCTGCCTGCGTCCTTGGCCCAGCCCTGCAAAGCCTCTGCTCTGTCCCTAAGCGACAAGCTATACGTAATGCCACCCTGCTGGCCAGCCCAGCGCGAGCTGGGGCAGCAGTAGTAGTCCGGGGCAATTCTGTTTTTAGGTGAGGGATGGCTTTGGAGACAGTAAAGAAACAAAACCAAACCAACACGAGCAGCAGCTTGGAAATGAGCCGGCGCTGGGGCCAGGATGGCTCCCGCGGCCAGGAGCGTACGCGCTGCCCCTGGTGGTGGGGCCCCGGAACTGCGCCGCCAGGGCTGTCGCCCCAGCTCCTGATAGTCCGACAGGGACAGAGAATGCACCCTTCTGCTGAAACGACTTGTGAATATGAACCTGTGCGAAGCGCTTGCGAGGCCTCCCTGTCCCGTGGGGCCCTCGCCACCGAGAGCCGAGCACCCCCTGCCCCCAGCAGAGCGTTGGCGCTCACAGGAGGCAGGAGGTGGCTCTCTCAGCGGTGGCCCCGGGAGCTGCCGGGCGTCTGTGTCCCCCATCTCCTGGTCAGCCTTTAACCCAAGTCTTAGACGTGTGAGCAGCCTTGAGGTACTTTTCTGTTTTGGAGAGCTGATACACACGGATCATTATGTAAAGAAGGTATTTGAGAAACTGTTGGGGAGAGGCCTGCACCCCGCCCCCCCGAGTCCAGCTTCTCTCCCCGGGAGCAGTGTCCGCGCGCAGTTCTCTGTTGTGCTTCCATACGCGTTCTCGCGCGGGGTCAGAGCCCTCTCCGGACACAGACCGCTGCCCTGGTGCCCGGGACGCGGGCAGCGGGCGTGCCAGGCCCCTTGAAGGCTTCCCTGCTCAGGCGCGGTGAGAACTCGGGCTTGGCCGTACAGAGGGGGCTCCTGGGGGGCGCCCGCCCGTGGGGGAGCTGCTGAGTCCACAGCGTCAGGGAAGTGCGTTTTCAAAGTCGGTAGATGTGTCCAAATGGCCCTCAAAAGAGGCCACCCCCACCCCCGCCAATGAGTGAGGTGCCTCTCTGTGAGACGCTGGAAAGGGACATCTTTTGTCGTTTTAACGTGCTTTTCTCTTACTCCAGGGGCTTTGAAAAGTTTGTCTTAGGGGTAGGTCGCCTGGCAGGAACTCGTTTCATTTCCCACAGGAAACCTCCAATCACTAGTCTGGACAGAGACGCTGGGATCAGCCCTTCACTCCCTCAGGAGCAGAGTCTGTTCTGGTTGTCCATTGCGATGTCCGAAAGCCACCTCAGACTTAGTGGCCTACGAATAACAACCATTTTACTATCTCGCACAGTTCGGTGGGCGACCGGGATCAGCTGGGCAGCGCCGCTGATGCTGCTTGCGGTCTCCGCGTGGTTGCAGGCAGACAGTGCTGGGTGGCATTGTCTGGAGGCTCAGCTCAGACGGGAGGTGCCTCCTCCCCCTGCGTGTGGCCTCTGTGCTTCCCTCCGCTGTGTTCTACTGGTTAGTGAGGCCCAGCCCAGCCTGGATGTGAAGGGCAGGGCATGGGAAGGTGGTTTGTGGGGGCCCATCTCTGAACACTCACTGCCACAGCCTAAGAACTGATTTGGGTGTTGGAATTCATGCTGAAAATATCTGAAAAATTCCAGTGTTTAATGTGGTCTCTCTCTTTGAATTGACATGGCAGTTCATTTGTACTTCACAGCAATCCGGTAGCCTAGACAGTTCATCTCTGATGTTGATCCGGCCAGTACAGTGTCTTCACTTTATTCCAGAGGAAAGTAAGAGGTAAACAGATGAAGAGTCCTGGGACTTGAGAAATGTGGATGTCACCTTGCTCTGCCCTGTGAGCTTTCTGTGGATCCCTCACCTCTTAGGGCCTCAGTCTCCAGATCTCACCCAGCGTGCAGCGTGCCCCACTGCAGTGGTGGGGGATGATGGATCTTTGCTTCCCCTCCCTCATGGCCTCTCTGAGCTCTGGGCATGTGGCACGAAGGTCAGCACCACAAGCCTGTGTGGGGATATCAGCCCATCTAGAGCTCCTGTTCTCCCTCTGCAAACATCAAGGCCATGGCTGCCAACTCTGTCGCTTTATAAAACTCCTGACTCAAAGGGGCTGTGGAAGGAAGAGGGCAGTGTCTGCCCTCGTTGCCTCTGTGCGGCCAGCCTACAGCGCTGGCCTGCAGTCTGTCTGACTTGCTCCCAGTTGCAGCTCTGTGAGTGGGAACAGTGTAACCTTGAGACTGGTTTGTCATATGCAAAGTGCAATGTAAGGTGGTGCAGCTACTGTGGGAAAGTCTGGCAGGTCCTCAAAAAGTTAAACAGAGAGTACTTATGACTCAGCAATTCTACTCTGACATATATATATATACCTGAGGGAGCTGAAACCATACGTCCACACAAACACCTGCACAGATGTCCATAGCAGCATTATTTATCATAACAAAAGGTGGAAACAACCCAAACGTCCATCAATGAATGACTGGGTAAACAAAATGTGGTATGACCATACAACGAAGTTATTAGCTGACCAGGAAAATGAATGAAGTCCTGACCCATGCTACATGGATGAACCTCGAAAACATGCCAAGTGAAAGAAGCCAGACACACAGGTCACCTGTAGTCTGATTTCATTCACATGAAATGTCCAGGACAGGCAAATCCCCAGGGACAGAGAGCAGCACAGGCATTACCGAGGGCCCCGGGAGGGTTCAGGCAGTGGCCGCTAGTGGGTCCTGGGGGAAGCAGATGTCCACAAAGGAGGTAACGGTGATGGCTGTGTGGCCTCGTGAGCGCACCATGAGCCACTGAGGTGAGCACTTTTAAACAGTGAACTGATGGTGTGTGAATTATATCTCAGTTTTTATAACGGATCATCAGTCCTCCTTCCCGGGAGCAGGGGGACTGAGGGAGCTGCTGCAGGAAGTGTCTGCACACAGTAGAGCTTACAGGAGGCCCCGATAATGAGTGTGTTACATACGCGTTAGATTATCTCGGGTTCACCTGCTCTTCTATTCTGGGGCCAAGAAGGCGCCCCAGTTCCGGAGCCCAGGAAAACCCTGGATTTCGGAGAAATGTCAAGGGGGAGGCCTTTGGCCCTGGGCTGAGTCTTCCTCTGGTCCCTAGAGCAGAGCTTCGAGGGCCTGAAAGGTAGGGTGGCCAGTGCCCCACCTTCCAGGGCTCTCCTGCTTCACACCTGCTGTCCAGACTCAGCGGCAACTGTGCCTGGCTCACTGCTGTGGGGTGTGCTCCCCACTTCTCCTTGGAGGTAGGTGCAGGTCAGGGCAGACAAAGACTCCCCCCCCCAGACTACCGTCCGTTCATTTGTCCAGTCACTTGTCCATCTGCCTCTGGCAACGCCCCACTCCACACGCTCACAGCAAGTGGAGACAGCCAAGAGGCCCAGCTTGAGAGGCGCCCTTTCTGAGGACCTGGAAGAAGCCGCTCTCAGCCTGGGGTAGAGAGGGTCGGTGTCGTGCAGGGTCCGGGAGCACGCCAGCCAGGTCTCAGGGCAAGGCAGGGGTCCACCTCCAGCAGCCAGGCAGGCCCACTGCAGGAGGTGGCAGGGGCTCTGCTTGGCCCGAATGAGGGAAAAGAAAGACTGCGGGGCAGAGGCAGCCATCTAAAAGCGGGGACACTTCAGAGAAGGGTCCTGGGCAGTGACCCTCCTAAACTCAGGTCTCACTGGTATCTTGCAGCTGCCCCAGGGCTGAAGCTGAGTGCTGACCAGCTGGCCCTGGTCTACAGCAGCCTGGGCCTCTGCTTGGGCCTCTGCCTGGGCGCTGTCCTCTGCTGCTTCCTCTTTGCTGTGGCCTGCTTCCTCAAGAGAAGGGGGGACTGCCCCTCCTGCCCGTGCCCCGCAGGACTGTGCTGCACCCCGGCCAAGTCTTCCAAGGGTGAGCATGAAAAGGGGGTCTTCCCCTCCCACTGCTTGTGGGACAGTGGCCAACCAGTGCTCTGTCCTGGCACCGCCTCTGCTTCTAGTGGAGAGCATGTGGCCAGCTCTTCCTGGGAGAGGGCTGAGGCCCTGCAGTCTTTTCCCTTTGTTGGTGAGATCAGTTCCAATAGGAGGCAAGAAGAGACGGGGCACCTGAGGAAGAGGGGGTGTAGGGTGAGGCCATGGGCTTGGCAGGGGCCTGGGCAACACTGGGAGGAGGTGGATGGTCTTCTTGGGGGCTTGGGGGCAGAATGTCAGCCAAGGAGTGAAAGCCTGCTCCTGCACAGGCCCCAAGCAGAGGGGGGCTGGCCCTGGCAGCTGGCCCTGTGGACATGGGTGCTGTGGGGTACAGGGTGGCTCACTGCGGGAAGCATTTCATTCTCCCAACAGCCCAGCTGGCTGTCCCTGGGGTATCGGCCTGAGGAGGAGAGGTTGGGGCCGAGGCCAAGGCCAAGGCCCTCTTCCCTTCCCACACAGATCACAGGATGGAAGCTGGGAGCACAGCGGCCAGGCTGCAGGAGCCAGTGGAGACCTGTGGCTTCTGCTTCCCCAAGTGCGGGGTGCCCACCCAGGAGAGCGCGGGCCAGCTGGGGGCTCCCAGACCCTCACACACTGGGAGGTGTGGGTGCCCCAGCCCTACAGAGGCTGGGAGGGCCTGCACCGAGAGTCTGTCCCCAGAGGGCAACCTTGAGGCTGTGTGCTGGCCTGCCCAGGAGGGGGACCCGGCTGCGTGAAAGGGAGGGGAGGGAGATGGGATGAAGGGAGGAGAAGAAAGAGAGGGAGGGTAGGAGGGAGACAGAGAGGGAGAGAGAGATGGGGAGAGACAGCCAAAGACGGGTTGGTGAGGGAGGGATGGGGGGAGAAAGAGGAAGGGGCGGGAAGAGAGAGGCAGGAAGGGCCATAGACAGGGGGACTGAAGGGGGGGGTGGGGGGTCCAGGGTAGGAGACCTTCACTGTCCGCATCCCTGGTCTCCACTGTGAGCCCCCATCATCTAAACGTGTCTGCAATAAAGTCATCTGTGCTTGCTGGACTCAAGTCTCACTGTGGTCCCGTCGTCCCCTGAGATGATTCTGAAAGGTCCCACCTCTCCAGCTGCCTCCCTTGGCTCACGGCCCCAGCACAGCGCAGCGGCAGCCCCCTGGTTTCCCAGGACCTGCATACTCGCCGCCCACCACGCCCGGAGAGGGCCCGCTGAGGTGCGGGGCTGGGCGGCACCCGCTGCCGAGAGGGCGAGCGGAAGAACTGCCGGCGGAGCGTGTGCGCCTGCAGCTGCGCCCGGAGCCCGGGGCTGGGCCGCCTCTGCTGGTTTTACAAAACGGCTCCCCACCGTGCGTCCTCAGGAAGGGCAGAAAGCAGTGCGCGCGTGTCAGTGTGCATGTGTGTGCCGGGGCGAGTGTGCGCGCGTGGGGTGCGCGGGGCATGCGCGCTGAGCTCAGCCGCGCTTTCATGGCACCGGCCTTTGTCCGTCCCTTCGCCCAGCCTGCACTGCTGGTTGCTTAACACTGTTTTCTCCCCTAACTCACCTTTTCTTCTAGACCTGGTTTAACTTAAAGCTAAATTTCATCGACTCTGACTGAAAACAATAAGCAACTCACAATTTTAGATGCTACCTTTGTTTTATCTATATTCTCATTAGCACTGAAACCTATATTTTAGTAGCATTGAAACCTTAAAATACATAGCTATTCTTAGAAACATTTTCTCAGTAAGATAAATACCTGATTATGTAAATTAAAAGTATCCTGTGCCACCCCAAGTTACCTTGCGCACCTACATGCACCAAAGGCTCACATAACACACTGGGGGGGGGGGGGGGGTGTAGACAGGAAACCCGAGGCCCCGTCTGCTCACACTCCACGGGCTGGCGAGCCGTTTTCACTTCCTAGGGTGGCGGCAACAAAGTACCACACATGGGCGGGCGATTTAAACCGCAGACTCTTACTGCCTCCCAGTTCTGGAGGTGAGCTGTCTGAAATCGGGACGCCAGGGCTGGTTCCCTCGGAGGACTGGGCGGAGGACCTGTTCCAGGCCTTGCTCCTTGGCCTGTGTCTCTCCCAGTGCGTCTGTTTCTAAATTATTTCTTTTCATAAGGACACCAGTTGTTAGGTTAGGCCCACCCCCATGACCTCATTTTAACTTGATCACCTCTGTAAAGACTGTCTGCAAACAAGGTGTGTTGAGGTTCTGGGGTTAGGACTTCAGCACGTGAATTTTGAGGGGCACAGTTCAGAGCCCACCCCTGCTTCATCGCTGCAGGCACGTTGGCTTCTGAGGACTGTGTCTGAGTGAGACGTGTGTCTGCCGCGGAGTGCAGCCTGCCCAACGGGCAAATGGGGGCGTGCTGGCTGCAATGCTTCCCACCATGATGCCCAGTGCAAGAAGCTTCTTATGGTCTTACAAGGTTGGCCTAAAACCCCATACCAGGTGCAGACAGTAGGTGGGTGCCGCCCAGCATTGGTGCCGCCTAGAACATGAAGGCTCATCAGAAAGGCCCGTGGCCGTCTGTTCTTCCTGTAGTTTTCCAGTTCTGCTCATTGGAACCTGGAGGAGGCCCAGCTCTGCCTTCCATCAGGCAAAAGTAATCTGCGTTGTTCTTTTGGTCGGTTTTTTAATTGCTCTTTTAAGTTTATGTTTTTTGTTTGCTTGTTTTTTTAAGACAGGGATCCATCCCTTGCCAGAAAGTCTATCTGAAACTGTCAATACTGACCTCCTTATCCATGCTCTGTGTCTGTTGGTTCTCTCTCCAAAATACACTCTGACTCCTGCCCCTCATTGCAGCCACTGGAGGCTGAGCTCCCGTCACTTCCCACCCACGACTGCACCAGCCCCCAAGGAAAAGGACAAGAGAGTAAATGTCTTGGACTCTGGACCACATGGTTCCCACTGCGGTGCCCGCACACTCAGTCCCATCAGCCATGGTGGAGCCAGCACAGCTTGAGATGACAAGGAAACAAGCAGGGTGACCGCTGCTCAGATAGAACTGCTCAGGAAGACAGTGGCGTCTGGACTGTGGGCCATGGCTTGTCAACCCTGCCCTACTTCGTGGCTTTCTTGAGACATGATTGACACATAATGTTGTATAAGTTTAAGCTGCTGATTGAATATTTAAGTTGCAAAATACCACCAGAGCATTAGCTACTACCTCCATCTTCACATAATCACTTCTTTTTTTGTGGTGAAAATATTTAAGATCTGTTCACTTAGCACCTTTCAAATATATAATGGAACATTATTAGCTATACTCATTATGCTGTACAGAGACCCCAGAATTTCTTATTCTTGTACCTATAACCTTGTGCATTTGACCACCATCTCTCCTCCCCCAACCCCTGGTAACCAACACCCTACTCTCTGTTTCTCTGAGCACTGATCTTTTACTCATGCCTCTAAATTTTCAATGGTTTACAACATATGTCTTTAATCACAGACAACCCTCAGATCCTAACACTTCACGCAGCATGAGAACCTTGCAGCAGCATCGTCCCAGCGCCATCCTCGTGCTGCTGTGGCCATGCATTTTGCTCTTAACAGGCCACAAAATCACAGCACAGACAACTATTTTTGCTTCAGAAGGTCAATGTCTTTTAGAGTAATTAAAAGTAAGAAAGCAATGCCTTTTGTATTTATTTTCATTTCTGGAAATCCTCATTTTTTGTGTGTAGATTCAAGTCTCTGGTTTCATAGCCCTTCCATCTGAAGGACTTAACATTTCTTACAGTGCAAATCTGCAGGAAGTGAATTCTCAGTTTGTGTTAGTTCGGAAAAGTCTTTATTCTCTTTCATTTTTGAAAACTATTTTTTTCTGGGCATAGACTTTGGGGTTGCCAGTTTTTTCCTTTCAGCATTTTAAAATGTTACTCCATTATCTCAGGCTTGCATAGTTTCTGACAAGACATTTGCTGAAATTCCTAGCTTTGTTCCTCTGTAACTTCTGCCTTCAAAATGTTCACCTTACGTTTTTTAGCAGTTTGAGTATGTTGTGTCTAGGAGGTGCTTTTACATTAGCAAGCACATTAGTTTGTGTTTCGTTTTGGTTAGGTTTTGTGATTTATCCTGCTTTGGGTTCTCTGAAATTTTTGGATCTGTAGCTTGTTATTTTTCATTACTTAAAAAAAAAAAAAACACTGGACTTCCAGCCAAGATGTAGGCATAGGTAGACATGCTTTACCTCCTTGCGCAACCATAAGGATCACAACTATCTCAAAACAAAAAAACAAAACAAGAACTGCCAGAAAATCTAACTGTATGAAAGTCTGATAACCAAAGACTTAAATAAGAAATATCCAGACAGGTAGGAGGGTCAGAGCCAGGGAGCCAGGGTGGAGGGGATGCAGTGGGGTGGTGGCAGCAGTGGCAAAACAGTGGGTTTGGCTGTGACCAGACAGCAGAACAAGCAGTCACACATTATAAAAGCTGGGAGGGACACCTGGGGAGTGATCACAGTCCCAAGCCAAACCATTAAGCTCAGTTCCAGCCCCAGAAAAATAAAGCCTCATTGCTGCTAGCTGTGAAAACCAGTTGGGGTTGGGGCAGCAGAATGAACTGCCCATCTCTCAGGAGAGTCTGTTTAGAGGTCCCCTACTCTGTGGACCAACACCAGGGCAATGGCTAGAGGGGCACCAGCCACATACAGGAGGAGGGTGAAGTGACAGGAAAAGGGGCAAGTGCTGAGCAAGTGGCATTGTTCCTTCTCTGACCCTTCCCCTACATACAGCGACACAAGGCTCTGAAACTGGTAGCCCAACAATGAGGAATACCTAAGACTCTGCCCCTTACAATGTAACAAGTGAGACAGCTTTACGTTAACACACAGAGAGGCAAATACAGAACGCTGTCAAGCTGTGGTGTCAGAAAAGTATGGCCCAAAAGAGGGAGCAGATCAAGGCTCTAGAGGAGGACAGCCAACCCAGCACAGAGTTCAAAACACTGGTGATAACGATGCTCACAGAAATGACTGAATATGGCAAACACAGAAGAAATGAAGGCTATACTAAGTGAAATGAAGAAAAATCCACATGGAACTAATAGTGAAGGGAAGGAAGCTGGGGTTCAAATGAACGATTTGGAACATAAGGGAGAAATAAACAGTCAACTAGTACAAAATGAAGAAACAAGAATTGAAAAAAACAAGGAGAGGTTTAGGAACCTCTGGGACAACTTTAAACATGCCAACATCTGAATCATAGAAATGCCAGAAGGAGAAGAAGAGAAAGAAACTGAAAACTTATTTGAAAAAATAATGAAGAAAAACTTCCCTAATTTGGCAAAGGAAATAGACATATAGGTCCAGGAAGCACAGAGAGTGCCCAACAAGTCAGACCCAAAGAGGACCACACCATGACACATCATAATTAAAATACCAAAGGTATTACACTGAATAACCCGACTACAGATTTTTCTCAATCCTGTCCTGGAAAACCTAGGCTTTGCTGGTGTGAAGGTCTTGCACTCCAAAGGAGGAGCTTCCCCTGGGGAGACAACCCTGTTTCTGTTTAACTTGAAAAGACTGCTACACAATGGGGACAGGAGGACCAAGGCCAGAACCCCAAGGATTCCCCAGCACCTCTCGGTATTTCTGTGTGGGTGAAACGAAGGAGCTTGAAACCAAGGCACCTGAAAAAGGACACTTCAGAAATGAAGGTTTCGGTCAGTCAGGTAAAGGCCGACCGAAGTTCTGAGTGCAAGGAGAATGTGTAAGGTGACGTGCAGGAGGATGTTACAGGTGCCAGCTACAGCCTGCCACCAACCACACAGCCTTCTCTTGGCGTGGTTACTTACACGTGCTATGTTCTCGCCACTTGAGGAGCTTTCTGTAAACGCACATTCCCATACCACATGTCAGGTCTTATCATCAAGCTCTGGCAAGGACTCAGCATTTCAAGTTCCAAAGGTGACTTTCAAGCACATCAAAGCCTGAGGTCCCATGGGAGCCCTGAATCCAGGGTAGTCACCGTCTTGCCCACAGGAGGAGAAGAGGTCAAAGCAGCAGCGGCCCCAACACAAAACACGAGGAAACCTGGGCTGCAGGGACTCTCCACCTCCAGGCGTAAACCAAGGCCACTGCTCTGGGCTCTCAGCTCGTTCGGGCTCCTCCCCTAGACAGGCCTACCCGGGGCGGGAGGGGGGCGGGTGGTGGTCATGACCGGGCACTCTCATCCCCTGCCTCTCAGTTTGGCTGCTGGTGTTAGGAAGGGGACAGCGCCAGCCAATTCTCAGAAGAAAATGTAGTTTATTGTGACACAGGAAATACTACAAGCCATTGAGGGAGGGGGAAGAGTCAAACAGTTCCTCAAAACAATAGGTAAAGGACAGGTGTAAACATCTTGGTCATTAAATCCACAGCACGATCATTGTACTCTTTTTTTTTTTACAATATTTGTTTTTAGTTATAACAGTCACACCAGTTGTCAAAAAACATAAAAACCTGGCAATTTTACACAATGAAAGCCAAACCACAACTACTCAGGTCCATGGGGGGCAGGGCTGCCACAGGATGCAGGGTCCCTTTCCCGCGCCTGGAGGGAGCGGGGCCGCGGGGCGGGGAGGGCTGGCCACTCTACCCTCAGGCGGCCCGGCCCCCGCCCCCGCCCCCGCCCCCCCCACCCCGCTCAGAGCACACGTCAGACATCTGAAGAGGCAGAGTTCGCAGTTTCACTGGGAAGCGCTGAGGGGACAGCCAGCGGCTCAGAAACACATTATTGTACAGACACTGGGGGACTCCTCAGTGGTCAGACACACCTGGTCACCGTAGGAACACCTGCCTAGGGGTGGTTGTTAGGCAACAAAAAAACATTTCCCCAAATTTAATAGCTGGATCGAGAGCTTAAAAAATAAAAACAAGAATAAAAGAATTTTAAAAAGGGCAATTCCCCAAACCGTCAGGTAATGCTTTGTCCCTAACAAGGTAGACTCAAACACACACCCCTAGTGCGGGGCCTCCTGCTGGGAGCACAGGCGGCCGCACCGCCGCATCAGCTGACACAGAGGTAAGTGCCTGGAACACCAATGCCAGAGGGAGGGAGGAAAGACGACGGATTTGGGTATAAGTTTAAAATAACGTCCACAGAAGATCAACGTGGCTTCCTAGTCCTTGTGTTCTCAGAGCAGCTGAGCCTCTGCACACTGGCGAGGACAGGAGGGGAGGAGGGAGCGGCCCATACGGGAAGCAGGCAATCTTCCAGCAACTCCAAGGCCAACACTCCTGCTTTGTCCCCACTCTGCATTTACAGTCCTCCAGTCAAGTGAAGAGGACACCAGGCAGCCCACTGCAGGGAGAGACTTTATGGCTCAGAACTCAACAGGCAACTTCAGTCAACTTGCCTTTCCATTCAATTTGTTTATTAAAAGACAACACCTCCCCCCAAAGAAATCTTTACAGCATCCTCCCCACACACAAACTCAAACACAGGTGGCCATTTCTAAAAATCTGCCCTCATCCATACAAACACTTGCTGTATTAAAACATGCTTTAAAACCTGCGTTCCATAAATGCAGAAATGTAAGAGTGAACCGAGAGAGTGCTTAACAAACTGTCACTGGGGATCTGGCTGCAGCTGATGATTCTGCAGCAAGAGCGCTGCTCCGCGTTCCCTAGCACTTTCCGCTCCGAGCGGGAACTCCTCGGCGCCTGCCGGCCCGGCTTCCTCCCACCCAGCTAGCTAACGAGCTCGATCTGGCCCACTGCCTGCTTCTGTATGGCCAGCCGGCTAAGAACAGCTCACACGGTTTTAAACAGTGAAAAACTATTCCATGACATGAAAATGACATGAAATTAAAATCTCAATGTCCATGAAAAAAGTTTTATTGGAACACAGCTAGGCTCATTTGTTTACGTATTATCTATGGCAAGAGAGCGGGAAAGTCTAGGACCTACCATTTGGGCTCTTTACGAAAAAAGTCTGCTGACCCTTCAATAATCATACTCTCCTCTAGGAATGAATGTACCACCGCTCATACGCAGACTGGGCTCTCAGGATAAGCACAGCTTGTTTCCCTAACTATGTTAAAGCAACTTTTCCTCCCCTACATCTCTGGGTTAAAATTTCTCAGGAAAGTACAAAAACCTAGCTTGGAGGGTTGGACAGACAGCTGCACGCAAGACACCTCACAAGGAACACGGCAGTGCCTCAGCCAGCCCCCCAACAAGCTCAGTCAAAAAGCCGCTTCTCCTGCTACAACCTAAACTACACTGAAGGGAATGCAGAGGCACTTGGCCACTCCAGCCACCAAGCAGTGACAGGGACGACTAGCGGGACAGGCAGCCAAGAAGAAAACGTGAGGAAGGGAGACAATAAAACCATTGGAAACCGCTCCATCTGCTCGAGAGCAAACATAATCGAACCAGCGACACCCAACTTGCACCTGCCAGCTTTAACCTGGACATGGTCTTCTGAAGGCGGGGCTGGGGGTGGGGGCAACAGAACAGCACCAAAGCAAGATCCACTCAAGAATGAATAAAACTACCTAAATCTCATTATCAACTCTATTCACCCACATTGCTAAACATTACACTGATCAAACCCACCACTGAGGAAAGAGGAGGAGGGATGAGAAATGCCCACGGGCACAGAACTGAGGGAGGACGGACACCCAGGCTGATACGACCACATGCAGGTTGATGCCATGTTACTGGCAGGACACGTACGCTTGGAAGTCCCAGTCAGTGTCTTCAGTTACACAGGTTCTACTCACAAAACGAAGGCTAGGAGTTCCATACTATACACATGTAATACTAAGACTCACAAAGACACTTGCAAAGTCCTCTGTCCTTATATATCTGTAGCCTTCTCTACGGCTTTACTACACCCATAATGTAAAAACGGGCCGGCGCCTTGTAAAACTGTAGTCACGTGGCAGAACCGAGGGACTAGAGCGAGGCTGCTCCACGCTGTGGGGGTGCCCACCCCAATCACCGTTTGAGGAGCAAAGGAGATACACTTGGGACATATCTACTCTGCCCCTTGCCATGCAGAACACACCCTGCGTGACATGTGTCTGCCGTGCGGTTCCGAGAACCCCGCCCACTGCGCGTGTCCGCTCCATCCCCAGTCCTGGGCTGGAGGCAGAGGACTTGATGCTCCTGGGGTACTTCCGTCGGGGGTGGTAGCATGATCTTGGGTGGTTGGGGGTCATTTTGTGAGGCTTTCGTGTTTCTGACCAGCAGAGGATGAGGCTACTCATATTCCAGGACCTGTTTGTGGTAGAACAGCAGGTATCTGCGGGGGCAAAGACAGAACACGTTTACGGCCTCATCCATGAGAACTCAAGGCAAAACCAACCTCCCTCCAGAACCTTGGCACGCTGGCCTCAGCACTCACCAGCGGTCTGATTTCTTGCTCAGACAGTTTTTGGTTCTTAGTCCCCAAGGAGGAGGATCCTCAGCTAGGTCGTGGCAGTGCCCCCACCTAATGCCAGAGCCCCTACGTCTGACCCCTGCTCATTCACCAGGAAGCCCCAAGTCCTGTCAGTCCTGCCTCCCACACAGCTCCTGGATCAGCCTCTCCTGTCCAGGGCTGCCAGGCCCTCAGGGTCAGTGTCTGGGGTCCTGTCCAGGGCTGCCAGGCCCTCGGGGTCAGTGTCTGGTCCTGTCCGGGGCTGCCAGGCCCTCGGGGTCAGTGTCTGGTCCTGTCCGGGACTGCCAGGCCCTCGGGGTCAGTGTCTGGTCCTGTCCGGGGCTGCCAGGCCCTCGGGGTCAGTGTCTGGTCCTGTCCGGGGCTGCCAGGCCCTCGGGGTCAGTGTCTGGTCCTGTCCGGGGCTGCCAGGCCCTCGGGGTCAGTGTCTGGTCCTGTCTGGGACTGCCAGGCCCTCAGGGTCAGTGTCTGGTCCCGTCGGGAGCTGCCAGGCCCTTGGGGTCAGTGTCTGGGGTCCTGTCCGGGGCTGCCAGGCCCTCGGGGTCAGTGTCTGGTCCTGTCCGGGACTGCCAGGCCCTCAGGGTCAGTGTCTGGTCCTGTCCGGGGCTGCCAGGCCCTCGGGGTCAGTGTCTGGTCCTGTCCGGGACTGCCAGGCCCTCAGGGTCAGTGTCTGGTCCTGTCCGGGGCTGCCAGGCCCTCGGGGTCAGTGTCTGGTCCTGTCCGGGACTGCCAGGCCCTCAGGGTCAGTGTCTGGTCCTGTCCGGGGCTGCCAGGCCCTCGGGGTCAGTGTCTGGTCCTGTCCGGGGCTGCCAGGCCCTTGGGGTCAGTGTCGGGGGTCCTGTCCGGGGCTGCCAGGCCCTCGGGGTCAGTGCGACTTCCGGTAAGGCTCCTGCACCGTGTTCCATTTAATCGCCTGTGGCTCTGCCCCCGTAACTGACCCAAGTGTGTCCTCTCCGATGCAGACTCTCTGCCAAGGGGGCGCCCTCCCAGCTGGGAATACACAGACGCACCGCGCAGACCACGGCAGCGCCTCCCTGGGGCTGAGACCCGACCCCCACTGGTGGTGCTGTGCCAGGAGTGAGGAAAACGGATCTGAGAGAGGAGCTGCTGAACGACCCCTGTGTCAGCTCACGTGTCAGCTCACATCATGGCTCGAGCAAATGGCCACCACCCTGTGCTCTGGGTAAGGCGTGGATCAAGTGTGCTGCTCAGGGACCCTGCCTCCTAGCCAGTGACCAGCTGAGGCTGGCATCCTGTCCAGAGCCAGCCTCGCTCCTTTGGCCACCAAAGGTGCACTTTCCTGAATGGCACTTAGAAACAGACGCGGCCCCGGGCTTGGACGCACACAGGGAACCGAGCTGCCCCCACGCACCCCTCACTGTCCAGCACGGCTTCAATGGTGGCCTTGGTGATGATGGCGTCGTCACACTTGAACCACTGGTCCTTGTGCTGCCGGATGAAGCTGGTGTAGTGGCCGCTCTCCAGGGTCCCCTGGTGGTTGACAACGGCAAACAAGGAGTACCTGGTTTGGGGGCAAATAAGTGGGGAGAGATGCAACGGTTAACTGTTTTACCCTCGTCAGAAACCACGCAGCACATGCAGCCAGAGGCCTGCACAGTGAGGGTGCCTCACCGACCCCCAGGAGTAACACCCGGGATCGAAGCCTGTGTCCAGGGGCTCAGAGAAAGAGGGAGCCTGTGCAGCCTCCACGCTGCAGGGTGGGAGACACTGGCACCGCTCTCTCCCTCACACCGTCTGCCACACCGGTGGTAGAAAGGCAGGCAGAGCAGAGCAGAGGCCTCGTCACAGTGCCGGCCAAGGAAGAGGCCACGGGGCTTTCATTCCGGAACTGCAATGGCCAGACTGACCCTCACTCACACCCAGGGGCCAGGAAAGGGCACTGATGGTAAAGGTGTGAACAGTCCTTTCCCAGTAGAGGGCTCAAGTGTTTTCCAGAGAGGCTGATGGACAGTAGGACAGGAAGCAGGCCAGTGGCCAGGAGAAACAGCCCTGCCACGGCCACTCAGAAACACAGCCATGTCCCTGGAAGGGCTGGGGCCGCCCTGCAGCTCCCCGCTCAGCCCCGCTGGGCGCTACTTACTTGTTATCATTGCTGAGGCTGTCTGACGGCTGCTGGTACTGCCCATTCATCCTGCTCTCTTTGCTGCAACAAACAACAGCAAAACTCAGCACACCGAAACTAACTAGAGCCGCAGTGTTCAACCATCTTCATCCGATGGCGCACATAAACTCATTGCTGACGTTTTCTGGCACACCAAAAAATAGCTTCTTTTTGCCCCCCCGACAAAAAACAAACCAACAAACAAACGGGTGCGATTTTGATTCATTCACACTGGACGGCGATTGTGTTGGCTGTCGTTTTTTTATTTGACAACCTAAGGGAAAGAGGTCCGTGCCCCTGACTAGTCAGGAGCTGCATGTTTTACAGATTCATGCGGTGCACTGGGTGAAAGTCACTGAACTGGGACGATAATACCAGTATTACCGGGGCTCACTATGCCAGACACTATGTTGGATTCATTTTATATACAACTCTGCTTTTTATGCAGAGATTACTCCTGTTTCGGGGAAGAAACCAAGACCCGGGCTGGTGTGGTGAAGGGCCGAGCGCACACCTGCTGTTAGGCATGCGGCCAGCCCACGTCCCTGTGGCCGGTCACCTCCCAGCAAGGAATGAAATCTTCCCTGGGCCCTTCCAAGGGAGCACAGACCTGCCAACAGCTTTTAGCTTTTAGCCACCAACCCCGCGGTCGTTTGTTACAGGGGCCCTAGGAAACCAACATGCAGCCCATGTATTAGTAACTATTGTGGGTTTTTTTGAGGGTAAATTTTAAGTGGCCTTGATGTCAAGATTTGAAAATAAGATAGATGGGATCTACAAACGCAATGTGTGCCTACATTCCAAAACCAGCGCCCTCAGCAGAAACGCTGCCTTCTCCCAGCGACGCCACCTTGCTCTCTCAGGGCGGAGAGCTGATGAAGGCTGCGGAGGAAACCCCGCAGCTGAAACAGGGCATCTGAGGAGAAGCAACGCAGCAAACGCCAATGTGTCCCAGGTGAAGACCAGGACAGTAGCTGGCGTTAGTGTTGTGGCTGTATCAGTGCCTACAACTGTCTCATCAGTGAGCGCCCAGAGCCGCAGCCTCCCGACGAACCCTCCCCTACCTGGACGCCATGAAGGGGGTCATGTCCAGGACCAGCGGGAAGGACACGTAGGTGGTAATCTTCCGCCTCAGTTTGGCCGAGTGCTCAAATCGCTACAGGCACGGGGAGAGAAGAGGAATGGCCTGTAAGGGGCTTCCTCCAAGGAAGACCCCCAACGGGCATTTCATTAACTTTCTGATTGCCTTCTGGCCGCATCTGGGCCTTACAGAGGCAGTAAAACACAGTATCTACAGAAATCCAATTTATGGGGTTCAAGCCAAGTCTTGAAATGAAGTGACTGTTCAAAGTGATAAATACCCAGTGTACAAAAAAGTAATCTTACGACAAACTCAGTCAAGTGCAAGGTAGTAGAAAAAAGCAGCAATATCCATAACCTCTGGGAGCAAAACAAACTTATGGTTCCTTTCACTAGAGATTCCTCTGATTACATCAGAGGCTACCAAATCCACAAAGGAAGCGAGGAATGGTTTCTTGTTTTGTGTTTTAACACGTTTAAAGTCAAAATAAAGAAAAATATGAAACAAGCCCTGGCTGCTCTGGCTCAGTGGACTGAGCCTGCGAGCCAAGTGTCGCTGGTTCGATTCCCAGTCAGGGCACATGACTAGGTTGCATGTCAGGTCCCCAGTTGGGGGCGCATGAGAGGCAACCACACAGGGATGTTTCTCTCCCTCTCCTTCTCCTTTCCCCTCTCTCTAAAAATAAAATAAACAAATAATTATAAAGAAAAAGAAAAAAAGAAAAATATGAAAGAGATCATATTCCTAGGAACCCAAAAATACTATTAGACCCTTCACCGAAAAAGCTTCTGACCCCTGGACTAGGTCATAACCCCAAGGGTCTTTGTTTACTTTTAAGTAAAGAAAAACAGAAAACTTGGGGTGAGAATGGAAGAATTTAGGTAGGAGTAGTAAAACCTTAACAACCTCACCCCCAGTGGAGCACCGCACAGCCTACTTTCATTCTGCAGTAATGACTTTTTATTCACAACGGATGTCGCATGGCAACAGAAGACAGGGGAAGCGTTACAACTTACCATCCCTTATTGCTTTAGCGCTTTTCGGGAGTCGCTGCAATTACAAAGTGCACTCTGTACACCAAACCGGCAGGCTCTAAGTTTTACTGGGGACTAAAAATTGAGTCTGCTACTAGAGTTTTTCTGGAATACTTACTTTAAGATGGAAACAGGCTACAATAGGCAATTTCTTCATGGTGAGCTGTTTAGTGGACTCCTGGTAGCTATGACAACCACTGCATTTTATCTTAGCACTGCTTCCTAAGTGCTCTGGTCTGGTAAATCTACAAGGCATTAAAAAATATATTTTTAAGAAAAAATATGGAAGAGGTAAGAGGGAAAAGAATTACTTTATCACTTTCAGGGCATTAATTTCCCTACTAAACATACATACATAACATACAACCTTTACCTTCTCTCCTTATCACGTTAAAAAATACTTACAGCTGAATCGATAAGAAAACAAGACCCACATATATGCTGTCTACAAGAGACCCACCTCAGAACAAGAAAAGTAAAGGAATGGAATATGATATTTCATGCAAATAGAAATGGAAATAAAAAACTGGGATAGCAATACTTATATCAGACAAAATAGACTTTAAAACCAAGGTTATAGTGAGAGACAAAGAAGGACACTACGTGATGATAAAGGGATAAACTTTTATGCACCCAACATAGGAGCACCCAAATATATAAAGCAAACCTTTGTAGATTAAAAGAGAGAGAGAGACTGACAGTAATACAGCCACAGCAGGGGATTTTAACACTGCACTGACGTCAGTGGATAAATCTTCCAAACAGAAAATCTACGAGAAAACAGTGGCCTTTAATGACACACTAAATCAATGTATTTAATTAATATCTTCAGAGCATTCACCCCAAAGCAGCAGCATATACATTCTTTTCAAGTGCACGTGGAACGTTGTCTAGGACATGTCAGGACACAAAGCAAGTCTAAATGAATTTAAGAATGATACCGTATCAAGCATACTCTCTTGCTAAAATGATATGCAACAAGAAAAAAACTTAAAAAGGCAAAAATATGGAGACTAAATAACATGTTACTAAACAGTGAACGGGTTAATAATGAGATCAAGGAAGAAATCAAAAGACACCTTGAAACAAATGAAAATGAGATCACAGCCACCCACAATCTGGGACACAAGGAGAGCAGTCCTAAAAGGGAAGTTCACAACATTACAGGCCTACCTCAAGAAACAAGAAAAAGCTCAGATAAATAATCTTACCTAACAATAGGAAAATAAAATAAAATAAAGCCCAAAGTGAGCATAAGAAAGGAAATAATAAAGATCAGAGCAGGAATAAATAAACTAGTCTAAAAAAAAAATACAGAAGTTTAATGAAACCAAGAGCTATTTCATTTGAGAAGATAAACAAGACTGACAAACCTTCAATCAGATTCAACAAGAAGAAACGAGTAAGAAGAAGTAACAACGGACACCACAGAAATACAAAGGTTATAAGACAAATTAGGAACAACTATGCCAACCAATTGGACAGTCTGGACAAAATTCCTAAACACATACCATCTTCTCATGCTGAATTAGGAAGAATCAGAACTGAATAGGCTGATTACAATTAATGAAAACAAAAGCAGACATTTAAAAACTCCCAACAAACAACTTCCCAGGTAAAGTTTACCAAACATTCAAAAGAACTAACACGTCTCGTACTCACCTATTCCAAAACATATCAAGAGAAGGGAACACTTCCAAGCTCATTTTATAAGGCCAGCTTATCCTAATTCCAAAACCCGATAAAGACACTACACAAAGATAGAAAATTATAGACCAATATCCCTGATGAACATCAAGACTAACATCCTCCACAAAATAGAGCAAACCGATCCAGAAATACATTAAGAAGGTCACACACCATCATCAAATGCAATTTTTTCCCCAGATGCAAGGTTGGCACAATATCCACAAAGCAATAAACACAATACACCACATACGCAAAATGAAGGATAAAAACCATATGATCATATCAACAGAGGCAGAAAAAGCATTTGATTAAATACAGCATCCATTTATGATTAAAAATTCCAGCAAATGGGAGTAGAGGGAACATACCTCAATATAACAAAGGCCACATGTGACAAAGCCACAGGCAACACCATATTCAACAGACAAAAAATAAAAGTGTCTCTTAGGATCAGGAACAAGACACAGATGTCCGCTTTCACCAGTCTTATTCTATACAGTACTGGACGTCTTAATCACGGCAATGAAGCAAGAAGAAAGAACAGACAAACAAATTATAAAGAAAGAAGTAAAACTGTCATTATTTGCAGTCATATGTACTATATATAGAGAACCCTAAAGATTCCACAAAAAACTACTAGAACTGATAAACACCCAGAAATCAGTTGCATTTTTATATGCCAATAACGAACTATCAGAAAAATAAACTAAGAAAATGATCCCATTTATAACTGCAACCAAAAAAAAAAAATCCTGAGAAATAAATTTAACCAAGGATGTAAAAGATCTAAAGTCAGAAAAGTGTAAGGGCTCTGAAGAAACTGAAGAAGACAGAAGATGAAGCGTGTACTCTGTTCATGAATAAGAAGCATCAGCGTCACTAAAATGTCCATAGTAACCAAAGCCATCTATAGCTTCAACGCAATCCCTAACAAGATAGCAATGGCGCATTTCACAGATCTAAAACAAATATTCCAAAAACGTATATGGAAACACAAAAGACCCTGAAAAGCCTCAGCAGTTGAAAGAAAGAACAACAAAGCAGGAGGGACCGCAATACCCGACCTCACACTACACTGTGAGGCCACAGTGAACGAGACAGCCCGGCACTGGCACAAAGCCAGGAAAGAACAAACACTGGGCAGAAGAGTCTCTTTAGTAAGTGGTGTTGGGAAAACCGGACAGGGACATGCAAACAAACGAAACTAGATCAGCTTCTGACACCATACACAAGAATAAACGCAAAATGGATGAAAGACGTACACGTAAGACTCAAAACCATAGGTAGTAAAATATCAAACATTTCTCGTAGCAATATTTTTCTAATATATGTCCTCAGGCAAGAGAAACAAAAGAAAAACTAAACAAATGGACTCCAGCAAACTGAAGTTTTTGCAGAGCAAAGGAAACCATCAACAAAATGAAGAGAACCTACTGGACTTCCGGTGAAGATGGAAGTGTAAGAAGACACACTTCACCTCCTCACGCAACCACAGGAAAAGTCACAACTGTCTTCAAAACAAAATACACCCAGGACCACCAGAAAATCTAACTGTAAGGAAGTCCAACAACCAAGGATTTAAGGAAGCCACATTCATCCAGACGGGTAGGAGGTGCGGAGACAGGGAGTCAGGGCGGAGGGGATTTGGTGTGGCGGGGAGCAGCAGCGTCAGAACAGGCGGTCCCACATTCACGTGCGGTGGATAAAAATCGGGAGGGACACCTTGGGAGCAAGCGATCCCAGCCCCAGGCCACACTGCACAGCCCAGGGTTCCAGCACTCGGAAGATAAACCCCGTAACTCCCGGCTGTAAAAACCAGTGGGGATTGGGGCGGCAGAAGAAACTGCCTGTTTCTCAGGGAAGTCCATTTAAAGGGCCCACACAGCTTAGAACATAAGCAAACCCACCCACTCTGGGAACCACCACCACGGCAACAGCTAGAAGGGTGCCACTGGCGTATGGGAAGTGGGTGACGTGACTGGAAATGGGGCGAGTGCCAGGAAAACCTCTACAACCCCTACCCCCTCCACAGAGCCACAAAGTGCTGAAGTGAGCTGGCTGGCCCTGGCGAATACCTAAGGCTCTGCTCCATACAACTTAACAGGCGTGCTAAGACAGGGAGTCAAAGCAGCTCTAATGAACACACAGAAACAAACACAGGGAGGCTACCAAATGAGGAGGCAAAGAAACATGGACCAAATGAAAGAACAAAACAAAACCACAGAAAAAGAACTAAATAAAACGGAGACAGCCAACCTATCAGATACAGAGTCCAAAACACTGGTGATCAGGATGCTCAGAAAAACTCACTGAGTACGGCAAAATCATAAGGGAAGAAATGAAAGCTACACTAAGTGAAATAAAGACAAGCTCATAGGGAACCAACAGTGAAAGGAAGAAAGCCAGGGTTCAAATCAACAATTTGGAACATAAGGAAGAAATAAACATTCAACCACAATGGAATGAACAAACAAGAACTAAAAAAAAAAAAACAAGGACAGTAAAAGAAGACTCTGGGACACGCCAACATCCAAATCACAAGAAGAGGAAGAGCAAGAAACTGAAGTTATTTGAAAAAATAATTAAGAAAACTGCCCCAATTTGGTGAAGGAAATGGACATACAAGTCCAGGAAGCACAGAGAATCCCAAACAAGTTGGACTCAAAGAGGATCACACCAAGGCACATCATAAGTAAAATGCCAAAGGTGAAAGAAAAGAGAGAATCTTAAAAGTAGCAAGAGGAAAGCAGGGAGTTACCTACAAAGAAGTTCTTGTAAGACTATCAGCTGATTTCTCAAAAGAAACCCTGCAGGCAAGAAGGGACTGGCAAAGAGTATTCAATGTGATGAAAAGCAAGGGCCTACAACCATGATTACTCTATCCAGCAAAGCTATCATTCAGAATGGAAGGGCAGATAAAGTGCTTCCAAGACAAGGTAAAGCTAACAGTTCATCATCACCAAGCCATTATTATATGAAATGTCAAACGAACTTAATTAAGAAAAAGAAGATCAAAACTATGAACACTAAAATGACCACAAACTCACAACTATCAACAACTGAATCTAAAAAACAAAAACAGACTAAGCAAACAACTAGAACAGGAACAGAATCACAGATGTGGAGATCATTTGGAGGGTTTTCACCTGGGGGGCAGGGGGGATGGGGAAGAATGAGGCAAAATGTACAGAGATTAAGCAGCATAACTGGTAGGTACAAAATAGGGGGATGTTAAAACTTACATGCACGACCCATGGACATGAACTAAGGGGGGTGGGATTGCTGGAGGGAAGGGGGGTACTGGGCAGAGGGGAGCAAAGGGAAAAACGTGGGACAACTGTAATAACATAATCAATAAAATATACTTAAAAAAAAAAAAGACAACCCACTGAATTGGAGAACATATTCATAATGATACATCTGATAAGTGGTTAATGTCCAGTACTTATAAAGAACTTTTACAACTTAACATCAAAAACGAAACAAAACAAGAACAACAATCTAATTAAAAAATGGACAAAGCACCTGAATAGACACTTCTTCAAAGACAAGCACATGGCCAAAGACATATGAAAAAATGCTCAACGTCACTGATCATTTAAGAAACACAAATGAAAGCCGCAATGAGGTATTACCTCACACCTGTCAGAATCGCTACTCTCAACAAATCAACACACAACACGTGCTGGCGAGGATGTGGGAAAAGGGGAGCCCTCGTGCACTGCTGGTGGGAATGCAGACTGGTGCAGCCCCTGTGGAAAACAGTATGGAGTTTCCTCAAAAAATTAAAAATGGAACTGTCGTATGACCCAGCTCTACCACCTCTGGGAACGTATCCAAAGAAACCCAGAACAGTAATTCAAAAGAATATATGCACCTCTATCCTCACTGCAGCGTTAGCTCTAAGAGCCAAGACCTGAAAGCAGCCCACGTGCCCAGCAGCAGATGAGTGGATACTAACGCTCTGGTACCTTTACACAGCGGAGCACAAGTGGGGCATAACAGGAAGGAAATCTTACCTTTTGTGACAGCACAGATGGACCTAGAGGGCGTTGTGCTGAGTGAAATAAGCCACTCAGAGAAAGACAAGCACCCTATCATTTCACCCATATGCGGAATCTAATGAACAAAATAAACTAAGAAACAAACTAGAAACAGAAGCAGAGATACACAAAACGTACGGACACTATCAGAGGGGAGAGACGCTGGGGGGCTGGGGAAAAGGGGAAGGGATAAAGCAGAGAAGAAAAGCTCACAGACACAGACAGCAGGGTGGTGATGACCAGAGGGGGGCGGTGCGGGGTAGGGAGGAGACGGTGCAGGGGGGCAAACAGTGACGGAAGGGGCCTGGGCCTGGGGCGGCGAGCACACACCACAGTGCGCAGATGCTGTGCTGGCGAACTGTACACCTGAAGCCTATATAGTTTTATTTACCAAGGTGGCCCAAAAAATTCAATAAAAGAAAAGAAAAAGTAAAAAATACCTTTGAGTTTTTTTAAATGAAGCTTGGTGAAATAGCAATAACCTTATCACTACCCTAAGATGTAGCCCATCAAATCTGTCCCGGAAAAAATGAAAACTGTGTTCCCACAAAAACTGTTCAGAAAATAAATTTTAGAAAACAAAAACAAAAAACACCCAGAAAACAACTGGAAGCAAGGCAGATGTCCGCCAATGGGCGAACGTTAAACAAACTGAGGGACAGGACGCCTTGGAATACTACTCAGCAATGAAAAGAAACAAACTACCGGCACAGGCAACCTGAATGAACCACCAGCGAATCATGAGGAGGGAACGAGAGAACGCCCAAGGGTTACAGGTCGTGCGGCTCCGGTAACACGCCAGTCCTGAGACGTGGGCCCCGCCGGGAGCAGGGTCTGAGCAGGCCGCAGGGCTGGGAGGGCGGGGGGTGGCTGGGTGGGCCCTGGGGCGGCGGGGGTGCCCTGCTGTAATTCTGTGAGGCCTGGGGGCCTCGGGGCAGGACACAGGGGAAATCTAGGTAGTGTCTCTTACAACTGCAGTGGCAGCTACAATGACCTCAGAATAGTCTCATGAAGAATGAGGATGGTGCTTGTGAATGGTGAGCACAGACAGCAGACGGAGGACAGCACTGGGGGTGTGTGTGACAGCATCTGTGGCACGAGTGTCTGTGCAAGCTACTAAAGAATCCACGAAACAGGCATTTCAGTCTAGTTTATACCTAACTTTTAAAGTTTAAAGCTGAAAAACAAAAAATCGACCTTTTGACAACCAGGTCTGGAAGTCCTTGTTCTGCCTTTGGAAGTTGCGCCATGTCTGCCCGACAGGACAGTGCCCCGCACAACTGACCTGCCTGCACCATGGCGCCCAGGAGGTGGACGTGCAAGGAGGACAGCCAGATCTGGTGGCGCAGGAGCGTGGGGCACGACGCCCAAGCACACGTGCTATGACCTTCAGAGCCAGCCCACACCCCCCATCAGCAAGCCCCGGGTACGGCCAGGCCTGGAGACAAAGAACCTTGTCTCTTCAGCAAAGAGAAGACAAGGAAAAAAACAGGGGAGCTGAAGCCTGGATTTGAAAGTGCCTTACGAGACCAATAAACAAAACGTCAAGTGTGGACCTACTGTGAATCCTGATTTGAACATACTTTAAAACATAGTTAAAAAAAAAAAAAAAGGAGCGATCATTGAAGTTGAAACACTGACTGGATGGCCGATGGCAGGAGAGAACGTACCATGTTGGCTGTGAAGACGCTGGGTACACACCCGAGCTGCCACAACACTACCGCATCATCTGATTTTCCAACCAGAACACAGTTCCCCCCACCCCAATCCCAGTCGGGAAAGGCCCCTGCCATCTGAGCAAGCTCCCGCGGTCAGGGGCAGCAGCAGCCGGAGCGAGACCTCAGACGGCTCAGTGGCGGGCGAGAGGACTGTGCAAAGGAAAACACAAGTTCAGAAGTGGAAGCCCAATGCCAACCCGCAGCTACAATTGGGCAAAGGACTCTGCTGTCCCTGAAGCAGCTCTAAGTAGGTGACAGAAGGCAGAGAGCAACTATCTGAGGCAGCAAACCCCCAACCCTGCGCCTGGCTGCCAGGAACAGCTCCATCAAGGAGCCCCGAGGGCCGTCCTCCACACAGAATGGACGAAGCAGCCTGGAGACCTGCTTCAGGAACTCCTTCTAGAACAGTCCAAGCTTGCCAAGTCAGGGCAGGGGGGTGTAAATATCCTAATTAATCCTCTAACTTTGATTCACATACTTCATGCCAATTATATTTGCTTTGCACTAGTAAGCAGCCAGTCAATAAGCACATTCCCTCTTGTGACTATACATTTAAAAAAATTTACACCAACCCAGTGCAAAATGCTCAACAGTCAAAAGTCATCTTTTGATGCTTTCTAATTTTTTGTTCCTCTAGAAGTTCCTCATAATTTGTCATTTTTCTTTCCATGTACAGTGCCCCCAAATTCCTGTCATCTCAGCCAAACTACGCCGTCAAGCCACCAAGCCTGCTTCAGTACCAGTGTCAGAATGAAGAGAATCTGGCTGCAAAGTCAGAGTCAAAAATCAAGAAATCACGTAAGACACGCAGAGCCCGACTCACACACCTTCTTAAGCCTCTATCTGCGCCCCACCTGCCAGTGTGGGGAACGCCCAGACCCAGGTGGGGGCAGGACTGACCCAATGCCACCGAAGCTGGCCACACAAGGCAGTCTTTGCTTCTCCCACTCCCAGCAATGTGGGCACCACCTGCGTGTCCTTATGGGGACTTTGTACCTGGAACAATTATTCTAAAGAAGCAGACGTGGGAAGACATGTCTTTACAGGAGCAGTGCCCCAACGGAACCGGGACAGCCAGGCAGCAGTGGGCTACGTGTTTCTAGATGCTGGTCCCAAGCCTCCCATGGAGATGGCCTGCGTGCTGAGCCAGGTTCTCAGCCTTCCGGTGGATTCTGTGAATGACTCCATGTTCTTAACTGCTTACATTCACCGGTCATTGCCTGCCACCTGCACCCTGCAGAATTGTGACACGGTGAAGGCAGGCGAGCACGGCCTCACCACATCCACCAGACGCCCAGTAGCACTCTAGGGCTGTGGGGGACACCAACACAGTGTGAAGCAGGCTCCTCCCCCAGGGGCTGCATTTCACTCCCAGTGGAGAAAATACGGCACACTAAGCGCAAGAGTGGAAATAGGAGGAAGGCAACAGAGCGCAAAGGGGGCACCACAAGGCCCATGGAGACCCTAGAGGCCAGTGGCTCTGAGGGGTGCTGCCCTGCTCCTAGGAAAGCGCTCGTGCCCAGCTGAGCCCCGCCCCCCGCCCCACAGTGCTGAAGAAGCGCCCTGCGGCCATCCCTGCCTAGTGCCGCGGAGGGGCAGCCACTCAGCTACCTGCAGTTCTTGTGAAACACTTGAAAACCGAACAGTCTAGAACTAAAAACCGCACATACTTTATTTTTAAATCCTCACCTGAGGATATTTCAATGATCTGAGAGACAGACAAAGACAGAGAGGCATCAATGTGAGAGAGAAACATCGGTCGGTTGCCTCCCGTAAGTAACCCGCAACCTCTCGGCCTACAGGTGCTGCCCCAACAAAGGAGCCGCCCGCCCAGGGCACAGTCGCACGCAGCTCCACCAGCTCTGTGATCTGCTCTCAGCGTAACTTGGAAAGGGAAACCAGAGGCAGACAAACTACCTTTCCGCAGACACTTGGGCCCTAACACAGACAGCTTCCCATGGGTTTTAGTTTGATGAGTGTGCTTTCTCCCTCATTGCCTGCTTTGTAGGGCAAAGTTTCAATGTTATTGAAATTTACCATGAAATTTAATCTTGTTGTAAATACTGTCTTGAAAAATCAAGATTATTTATATGTTTGTTTTCCAAATTAAAAATGTGATGCCTCCCATATTGGGTTGGCCAAAAAGTTCATTTGGTTTTTCCTCTAAGATGGCTCTAGTAGTGCTCAGTTGTCTTCAACTTCATTCAAAACAGTTTTATTAGACTGTAATGTGACAGCTATTACATCAGTGTGCATTTGAAAAAGAACTTATCAAAACTGAATTTTTGGTGCAGTCATTTTAACGTTGAAGATGAAAGACAATATGCAACATTTTCAGCATATTATGCTTTATTGTTTCAAGAAAGGTAAAAACGCAACTGAAATGCAAGAAAAGATTTGTGCCGTGTATGGAGAAGGTGCCATGACTGACCCATGTGTCAGAAGTGGTTTGCGAAGTTTCATGCTGAGAGCGATCAAGTCAACACATTAACTAAGAACAAGCTAACATTATACCACGCGGGAGACAGCTGACATACTCAAAATTTCCAAATCTAAATAAAATTATTGGTGAAAATAAAAAATGTGTATTTCATTTTACAGAAGAAAACCATATGGACGTTTTGGCCAACCCAATATATCTGGATCTATCAGTGTAACAAAGTTATTTAATTTTAAAATTCTAATCATGCGCCTTTGGGTCTGCTGTCTTTGCAGCAAGGTAAAAGCCAAGCAGCTTGTCCCTCCTTCATAAGAAACACTTCCACCCAACAGGGACACATCTGCACTGTCCTTGAGTTAATGCCAGTAAAAGGAAATAAAGGCTGTAAAACACTAAATAAAGTTCAGGAACCATTTAAATGCGTTCCTATAGCCACCCTAAATCTGTGGCTTATCTGAACTGATGACACTGTCAACGGTCTGAGTGCAGACAGAGTGTCACAGGGGTGATTCTATCACCGGAAGAAACCACCACACGCTTGGCAGGAGGGGCCGTTCTTCAGTGCAGACCCTGGCACCGGTCACCCGCCACAGAAGAGGAGGCAGCTTTACCTGCGGCTCTGTGGCCTTTACTGCTGGTGGGTTGGGACAGTGGCTGTGACGGAGATATCCCACAATGCAAAGCTAGGTGGACAGCCAGTCACCTCGCAGAAATGGGACGAACTAGTACGAGTCACTGGGCACCAACTGTAGCTACTGCAGGCTGTCAGATCTCTTCTCATGCTCCACACTGGATGTGTCGGAGAAACAGTGCTGGGCCCTGGGTGGCCCTGAACTGATTAGGGCTTCAGTCTGACTGACTGCTGCTGAGAAGCCTCCAGACCAGGAGACACCTGCCTGCAGGAAGCGCTCTGTTTTCTGCCCGCGTGCTGGCGGACTCCTTACCTTCTCAAGCAGTCTGTCAGCGTCGTGGTTCCTGCCACGTGGCTGTCCCCGTTCACCACGCTGCCCTCACTCCCTGGGCTCAGGGGCCAGAATGGGGTGGAAGAGCCAGGCAGATCTAAACTGATGTCCCAGAAGGGGTCTATTGTGGTGGAAACCCCACTAGAAGCAAAAGGAGAGAGAGACATGCGTGAGAACCCGTATCCACCCCCAGCCTCAGAGGGACCACCTCTGGGGTGCATCTCAGCACTTGGCCACAGCTCTCCCCTTTCTCCAAATGACACCTCAGGCCAAAAACAGGTTTGCTCACACCCAGTGCACCCGGGGCCCCAGGCGTCAGGGAGGGACGCTGTGAAAGCCCGCAGGCCAAGGCTAATTCTGAAGCCGTGGTCTCTACACCTGCAAGATTGGCACAATCGTTTCAGGACATTTTCTGGACCCTGTGTCTGATGGTTCTGAATGAATGGCTCACGTCAGCAGCGTCCAAGCCCTGGGAACTGCTAAGCCCAGGCCACGGCTCAGACCTCCGAGCACATGTCACACAGAGCGGGCGCCACCACACTGCATCTCAAGCCGACCAGCAGCATTCACGGCTGTACCTAACGAAGCCAATTCCTCCTGGAGATTTATTTTAAAATATGCCCACAGGAATTCAGACTGGGAGATTTACTACAGAAATTAAACAGGATATAAATGTGACTCAATCTCCTGCTGGTGGACTTCATGCTCTAGGACCAAGGAGGCAGCTACTTAAAGCCGTGAGTGTGAAGTACATCGTGTGGTGGCCCATGAGGACAGACGCTGCTTAACAGAAAACTGCACCTGTAACACTTACTGGCAAAGCTGACCTCCAGTACCCGGCCTGTCCCATAAAACTGCAAGTGGTGATCCATTATAGGTTTTAAAGCTTCAGTGGATCGTGACCAGGATTTTTAAACAAGCTGAAGTGCAATACCAATGTGGGGATGCACTGGGTGAACGGAAGGGTTCTTCTAACCTGCCCACCAACGCGCTCACCTCCGGGAAGTGAAGGCTTTGCGCTCTAAGCACAAAACCGCAACCTGCGGAGAACTCAGGGACACTGCTTTAGAGAAGATGGAGGAGGAGACCATGAAACACTTGACACACTTTGGAGCCTTGGTCAAGTATCTGCCTTACGTGGCCCCGTCTTTGAAGGGGACTCTTTTTTGACTCCTGGTTTTGGGGTCCTGAAGGAAAGCAGAGATGAGGACAGTAACAGGTGGCCACAGCGAGGCCTTGCAGCCCCAGTGGGGACAGTCCTGACGACCTTCACACTCGGTGACCCGTCAACTGCTCGTGCCCTTTCTGTTGGGGCTATTTCACCCCAGCACGCATCCACGACTAGACACGTCCTGCGTCTCACCTGTCTGTGCAGCAGACGCTCCACTGCCAGCCCCACGTGACCAAGCAGGCACGACGGGGCAGCACTGACTATACGTGACACTCCAGGAGTCTAAAAACTTCAGAGTTTCTCAGAACACAACAGTCTGCAGACTGAAAAGGTACCACAAGGCCAATAGGCAGCACCCAATGAAGTCGGTTTCCCTGGAAGCACCTGGGCTGCCCTGCCCGATTATGGTCTAGGCAGCAGAGCCTGAAAGGCACTCAGCCTTCCAGGACACCCCGTGTCCCGCAGAGAGCCCCCACTTACTGGCAGACCTGGCAGGTGACGTCCGACTGCAGCCCCCCCGTGAAGATCTGGTCTATGATGCAGTTGCAGTGGTTGGGGTTGTTGGCCTTCTTCCCGTTATCGTCCCCTGGGGAAAGACCGCGCCTCTGTGGTTCCCGCCTGTGCCCCTCCCACCACCCCTCCCCCAGTCAGCCAGTTTCCAAGAGCCACAGACCCAAGAGACCAGGCCAGTCACACACAGAAGCATGATGTGGCCAGAGGTGCCGACGCTCTCAGGAGGGCACGTGACGATACTCCACATTCAAAAGACAGACTCAGTGGGGAATGTGAGGAACACCCAGCTAGTCTGTTTTATTTTCAATTTTCTTCGTCTCTCCCACTCCCTGGGAAGATATCCTGAGCTTCCTTCCTGGCGCCAAAATGTACCAACGCCAGCCCATCAGGGATGCAGAGTCACAGCTCAGGTACGGGCTGGCGAGGCCGACGGCCGTGGTGTTCTGCTCCCGGGAAGGTTAGAAGACAAAACCGAAAACTGCACCCTCCTCACGTAAAAGCAAACTATGAGGAACCTCCTCAGGGTAATCCCAGTTTTCCTTACTGGGGAAAAAATACACTGAGAACCCAAGTCAGAGGTTAACCTGACAGCCACGCCCCGGTCTGCGGGTGTGACCCCCACCCCACCATGGAGCGGGGCGCGGGCGCACCTTTGCAGTGCCGGTGCAGGACGTCCAGGGCCGCGATGAGGAACTCATGGGCATCCTGCTGCTCGTACCCTGCCAGGTGCCGGGCATGAGTCCATACCAGGTGCAGCAGCTTGTACGGGATGTGGGGGGACCGGTGCCCAGAGTAAAACTGCTCAGAGAGAACAGAAACAGAACCACTTGTCAGGAATAAATGCTATGCTCTGAACACAAAGCACATACTCACAAGTATCTGACAGCAGCCTAAAATGTGGACTCACGAGACTGAGTCTGCATATCGTTTTCTCCCTTCCCACCTGGTTTTCTAAGACAGGCCCAGGTGATGAATTATGATGTGTTTGTCAGAGAAACAGATTATACACAAAAAGGTGAATTCTGCAGTTTGTAAAATTCACCTCAATAAACCTGAGCCTATCTGAATCTGTCACCCAACAGCACCCAGTGGAAATGGCTGGAATCCATGAGTGGGAGTGACACACAGTTGCACCTGCCTTTCTCCCATCCGGACCCAATAATTTTTTTCAGTTTGCTCACTTCTGTGATCCCAGCAGCTACTGGCATGCCGTCAGGATGAAGGAACTGGGTCAGGCTAGACCAGAGCAGGGCAAACTTTTTCTGGGAAGGGCCAGACAGTGAACGACTCTGGCCTGCTGATCATCACCTTGTCCCCACCTCCACGGCAGCAGTGGCCGAGCAGGCACCGCTCCCGTGCTGGACTCTCAGCCTCCTGGGGAGCAGGCAGCAGCCGCGTTCTGCGCCTGGCGTGGCCGAGCCGCCTCGGCTGTGAGAGGCTTTTCTGCAGTCGCCAAGCAGAGCGCAGAGGGCCTGACTGGAGGCTGCCTGAGCTCTGTCACGCTGTCAGTGTTGCTTAGGGACAGAACTGGAACGACCGATGCAAGTGTGGCCTACAATCTGACCAGGGGAGCAGACCCCGATGCTCAGGGCAGAGGGCCGCCCAGACAGGCCTGGGGAAGCCCAGCCCCGAGGTCCAGTGCTAGAGGAGCCCACGCTCCCAGGGACAGAATGGGCGGCGGGCACACACGGGAAGCCAAGGCGGACGGCAGAGCAGAGGCTGCTCTCACAGCACCACGGACGGACATTGCCCACAGGCTCCGAGGCCCCTCCCCGTCCCCTCAGTCCCGCTCTGGGCCTTGGACTACGCTGCCACTAGTCCCCACACAATGACTCCTTCTGGGAAACGTGCGTCTCCCAAATCAGCGCACACGGCAAAGCCTTCCTCTCTGTGAAGGTTTTAGAAACGGCCTTCCTTAACTTACTGCAGTCAGCCTTGCTTCCTTTTTTACGAAGGGAAAGAGAAAACAGCGCAGTGGCCGAGACGAGGCGCGGCCCGCCACCGGGCTCACCTCCTGGAACAGGGACGACATCTCGCAGACCAGGCAGGAGCTGGGGCTCTGCATCTCGCAGCGGTGCCGGTCGGACAGGAAGAAGTCACGCAGCAGCGGCGTGTGCGTGAGCGCCTGCACGATGCAGTTCATGAAGCACGTGTTCCCGAGGTTGATGAGCCCCCGCAGGCCTGGGGGCGGGCGGCAGAGTGGTGACTGGGGCCCCCACAGGCGCCGCTGGGCCCTGACCTGCCCCTTTTCTTTTACTCATTCATCCAAGAGAAGAGCGAAGGCGAGGTTGGTGTCTGTCTAACTGCGAGGCCGCATTTCATCGAACCACACCGAGGGCAGTCCAACCCCCCCGCCCCTCGCCTCCATTCAGCCGCTACACGACGTCTGGGGAAACTACCCAAAGGCGTTCGTTCTGTAACAGCGAACAGGACGGGTCAGAACGAGCCTCTCTAATGACGAAACTAGCTTTTAAAATCAAGTCTAGAACGTACCTCTTCCAGTGTCAGGACACGCAGAGGGCACACTCGCACACACATTCTGCGCCCTGAAGACGCTGCTCGCAGCCCCCACCTAGTGAGGAGGACCTGGAGTCTCTTCCATGAGTGGACTTGGAGGGGAAGGACCCTCTGCACCTGGCGCTGCACCCCAAGCCCGCCGCAGGCGCCCCCAGAGGACCAGTGCCCGAGACGCGGCTGGTGGGCGTGCAGAGGGAGTGACTCCGGGGCTTGAGCACTGTGCTACAAACCCACGCTTGCACACCTACCCACCTGACAGCCCGAGGGGGAGCGGACACAGCCCCGCCCGCGAGCTCCAGCACCCACCTACCTATGGTGCAGTTAGAAGTGATCTTTCGCCTTTTCGGGTTGTGTTTCAGCAGTTCGAGCTCCCGTTTGCTTGGCTCCCACGTTGAAAACTTCTCTCCAACACCTAACAGATGAGAACCCGCCCCAGGAGCTGTCAGCTGCACCTGTATCCGGCATGTCAGCGACACAGGCAGGGGGATCGGCCATCCCTCAGGCTGAATTTCAGAGGCACACCCACAACCTAAGAAATTTCTAACGCCCCGTCCACTGCAGAAGGCTGAGCAGAGACTGCACGCTGCAGGCCACGCCTCCGGTCACGCTGCCCTAGCCCTGAGGCCACGGCGGCTGCTTCCAAAGCCTTAGGCCTTGAAGGGAAAGAGACGGCAGCCCTGGCGCCCCATAAAGGATCTCTGCTGAGTGAGTAAAACTGACAGAGTAAATTGTTTTCTTCAATACATTTTGAAAAATACATCTGGTTGAACAGGCGCCCCATAAAAGAATGCAACAGAACACTGTAATGCTATAAATGCTGCTAAGTGCTGCATTTCACCTGCCTAACACCCTGTTCACTGAGGCACTTGTTCCACGCTACCTAAAATTTCTGTACAATTCAACAAGCTTTACCAGAGTAGCATCTGCTGACAAATGGAACTGCAGAAAGATTTTAGAAGAATAATGCTTTACTTGAGCACCTGCCTCTCTCAGCCCTGTGCTTTAGGTGCTCTGTACAAAGAAAGAGGATACTTGGACTCAGTGGCAATGTTATTACATTAAAAAGAATTCCTCACCCAAGGACATGCTTATCGATTTTAGAGAGAGGAAAAGGGAAGGGAGAGAGAGAAACATGAATCAGTTGCCTCCTGTACACACTCCATAAACTAGACATGTGCCCTGACTGGGGATTGAACCGTCAACGTTTCAGTTGACAGGACAATCCTACAACTAACAGGCCAATATTACTGAATTTTTGAGGGGGGAAAAGAATAGAAAGTTAAACTTGTCGTTCCCCAGAAAAGATCTGCTAAACAAAAGTAATTCTGATCACAACTGTTTCTATTCCTTTCTATGAAAAAGGTGGGGGGGGGGCTGCTGTTTCTAAAGTAGAAGCAGCTCCTGGGTTGCATGTTCGCTTTATAACCACTGACAGCCCTGCTGGTTGGGAGGTGCCCCCATTCAAGTGGAGGGAGCTACACCTACCCCTGTCCTAAAAGCGTGGGCACATCTTAGAGGTGAAAGCCGAAGCAGGATGGCCAAGAAGAAATGAATGACAATAGAGAATGGGTGCAGTACGCTGTGTGTCCCTGACTATGTCCCATGAGGACCACACGGGCAGCGTCCAGGAGAGCCGAGCCCCACACGGGGCTGGGTATGTGCAAGGTCATTACACTCTCCATGTGGCAATGTTAAGTTTCTGTTAACACAGATTAAACACAACCCAAGCAGCTAAGAGCTTTCAAAGAGTTCCTATAATAATTGAATCAGGAAACAGTCTGCCCTCTTGGAAAGAACCAGGTACCACATTTTTCATACTGCGGAGGAGACAGTGCTTTCTGGAGCTCAGGAGTGCTGAGAGCAAACCACTCACCAGGGGCCACCTGGGGACGGGGCCTTGCTAGTGCGATACCTGTGAATAGGCCCTTCAACAGGAGAACATAAATGTTGGTGCTTGTTTTTTCTCAGCCCCAGCAGAGGCCCTCACAGCAGCCACAGGCCCTTGGGGGACTTGGGGCAAAGAACAGCTCTGGGAAGCTCTGTAGGAAGTGGTAAGCATTTGCACCTGCACGGCCAGTGCTCCCACCTGCCCATCCTGGGTCCTCGGCTGGCTCCACAGCAAGCCCACGGAGGAAACCAGCAAGGAGGCGGGTGTGTTTGTGTGGGTGTCTTTCCACCAAATAGCAAATATCCAGCTGCTATGCTACCAGCCCCTATTTCCCCACATTGACTCTCTCCCTAGACGTTGATTTTTCTTCTGGTGAGTTCTGCCCTTGACAGACACAAGGCAATCAGGACTAAGAAACAAACGAGGCACACGAAGTTCAGCAAAACCAACCTTGCATTTTCCGAGCCTTCTGCTGTTCCTCTTTGGCAATGATTTCGATGTCTTTGTCATAGATGTAGTCCTGGCACAAAAAGCAGTAGATGCCCCCATACATGAGTTCTATGGCTGAAAAGACAAAGGAGGAGAAGAAACAGAATGGAATTAAAAATGAAAAGGTAATGCTTAAGAATATAAATTAGGTGTACAAGTGTTTCAGACATTAGACTGTTTATAGCATGGTCCTACTCTGGAATCATAGAGCCCCGTCAGCACAAAAGGACCTCCTCCCACTCCAGTGTCCCAAGCAGACGAAGCCTCTTTTCCCTGGAAGCTCCCACCAAGGACCAAGGCACCTGAGTGAGAACAAGGTGCCACATCTGCATTTTATAAAGGACCCAATGGTCCAGTGTCTGGGGACCTTCTGACTTTTCTTGGAAAGAGTAATATTTAAAACAAGGGAAGACTCAAGGAAAGTTCCCCCTTGTTTTAAATAAGAAATCTTGGCCTGACATATAGGAACCATATTTTACTACATCAAGAATTTCCGATACCATGATAAAAAGGAATGTGATAATTATTTGTCTCCTCTTAGTTTTTTTAATCCTCATCTCAGGACATTTTTTCACTGCTTTGAGAGGCAGAAGGAGAGGGAGAGAGGAAGGGAGAAAGAAACACTAAAGTGAGAGAAACATCAATTGGTTGCCTCTCATATGCGCCCCAACCGGGGACTGAACCCACAACCTTCTGGCATATGGAACAATGCTCCAACCAACCGAGCCACCAGCCAGGGCTACTCTTACTTTAATGTAGCAGAAATGATCCTTTGACCAGATAACCTTGACTTCTTGCCCTAGAGCTGCCTATTACCCGTGAGTGGGTCCTGCACACTTTCTCAGTTTCTGTATGACACGGGGACACCTGACTCCTAATTACATCATTATAAAGATGTAAGGACATAAGAGAAAGTCCTTTGAGCGGTGGAAGAAAGGTACTATAAGGTTCTATCTCAATTCAATAGCTAAAAAAAATTTTTGTCCTGGAGACACTGAGCAGCCTTGGATGCCTGAGAGGCAGCGCAGCGCGGAGACAGATCGCGCACGTCCAGAGTACCCGGCCCTGACCCCGACTCTGCCACTCAGCAGCCGTGTGCCTCTGATAAATGACTCCACTTCCCAAGCCTCAGTTTCAATGGTGACAGCAACGGCACTAACCACACCTCGTAGTTTTGTACAATAATTAAATTAATACACATAACAACTACAGTGCACACATCCTGGTCAATAGCAGGGCTTAGCAAATCCCAGCTTTCATCAGGTCTCACGTCTTCAGGCGCCATGACACACGTCCGCAACACCGCGGCAGGCCTGCCCAGTGCTCTGGAACGGCTGTGAGAGCACAGAGCAGCCATCTGAGAAGCGCACGCCTGCCCTTCCCCCTCCCCCCAGACGGAGAGAGCCCCGGCAAGCTCTTACCACAGCTGTTCCCAGGAGCTCAGCAGCTGCCCCCGGCGCTGCACACCCCAAGGGCACCGTCATGCCATGGGGACGTCAAAGAGGAACTTAGTCTGAGACAAACAACACTTAGGATGAAAACTTTCAGAAAAGCAAAGGCATTCAATGAAAACTATGCTAAGCACACAGCCAACTAGCTGGGGAGGGGCGTGTCTCCCCACAAGCCCTTTCTCACAGCACTGCTTCATCGCCGTTCAAAGCTGTGACCTAAACATAGCGGGGGCGGGGGGGGGGGGTCCCCTCGGTTCTATGGGAGACGAAGCAATGCTGTGGGAAACGGTGGTCCTGTCAACAAACAGCGCTGGGGCAACGCGACACTCACATACAAGAGAACGAAGCTGGACCCCTACCTGACACTGTATACAAACACTAACTCAAAATGGGACCAGCGACCTAAACAGAAGAGCTAAAACTATAAAACTCTAAGAAGAAAACACGGAAGTAAATTCATGACCTCGAGTTTGGCAACGGTTTGTTATACTTAATACTGAAAGAAAAATAAAAGTTAAACTAGACTTCATCAAAATTCATGTACGTGCGTCTAAAGACACTAAGGAAGTGAAAGGACCACCGACAGGCTGGGCGAGATACCTGCAAATCACGCATCTGAAAGGGCTCACAGCCCAGCAGAACGTGCCACTCCACTGTCAGGTGTATACACAGAAGAAATGAAAACGTAGAAACACACACGAATGTCTGTAACAGCGTTACTTACGAGAACCAAAAAGCAGAAAACAACCCCAATGTCGATCAGAGACGACCGAACAGAGTGTGGCGGGCCGCCGCGGCAGCCACAGGAAGAACGAAGCCCTGGTGCACGCCACCACACGGGGCAACCATGACGACGTTACGCTAAGAGAGAGAAACTACAAAAAAGTCCACAGATTATCATTCCTTTCAAGTAAAATGTTCAGAATATTTTTATAGAGACAAAAAGCAGATTAATGGTTGCGGTGGGAAGACCGAGTGGTGTTCTGAAGTGATGAAGTTTTAAAAGTAGAGATGCACAAGTAATTAAAATGTTTAATTGTATGTTATGCACATTTCACTACATATAAAATTTAAAAGCCGAAAGCAACACATACAATCATTCAACTAATTTGGAAAATTACTTCACAGTCACAATGACCATCCCAAGGACAGAGCCCTGACCGGGTGAAGACAGAGCCGAAGGACAGTAACCCAGGCCCCTGGAGAGGAGCGAAATGAACGTGGAGCCAGGCCCTGCGCTATGCGAGCTCTCCTGTTGGTTGTTTCTGTACATCAGCCTCCTTGGCACTTCCCCAGCCACCAGCGGACATGGGCACCCTGCACGGGCAGGTCTTACTCCCTCTGGTCACGGGTGACCTTGAGACGAAGGGAAAACACCATCAGCTCAGAAGTGAGCTGATACCCTGCACCCCCACTGCACTCTTCTAACGCGCAGAACCAGCTAAAGACATTACTTTCACACCCTATGCGGCTCATACAGGCAAAAGCAAGTACCTTTGTAACTCAACATAAAACAAACTCTGTAGGACACTAAGCAGTCTGAAGTCAAACAGCTCCAAGTTATCTGACTCCCCTCCTCAGGCACCATGGATTCCAACATTCAGTTCATGTCTGCTGGTGCAGACGAAGCAGTTTGCAGCTGTGTGCATGGAGAGTAGTACAATCATTAAGTAATAATACAAGAATAAACTTTGTGTTTTGTGTACTCACAATTACAAACCCACTCTCGCCCGACTCTGTAGATCAACGAACTTGACTGACTACACCAAATCAGAGTGAGTTCTTTCTTTGCTGATGTATTCTATGGCATTACGGCAATTTGACAGTGTAGGACGGGCAAAGGAAGCAGAACCTCTCATGAGACGGCTATCAGATCAGTCTCATCACATTCCATAGGTGTCTGTCCTTCCACAATGGCCCTATTGCTACTTACATTCTATTCGCAAGTGCATCATCCCCAACATTAAGGCAAGACTCACCTCGCCTTCTTCACCACTGGACACGTGAAATTAATTTCTAGCTTTGCTAACACATACACAGAAATCCTTCAATATCATGGACTCAGCAAAGAGCTAGAGCTTTCTTTTGTTTCATGACATTTCTTAAAGCAAACTTAATAAAAACGTTTTCTAGCAAAAGTAGACAGTTTACCAATCAGGCTGATGAAATTAACACCATAAATTTATGAAGTGAGTTTTTAATTTTTATTTTTCAATTACAGTTTACATTCAACATTATTCTGTTTTAGTTTCAGGTGTACAGCACAGCCGTTAGATAATCATATATTTTTCAAAGTGTTCCCCCTGATATTTCAAGTACTCGCCTGACACCATACACAGTTATTACCATATTGTTGACTAGATTCCCTACTCTGTAGCCACCAATTTGTATTTCGTAATCCCTTCACCTTTTCCACACAGCCTCTCAATGCTCCTCCCCTCTGGCAACCATCAGTCTGTTCTCTGCATCTACAAGTCTGTTTCTATTTTGTTTATTTTGTTCTTTATATTCCACATGTATGTGAAATCATATGGTATTTGTCTTTCTCTGACTGATTTCACTTTAGTGTAACACCCTCTGGGTCCCTCCATGCTGTCGCAAGTGGTAAGATTTCATTCTTTCTTGACAGAAAAATAGTATCCACTGTGTAAATGTAACACAGCTTCAGCATCCACTCATCTACTGATGGGCACTTGGGCTGCTTCCAGATCTTGGTGACAGTAAAAAACACTGCAATGAACACAGGGGTTTGTGTATTCTTTTGAATTAGTGTTTGGGATTATTCAACAAAAACCGAGAAGTAGAACTGCTAGGACCTAAGGCAGTTCCATTTTTAGTTTTCTGAGGAAACTCCACACTGCTTTCCACAGTGGCTGCACCAGTCTGCATTCCCACCAGCAGGGCACTAGGGTTCCCGTTTCTCCGCATCCTCGCCAGCACTTGTTGTTTGTTGATTTATTGATGGTGGCCATTCTGACAGGTGTGAGATGGTATCTCACTGTGGTTTTAATTTGCATCTCTCTGATGATTAGTGATGTGGAGCATCTTTTCATATGTCTACTGGCCGTCTGTGTGTCCTCTTTAGAGAAATGTCTATTCAGGTCCTTGGCCCATTTCTTAATTGGGCTGTTTCGGTTTTTTGGTGTTGAGTTGCCTCATTTCCTTGTAAGTTTTGGATATTAAGCCCCTATTGGATGCATTCTTGGCAAATACCTCCTCCCATCCAGTAGGCTACCTTTAGGTTTTGTTGTTGGCTTCCTTTGCTGTGCCAAAACTTTTTAGTTAGATGTAGTATTTTTTCTTTTTCTGGCCCAAAGAGATATATCAGAATAAATATTGGTAAGAGAAATGTCTGAGATTTTTACTGCTTATGTTTTCTTCAATCTTACATTTAAGTCTTTAGTCCATTTTGAGTTAATTCTTCTGTAAGGTGTAAGGAGGTGGTCTAGTTTCATTTTTCTGCATATAACTAATTTTCCCAACACCATTATTGAGTAAACTATCTTCACCCCGTTTTATGTTCTTGCATCCTTTGTCAAAAACTAACTGACCACATATTCATGGGTGCACTCTGGACTCTCTATTCTGTTTCCATTATAACTGTAGCTATTGCAAACAGCAAGACACTGAGGTGACCACTTCCCCGTGTTCGTAATAAAACAACTGGCTCATGAACACAGCACCTAAGACAGGTATGTTTTTGCCTTAAATCATCTTGCTTCTAAAAAAAAAAAAGGTTAGGAAAAAACCAGACCTACTGCTTGTGCTGTCAGCCTCAGCTCCATCTTTTGCTGTGTGCCCTGCTTTTATGAGCTTTAAGGGACATGAATTAGTGCGCTGACTTTATAAACTTGGAGAATACCATATTCAACAGGACTACATGAAACATTTTCTTTCTTTCTTTCTTTCTTTAAGTCCTCATCTGTACACTTCTTTCACTGCTTTTTGAGAGAGGACACAAGAGAGAAGCATCAGCTGGTTGCCTCCCATATGCACCCGGTTGCCCAGACTGGGGATCAAGGATCAAGGATCCAACTCACACCCCAAGCATGTGCCCTGACTAGGAATAGAACCCACAAGCTTTCGGTCACGGGATGACGCTCCAACCAACTGAGCCACACCTACTAGAGCTACATGATGTATTTTCTAGAATAGGTACTCTGGCTTATGCCTTTTGAAAGTGATTTTCTTAAGGATATCATGACAATCCCACAATCATTTAACAGAAAACTATTAATCTGAAGGAGACAAACATTTAATGACCACACTTAGAAAATAAAACCAAGAGCAAAACCTTGCTTTATGTTGACTTCCAGAATGTATAAGTTACAATTTTCAAATATATGAACAGTAAATTTATCTTGGTGCCACACACAGTGTTGTTAAAATTTTCATGAACTTGTGTTATTCAGAACAATAAAATCCATTACTGAAAGCAAGTAAGTCATCTACGTATACCCAATTTCATGTTGACATCAGTAACCCAATACTGCATTTAAGATCTTTCTTGGTAAATTTTTGCCTAATCTAATCCTAACCATGTTTTTCAGAGGAAAAGATGAAGGTCTAATATTCCATTAAAGAAAAAGCACTTTTCAAGAAAGTTAGCTGAATATAAGGAGTAAGACACCATTAATTTATCATTTAAGGTTACATAAAATATTAACACCTACCAAGTGCTGTAAGCAAGCTGAGTAAAATAATTTATTTGAGTTCAGTTGTCTTTCATTTCCCCCATGAAGTTTCAAAGGAGGCCACAAATTATTTTAGAAAGAAGTGGACCTTTGGAAGAGTGGAACTGCAAATCAAAATTTAAAGAGCAGAAAGCCAGGGGTGAAGACTGTTGCCAACACCCAACAAGACAAGTCAAAGCGCGCCTTACCCAGGTTGTGCCGTTTCGACTTGGCGTGTTCGTGAATATGTTTCTTTGTGAAACAGCCAAAGAAGACACAGTGGAGGCAAGAGTGGAGCCTTTTCAGGTGGACACCACAAACATGACAGATGCATGACTTGGCCTGAAATTCAGAGAAGAGAATTAAAAACCAGCACACGAAATGACAGTTCTCAGAGAGAGAAATACTGATGCAAGCGATCCGTCGGCAAAGCAGGGACATCCTCTCAGTCTTATTATGCAGCAAGAGCACTGTTAATCCTTTCAGTTGTCCCCAAAGGTCCTTAGTTCATTTAGCTCAACACTAGCTCCATGTCAGGGAACAGCCCGCAACCTCAATTACCAAAACCCGTGAGCTCCTCAGATAGTCACGGCCTGCAGCTGCAGGCAGAGCCTGCATTCGGTCCCCTCACCCCAGCTCCAACCCCGTTCCAGGTCAGCAACACACAACCCATTTTCCCAGAAACCTGGATATCGTTTTAAAGTTGATAACCCAGGTTCCCCAACCACAGCAAATTTAGAAGCAGTAACTACACAAAGAGAGGGACATGAGTCAGAGGATATACAGGAACAAAAAAGGAAGTCTTTGCCAATAACTAGACCACAGGAACCTAAAGTTGTAATCAGCGATGATGAGCTCAGTTGTGGACGAGTGTCACACACCCATACTATCCAGGAACGTCAGTGCTCCAGCTCAGTGTGACAATCCCATCGCTCTAACTATACATCCCAAGAGGATCAGATTGAACACCCAGCCTCTGAGGCGCTACAACCCACAGCATATAACTCACTTCTGTCTCGTCGGGGGTGGGGGGTTGAAGGACGGCATAAAACAGGGTAGGTGGAAGGGACGGTTATCATCGAAAGGGCCTCTGAAGACAACAGAGGGCAACACAGACATTACCTGCTGCCTGCTGTGCTGGGTGCTGAGCACTCACCTGTGTACGGAGAGACACAAGTCTGTTCACTTTATGAAAATTCATCAAGGTGTACACTTTCTTTAAGAGGGGGATAAGAAGCCATAACGCAAAATAAATAATAGCACACAGAGGTAATACCCCTGGATATACGCAGAGACAATGAAATACTACAAAATTAAAAGGAAGAACAAGCACATCTAATTAAGGAGAACTGGGGGAAATTATAAAAGTTTGCCTACAAGAGGTGGAATTTGAGCAGAGCACTCAAAATTCTATGTAACCCTATGGAATGGTTCCTATAAGGGGTATGATCTCAATTCATATAGAATAAAGGGAATCAAAGCAAAGCAGAAAGTCGAGAAAGGAAGGAGAAAGTACCCACTAAGCACCTAATGTCTTCCTCTGGCTGACTGTGTGTTTACAGACGTAGGACCTGTGGGTGGTGCCGCCCTGACCAGCAAGAACAGAGTTGACTGAGCTAACGGGTTCAGCAGCCAAGAGCTGCTTCTCTGATGTCACTCGGGTAGCCAACCAACAGGCAACAAGCAGGAAATACAGAGAACAGGAGCCTGATGTAGTCATAAAAACTCAGCATTGCCTCTTGTAGCATTACCTTCCTTTGTATTATCATTGTTCCTCTGTGTCAGCACTACCCAACAGAACGCTCCATGACAGTGGAAATGTTCTGTATCTGCACTTTCCATTACCACAGCCACTAACCAAACGTTCTTGAAATGTGGTCAGTGCCACCAAGAAACTGTATTTTTAATTTTATTTCTTCTTAATTAAAATTTAAATAGCCCTTGTGGCTACTGACTACTGTACTGGGCAGCACAGTTCTAGACCCTAAAATAAGCAATTACTAAGTGAAGAAGCGTTCTCTTCACGATCTCTCTCTCCTGAGTTCACTTCCCACAGAAGCTAAAGCACAGAAACTGGAATTAACCTTGGATAACATAAGTAACACAGTATTAATATTTGTGCGTTTGGAAACAAAACTCAAGATGTTTACACAAAGGCAGGTGATTGGTAGCACCAAGTACTAATGAAAACAGGCACTGATGTGAATGATTGACTTACTCAAAGCCAACTGCCAACTTCTTGTTTAATTCCTTAAAAAGCCTGCAGCCATGGTTAGTGCCACAGATCCTGTGAACTGCTCAGTATCCGTTGTAAGACACAGAACAGGGCTCAGCTCCTGCTTCTGCCACGTCCTAGCATGCAACACTGAGCGGGTTATGGAGTTTTCCTGTCATTCTTTCCTTACTTAAAAAACAGGTGTGTTTCTCCCTCACACAGCTGTGATGAGAATTTAAGTAATCTGACGCTTTAAGGTATTTAGAATATTGCCTGTTCATATTAGTGCTTGTATTGGGCTGATAGTAGCCCCCCAAAGATGTGTCCACATCCTAATCTCCAGAACCTGTGCATGCTACCATATTCGGAAACAGGATTTTTGCCTATGTAATTAGGTTAAGGGTCTTGAAATGAGACTACACTTGATTATCTGCGTGGATCCTAATTGCCATCACACTGTCCTTATAGAGGAAGACAGAGATGAGACCACGAATGAAGACCACGTGTCGATGGAGGCAGAGATGGAGTGATGAGGCCACCGTCTTCCAGGAGCAGAGCCTCCAGTGGAGCCTCTGAAGGGGCAGAGCCTGCCTACACCTTATTTGGAGCTTGTGGCAGAGCTTGTTTTAAACTACCTAGCGTGTGGTCTGCTCTATACCTACCCCAACAGTTCTGTGTGTTAAAGACAGTAGAGGCTTCACAAAAGACAAAACAGGCCCTGGCTGGTGTGGCTCAGCGGACTGAGCGCCAGCCTGTGAACCAAAGGGTTGCCAGTTCGACTCCAAGACAGGACACATGCCTGGGTTGCAGGCCAGGTCCCCAGTTGGGGGCACGCGAGAGACAACCACACATGGATATTTTTCTTCCCCTCTTTCTCCCTCCCTTTTCCTCTCTCTAAAAATAAAGTCTAAAAAAAAAAAAAAAAAAGACAAAACACTATTAAGATCTCATCGAAGGATTAAGCTCAGGTCTGAAAGGAGAACCTGCAGGTTAAGAGATCTGAAAGACAAATATAGCCACACAATAAAATTGCATTGAATGATAAGGAATAATCAATCCATGCAACACTTTAGTGCATATTACTAAATAAAAAAAGCCAGAGTGGAAAGGCTCCAAGCTGTGTGACCCCACGTATGTAACATTCGAGAAATGGCACAACTACAGAGAAGAGCCCAGCGGTCCCACGGGTTTGCAGAGGGACGAGGTGAGGCAGATTTTTAGTGCCACAGAACTGCTCTGTGTAGCAATGTCGTGGTACATGCGTGACACTATGCATCTGTCAACCCACTGAACTTTACAGCACAAAAGCAAACAATAATATGCAAATTTTTTTTTTTTTTCCAATGGGAGAATGGTCAGAAAATTTCAAAAGAACACAGCAGATCAGCTCTAGTGGATACTAAAAGTTTTCCAGGGCAACAGTAATTAAGTCTTTTCCTGACAAATCAATGAAATGAAATAGTGCAGAAATAAACCTAAGTCTTATAGGAATGGTAATGCGAACATTTCAGATCAGCATGGGGAAATAGATCATTTATAAATGATGCTGGTATAATAGGCTAGCAATTGTGAAAATTAAAGTTTTAAAAGATACAATCAAATCTGTTAAATAAAACAATTCCAGACAGATCAAGGACTTCCATTACTAAAATGGTTTTATTTCTTTATTTAAAGATGAAACAATCTGCTTGAGGACAGAAGTGTTGTGAAAAATAAAGGTAATGGACAACCAGGGAAAACGTATTTTCCATACAGGACAACGAGCTAATGTCCCAATATACATTGAGCTCTTAGAAATTATTATGAAAGGCATGAATAGCAAAATAGGCAACTGTTATAAATAACAACTCAGAGAAGAAACATCATTCCTAGGTATAGGGGAAAAATAATACCCAATCTCAATAAATGCATATAAAACAAATACTATTATATCCTATTAGTACCTGGTACAGCTCCTTACAAAAGGTAATGCGGCCATATTTGTTCATATAAAAAATGTATCCACTATTTGATCCTGAAATTCCACTTCTAGGAATCTGTCCCCCAAAATGCTACCACATGTCAGCAGAGTTATTTGTCTAAGACTGTTCAGTGTGGCATTGTTTATAATAACAGCAAACTGGAAAAGCCACAGGTGCATAATGAGGAGGACAGCTGAGTCAATTCAAACATGCACGTGCAGTGCAAAGTTCTGCCTCTAAAAAGAACGAAGCAAATCTGCAAAGGCTAACGCGGAAAGAGGTCCTTATCGTTAAGTGAGAGACGGCTGCCATTCTGCCTTTGTGTTTCTAAATCTATTTATATAGATACGGGAAAACTGGGACCACATATGCAAACTGTTAGTGGTTTCCTCTGGGGAGGGGGTCTGGGGAGGAAGAAAGAACAGCTCACCTTTTTTCCAATACATTTGTATTCTTTTAAATTCATTGAAAATTTACTTTTATAACTTTCATAAAATACAGATTGTCAGCTAACTTTATCTGAGGCTCAGCTACAGAGAAAATTAGCTTTCTTTTTTTTAAGTAATTTTATTGATTAAATTGTTACAATAGTTCCAATTTTTTCCCCTTTGCTCCCCTCCACCCACCAACCCCCCCTAATATGCAAATTTTTAAGTAACTGGTTAGACAGCCATATGCCAGAACAGAACACAGGCTATGAACAGAGAATCTTACTGCATTACAAATACATGACATAACCTTACTGAGAAGGGTGCACAGAAAGTTATCTAAGTAACTTGGAAATCAGTGGAGTATAAAACAAAACATAAAAAAACCATACTTAAGCACTGTACTCTAGGTGGTAAAGTTGTTTCCCAATGTGATATAGGTTAATGGTTTTGAAACTGCTACAGAGGTACACTGAAATTAAACAGGTAAATGTGGGGACTTCCGGCCAAGATGGAGGCGTAGACAGACACGCTGCGTCTCCCTCCACAACTAAGAAGGAATACGACTACCTCAAAACTAGAGACAACCAGAAGTTCCAGAAAAGTGAGCTGCATGGAAGCCCAACAAACAAAGACATAAAGAAGACATACTCAGCCAGACAGGTAGGAGGGGCAGAGCCAGGGCGGAGAGGACGCGGTGTGGTGGTGGTGGTGATGGCGATGGCAGCAGCAGCGGAAAGCACAGTCACACGTTTTAAAAAGTCAGGAGGGACACCTGGGGAGTGCTCCCAGCACCAGGCCAGACTGCACAACCCACGGTCTCAGTACCGGGGAAAATCAAGCCTCATTGCTTCTGACTGTGCAAACCCGTGGGGGTTGGGGCGGAGGTAGAAACTGCCAGTCTCTCAGCAGAGTCTGCTAGTTTAAAGGGCCCCCACGGTCCTAGAATGTCCGCAGACCCACCTACTCTGGGAACGAGGGCCAGGGAAGCAGCTAGAGGGGCGCCAGTCTGGTGCAGAAGTGGGAGAGGTGCCGGGAAAAGGGGCAAGTGCTAAGCCAGCAGCACTGTTCCCTCTCAGACCCCTCCCCCACATGTGGCACCACAATGTGGAGAAACGGGTTGTCCTGTACTGACAAATACCTTAGGCTCCGCCCCTTACAATGAAACAGATGCAACAGCTCTACCTAAGACACAGACACAAACACAGGAGCCTGTCAAGATGAGGAGACAGACAAGTATGGCCCAAAAAGGGGAACGGATCAAGGTTCCAGTGGGAGAACTAAGCGGCAAAGAGATAGCCAACCTAACAGATGAGGAGATAGCCAACTTAACAGATGCAGAGTTAAAAATCTGGTGATAAAGATGCTCACAGGCTTGACAGATATGCTTGAGTGTGGCAAACGCATAAGAGAAGAAGTGAAGGCTATGCTAACTGAAACAAAGGAAAATCCACACAAAACCAATGGTGAAGGGAAGGAACATAAGGAAAAAAAAAGTCAACCAGTACAGAATGAGGAAGCAAGAATTGAAAAAAATGAGAGGTTTAGGAACCTCTAGGACAACTTTAAATGTGCCAACATCTGAATCACAGGGATGCCAGAAGGAGAAGAGAGCAAGAAAATGCAAGCTTATGTGAAAAAATAATGAAAACTCCCCAAATTTGGCAAAGGAAATAGACATACAAGTCCAGAAAGCACAGTGTCCCAAACAAGCTAGACCCAAGGAGGACCACACCAAGGCACATCATAATTAAAATGCAGAAGGTTGAAGACAGAGAATCTTAAAAGCAGCAAGAGAAAAGCAGAGAGTTACCTACAAAGGGGTGCCCACAAGACTATCAGCTGATTTCTGCAAAGAAACTTTGCAGGCAAGAAGGGACTGGCAAGAAGTATTCAATTATGATGAAAAGCAAGGACCTACAACCAAGATTGCTCTAGCCAGCAAAGCTACCATTTAGAATGGAAGGGAAGATAAAGTGCTTCCCAGACAAGGTAAAGCTAAAGGAGTTCATCATCACCAAGCCATTATTATATGAAATGTCAAAGGGACTTAAAGAAAAAGATCAAAACTATGAACACTAAAATGACAACAAACTCACAACTATCAACAACTGAATCTAAAAAATAAAAACAAAATCCAACTAAGCAACAAGAATAGGAACGGAATCATAGGTATGGGGATCATCTGGAGGGTCATCAGCTCAAAGGGGGGAGGAGGAGAAATGGGGAAAAGGTGCAGGGATGAAGAAGCATAATTGGTTGGTACAAAATAGACAGGGGGAAGGTAAGAATAATACAGGAAAGGGTGAAGCCAAAGAACTTATATGCACAACTTATGGACATGATCTAATGGGGGTGGGATTGCTTGAGGGAAGCAGGGGACTGGGCAGAGGGGCGCAAAGGGAAAAAAACTGGGACTACTGTAACAACATAATCAATAAAATATACTTTAAAAAACCTGTTAATACACAGATGGTGAATGACGCTGGAAGAGCAGCTACAGCTAAGCAAGAGGGGAAGGCTCGACTGTGCCCTGCAGTCCTGGATTCCAGGTGGAGACATCAGCATGGCCTCAGGTAGTATTTCATGCGCAATGTAAGGGCCTCCTGTCCACGGTGGGTTCTCCCCTTGTTACCCGACTTCTTGACTGAGGTTCTGGCTACACATCAGAGCTCATGGTTGAAAATAATTATTACTTGTGTTTAATACCTTTATCAAATGTACATATGGCTCACATTTACTACAATGTTTAATATTAAACCGTTTGGGGGTCTTTATTTAGAAGTTTGTCAATGTTTTTGTGACCACAGGCCATAGGAACTCAACTCTGGCTTATATCAATGAGCCTACGGTAAAACTAGTTTCAGTCAGTGCTGTTTCACTTAAGTCGCAGATCCCAAGGACCTACTGACGTTAAGTGAAAGCTTGCTGTACAGACACATGCATACATGAGTAAGCACACACACGTGTTTCCTCGCTCTATCCCCGAAGGCCAAGAAGCCTCAAAACCCCAGTATTAACAAACCAGTGCCCAGATTATATTTTCTAATTCCATCTCCAATAAAAAGAACCAGGGATCTTTGGAGAAGATTCTACGCCTGAAGCAGAAAATATAAAAGAAGAGCCTCGAACATTTTGCAATACCAGGAAGTGAAAGTGCTCGACAACAAACAGGAATGACAAGCGTCTGCCACAGCAACACAGAAGCCAAAGGGAAGAGCTCCCCGTGGCTAAAGCCAGAACAACCTGAGCGACAAAATCAGTAACAGAGTATTAGTTATAACCTATAGTAGAAAATGCCCACAAGTCCATACCGATATCAATGATTGAATACATGCACAGATGAGAATGGACAAATCTCCCACATGAAAAATCTCAAGTAACTCATGTAGAGATACTCTGCCCTCCAGGAGGCAGCACATGACCACTACATCCCTAAGTGCCCGTGCAGAGTCTATGCCACCAAACTCAGCACAGAGAGGCGCCAGAAGAGTCCTTTCCTTCAGGGCAGCCGCCCGACAGCCATGTGGTCAAGCTCAACACCGACGGCCACCAGTCAGTCCACGCCATCACCCTGGTAGACCTGAGAAGGGCGCTTCACTGCTGCAGTCTTCCTCCCTACACCCGCAACCACAAGAAGACATCAGACGAACCCACATCGAAGGACACTCTACAGAATAGCCATCAAAAATAAGGAAGGTCTGAAAACTGTCACCCTCTGAGAAGCCTGAGACACAGTGACCAAGTGTAATGTGGGATCCTGCACAGGGTCCTGGGACAAAAAGAATTAGGAAAAAACTAGTAAGATCTGAATAATGTGTAAAGCTTAGTTCTTAATAATAATGTTACCAAGCTCGGTCATTAGTTTTAACAAATGTACCACAGTAAAGTAAGATGTTAAGCCTAGGAAATGGATGTGTGTGAGAGAAATGGGAACTCTGTTATTTTTGTAACTTTTCTGTAAATCTAGAACTATTATTAATTTGCATACAACTAAATACACACACAAATGAATACAAATAAAACAGGAAATCTGCCCTTGCTTGTGTGGCTCAGTGGACTGAGTGCCAGTCTGGTTCAATTCCCAGTCAGAGCACATGCCTGGGCTGTGGGCCAGGTCCTCAGTCGGGGGCGTGTGACAGGTGACCACACACTGATGTTTCTTTCCCTCCCCCCCACCTTTCCCCCTCTCTAAAAGTAAATAAAATCTTAAAAACAAAAAACAAGAAATCTGAGTAAGGTGGGTGAACAGTATTACAGATAGACTGCACCAATATCAACATCCTGGCTGTAATGCTGTACCAGATTCGACAAATGTTGCCATTGGAGAAAACTAAATAAAGGGTACATAAGGCATCTATTATTTTTTTACAACAGCATGTTAATCTGCAATCATCCCAAAATTAAAACATTAATTTAAAAAAAAAAAAAAAAAAACTTTTCCTAGGCCTGGCCAGGCAGCTCAGTTACTTAGAGTGCCGCCCCAGTAAGCCAAGGTAGCGGGTTCGATCTCTGGCCAGGGCACATACAATATCAACCAATGAATGCCTAAGTAAATGGAACAACAAATCAATGTTTCTCTCAATATTCCCCTTCCTCTCTATAAAATCAATAAGAAAATTAATTATAAAAATATATTTTAAAAATTAAAAGAAACCTTTTTCTATTTTAGATCTTTTACTGGGAATGGCTTGTACCCCACTTAATATGAATGGTATAATATTCTGTTGTAATGATTTGAAGATCCAGTAAGTCAATCTATTGAGCAAGCAAAATGTTCATTCCTCAAAGCAATAAAGTTTGAAAAGGAAAAAAGTTTACTTAAAAAAAGGAACATATTCAAAAAATAAACTGAACTCAAAAAAATGTTTTAGAGGAGGAGGAGGAGAGCCAGGAGAACGCTCTCAGCAGCATTCTCTCCGGCATCTAAGTACCAGACCGGCTGTCAATAAAGAGCCAGCTACCCATGGCTCTCGGGCTAGGCTCTGCGTCCGGGACCCTGTGTCCTGGAGGTCAGCCCAGGTATTGTTATTCCCCAATGATGACTTGTACTCAAAAGACCAGCATAAGAGATTCATTCATATTCCAGGAGTGGAAGCTAAGACTCCAGAACTGAAACAGCATTGATAAAAAGAGCTGATCGGTACAGAGCCCTAAAGTAAGTCATTTTCTAAAACAATGACTAAAGATAAATAACACAAGACCATTTTTCAACTGAAATGCTCTCCCTGTGCCCAGCACAACAGGAGGCCTGACCCCGCCCCTCTGCAGCCCTGACTACAAAAGCTCCTCCTTTCTTAAGCAAGTCTGTTGTCCCTTCCTAAAGGTATGAAATGGAAGCTAAGGCATTACTTGTACTCCATGACCCCAGACTATCTTAAATCGTCATGTTTTACATTGAATTTTCTATTTCTCTCCTTACCGACCTCCCCTGCTCCCCGTTGTTTCCTACACATAAAACTGCATCTCAGGTCTGACATCAAATAGACAATCACATTTCAATCCATCAGCAAACCAAAACACAGTTAACTGCCTGAGACTATTCCTTCTCCATATGGATTATCAGGACTAACTTTTACAAATTCTTAAATTTTCCAAATTGAAAACTTTCATATATGTATATATGAAAGGGAAAATACACAATGCTGTTACCATTCAACAGGGTAGTAACTGCAGTTGTAAAGTGCGAGATCTCCAAGCATAGGTACCCAGCTAACAAAAAGAACAAGGTACACAGAATGTATACTTACATAAACAAAAACAAAAAGATGTAACTTTCCTTTATATGTATACAATACTTACAACTTTAAAAAAACTTGGAAGACTCAAGCGGCAAACAGATTTTAATAGTAGCTATCAGGGGCCAGGGAAGACTTGCCTTCTGTAAGTTTTTAAGGTATTTTATTTTTACACATTGAGAATATATTCATATTATCATTTCTGTAACTATTTTTAAAAAGAAATGGATTCATAAATTTTAAGCTTCCTTAGTAAAACTTGCCAACATCTGAGCATCTATCCTATATGCAGAAATTTTCCTTGGACATCTACAAATAGCCTGAATTTTAAGGCAGATATTATCTTGCTACGTGACACTTACTGTTTAAATGGCCTTTTAACAGTAATGCTTTCAATTCTCCAAGACAAAAATCCAGGGGTAAGAGCTGACTCTGAACTGAAGACAGAATGGGAATTCAGAGAAAACGATGGACTCATTCCACTTTCTTCCAAAGGGTGCCATTGCCCCCATTCTGTGTCAGCAGTCTTGTAAAAGCACAAACACAGAACAGAAGAACCCCAACAGGCCAGGGCAGGTATGACTTCTGGGTCCTAGAGCCCTCCATCCTCTCACCTCCCGTTTCCCAGATAGATACCCTTCCTAGCCCTGGTCCCAAACGAAACATTTCCCAAAGAATCTCTACTCGAAGAGTCACTACTGTAGGCCTCAGAGGCCTTCAAAACCAGTTTTCCAACCACCAGATTACAGCCCAAATTAAACCAGACTCAACTACGGTCCAAAGTGACTAACAGTATGTTTGACACCCCTTCCTCACCTATGGTCAAGTATACAGTATCTGGTAAAAGTATTCACCATAGCTACAAAAAGGGCTCTGTTTTGAGAACAAGTTGCTATAAAATTTAGTCACAGAATGATTCCAAGAAATTATTATTTAAAAAAAACATTACATGTACCCCAAAATGTCTATACGTTCAAAATATAATGCAGACTATTTTAAGTCCTACTAGCCAACAGAGCTGAAAATCTCTTATGTTTTTATTGCTAGTTTCCATCTCGACACACAAACCTCTAAGTGGCAACACCTGTTTTCATGTGTTACATGTGCCAGGAATGCACAACGCTGCTGAGTCCTACCACATCCCACAGAGCAACTCACGCCTGAAGTGGGGAGAGTTATCAAACCCGACCAAGTTCTTCTCATTCTAACCCTAACCCACCTGTACTTTGATAAGAAAAGTTTTGGCCCTGGCTGGTGCCACTCAGAGGACTGAGCGATGACCTGCGAACCAAAGGGTCGCTGGTTCGATTCCCAGTCAGGGCACATGTCTGGGTTGCCGGCCAGGTCCCTGGTTAGGGGCGCATGAGAGGCAACCACACGTTGATGTTTCTCCCCCTTTTTCTCCCTCCCTTCCCCTCTCTAAAAGTAAATAAATAAAATGTTTAAAAGAATAAAGTTTTAACTCCTATTCAGGCAGGGCTTCATTTCTGTAGTTACATTGTAGCTGAGTGTCAGTCTCACAAGGAATATTTATTTATTCACAAAGATTATAACAAAACTTGGCATTTTTATAGGAAACAAAAATGTATTAAGCTTATTGATCTGCTGAGAATCCTATGCAAACTGTCAAACTGTTAATCATCAGGGTTAAACTATTATTCCTCAAACCACCTTTCTGAGTGGGCCACCAGAGAGTGCTAGAAACCCAGTCACACAGCGCCCGAACCGGTGCAAGAAAATTAATCCCCCTAAAATTCAGAGAATAAACAGATGAAGGACATTCCAGTTCATGGCTGGTACACTGCCGAAAAGTACTGCAATACTGACAGACCTGAATTTTGAAAGAAGTATTTATCACCACCTCCTGTCTGTCTACAGCTTTAGTTGTTTCTTCAAAAGCTTTCAAACTAAGCAACTAAGGTTAAAAACAAAATTAATTCAAGCCATATATGGCAAGATTCCTTTCCTTAGGAAATTAGGCCAAGTTAAGGATGGATCAAACATGACACCCACCTTTAAAAATTATGGAGGGTGGGGTGAAGAGGAGAGGAGGGAAAAAGGGTGTGGAGAGAGGGAAAGAGCAGATGGCCTACTGAATCCAACGTGGAGCTGAGTCTTCCATCACATAAATGCTGGCCAAGAAGGCAGCGCAGTAACAAGACTCATCTGAAGAGCACTTGTTTCAGTCAGGCAATGTTTTTTAAGGGCACACAATTCCATTAGCAATAATTTCACTCCCACCCTAACGTAAATGTTTCATCTGATTTTAGTTCATCCTAAAGGTAATGCTTCCCAATACCATTACTGATAAAAAGAAAATTAAGCTTAACATTCCCTACAAACCAGCGGATTTGAGTTTCCCCATTTAAAAATAAAAATAAAAATAAACCCCACGCTACTGAAGGTGGAAATCGGGAACTCCCCATCTCAGACAGTACAACTGCAAAACCGCTCTTCATTGTAAAAGCCAAGGTTTACTCAGATAAAATACTGTTATTTTCTGATTAATGATCAATAAGACTAATCACCTGGATGGAATGTGCATCTGAAAAACAATGTAACACTAAACACTATTTTCTCAGTGTCTAAGGGAGGTGATGAGTTTTTTGCAAAAGCCTCTTACGGAAGAAGGCACGACACGTTGTACCGTCCATCAGACTCACGTTCTCTTCTCCGCCTGCGGAGGTCGCTTTGTTTGTATCTCTCAGACAAGCCGCGACCTCCATCGCTGCAAGTGCTTTTCCTAAACAAGGGGCTAAGGGGCCGCAGGTCTCGCTAACCCCGCTCTCCATACCCAACCACGCCCAAACGTGAAAGAGTTAAAGAGAAGAAAAAAAGGATGCCATCTCCCTGTACTTGTTCCTGCAGACTGTGGACTCGGTGTGCTGTTTCGTCCACGCACAGCAGCAACGACACCCTGCCAACCACCGCAGGCCTCCGCACGCCGCGGCCCCTGGGCCCAGGGGGTCCTGAATGGACGCCAGGGTAGACAATGCGCACTCAAGATGGTGGCAGGGCGCTGGCCGCCCCGCACACCACCGCGCAGGCCCCGGAGGCTTTGCCGCCCTACTGATTTTTTGTTTCATTTTCTTCCCAGCGCACGCCCGGAGAGCTCCTCGGAGCGGCCCCGGAACGTCGGAGGCCTGCCTCCGCGGCACCAGGCTTCCAACCTGGGAGAGGAAACGCCCTTCCTCAGATCTGCGCTGCACGCTCCAGCCCCGACACTGAACCCTCTCCTGCTTACCGGCTCTATCCCCACCCTCGAGCCCCAGGCTGCAGAGCCGATGGAGACCCAGAAAGGAAGAGAAGGCGGGGGAGGAAGAGGAGACTGGATGGGGGAGGGGAGTGAGAAAGGAGAGGAGCCCTCTGCGGTCCCCACCGCACGGCACGCACAGCCGAGGGGGATCGGCGGGAGGCTAACAAGCCCTCCCTACTCTCTCCCTCTCGCCGCTAACCGGTCCCAGAAGCACGCCCACGCGCGCGGGCCCGGAGCTCAGCTCGGGCGCCCAGCCGGGCCCGCAGTTTCCGGGGGTGGGGGTGGGGTGGGGGGATGGGGCCTCACCTTGCGCTTGCGGGCCTCGGCTGTGCCGCACCACACGAAGCACTGGTAGATGGCCCGCAGGTTCTGCTTCCAGTTATCCACTTTGAAGCTACTGAGGTGCGTACAGCCTGGCGGCGTGACCACCAGCTCCGCGTCCATGGCCTCGCTCTCCGGCTCGGGCCGGGACACCATGGGGGGCAAGGCCCGACCGCGCGCGGCGGGTGGCGAAGGGGACGAGGACGACGCCAGCGCGGCGCGGGCCGGCTGCTCGGCGGCGCGCCTGGCTGTTGGGAGGGCTGATGCTGGGACGAAGCGCCGGCAGCCGCGGGGACAGCCGACAAAGATGGTGCTGTGCGGGCGCTGACGCGGAGGAGTAGGCGGAGGCAGCCCGACACCGTCAGCGCAGCGTGGCGCAGCGTCCCGGGCGGAGGGGAGGCTACGTCACCCGCCCAGCCTGCCGGCGCCGCAAAGCGCAGGCTCCTGCCGCCCTCGGCCCCGCCCCGCTGCCCCTCGTCCTCCCTCGCCTGCAGGCTCCTGGACAAGCCCGACCCCCAGGGCGGCGAGCGGCTGCAGCTGAGGAGAACCGGCCCTCGCGCCTACGCCATTGGTCGCCCGCTGGCCCACGGCCCGGCTGCGGCTGTCCAGAGCTGTCAGTACAGTCGCTCCGGTTCAGAGCCGCCTCCCTGGCCCCCGACCACTGGCTGCTAGACGTTCCCGGTCCCCCACAAAAAATTGGGGCAGCGGGGCCCCGCGGAACACTGCGCATCGCGGGATGCACTGAGCCGGCTTGCCCCGCCTGAGCTCTGCCGCAAAGAGGCGGAGCGACGAGCTGGGCGTCCAGATCCCGCGGCCTCGCTCCGCCTCGGCCTCACAGCCCGCGGTCTCAGCCGAGGCCGCCCTCCGTGGCTCGCAGTCAGTTCCGTGGACAGCAGATGTCCCGCAGCCGGGACCCTCTGCAGGGCCGTCCACCTTCGAAGCTTTCCCAGGCACTAGAGTGCCATCACCGTGAGTTGGAACTGCCGCTACCTGCTCGGCACCGCTTCAAGGTGCAGCTTGGGGTCCTTCCCCACCGGGAACATGCAGTCTGATTCAGCGCTATCCAAACGAGCTGGATGCAGGCCGCATATCTAATTTTAAATTTTCTAATAGGCACATTTTGAAACATGAAAAACAAGTGAAATTAAGTAACAAACTTTAATCCAGTATAGCCAATATTATTTCAGTATGTAAGCAACATTGCAGAATTATTAAATATTTGTTTTTTTACGCGTTTTTCGATACCTGGTATTCCACGCTTACAGCACATCCAGTCCATACTAGCTGCACTTTGAGCGCCAGTGGCCATCATAGTGGACAGCGCAGGTCTAACCGGCACACACGCGACCAAACCAGGGCGGACTGTGGCAAGATCTTGAAAGACAAATGCGAACCATACCTTGGGGCAGTCAAGGCGCAGAAGATCTGGGAGAACTTGGAGGCCACGTGGTGCCACTCATCGTACTGGCCGCAAGGTTAACCTGCTTTGCTGCATTCCTGGGCAGGTTGAGAAAACAGCAATTTCTGTCCAGGCTAGCCCGAAGCTATCACAACTTTTTTTTTTTTTTTTTTTTTTTTTAAGAAAAAAAGATAATAATGGCGTCGCAATTAAAGCTGCAGGGTGTAATGGACTGGGGGCAGGAATAAATCACGTGCGGTTAGAACAAGCTGCCAAGCACACTTTTGCCTGGGCCTTGGTCCCCTCCACCGACCACGTGCGCCACCCTGCACCCCCACTTCTGCTCCCTCACCTCCTGCAGTCACGCAGACCCTGCCTTCGCAGTGAGGCCACCCTGCCACCCCGCCCAGACTCTCCATCCCCTTAGCCTGCTTTATTTTTCTCAAGGGAATTTATTTACTTGTTGATGTTTTACTATTTATTTCCTATGTAGCAAAACAAAAAACAAAACAAAAACTTCCATGTGGGTAATGATTTTTGTGTGTTTTATTTAGTTCTATATCCCCCAGTGCCCAGAGTAGTACTAGCTATATGCAAATTCTTAAAATTACCTGTTGAATTAGTTAACCCAAACAACTTTCAAGATCATTCTCAGAATAAAACATTGGTTAAGTAAGGCGCTCTATGGATATGGTAGAGAAAGGAACATCAGTTTCCTAAAAATGAAATCACAAATAGTCTATAAATTAGGAATTACAAATTATATGTGATCCACCTCTATAAATATTTTATGTAAAGAGTTGCTAATATCACAGGGTTACAAATATGATTTGGTTTCAAGAAGGTGTACTTAGAATTTGCTCCCCCAATATTTATAATAAATAACATTTTTATCAATATGTCATTTAACAATGGAAGAATTCTTATGTGCTCTGCTTGAGTTATAAATCACTTAAAATACGCTATAATCATAATAGCCATACACATAGATAAATTAAAACAGAATGTATCCTTCAGAAGCAATTTCCAAGAGACACTGACAAAGCTGTTTTGTACAGCACTGGAGCTAGGTGAATGGGGGTTGAAAACACCTTTAACAGAAGAATGGTTGAATAAACTATGGAGCAGCCATTCTAGGGAATACTACACAGATGGATTTTTTTAAAAAAGAACTTCATTTTAATAAAAAACATTTGCTTTTTGGGCTAGCTCCTTCCTCCACCATTAGAAAGCAACTTCATTGCTAAAAAGCAATCTATTTATTTAATCATACTCTTTTTTTTTTTTAGGCAATTGTAACTTTTTCCACTGTTCGAAGACATAAGTGAATAAGACAAATAACAGAAAAATGCAGACAGTATGCTCACATTTATGAAAAAAAAATACTATATGTACATGTGTGTGTTTGGCTAATCTCTTCACCTTTCATCCAGTCTTCTAACCCCCCCTTCCCTCTGACAGCTGTCAGTGTTCCATGTATCCGTGCCTCTGTTTCCACTTTGTTAGCTTATTTTGTTTATTAGATTCCACATATAATTGAGGTCATATGGTATTTGTCTTTTTCTCACTGGCTTATTTCACTCAGCATAATAATCTCCACGTCCACTTAAACTGTTGCAAAAGGTAAGATGGTAATATTTCCTTTTTTCAAAGACCAAGTAGTATTCCACTGTGTAAAAATGTACCACAGCTTTGTTATCCACTCACTCCTGATGGGTGCTTGGGCTGTTTCCAGAACTTAACTAAGTAAATAATGCTGTAATGAATATACGGATGCATATATTCTTTTGAATTAGTGTTTCTGGAGTCTTTGGATATATTCACAGAAGTGAGATCACTGGGTCAAAAGGCAGTTCTGTTTTAGTTTTTTGAGCAAGCTCCATACTGTTTTCCACCGTGGCTGCACCAATTTGCATTCCCACCAACAGTGCACAAGGGTTCCCATTTCTCCACATCCTCGCCAGCACTTATTTGCTGATTTATTGATGATGGCTATTCTGACAGGTGTGAGGTGGTATTCCATTGGGGTTTTAATTTGCATCTCTGTGGGGTTTTAATTTGCATCTCTGTGATGATTAGTGATGTTGAGCATCTTTTCATATGTCTGTTGGTCACATGTATGTCCTCTTTAGAGGGAGTGTCTTCCAAAATTTCTTTCTTCAGTGTCCTATAATTTTCCAAGTTCGGGTCTTTTACCTCCTTGGTTATTCCTAAGTACCTTATTTTTGTTGTCACTGCAATAGTAAATGGGATTGTTTTCTTAATTTCTCTTTCTGATAGTTCATTAAAGGTGCATAAAAATGCCACTGATTTCTGATATTAATTTTATATCATGCTGTCTTTCCAAATTCATTTAGTACATGTAGTAGTTTTTTGGTGGAGTCTTTAGGGTTTTCTATGGACACTATCATGTCATCAGTGAATAATGTCAGTTTTACCTCCTCCTTTCCAATTTGGATGCCTTTTATTTCTTTTTCTTCTCTGATCGCTGTGGCTAGGACTTCCAGTACTATGTTGAATAAGAGAAGTAAAAATGGACATCCCTGTCTTATTCTGATCTTAAGGTAAACGCTTGTAGTTTTTGCACATTGAGTATGATGTTGGCTGTGGATTCCTCATATATGGCCTTCATTATGTCGTGGTATGTTCCTTCTTTTCCCACATTGCTAAGAGTTTTTATCGTAAATCGTCGCTGGATTTTATCAAATGCTTTTTCTGTATCTATTGATATGATCATGTGATTTTTGTGTTTCATTTTGTTTATGTGATGTATCCCATTTATTGATTTGCAAATATTGTATCAACCTTGCACCCCTGGAATAAATCCCACTTGATCATGGTATATAATCTTTTCAATGTATTGCTGGATCCAATTTGCTAATGTTTTGTGGAGGATTTTAGCATCGATGTTCATCAGGGACATTGGCCTATAATTTTCTTTCTTTGTTGTGTCTTTATCTGGTTTTGGTATTAGGATAATACTGGCCTTGTAAAATGAGCTTGGAAGTCTTCCCTCCTCTTGAATATTTTGGAATAGTTTGAGGAGGATGGGTGTTAGTTCTTTTTTTTTTTTTTTAATTTTGGTTTTTCAATTACAGTTGTCCCCTTTTCCCCTAATTTCTCTCCCCCACCCAACCCTCCCCCTCTCCCGCAATCATATCCCTCCCCGTTGTCCATGTCCATGAGTCTTTTATACGGGTTCTTTGACTAGGGTGTTAGTTCTTTGAAGGTTTGGTGAAATTCACCTGTGAAGCCATCCAGTGCAGGACTTTTGTTTGCTAGGAAGTTTTTGATTACTGATTCAATTTAATTAGTTGTAATCTGTCTATTCAGGTTTTCTGATTCTTCCTGATTCAGATTAGAAAGATTATAGGTTTCTAGGAATTTCTTCATTTCGCCCACATTGTCCAATTTGTTGACATATAGTTGTTTTTAGTGTTTTCTTACAATGCTTTATATTTCTGTGGTGTCAGTTGTTAACTTCTCCCCTTTCATTTCTGGTTATATTTTTGGGGGGGTCCTCTTTTTTTCTTGGCGGGTCTGTGTCCCATAGATTTTGGGTTTGTGTGTTCATTTTTTTGTTTGTTTGTTTGTTTGTTTCCAGGTAACTTTTGATGACTTCCTTGATCTCATTGTTAACCCAGTCATTGTTTAATAATGTGTTATTTAGCCTCCAAGTGTTTGAATGGTTTTCAGTTGTTTTTTTGTTTTGTTTTGTTTTGTTTTTTGGTGTTTTTTTTTTGTTTTGTTTTGTTTTTGTAGTTGATTTCAAGTTTCATACCACGGTGGTCAGAGAAGATGCTTGAGATGATTTCAATCTTCTTGAATTTAGTAAAACTTATTTTGTGTCCTATCATGTGATCTTTGAGAATATTCCATGTGCACTTGAGAAGAATATATATTCTGCTACTTTTGGATGAAATGTTCTCTAAATATCAATTAAATCCATTTGATCCAGTTTGTGGTTTAAGGTCACTGTGGCCTTGTTTAATTTTTGTCTGGAAGATCTATCCAATGATGTGATTGGGGTGTTAAAATCCTCTACCCTGACTGTATTGTTGTCAATCTCTCCTTAATGTCCACCAAGATTTTCTTTACATATTTAGGTGCTCCTATGTTGGGTGCATATATGCTTACAGCAGTTACAGCCTTTTGTTGGATTGATCTCTTTATTATTATACAGTGACCTTCTTTGTCTCTTGTTATAACTTTTGTTCTGAAGTCTCTTGTTTTCTGATATAAGTATTGCTACCCCAGTGTTTGGTTTTTGTTTCCATTTGCATGAAATATTTTTCCATTTCTTCATTTCAGCCTGTGTGAATCTTTTATTCTAACGTGGGTCTCTTGTAGGCAGCATATATGGGGATCATGTTTTCTCACCCATTCAGCTACCCTATGCCTTTTGATTGAAGCATTTAATCTATTTACATTTAAAGTTATTATTGACATGTACTTATTTATTGCCATTGTATTCTTTATACCTATGTCGCTTTCTCTCTCTATTTCTATTTTTCTTCTACTTAAAGTAGGCCCTTAACATTTCTTGCAATATTGGTTTGGCGGTAATGAACTCCTTTTGTTTGTTATGCATTTTGGGGTTTGTTTGTTTTGTTTTGTTTTGTCTGGGAAGCTCTTTATTTTGCCTTCAATTTTAAGCTAGCCTTACTGGATCGAGTAATCTTGGTTGTAGGTCCTTGCTTTTCATCACTTTAAATATATCATGCCAATTCCTTCTGACCTGAAGTGTTTCTGTTGAGAAGTCAGCTGGAAGTCTTATGGCTCCTTTGTAAGTAACATTGCTTTTCTATTGCTAAGATCCTCTATTTGTCTTTAACCTTTGGCATTTTAATTAAGATGTATCTGTTGGGGGACCCTTTGGATTCATCTTGATTAGACTCTCGTGCTTTCTGAACTTCTGTGACATTTTGCTTCACCAGGATAGGGAAATTTTCAGCCATTAGTTTTTCAAACAGGGTCTCTATGCCTTGTTCACTCTCTTCTCCTTTTGGTACACCCTTATGAGGTGGATGTTATTTGCTTGATGTTGTCCGAGAGGTCCCTTAGACTTACCTAATTTTTTAAATTCTCTTTTTGATGCTCTGCTTGGGTGCTTACTGTCATTTTGTCTTCTAAATCTTTGATTTGATCCTCTGCTTCATTTAACCTGCTGTTGATCCTTTCTAGCATATTCTTCATTTCAGATATTATATTCTTCACTTCTGACTGGTTTTTTGTTTGTATGTATGTCTTTAATTTTTTTTTTTTTAATTTACTTTTAGAGAGAAGGAAAGGAAGGGAGAAAGAGAGGGAGAGAAACATCGATCGGTTGCCTCTTGCACACCCCCAACTAGGGGCCTGGCCTGCAACCCAGGCGTGTGCCCTGACTAGGAATCGAACCAGAGACCCTTGGGTTCACAGGTTAGTGCTCAATCCACTAAGCCACACCAGCCAGGGCTCTATGTCCTTTTTAATGCTTATATCTCTTTAAGTTCTCACTGAGCTCATTCTGATGACTTCTTTTGTTCTTTCACCTGGGGCATATTCCTTTGTCTCCCCATTTTCTCTCTGTGCATTAGGTAAATCTGCTATGACTCCCAAACTTGTTATGATGGCTTTATGATGCAGGTATCTTGTTGGGTTCAATGGCGCAATCTTCCAGATCACCTGAGCTCCATACTCCATGAATGTTTCTTGTGTGTTATGTGCACTCTTTTGTTGTAGTTGACTCTTGCATGCTGTCAGCCGTTTTGTAGGTGCAGTTAACCCTTCAGGCTGACCGACTATAAGGATAAACCTCGAGCACTGAGCATGAGGCCCTGTGCAGGGGCTGCCCCCCCCCCCCAGGTGGAATTACTCCCAGTGGGGTCTGCTTCCTGCCAGAATGCCCTTTGGCTGTGCTGCTTGTGTGGCTAGTTGGGTCGAGGTCTGGTATGGTCTGAAGGCCACCACTGATTGGTCTGGTTTGGGTCCACTTGGCAGGGTTCAGGTGCAGGTCGATGTCAGTTGTGTGTAACCGGCCTTTTGCCACCAGTCTGGAGCTACCACTTTCTTCACTGTTTACGTCTTCCTCTACTGGGCCTGGGTGTGCTTGGGAGGGGCCCATCTGTGTACAACAGTTGGCTTCCTCAAGCTTAGAGATGGAGGAAGATCTGTGAAAGGTCCCAGTCTCCCTGAGACTCGCCTCCACCTGTCAGCTACTCCACCTCCCCCTGAGGTTGCCTGATCTTTCTCCAGAGCCTTCTGAGGGAAGACTGCAGAGTCGGCCTAGGCTGGCTGCGACCCACAGACCCATCCATAGATTGAGAGCTGAGTCGGTGAGGTGACCAGGCTCAGGAGGATGAGGCTGGTGGGTCCCCTACTTGAGGGCTGTGTGGTCAGGCACTCAATGAGGGGCAAGTGGCCCCTGTTCTAGAGCCATGCCACTCAGTTTCTGCCAGAGTCTCCAACTCCAGTTCCCCCAGGAGGAGTGCACCACAGCTTCAGGTTGGGTGCAGCCAGCCAGCCCCCCTGCAGGAGCAACTCACAGGGCACAGCCACTAGGGCTGGGGGGTGGGTACAGATAAAAGAGTCTCCCTTTGGGGGTGGTGCCAGTTGATCTCTCAGGAGATTACCAAGCTCTTTGTCCTGGTCCCCAACAATAGCCTCCAAGGGAGACACACTCCAAATGTCCCAGCTACAAGTAGCTTTCCCTCCCCACCCCCAACAGAACTGATCTCAGCAGGGTGTGGCCCCTGGGACTTGGGGTAGGGGGCAGATCCAAAGAGTCTTCCACTGGGGATGGTGCCAACAAGCCTGTAGGAGAGGGCAGGCACTTCTTTCCCTTCCCAGTACAGCATGGGCTGAGCTCCCAGGGGAGATAAAAGTGCCCCCCACCCATGATATAGCCACACAGCCCAGCACTCACCTGTCTGATTGCTGGACAAAAGTCTCCCCTGGAGATGGCACTCTGATGCCTTTTCATGACTGAACTCAGAAGGGCAGGGCCACAGAGTGGTAGGGCAGGCCAAGTGCTTCAACAGGTGGGTGGCTGCCAGCTGTTTGCTGTATGTAGTTGGGGGAGAACGGTCCCCTTTCCAAAACTACACAGTTCAGTCACTGTCTGAGTCTCCACCAAGAGCTTCTCCAGAAAAAGGGCCCCCAAAGGTCCCTGCTGCGTGTAGCCAACACTGCCATCTGCAGGACCCGAGCACAGCAGAGCGGTGGCACCAGTGGTTGAGGGCCAGACAATGCACTCCCCAGACTGGAGCTGTGACAATAGCAGGGCTCCACCCTGAGAAGGTGGCATCTGGGTCTCTAGCAGACACTCTTTTCTCCCAGGTGGACTGAATCCCCACTGATTTTCACCACCAGATACTATGTGGGCTCCTCTTTGGTCTCTGTTGCTCTGGGTGGGGAATCCCTGTGTGGGGTCAAGACCCCAAACTCCTGAGGGGAGGGGTTTTGCAGCTGAGCTATCCCTCCAGCCTCTCAGCCACTGCATGTGGGTGTGGAGGTCAACCCTCTCCATGTCCCTGCCTTTCTTACCAGTCTGTATGTGGCTTCTCCTTTAAATCATTGCTTATAATATTTGAGTACAGCTAGCCTTCCGTTGGTTCTTTAGGTTGATTGCCCTATAAGTTATATTAAATTCGATTTGGTACTAAGAGAGGGTGAGTGTAGCTTCCACCTACTCTGTAGCCACCTCGGGATCCCTCTTTACTTATCTCTTAAAATTGGGGTAATATCAGCTCAATGCTCTCATTAAAGCAAGTGTCTAGGAATAGATGAGAAGAGTACAATAAAGCTCTTTTCATTTAATAAGTGACATGCCTTTCATTTATTAAAGACTCAAGAAATATCAGCAATCATTGAACTGGTAAGTTGCGGAGCACTGAGATGATTAAGACAAGATCCCTCTTTAAGAACCCACCATGCAGAGACAGAAACAGTAACATTAACAGACAATTCTCGTTACATAAAATCACAGTCTTAAAGGAAAGTCCGGGTAATGTCAAAACACTCCAAGAAATGGCTAACCCCAACCTCACCCAGGCAGTCGCAGTGGTGGGGATCAGAACTATTCCCTGTATCTTGCCTAAGTGTGGGAGGATGAACGGGGGGTTGCCAGGTTTTAAAAATAAGTGACCTAGTAAAAAATTTACTTCAAAAGACATTTGCCACTATATAAGGCATTAACATGGCCTAAAATGTATTCTCTATATTTACCTGTTATTTTTTAAAATTGTTTTCAAATTTTAAGATGTTCAGACAATGATGGAACTATGCTTCCATGATAGCCAAGTAATATTCTAGGCCAGTGGTTTTCAACCAGTGTGTTGCGGCACCTGGCGTGCCACAAGAATTTTTAAAAACATGTAATACCTGACTTTAGGGGCACTGACCTCTTTTTCCTTAACTTGTCAAATTAAAAAAAAAAAATCACAACAGCCAACACAACAAAAGTCATCTGGTGTGAATGAATCAAAATGATACCTATTTTTTGTCAGGCAAAAAATATAATACATTTTTTGGTGTGCCACAGAATTTCAGTAATTAGTTTATGTGTGCCATGAGATGAAAACGGTTGAAAATCACTGTTTTAGATCAATCCTTCCCTCCCTCATATAATACCTATGAGCTCTGGACAGAACACAAAAGCTAATCCTTGAAGACGTTGGGATTGAACAAAAGTAGGCAAACTTGGGAGGAGGAGACACTTGGAAGAACGGATCTGCCCAAAACAAGTAACCTTTTTTTATAGTCTATAGGCCAGGCCATATTTGGAGGATCCCAGGCAGGAGGCTGAAACTCTGATAAAAAAAACCTACAGAGTTTCTGAACTGAAGAAGCAAAGAGTACAGAACAATTAAAGCCACTGAAAGGTGAGGAGAGTCAGAGCAGGGAGTCCCAGAGCCTGTGTATAAACTACCCCCAAGTGTCTATCTGACCACTGAATCACCTGTGTATGAGCAAACCTTAAGCAGCACAACTAGAACTAAAAGAAGGGATCAGAGCTTTAAGCTTCTACCCAAGAAATAATTAAATTCCAAGTAAACTGCCTGCTGAAACAAACTCTTTGAAGGTATTATATACCTTCATACTTTGAATAATGAAACATCCATAACATTCAGCATACAATCTGTAATATATATGTGTGTGTGTGTGTATATGTGTGTGTGTGTGTGTGTATGGAGCCACATTAAAATGGAGTTGCGAGTGCCATGCCAAAGGAACTGCCATTTTATGTCTTCTGCCTTAAACCTTTGGAAGTTTAAAACAGGGCAAAATAACCTTTGGACTGGACATAAAGTAACACTGTGTCCCAGCATGCTTTTTGCATAGGCAATAAGATAGCAAATATTATGACTACCAGACTGTGGACTAATGGACTGAAAACTAAAAGCATTGTCTAGAATTAACATCACTGTGTTAGCTTATGTACGACAACAGAAATGCTTTGCTCCCATTGATGTAATTGTTCCCCTTCCCTTTCTCATAAACACCCTTTGTCTTTACCTGCTGATGGGAACACTACCTGGGCTCTAAGGAGAAGTGCTTCCTCAATAACCTTTTTAAAAAAATCCCATTTAAGTGCTTGTTGTCTCTTACTTTGAAAAGCTGTTTATTTTTAGGTTATATCCAAAATTATTTGACATGTGAAGAAAAAAACAGAAAAATATGATCCATTTTCAAGTGATAAAACAGTCAAAGGTGAACAATCCTAAGGTGTATCAGATGTTGGAATTAGTACATGAGGACTTCAAAGCAGCTATGACTGTGCTCAGTGAAGTAAAGGGAAGTATCCTTGAAATGAATGAGAAGATAGGAAGATAGAGAAGGTGGTGAAGTGAAAACATGTAAAGGAAACGAATGAGAGTCCTGGAGCTGAAATATACAACATCTCCAATAAAAAGTCACCAGGTGAACACAGCTTCAGATACCTGTGAGGCAACATCAAAGGGCCTAACATATGTTTAATTCAAGTCCCAGAAAAAGAAGTAAGAGAACATGACAGAAAACTACATTTGAAGAAATAATGGCAGATATTTTCTTAAGTTTGGTGAAAGACATAAATGTACAGATTCAAAAATGCCATTTAATTCCAAGCAGGATACAGCATAGTTTAAGTACTGACAAATAATAAAGAACATGTATATATATAGATGTGAATCAAACCAACTCCATCTCTGTGTTCATTTTTAAGTTTCTAGCTGTGACCTTTGACCAACTTCACTGTCTTTAGCAAGCATTCCAAAGCATTCTAGTTGATGATTATCTGTGTTCTTTAAAATGTAGCCATACATATTTTTGTTAGCAACAGCCAGAATGGTATGACAGCTGAGATAAATATCAAATGGATAATAGTATTGATTATAAGAAATTATCATCCTGGCTGGTGTGCCATCCTGTGAACCAGAGGGTCACCAGTTCAATTCCCAGCCAGGGCACATGCCTGGGTTGTGGGCTGGGTTTCTTGTTGGGGGCAAGCAAGAGGCAACCACACATTGATGTTTCTCACCTTCTTTCTTCCTCCCTTCCCCTCTCTCTCTAAAAAAAAAGTAAAAATAGAAAAAGTAGAACATTACATGATGACAAAGAAGTTCATTCGAGAAGAGAATATAACAGTTGTCCAAGTAGCTACACACCCACCATAGGAGCCCCCAAGTGTATATAAAGCAAATATTAATGGACATAAAGGCAGAAAGTAACAGTTAACACTATAATAATTGGGGACTTTAATACTCCTCTTACCTCAATAGACAGATCATCCAAACAGAAAATTAATAAGGAAATAAATGCCTTAAGTGTCAATTAGACCAGATCAATGTAATAGCTATTTTTAGAACACATCATCCAAAAAACTGCAGATTATACATGTTTCTCAAGTGCACATGAAACATTCTTCTGGAAAGACTACATATCAGGTGACAAAACCAGCCTCAATAACTTAAAGATAATTAAAATTAAATCAAGTTCAGTTTCTGACCATAATGGCACAAAACTATCAACTACAGGAAGAAAACTGGAATACATGGAGATTACATAACATGCTACTAAACAACCAATGCATTGGAGGGGAAATGTAAAAATGCCTTGACAAGTGAAAATGAAAACAAAACTTTTTTCGGAGATGGAGGAGAAGCGGTTATAAAAAAAAGTTCATAGCTATACAAGAAGCAACAAAAATCTCAAATAAACAATCTAACTTAACAACTAAAAGAACTAGCAAAAGAAATAAATAAAACCTAATGTAAGTAGAATAAAGTAAATAATAAAGATCTGAGCAGAAATAGACTAGAAAAAAACAGAAAATTGACAAACCTCTAGCAAGAATCACTAAGAGAGAGAGAGAGAGAGAGCCCAAATAAGTAAAATCACATGAAAGAGAAGAGACTACAGCTGACACCACAAAACTACAAAGGATCATTAAAGAATACTATGAGCAATTATATGTCAACAAATTTGACAATCTAGAAGGAACTGATAAATTTCTAGAAATGTACAACCTTCCAAGACTAAATCAGGAATAAATGGAGAATCTGGGCAGACCAATCACACTAATGAAATCAAAGCAGAAAAAAACTTCCCAGCAAGCAAAAGCCCAGGACCACACAGCTTCACAGATGAATACTACTAAACATTTAAAGAAAAATTAATACATATATTTCTCAAATCACTTCAAAAACTTGAAGAGGGAAGAATGCTTCCAAACTAATTTTATGAGGTTAGCATTACCCTGATGCCAAAACCAGACAAAGACACTACACAAATAGAGAATTACAAACTAATATCCCTGATGAACATTGATGCAAAAAATCTCAACAAAATACTAGCAAATCAAATTCAACAATACATTTAAAGTTATACATCATAATTAAGTGGGATTTATACCAGGGATTCAAATGTGGTTCAACATCTACAAAGCAATTAATGTGATTCATTACATCAAAAAACCAAGCATAAAAATCATATGATCATCTAAATAAATGCAGGGAAAGCATCTGACAAAATTCAACATCCATTTATTATTTTAAAAAACTCTCAACAAAGAGGGTATATGAGAAACTTAAATCAACATAATAAAGGCTATATATGACAAGCCCACAGCTAACATCATACTCAATGATGAAAAGTTTAAAGTTTTTCTTCTAAAACAGGAATGAGATAAGGATGACAACTCTCAATACTATTATTCCATATCGTATTGGAAGTCCTAGCCACAGAAATCAGACAAGAAGGAGAAATAAAAGTCATCCAACTGGAAAGGAAGAAGTAAAACTGTCACTATTTACAGAAAACATGATACTATATATAGAAAACCCTAGAGAACCCACCAAAAATTAATTGAATTAATAAATGAATTCAGTAAAGTAACAGGATACAAAATTAATATACAGAGAGCCATCAAATTTCCATTCACTAATGACACATGAACAGAACGAGAAATTAAGAAAACAATTCCATTTATAGTTGCTTAAAAAAAACCCAAAACACTTAAGATAAATTTAACCAAGGAGGTGAAAGACTTGTAATCTGAAAACAATAAGACATAGAAGAAAGAAATTGAAGAGGAAAAATAAATGGAAGGATATACTGTGCTCATGGATTGGAAGGATTAATATTGTTAAAATGACCATACTACCCAAATCAATATAAAAATTCAATGTAATCTCTCCCAAAATACCAATGGCAGTCTTCTCAGAACTAGAACAAATAATATGAAAATTTAAATGAAATCACAAAACACCAAGAATAGCAAAAGCAATCTTGTGAAAGAAGAACAAAGTTGGAGGTATCACACTCCCTGATTTCAAACTATACCACAAAGCTGTAATGATCAAAACAGTATGGTACTGGCACAAAAACAGACACACAGATCAATGGAATAGACTAGAGAGCCCAGAAAGAAACTCTTATTTATACAGTCAATTAATCTATGACAAAGGAAGCAATTGTATACAATGGAGAAATGACAGTTTCTTCTACAAATGGTATTGGGAAAACTGGACTGGTATTTTTTTTAAAAAAATGAAACTGGACCAATCTCTTATATTGCGTGCCGAAATAAACTCAAAATGGATTAAAGACTTAAACATGCAACCTGAAACCATAAAACTCGTTGAAGAAAAAATAGGTAGTAATCTATTTGACATCAGTCTTAGTAATTTAAGCATATGTCCCCTCAAGGAAAGTAAACAAAAGCAAAAATAAACAGATGGGACTTCATCGCACTAAAAAGCTTCTGCACAGTGAAGAAAATCATCAACAAAACAAAAGGCAACCTACCGAATGGGAGATTATATTTACAAGTGATATATCCAAACAAGGATTTATAGCCCAAATATATAAAGAACTCATGCACTTCAATTACAAAAAATAATCAATCCAATTTTTTAAAATGGGCAGAAGACACGAACAACATTTCTCCAAAAAAGTCATACAGATGGGCAACAAAAATACAAAGAAAATGCTCTGCATCGCAAATCATCAGGGAAGTGCAAATCAAAACCACAATGAGATATAACTTCACACCTGTCAGAATTGCCATCATCAAAGGTCAACAAACAACAAGTGCTGGTGAGGATGTGGAGAAAAGGGAACCCTTGTGCACTGTAGGTGGGAATGCAGGTTGGTGTAGCCACTGTGGAAGACAGTATGGAGATACCTCAAAAAACTAAAATTAGAACTGCTATATGATACAGAAATCCTACTTTGCTTTATCCAAAGAAAATGAAAACACTATTTGAAAAGATATGCACCCTGTGTTCGCTGTTGCATTAATTACAACTAAGATACGGAAGCAGTCTAGGTGTCCATTGATAGATGAATGGATAAAGAAAATGGTGTATATTCTAAAGTGCCGAGTTCAGTTCAGGGCAGCTTCCCCGTTTTGTTGATTAACTTTGAGGCATTGAAACACAGGCTAGAGGAGATGATTGGATAAAAAACATTGCTATATTTGGACTTCCAGTCAAGATAGAGGTGTAGGTAAACATGCTTCGCCTACATGCACAACTACAGCAAAAATTACAACTAAACTACAAAACAAATTTCACCTAGACTCATTAGAAAGCCAAGCTGTACAGAAGTCTGGCAACTAAGGATTTAAAGAAGCCACATTCATCCAGATGTGTAGGAGGGGTGGAGATATGGAGGCGCAGAGAGGCGGCAGGATGGGTGATCCCACATTTGCATTTGGTGGATAAAAATTGGGAGGGACACTTCAGGAGCAAGCAATCCAATCCCAGACCAGACCATGCAGCCCAGGATTTCAGCACCAGGAAGATAAGTTTCCATAACTTCTGGCTGCAAAAACCAGTGGGGGTTTGGGTGGTGGAAGAAACTGCAGGATTCTCAAGAGACTCCTGTTAGAGGGCCTGCAACAGACTTAGGACTCACACAGATACATCCACTCTGGGATTCAGCACCAGGGAAACAGCTGGAAGGACACTAGTGGCACACGGGGAGAAGGGAACAAAGTGAAGTGATTGGCAGGGATAAGTGCTGGGGAGATAGCTTTCTCCCAGACAATGTCCAGAGGCCAGGCATCCCACACACAGAGCCACAACGCGGTGAAACACATTGCCCCACCCTAGTGACCACCTAAGGCTCTGCCTCACACAATTTGCAGGTGCCTTTTCTACAACAGGCCATGCTACCAAGACAGGGAGTCAGAGCAGCTTGACCCAATACACAGAAACAAACACAGGGAGGCTGCCAAATTGAGGAGGCAAAGAAACATGGCCCAAATGAAAGAAGAGAACAAAACCCCAGGAAAAGGACTAAACGAAACAGAGATAACCAAACTGTCAGATGCAGAGTTCAAAACACTGGTGATAAGGATGCTCAAGGAAATCACTGGGTACTTCAACAGCATAAAAGAAGACCTAGGCAGAAATGAAGGCTGCATTAAGTGAAATAACACAAATTTATAGGGAACTAACAGTGGAGGGGATGAAGCCAAGATTCAAATCAACAATTTGGAACATAAGGAAGAAAATAGCATTCAACCAGAACAGCAAGAAGAAAAAAGAATTCAAAAAAATGAGACTAGAATAAGGAGCCTCTGGGACATCTTCAAATGTACGAACATCTGAATTACAGGAATGCCAGAAGGAGAAGAGCGAGAACAAGAAATTAAAAACTTATTTGAAAAAAATAATGAAAGAAAGCTTCCCAAATTTGGTGAAGGAAACAGACATACAAGTCCAGGAAGCACAGAGAACCCAAACAAGTTGGACCCAAAGAGGACCACACCAAGACACATCATAATTAAAATGCCAGAGGTGAAAGATAAAGAGAGAATTTTAAAAGCATCAAGAGAAAAGCAGAGAGTTACCTACAAAGGAGTCCCCATAAGACTATCAGCTGATTTCTCAAAAGAAGCTTTGCAGGCAAGAAGGGACTGGCAAGAAGTATTCAAAGTGATGAAAAGCAAGGACCTACAACCAAGATTACTCTATCCAGCAAAGCTATCATTTAGAATGGAAGGGCAGATGAAGTGCTTCCCAGACAAGGTAAAGCTGAAGGAGTTCATCATTGCCAAGACATTATTATAAGAAATGTTAAAGGGAACTATATAAGAAAAAGAAGATCAAAACTATGAACATTAAAATGGCAACAAATGCACAGCTATCAACAACTGAATTTAAAAACAAACTAAGCAAACAACCAGAACAGGAACAGAATCATAGGTATGAGGATCATTTGGAGGGTTATCAGTGGGGTGGGAGAAAGGGAAGAACGGAGGAAAAGATGCAGGGATTAAGAAGCACAACTGGTAGGTACAAAATAAACAGGGGGATGTAAAGTACAGTACAGGAAATGGAGATGCCAAAGAACTTAGATGCATGACCCACAGACAGGAACTAAGTGAGGGATTGCTGGGGGGAAGGCGGGTACTGGGTGGAGAGGAGCAAAGGGGGAAAACTGGGATAACTGTAATATTATAATCAATAAAATATATTTAAAAGTTAGAAAAGAAAGCATTGCTCTATTCACTTACCTCTCAGCCTATGGGGGGTCGGAAGGAAAGGGTATATATTCAATGGAATATTATTCAGCAATAAAAAAGAATAAAATCTTGCCATTTGGGACAACATGGATGCACCTAGAGGGTATTATGTTAAGTAAATTGAATCAGACAGAGAAAGATAAATACTGTGTGGTTTCATTTATATGTGGACTCTATAAAAAACCCAAAATCCAAAAACAAATGATAAAACCAAACAAAAACAGACTCATAAAATAGAGATCAAACTGATGGTTGCTTCGGGAGGTGGGGATGGATGGAAACGTGAAGGGGAATAGAGTCAATAAGACTGTGGTAAGTTTGCATGGTGACAGATGATCACTAGACTTAGTGTGGCGGTAAAGTTCTAAGAAATAAAAATGTTGAATCACTTTATTGTACACCTGAAACTATTATAATACTGTACACAAACTATACATAAAAAAGAAAATAAATGATAAGGGACCAGCTGGAAACTTGGATATTCAGGAATTCTTCTGGAAATTAAGAGCATTAGAAGTAGCAATTTTATGGGTAAGCACAAAAATTTATTTTTCTCTTAATGTACTTAAAATACATGTAACTATTTAAACCAAAAATTATAACTATCTTCAGGGTGCTATTGGGCAAATATTTGTGTCCCACCTAAATCCATATGTTGAAACCTAACCTCCAATGTGATGAAATTTGGAAGTGAAGCCTTTTGAAGGTGATGGGTCACGGGGCAGGGCCCTCATAAATGGGATCAGTGCCCTTATCAAAGGTCTGCCGACTGAGGACAGGGAGGAGGCTGTCTATGAATCAGGATGTGGGCTCTCGCCAGACACTGATCCGTCGCTGCCTTTTTCTTGCACTTCCCAGCCTTCAGAACTGTGAGAAGTAAATTTCTCAGTTGTTTATAAGTGACCTAATTTATGGTATTCTGTTATAGCAGCCCAAACAGACTAAGAAAGGGGATTTATAATACATAAAGAGATATAATACATGTGACAACTATTACACAAAGGAAGGAAGGAGCAGTCAATGGACTTAGAAGCTTACAAGAGTCCCATATTTTATGTAAAGTGTTACAATATTATATTTCAGTAGATTATAAAAGGATTGATATTGTAACCCCTAGAACAGACACTAAAAGAGAATGAAAGCAGCATAGCTAAAAAGTCAATGGATAGATTAAAATAGATTTATAAAAATATTCACATAATCCAAAATAAGGCAAGAAAGAGAGAAAGGAGAAACAAAAATCAGAGGGAGCAAACAAAAATCAAATAACAAAATACTTCACTACAGACCTAAATACAAAATAGCAATAATTCCATTAAGTGCTACTGGACTACAGGACATCTAGGGGCAGATTTAGCCTCCTGCTGTAAACAATAACAACAACCAGATGCAATATAAGAAATAATGGTTTCCAAAGATTGGAACCAGGAAGCACAGACCGGTGATCCTTGATAGAAAGGAAATAAAGTCGATGTGCCCTGATTGTCACAACTTCCTGCCTGGAGAGCGTCTGAGGAAAGGGAACCAGAGCAAGGCCCCTGGGACTTTCCCTATTTTAGCACTGAAAGTCTAGGTCCCGGGAGTCCCTCTGTCCTGGGTAAATGTGGAAGGTTGGCCAATCTACCAGCCAGAGAACAATAAGCTCCCTGAGTTGGGGATGTAGGGACATAAAGCTGTCTAGAATTCACAGGACAGACCACCAGTAAAGAGAGAGCTGCAGAGATTGTGTTCCAGAAATCTGCAGGTGGTCCCCTCAAGTCTTCAGCTTACTGGCCAGTGTAGGCGTGTCAGTCAACCTAAGGCAAGAGAAATAACTTCCAGAAAGGAGCAGGTTAAATACTTCCTGGAGTTTGCCCAGGGCTAAAAGCAGTTCATATTTCCACCTGCCAGAGCAGAGAAACCTTGTGAGGCTCGGCACCGGGGAGGGTGTTCAGAGGACTGTGGAATCCGTCATGCAGGCTCAGCAGCCCTGGAATAAGGCTGTTCTGGTCATTCCTAATAGAGCATAGACGCCTGAAAGGATCAAACTGCTTCCAGTAACTTAACCGTGATCCAAAACAAAGGCAAAATATATTTGAGGAGTACAAATATAAGAAATTTTAAAAAAAGAAAGAAAGAAAGAGGGAAAAGAGCAACCAAACAAGGTCGTCGGCAGCCGTCCGTCTCGAGAGACGATGGTGTAGCTTCTTAAGAGTCTATCTGCACCGCCGAGAATGGTTGTGCAGTCCGACTCGGGAGTGACACGTTATCTGTCTCCTCCCATGTTGAATCGACATCTTGCGATGACGCTGGAGTGTCCTCTCCAGTGAAGCTGAAGCTACAGAGCCTCGAGAGACGATGGTGTAGCTTCTTAAGAGTCTATCTGCACCGCCGAGAATGGCTGTGCAGTCCGACTCGGGAGTGACACGGTATCTGTCTCCTCCCGTGTTGAATCGACATCTTGCGATGACGCTGGAGTGTCCTCTCCAGTGAAGCTGAAGCCACAGAGCCTGGGCAGGGTGACATGGAGGGTCTGCTGTTGCCCATGCAGCAGACGCCCCCTCTCTTCGCAGCTGAAGGATCCAAGGGAAAGACGGAGTCAATACAGCTTGGCTTCAGGTGCACCGCAGGAGTTGCCGTGTTGACTACAACGTCAAACCGCCTTAGGGACTCCGGCTCCGGATTTTCTGTCGGGGTTTACTCCCTTAGCCTTTCCCCTGAAGAGGTATGCCGCAAGGCAGCGGAGGTTTTTTGGAATCAGAGTTTTCCTTCTTTGATGTGCCCTGACTGGAAGATCGAACCAGCAACACTTAGCTCGCAGGCCGACGCTCAATCCACTGAGCCAAACCAGCCAGGGGGAAACCAAACAAGGTAAATGTCACAATTTGGGCATTCAATCAAAAATTGCCAAGTATTAGAAGTAGTCGGAAAATACAACCCATAATGAAGAAAAGATCAGCAGTGAAAACAGACCCCAAAATAACACACAACAGATTTAAAAGACAAGAACATTAAAAGAGCTGTTATAAATACATTTTATATGTTCAAAAAGATGGAGGAAAGATTGAGAATGGTAAGTAGAAACATGGAAGATATCAAAAGACCAAGAAAACAAAGTGTCAATGAGCTGTTAGACAACTTCAAGAAACTGAGTGTATGTGCACTTCGAGGAGGAAGGGAAGCAGACTCACATACCCACGTCATTCCAAACATACATAAAAGTTTTTCAATAACTGAATCAACATCAGCTCTTCAGTCATACTAAGTAGCCTCACGGGGCTATTGGCCACCATATTGGGTGGCCCAGGTGTAGAGTAAGGAGAATGATGACATTCACCTGTGCTAAGAGCTTGGCGGTGTGGGTGAGCGTTGCAAACGGGAGGAGCAGGTCAAACGCACAACTGAAAGCAGAGAACTGGGCCATGGCGACATACCCAGGCCTGCCATCAGCCCAGCCCGCCTGGGCCCCAAAGCACAGCCCAGGTGCGTGGCTGCCCACAGCTGAAGTCTCTACAGCAATAGAGACCGCACGTGGCCTACCGCCCTCCCGCTCATTATCTTGAGGCGCGTGCGAGGCACACCTGCAGGTACGCTGACTGGGGTTTCACATCTTAGAAAGATATCTGCAGGCAGAAGGCACGGCTGCCCCGCATCATCTATGCAAATACAAGATGTGGCCCCCAAACCAAGTTCCTCCTTAATCAGACGTGATATAATACTTATCGTCTGACTACCTCTTGCCATGCAAATTATCTTGCCTTTGTAATGACATGGCAGAAGAAAGCTGTATCAAGCAGAGTCGTTCTTTCTTTGACTACACCTGTGTCCCTTTGCAGTCACAAATAATGAAACACACACGAGTTTAAGCATAAAAGGAAACCACCAGAACCTTAGGAGGCCACAGTCATAACCTCTCCACAGGTACCTTCACCAGCAAATGGCACCCAGAAAACACTTGCCGCATCCCTTACTGTTACCATTGGAAGGGGGGGGGCAGCATCTCCCCCATTGGCCAAGATGGCAGCAGGGGGAGGTTCTTACACTGAGTGCGCCAAAGCTAGAAAGGTGAATGGGTGGAGCCCCAGCGTAGCAAAAGCTAGGAAAATGGACGGACAGGGCCCGAGGGCAGCAACAGCTAGGAAGGCCCCTGGATAGGGGGAAAAGCCCTCCCCTCCCGATCCCTGCAAGAAGTTGGGGCTTGAGCAGGAAGGAGAGATGGGCTCCCTTCTGGGAGCCCAGCACCCTCCCAGGCCCCGCGGCCCCGGAGTACCTGCCTCCTGAGTTCGGCTTCTGTTGTGCAGGCAGCTGCTGCCCCGCGCCGTCGTGTCTGGTTGCGCCACCACTTTCTTCTGAAGGCGTCACACAGGGGCGCCAGCCGGTGGGACCTGTCCACACGGCCACACTCTCCGGGAGAGGGAGTCTGGCAAAGTGAGGTCCTGGCTTTTCTACACTGAAGAGGAGAGGCCATTAACAGGGAACGTGGCTCGGACACCACAGGGCTGTGCCTGAGTCCCTGGGAGGCCGCGGAAGTCCGCCTCCGCACCCAGCTGCAGCCACGAAAGGGAAAAGAAAGCTAATGTGTTCCCTTTAATGTTCGCAAAGGAGTATTATTTTCAAAATGTTAAAAATATAATTCCCATGGAAATAGGTAGTAAGCACATATCACAGTTCTGTTCCGCTCACTGAAGGGAACCGGCAGGAAGATACAGACGGGTCAGAAGAGCCCGTGGGAAAGTGGAATCCGTGCGTCAGTGCGAAAGGAGCGAATGAAGCCAGATCCGCTCATCGGATTCAAACGTCGCCCTCGTGCAGAGGAGCCCCGCCCCGAGCCCGCGCTTTCCTGGGTACGGAGCCGCTTCTTCAACACCTGCCCCCCGCGATGCGGATGCTGCTGGCGTGGGGGCCACACTCGGAGAACCTCTGCCCCTCCAAGGAAATGCCGAAGTAGCTTTGGGGTGGTCTTTTCGGCTGGTCATAGAAGAACATCATCGCTCCTGATTTGTCAGCTACTCGTTAATCTTTAAAAGAGTCACGAAGCTTCAGGCCCTAGTCCGGAGTGAGCAGGGTAAGCAAGGCTTCGTTCCCCGAGAGACAGGGCGCCCGCGCTGCCAGCACAACATCCGAGGTCAGGTCCGAGGTGGCTTTTCTTCACAGCGCTGCTCATTGCACAGCTGTACTGTCACATAGTGTTTGCACTGAGTCGGCCAAATTGCCGACCAAAGTAAAGACTACCATGTATCTCTTCGGATATTCTTTTCCTCTAACAAGAGAAAAACAAGTGGAGAAGAAAAATAATATTATCACCCTTGTGTGTCAACTTTTATAGTTTTCATAGGGTTTTTATAGAAACCTCATTTGATCCTTGTGATTCTCAGGGACACATAAACCGAGCCTCAGGGACTGAATTCCTCAAGGTCGCAGTGAATGTGGAGTGACAGGAGTGTCCTTCCCACGCAGTGTGAAGGATTTCCCTCTGGCCTGTTCCAACTAGGTAAGCCTGATTCACCCTCTTCACATTGTTATTTTGTTACTGGTTTTACACAATGAAAGCTTTGCTGTGCTTACCCTACATACTGGGGCCTCTTGAAATAGCTTGGCTGTTAAATTATCCTCTGCATAAAAGAAAGTGCAGAAGAAAGTTTTGTTTTGTTTTGTTTTGTTTTTTTCTGAAATAGCGAGGAGTGCCTATCTCAGAAAGGGGCAACTATGGTATTCTATGTCAGAATTAACGTCAGAAACTCTAATGCTCCATTTAAAATGTGATGAATGTCTTATCTCCTCAGTGAGGAGCACTTTTGACAGCTGTGTTCTGCCGCTCACCAGCCTGCCAGGGACTCCAGAAGGCAAATCACAACCCCTGGCTGGTGTCCAGGCTTCGGTGACAGCCCGACCCCCTGCTGGCAGTGCTGCGTCTGCTGGGCCGGCTAGGCCAAAGGGTGCCGGCCTGCAGACATCCCCAGCCTGGCACCATGTCCACTGCCAGCTGAGGGACGGGGCAACGGCCCTTCCCTCACAAAGCCGCCTACCGCTCTGTCTCTGTCTCTCATTTTGTATTCCCATCTCCGGGTCCGTGTCATCCCTATGGTCCCTGACCCGTCATGTCTGTTGCACACATGGGGAAGCCTGGCATTTGAAGACTGCTGAGGAGAACATCCTGGAAGGGAGGAGAGGTCCAGCGTGAGATGGGCCATGCACTCTTCCCCGTCCAAGAAAGGAAGGGGTGTGTATGCATGTGTACGCATCAAGGCACGCTTACAGGTCACTGAATGCTTAAACCAGACGGTTCTTGTCTCCCTCCCTCTACTGCCCCTATCAGGTTGCTGCCCACCCTCTGGCCTTCTGTCCCTACCCCTTTTTGTTTCCACTTCCACTCTTTGCTGAGCGCAGGCAGCAGAACAGAGTGGATATGAGCAGAGGTCTGGGACCAGACTGCCTGGGTCAGTCCTGTCTCCAGGACTTACATGTGTGTGACTCCCAGCAAGTTAGATAATCATGTCTCAGTTTCCTCATTTGTAACATGAAGTAACAGGCCTGTCTTAATAATTAAATAATTGAGTTACCGTGAGGAGAGAAGGCCCTTGCGTGACACATGATAAACTAGAGTCACACATCTGTACTGCATGACTTAGAAGCAGAGGGCACAGAATGGATGGGTCTTAAAGAAAAGAACGCTATCATTGCCACAAGAGTACTGACTGAGCACCTACTGTGTGCTGATCATGTGACTGACCCAGCACCCTGCGAGGGTACAAGGAGGCCCCTTCACAGGTGAGGGGACAGGGATTAGGCAGGCGAGACAACCTGAGCAAGGACACACAACAGCCTGTCCCCAAAACCAAGGTCCTCCCACTGTGCCCTGCTGCCCTGGTCACAGACAGGCCAGAGAGGGCATTGCTGTCTGATTTTCGTACTTCCGCAGGTTGCTTTATGCAAGCCTTCCCCATCTGTCTCCAGCGGGGAGTGACGAGTACCTGAGACTAAGAAGCAGGAAGAAGGTCTCTCTCAAGGACAAACCCAGCAAATGTCACACTTCCCTGGGCTTCGAAATGGGCAGGGAGTCATTCCCCAGAAACTTTCAGCACGCCGTCCTTGACACTTGATAGCTGGACACAGAGAAGTCTTCCTTGGCTGGGGGGACCAGCCATCCTGGGACTGCTTTGGGTGCAGTGCTCACAAGAGTTTCCAGGCACCAGCCACAGAGGGTGTGCCAGCGTGATGGGAAGGTGGCTCTTTTTCTTTCCTTGTGACATCTAGGCTCCTTCTTTGTTGTTATTGTTGACACTGTTACGGGTGTCCCCCCGTTCCCTCCCTTCGCCTCCTTCCCCCTGTCCCTCACCACATTGTTGTCTGTGCCCACAGCCTCTGCACGTATGCTCAAGTGCTCTTTGGCTGATCTGGGAAGACAGCTCTTTACTTGCTTCTGCCAGGGAGCATGAAGGTGGAGCCCTGTATGAGATGTGCCCCACTTCTGGCTTTGGGATGCCTCAGGCCCAACATGGTAAGAACTGAGCAGACTGCAGATGTAGCCCTGAGAGGGCCACCAAGAACTTCCAGGGTTTACGCAGCCCAGGTGGCAGCTGGGGACCGCTAAGCCTTCGCAGTGGGCGGGAGGAGGAGGGTGCTGTGCTGGTCCCACTCTGCACTGAAGCCGAAGGCCGCAGCACATGGCTCTCACTTCCACCCATGGGATGTGCTCATCAGTTCGCATATTTTTCTGTTTGGGGACAAAGGGCCTTGTGTTCCCCTCAACCCCCACTGCTCCTGTTGTGTGAGGAAGCCCTCTGCTCTGCACGCAGGTGGCACCTGGCATGTTGGAGGCCTGGACGGAGAGACCGGAGGGCCCACAGAGCAGGCAGGAGGGCTTCTCTGAAGGGGGCCTGTCCTGCCCTCCATGCCTCTTCTAGTCCCAGCTCCCCTGGCCTCCAGTCCAACTGGGTGCGGGAGGGCAGCACCTCTCCCGCTAGCACTCAGTTTAACTTCCACCATCTCTTGCCTGGATGACTGCTCTCAACCCCGGCAGGTCTCCCTCCCTGTCCGTTCTCCTGCAGCCCTGCAACGTGCCCTGCTTCACCCAAAAGTCCCTCAGCAGGTGTGTGCTCTGGTCAACAAACCATGGTACATCCATGCAAGGGCCTGGTATTCAACTATAAAAAGGCACAAAATACTGACACATGCCACAACATGGAGGAAGCTTGAAAATGTATGCTAAGTGAAAAAAGCCAGACACAAAATACCACATACTATATGGCTGTTTCTGTGAAAGGTGCAGAACAGGCAAATCCACAGAGACAGAAAGTAGGTCAGTGGTTGCCAGGAGCTGGGGTACAGAGGAATGGGGCATGACTGCCTATGGGGACAGGGTTTCCATTTGAAGTGAAGAATGTACTGGAACTAGATAGAAGGGGTGGTTTACACACTGTGAATGGACTTGATGTTGCTGAACGGTTCATTTTATGTTATGTGAATTTCACTTCAATAAAAATATTTTTAAAGTACTGCTCACCTAATAAAGGAAACTAATGAACAAAACAAACAAATGAGCAAAACAGAACCAGAGGCATGTGAACAAGGAGCAGACTGACAGTGACCAGAGGGGAGGGGAGAGGGGAAAACTGGGGTTAAGAAGGGGAAGAGTCTAGTCAAGGAACTAGTTAGTATGAATAAGCCATGGACATGGACAACAGGGCGGGGATTGACTGTGGGGGAGGGGGGAGGGGGCGGGGCAGGAGAGAGCAATGGGGGAAAAATGGGACGACTGTAATAGAACAACATTTAAAAAATCAATACTGAAAAAATAAAAATGGTTAAAGTAGTTAATATTATGTTTTATGTGTTCTATGCACACACATGCGTGCGTGCACACACGCACACGCAAGTTAACTATTGGCAAGGAGGCACAACTGTCCTCCCTATGTCCCCTTGCTCTTCCACTCCAGCCACACTCCAACACACTGGAAACACTTCTGCCTCAGGACCTCTACACCTGCTGTTCAAGGCCTAGAAGGCTCTTCCCCAGATATGGTTTACTACCCATCAAGTTTTTGCTCAGATGTCACTTTCTCAGTGAGCTCTTCCTTACCATTCTATTTTAAACTGCAAACATCTCTTCACTCAGCATTTCCCTTAGCCTGCTTTATATATTTTTTCCATTTCACATTACTTTTGTATCATGATTTTTTTTTTCTCTCTCCCTGCACCTGAGTGTAAGCTCCTTGCAGGAAGAAAAATTGTATTGATACATACTCAGGACCTAACCCATACCTGACATTCACTGGTTACGCTTTTTGAAAGTTTGCTTTATGTTAGTTTGTTTTTCTAAAAGGCCTATATTACTAGCTGCTTTTGCTAACTGAAAGAACTCTGAAGAGGATTTTTGCTTTTATGAAAAAAGGCAAAATGAGAAAAGAGCATTCAGAATTTGTTTCCCAGAGGCCATTATAGAGGTAGTATGTGCAACCCAGCAGCAAGAGGGGCCCCACAGCTCCTTCCCAAGGGAACTATGCTCAGCAGCTCAGCACCACAGCTCTGCACCCCGCCCCTGAGCACCTGAGCTTTCCCTCCATTTACCTTGCACATTTCTTAGCAAGATGTGTCCTAAGGCATCAGGAAAAGCCTAAGAGGGCTCCTGAAGGTGTTATGCTTAGCGGCTTAGCGTAAAATTGGTCATAATTAAGTGTTTAGACTGTGACGAAAGAAATAAAGATATTGTGAGGGCATCGGATTTGGGGTCCAGACGTGCTCAGAAACTTTTCCGTCTGTGTTAGTGGTGAGGCTGCACTTCCCTTCGGGTCATTTCGCCTTACAGAGGAATTCTTTGCTTTTGGATAGCAAAGGAAAACTGTGCTGTGCATGTATGTAAATGGATCGACTAGACTCGCCCATGCGCCTGCCCTGTCTCCTTTCCTGTGCACCCTCCTCACGCCCACCCCAAGCCTGCAGTTCCCCTCTCCTTAGGGTCCCTGCCTTGCCTTGTCTCTGCCTGAGGAGCTCCCTGGACTTCTTCCTATTCGTCTATCCACAAATCCTGTTCATTCTTCCCCAAAAGAAAACCCACTTCCTTCCCTCTCCACATGCATTCCCCAGTCCAGATGCTCCTTGGCCAGTCGCCTGCCAGAGGGACCTCTTATAAGCATGAACTGATCACATCTCTCCATCAGTTTCCCGTTGCCCTTGGGATAAAGTCCAAACATCTCCTGGGTACCGAATGAACCCTGCCAACCTCATCCCACCTAGCTCATCTTTCTCCCCCTGATTCTTATTGTCACTCAGGTCTGCACTCAGAAGTCAAACGTCCAGCGACTCTCCTTAACCCCTCTGGGAAGCCTCCCGGCGCCCCGCAGGCACCCAAACAGTGAGCCGCTTCCTGTCCTTCGCTGCGCCGCACCTCCCGGACCTCTGCTCCTTCCAGTGAGGACGCCGCTCCTGACGCTAAGGGCCCTGGATCGCGTACCTGGTGCAGAGCCCCGAGCTCCAGCTCCGCTGGTCCTTAGGGTCCCTGGGCGCGGGGAGAGGGGGGGCTTTTTATAAAGGGCCAAGGTCCACACCCACCCCCTTCAAATCAGTTTTTGTCATTCTGCGGTCTAAGGCATCCCTGTTTCTAGCGCTCCTCAGATTATTCTAATGTAACCGCAGAGTTGAAAAGCAACCATTCCAGGACCCTAAGATGGCGGCTGAGTCGGGGGGCTCAGTCCGCTTGCTCTTGCCCCCTAGCCCGGATTTTCCGCTGGTCTTCTGACAATTAACCCTGACATCGATGGCATCTTAGCTGATGTGAAGTTTTGGAGCCAAGGAATACAGAAGACGCTTTGTACCGTCCGTAAGGACATGTTTTAAGTTGAGGGGAAAATACCCTGTGCGTGGCGCCTGCAGCAGTGGAGAGACCAGACAGAAACCACAGCTTTGGAGCTCCCTCCCGCCTCAGAGCCGGGGTGGGGGTGGGTGCGGTGGGCAGTCCCGCACAGGGATCCCCAGCCCTAACTGAGAGAAACTTGGGAGGATATACGGGGTCTGGGCGACCCAGGCTACACACATATTGCAAGCAGCACCTCCATAGCCGCAGCGCCACCCTGCAGAGGTCCCCGCAGGGATTCAGTCTCCCCAAACGATCAAGTCGCTGCAGCTGGGTCTGCCAACGGCACCAGCCAGCAGCAGCCAGCCATGACTGTGAGAGACATTTTGCTTTTGGGGGAGGAAAGTATGTGCAGAGAACCAGACAGCGACTCAGTACCACAGTGTGGGTGCCACATAGACTTTTTTAAAAAAGAGCTGAAAAGTGGCTGGGCAAAGACCCCACAGAGACCAGATTGATAGTGCAGTTCGTTCCCACTGAATCCATCTGGGCAGGAGATCAGAGAGTTGTGCAACAAGGGGGCTTTGCTGGGCCCCACCTAGCTCAACTAGCAGGCCAGGGGCGGCACAGAACACAGAGTTCTGGACTGCGTCTCCTGCAAAGGCAGTGGGCTGGGAACCAGAGATTATTTGCAGCCAGGCAGAATGCCCCCATCCTTTGCAGAGTAAAAACATCTAGCAAGGGAAGGAAAGGCATGCTTATCTCCCTCCTGCAGAACAGTCCAGCCAGGCTCAGGAGCCCCTGCTGGGTGCAGAGGGTGTGCGTGGGTGTGTGTGTGTGTGTGTGTGTGTGTGTGTGTGTGTCTGTGTAAAGAACTGGAGACGCCAAGGGGAACCTTTCTGAACTTTTCTCAGCTGTGACCAGACACAGTGGTTCCTGGGCCCTATTCCTCTGAAACTAACTGGGCTGACAAGTACAGAAACTGGCATAGCAAGGGGAATTCCCGGCCCCACTTAGCCTGGCTCTCACACAGAGCTGCCATCAGCGCCAGGCAGGAAAGGGCTTCCCCTTTGACACAGGTTGGCTCCTTACATGAAATGGACAGCTAACTCATCAGAAACTATACATTATTGGAAATAATCCAGGACAGACCAAGACATGCTGCAAGGGTGGGGAACACACCCACCACCTTCCCTGAAGTCTGAACTGTGCCTCCCAGGGGAGCTCCAGGGGCCCCAACCTCCCAAGGCACCAGAAGCCCTCTCAGAACCAGACGGGCCAGTGGTGAGGCTAAGACTAACGGCAGGGCTGCAGATAGAGGCAGGCGGAGGTGGTAACTGCAGTGCTTTCCTGGGCCTTGTGCTGATGAAAAGCCAGCACAGCAGAGCAGAGAAGACCATCCCAGAGGCGGCCGAGCCTGAAGGAGACAGCCACGGGCTGTGAATGACTTGTAGCCTTGAACAGGCAGCCTCGGGTTAGGCAGGGATGGTGTCTAAAACTGCCAGAGCCAGATCTGGAAAGAGAGGCCTGCAGCCATGCGCTGAACTCTGCTGAGATGAAGTCCTCCTCGTTCTTTTTCATGGTTTGCATGGTTTTCTTTTTGCATAGCTTTTTAACATTTTTCCTTTTTCTTCAACTTCGTTTCTATAAGTCTACTATCTTTTTTTATTTCAAATCTCATATTTTACTCTTCCTTTTTCTTACTCCATTTTGCCTTCTTCCTCCTTTTCTTATTTTCATTTTAAATTTTATTTTTCCACTTCTTCACCTCATTTTTGTTTCTTACTCTTATTATTGCTCCTCCCTTTATCTTCTCAAAATTATTTTTCTTTCCTTTAGTCATCTCATATTCTTTTTCTCCTTCTTATAATATTGTATTCTCTTTCCACCTTTATTAATCTTTGCTCATTTGTCATTGATATTGCTGTGGTAGTTGATTATTTTTCAATTTTGTTCCTTTTTTTCAATATTTTTTATATCAGATCTCATTTTTTACTCTTCCTTTGTCTTATTCTATTTTGCCTTCTTTCTTCCCTTTCTTACTTTCAGTTTAAATTTTATTTTTTCCCTTTCTTCACCTTGTTTCTATTCCTTACCCTTATTATTTCTCCTCCCTCTACCCTTTTAAAATAATTTTTCTTTATTTTAGTAACCTCATATTCTTTTTTACCTTTCTTATAATATTCTTACTCACTTTGTATCTCTGCTCACTTGTCATTCATATTTCTGTTGCTGCAGTGGTGTATTTTTGCTGGTGTGGGTTATGTTTTCTATGTTGTTTTGTTGTGTTCTGTCAGCACCTGTACAACATTATAGGAGATCAAGGAGGCTGCACCACTGAGTCCCATAGGTCTCCTACCACAGAAGGCCATCCCACAAAGACAGGGAGTCAGAGCAGGTCAATCTAATATGTAGAAATGAACAAAGAGTCACCTAAAATGGGAAGACAAAGAAACAACCCCCAATTGAAAGGAAAGGAGGAATCCACAGAAAAAGAGCTAAATGAAATTGAGGCATGCAACAGAGTTCAAAGTAATGGTTATAACGATGCTCAAGGAACTTAGTGAGAACTACAAGAAACTTAGTGGGAACTACATCAGCATGAAAAAGGACATAGAACCTATGAATAAGAACCAAGTAAAATGAATAATACACTAGAAAGAATTAAAAGCAGACTAGATGAAGCAGAGGATTGAATCAGCGAGTTGGAAGACAAGGTAGAAAAAATATCCAGTCAGAGCAACAAAACAAAAAAGACTTAAAAATAATGAACAAAATTTAAGGGAGCTTTGGGTCAACAGGAAACATAATATTCAAATCACAGGGGTACCAGAAAGAGAAGAAAATGAGCAAGGGATAAAACACCTGTTTGAAAAAATAATGAAGAGATTTTGAAGATGGTGGCAGAGTAGCTAAGCATCCCCATCCACTTGCTCCCATCCTGACTGGACTTGCAGTAAAAACAAAGAGTGGAGAGTGAGTGAGTGCCTGTGAGTGAGCATGAACGCAGACGAGAGCACAAGGACTATGCAGGAGTGCGCAAGACTGGGCCCACCTGCAGGGCTCCTGGGAGCCAGCAGCCCATGCTTTCTAAGCAGAGCCGCCATGGCTGCCCAGCCCAGCGCTTCTGGCTGCACAGAGTAGGGGCAGCTGCAGATCAGCTCAGGAGCCATGAGCTACTGAGGCAGAGTGAGAAGGCCTGGGAGGTGGGGGCCTCAGAAACAGTGCAGTGGGAGCTGCCCACCTGAGGCTGAATCAGATCTCTGGACAGAATGAGGTCAGCACTCTGCCACCACCCTGTGTTATTGTATAGTTGCAGGGCTCCTCCTAATGCCCTCCAGGAAAGATCCAGTAAGAAAGGTTATAAAAAAAACCGTTGGGAGCTCTGGAAGGCAGTGGCCCTCCGTGACCATGAGAGACTATGTGATCTTTGAGGAGGGGAAGCACATGGAGAACAGGGCCTCTCAGAACTGGTGCTACAGCAATTGGGCCATGTGGAAACTCTCTGAAAAGGGGAGCTGAGGTGAGACTCAAGACTTGGCAGTGACTCAGGGCTCATATGCTGGTGCATGTGGGCACAGCAGCTCTGCTAACCAAAAACTCAGAGGGATAGGTAGGACCCAACCCAGCACAGCTCATGAGCAGAGGGGTGTTCAGAGTTGAGAATTCAGCCAAACCTCCAATGAGAGAGCAGCAGGTTCAGGACTTGGAGGCAGGAGCTGAATGCCTGAGATTTGCTGCAGCCAGCTAGGTAACCTTACAGACAGCACCTGTACAATAGTATTCAAGACTTGGTGGGTGAAGTGACTCTCAATCAGCCAGCCAGAAGGAAGGACCCACCAAAGAATCACCCAACAACAACAAAAACCCAGTTACAACCAGAGAGCCCACATAAATGGCATAAAGGGCAGCCCAAGAGCACCAATCTCAGGAACTCAAGGGGAATGCACCGCTGAGTCCCGCAGGTCTCCTAACACAGAAGATCACACCATGAAGACCAGGACACAAAGCAGACAAATCTAATACACAGAAACAAACAAGAAGAGCCACCTAAAATGGGGAGACAAAGAAACAACCCCCAATCAAAAGGAAAGGAGGAATCCCCAGAAAGACTGCTAAGTGAAATTGAGCAGGCAAACTGTCAGATACTGAGTTCAAAATATTGGTTATAAGGATGCTCAAGGAGCTCAGTGAGAACTACAAAGAACTCCAAGGAAGCTACAAGGAACTTACTGCAAACTACACCAGCATGAAAAAGGACATAGAAAATATCAATAAGATCCAGGAGGAAAAGAAAAACACAATATCTGAAATGAAGAACACAGTAGATGGAATTAAAAGCAGATTAGATGAAGCAAAGCATTGAATCAGTGAGCTGGAGGACAAAGTAGAAAAAAAATTCCCAGACAGAACAACAAAATGAAAAAAGACTAAAAAAGAATGAAGAGGGGTAAAGAGAGCTGCAGGACAACATGAAATGTAATATCTGTATAATGGGGATTCCAAAAGAAGAAGAAGAGCAAGGGATAGAAACCTTATTTGAAGAAGTAATGACAGAAAACTTCCCTAACTCAATGAGAGAAAAAATCATGGAAGTCCAGGAAGCAAAGAGGGTTCCAATCAAGATAAACACAAAGAGGCCCACTCTAAGGAACGTCATAATTAAAATGGCAAAATTCAGACAAAGAGAGAATCTTAAAGGCAGCAAGGGAGAAACAGCTAGTTACGTACAAGGGAGCTGCAATAAGGCTATCAGCTGATTTCTCAACAGAAACACTGCAAGCCAGAAGGGAATGGTAAGAAATATTCCAAGTATTGAAAAGCAAAGGCCTACAACCAAGACTACTGTACCCAGCAAGGCTCTCATTCAAAATGGAAGGAGAAATAAAGAGCTTTCCGGACCAAAAAAGAAAAAAAAAGAAAAAGAAAGTTACAAGAACATATCTCCACCAAACCAGCATTGCAAGACATGCTAAAGGGACTGCTTTAAGAAGATGAAGAGAAAGAGAGAGACAGAGGGGGTGGGAACACAGATACAAAGGGAAAACATGGCAATGAATAAGTATCTATCAATAATCCTTAAATGTAAATGGATTAAATGCTCCAAACAAAAAACATAGGGTAGCTGAATGGATTAGAAAACATGACCCACATATATGCTGTCTATAAGAGACCCACTTCAGAACAAAAGATCCGCACAGACCAAAAGTGAGGGGATAAAAAAAATATCCAAGCAAATGGACATTATAAAAAGCCTGGGTAGCAATATGATACCAGACAAAAAAAAAAAAAAAAAACTCAAAACAAAGAACATAAAAAGAGACAGAGAAGGACATTTCATAATACTTAAGGGAACAATGCATCAAGAAGATATAACCCTTGTAAACATATATGCACCCAACCTAGGATCACCCAAACATATGAGGAAAATCTTGGAGGACTTCAAGAAAGATATAGACAGCAACACACTCATAGTACGAGATTTTAATACCCCACTGCTAACAATGGATAGATCTTCCAAACAAAGAATCATCAAGGATATTGTGGCACTGAACAACACTCTAGATCAAATGGACTTAATTAATATATACAGAAGTTTTCACCCCAAAGAAGCAAAATATACATTTTTTTCAAGTGCACATGGCACATTCACAAAAATAGACCACTTGGTAAGACACAAAACAAACCTCAATGAATTCAAGAAAACTGAAACCATATAAAGCATTTTATTGGATATAATGGCTTGAAACTAGAAACCAACCTCAAAGAAAAAACAAAAACATTCAAATTCATGGAGACTGAGTAATGTGCTATTAAACAATAAATGGGTTAACAATGAGATCAAGGAAGAAATCAAAAAAGTTCTGGAAACAAAAGAAAATGAGCACACAACAGCCCAAAACCTAAGGGACACAGACAAGGAAATCCTGAGAGGGAAGTTCATAGCAATGCAGGCCTACCTTTAAAAAAGAGAAAAATTTCAAATAAACAACCTAACTCTAAATCTACAAGAACTAGAGAAACCACAACAAAGCCCAGAGTGAGCAGAAGGAAAGAAATAATCAACATCAGAGCAGAATTAGAGTCGTCGTCGGCAGCCGTCCGTCTCAAGAGACGATGGTGTAGCTTCTTAAGAGTCTATCTGCACCGCCGAGAATGGCTGTGCAGTCCGACTCAGGAGTGACACGGTATCTGTCTCCTCCCGTGTTGAATCGACATCTTGCAATGACGCTGGAGTGTCCTCTCCAGTGAAGCTGAAGCTACAGAGCCTGGGCAGGGTGATATGGAGGGTCTGCTGTTGCCCATGCAGCAGACCCCCCCTCTCTTCGCAGCTGAAGGGTCCAAGGGAAAGACGGAGTCAACACAGCTTGGCTTCAGGTGCGCCGCAGGAGTTGCCGGTGTTGACTACAACGTCAAACCGCCTTAGGGACTCCGGCTCTGGATTTTCTGTCGGGGTTTACTCCCTTAGCCTTTCCCCTGAAGAGGTATGCCGCAAGGCAGCGGAGGTTTTTTGGAATCAGAGTTTTCCTTCTCTGATGTGCCCTGACTGGAAGATCGAACCAGCGACACTTAGCTCTCAGGCCGACGCTCAATCCACTGAGCCAAACCAGCCAGAACAGAATTAGAGTACATAGAGACTAAAAGAACAATTCAAAGGATGAGTAAATCCAGAAAGTGGTTCTTTGAAATAATGAACAAAATCAACAAGCTTTTAACAAGACTCATCAAGAAAAAAAGAGAGAAGACTCAAAACAATAAAATCATGAATGAGGAGCAATAACAACCAATACTACAGAAATATAAAAGATTGTAAGAAATTACTATGAACAACTACATGCCAAGAAATTTCACAACCTGGGTGAAATGGAAAATTTTCTAGAAACAGATAATGTTCCAAAACTGAATCAGGAAGAAGCAGAAAGCCTGAATAGACTGATAACACCTAGTGAGATTGAAGCAGTAATCAAAAAACTCCCAGCACACAAAAGCTCTGGACTGGATGGCTTCACAGGTGAATTTTACCAAACATTTAAAAAAAGAACTAATGCCTATGTTTCTCAAACTCTTCCAAAAAATTCAAGAAGAGGGAAGACTCCCGAACTCTTCTTATGAGGCCAATATTATCCTAATTTTAAAACCAAGTAAAGACATAGCTAAGAAAGACAACCACAGGCCAATATTGCTGATGAAAGTAGATGCTAAAATCCTCACAAAATATTGGCAAACCAGATACAGCAATACATTTGAAAGATCATACACCATGATCAAGTGGGATTCATCCCAGAGATGCAAAGATGGTACATTTGCAAATCAATAAATGTATTACTTCACATAAACAAAATAAACCCCAAAAATCAAATGATCATATCAAGATGCTGAGAAAGCATTTAATAAAGTACAGCACTCATTTATGGAAAAAAACTCTCAGCAAATTGGAAGTACAGGGAGCATACCTCAACATAATAAAAGCCTTATATGAAAAACCTACAGCCAACATCATACTCAATGGGCAAAACCTAAAAGCTTTCCCCCTAAGATCAAGAACAAGACAAGGGTGTCAGCTTTCACCACTTCTGTTTGACATAGTACTGGAAGTTCTATCCATAGCGATAGACAAGAGAAAGAAATAAAAATCATTCAAATTGGAAAGGAGGAAGTAAAACTGTCATTATTTGCAGATGACATGATAGCGTACATAGAAAACCCTATAGGCGCCACCAAAAAAACTTCTTGATTTAATAAGTGAATTTGGCAAAATAGTGGGATACAGAGTCAATATTCAGAAATCAAAGGCATTTTTGTACATCGACAGTGAAATATCAGAAACAGAAGCTAGGAGAAAAATGCCATTTACTACAGCAACAAGAAAAATGAAGTACCTAAGAATAAACTTAACCAAGGAGGTAAAAGACTTGTACGCAGAAAATTACAGGACACTGAAAAAAGAAATTAAGGAAGACACAAATAAATAGAATCATATACCATGTTCATGGATTGGAAGAATTAACATCATTAAAATGTCTATACTATCCAGAGAAACCTATAGATTCAATACAATTCCTATTAAAATACCAATGACATATTTCACCGATATAGAACAAATATTTCAAAATTTTATATGGAACCATAAACAACCCAGAATAGCCTCGGAAATTTTGAGAAGGAAGAACAAAGTAGGAAGGATCACAATACCTGATATTAAACTATATAACAAGGCCACTATAATCAAAACAGTCTGATACTGGCGTAAGAACAGACGCATAGACCAATGGAACAGAATATAGAGACCAAAAATAAACCCAAGACTCTATGGTCAATTAATATTTGACAAAGGTGGCATGAGCATACAGTGGAGTAAAAATAGTTTTTTCAATAAATGGTGTTGAGAGAACTGGACAAGAACATGCAAAACAATAAAAGTAGACCACCAAGTCACACCATACACTCAAAATGTATAAAAGATTTAAATATAAGTTATCATACCATAAAAATCCTAGCAGAAAACACAGGCAGTAAAATTTCAGGTATCTCATGTAGAAATATTTTTGCTGATATATCTCCTAAGGCAAGGAAAATATTTAAACAAGTGGGACTACATGAAATTAAAAAGCTTCTGCACTGCTAAAGAAACCATCATCAAAATGAAAAGGGAACCGACTGTATGAGAGAACACATTTGCCAGCGATACATCGAATAAGGGTTTACTCGCCAAAATATATAGAACTCATGACTCAACCCTGGGAAGACAAACAATCCAATTAAAAGATGAGCAAAGGACCTGAACAGACACTTCTCCAAGGAGGACATACAGATGGCCCACAGACATATGAGAGGATGCTGAACATCACTAGCCATCAGAGAAATGCAAATTAAAACCACAATGATTACCACTTCACTCTTACCAAAATAGTTATCATTAATCAATCAACAAACAACAAGTACTGGCGAGGATGTGGAGAAAAGGGAACCCTAGTGCCCTGCTGGTGGGAATGCAGACTGGTGCAGCCACTGTGGAGAACAGTATGGAATTTCCTCAAAAAATTAAAATAGAACTACATTTTGACCCAATGATTCCACTGCTGGGAATATACCCTAGCATCTGAAACCTCAGTTCAGAAGAACCTATGCACCCCTGTGTTCATAGCAGCCCTGTTTACAATAGCCAAGTGCTGGAAACAGCCTAAGTGCCCATCTGTAGATGAGTGGATCAAAAACTGGTGCATTTACACAATGGACTACGATGCAGCAGAAAGAACGAAGAAAGAACTCCTGCCTTTCACAACAGCATGGATGGACCTGGAGAGTATTATGCTAAATGAAATAAGCCAGCCAGTGAAAGACAAATAACATATAATCTCACTTATAAAAGGAATCTAATGAACAAAATGAACTAATGAGCAAAATAGAACCAGAGGCATAAAATCACGGAATAGACTGACAACTGTAAGGGGGGATGGGGGAGGCAGGGACTGATAGAAAGAAGGGGAAGGGACTAGTCAAAGAACATATACGAAGGACCCATGGACATAGATAACGGGGTGGGGATGGACTATGGATGTGGGGTGTGGGCTGGGTGGAGGAGAGCAAAGGGGAAATAATTGGAATAACTATAAAACATAAGGACTTTTTAAAAAGAGAAAAGCAACCATTCCTGTCATTTCATAGACATAGAATAATGTTTGTTAAGTGAATGAGTGAAGTTTGACTGAGCAAGCAATTGCAGCAGCTTCCTGTGTGCCCAGCCCTGCCAAGGACCTGCCCGGTTAGGTCAGGGCCGAGGGCAGCAGCACTGGACCGCCTTCTGTGCTGAGACATGGCCCTGGGCGTTGGGAGGTGATCAGCTTGAAAGCCAATGAAGGAGTGTGGAGACAAGGAGGCCTGATGTGTGCCCGACAGAGCTGGGCATTTTATCCACATTGTCCCACTTAATTTCATTTCATAAAATCATGGATGTTAATATTTGTTTCCCTTCCAAAGAAAGAGCTCAGAAAGCAGAAGTAGTAGGGGCAGAGCAAGGATTCTAACCCAGTTCCTGGAACTCCAAAGCCTTCCAGGCGTGGGCTGAATAATGACCCCCAAGATATCCGCATCCTAATACCCTGGACTTTAAGGTGGGAGAGGCTCCTGGATCATCCCAGCAGGTCCAGTGTAATCACAAGGGTTTGTCTAATGGGGAGGCAAAAGGGTCACTTAGTAGAAAGAGGAGGTGGGACCACAGAAGAGGCTCTAGTGATGAGAAGGGGCCAGGAGAACGGGATGCAGGCAGCCCCTGGGAGCTGAGGGGTAAGGATGCACATTCCCCCTGGAGCATCCAGAAGGAGCCCAATTTGCCAGCACCCTTTAGCTCACTGAAGCCAAATTCAGGCTTCTGACCTCCATAAGTATTCCCCATAAAATAAATTCATGTGTTAAGCCATTAAATTTGTGGTAGTTTGTTATGGTACCCATAGGAAATTAATACAGTCTCCCCCAGCCCAGCCAGCTTGTGGGGTTGCTGAGTGAGATTTCCTCAGAGGTGAGCTGCCAGAGAAACTGGGGAATAGTTACCAAATAAAAGGAAGAGGAGCCTGCACAAGCTGCTAATGAATTCTTCGTCTTCCTATTCCCTCCGGAATGGCTGACTGCAAGTGATGACTGAAACAAACAGAATCAACCAGGAGCCCGTGAGTGGTCGGTTTATGGGCAAGGTGCTGGAATGAGTCCTGAGGGCACAAGCAGCCATGACCTGCTGCCAGGCCGGGAGGGCCAGAGGAGGCAGCCATGCATGTGCGCAGCAGCGAAGGCCCACGCGTGCAGAGGCCGTGCATGTGCACAGACTGGGACAGTGGCTGATCAAGGTCAGGAAGCACTGAGCAGGGCTGAGGTGGGGAGGGGCCCCTGGAGAGGCAGTTTCAAGGGGGACGCCAGGGCACAAATCTGTTTTCTGCTATGCTAGGCCTCAATTCATGGGTGGGGGAAACCTCTTCCCCTGTGTGGGCCTCCTATAAGGTGTGTTCACTGAGGGCTTAGGTGGAACACTCACTGACTCAAAGGTTGCAGCAAAAGGCACTGAGTCTATAGGAGTAACAGCAATACAGGCCTCCTAACCTCAAACTCAGGTTTATGGTTTTAATTACCTGTACCTTGCATATTCAATCTCTAGTGGAGAAAATGCAGTTTCTTACCATTTTAAGGTCCAGTTGATAATAACACTAAAAATACTTCTTCCCTACCAGTTTAGGTTCAGTTGATAGTAATAATAATGAATACAAGTCATAATCATAAAGAGGAAGAAGCGGAAGACAAGCCAACCACGTGCTGAGCACTTTACAGTAATTAATGCTATGAAGCAGGTACTCTGATTATCCCATAACAGAGATAAAGAAACTGAGGCCTTGCTCTGGCCATGTGGCTTGGCTGATTGGAGCGTCCTCCTGTGCACTGGAAGATTTCGGGTTCCATCCTGGTCGGGGCACTTACGGGAGGCAACCAATCAGTGTTTCTCACATCAATGTTTCTCTCTCTCTCTCTCTCTCTCTCGCTCTCTCTGTCTGTCTCTCTCTCAAATCAATAAATGGATCCTAGGGTGAGGAATTAAAAAATGAAACTGAGGTCTGAAGGGTTCCAGTTTCCCACAGGCAGTAGGCACAGAGATGACATCCAAACGCAGGAGCACAGACTCTTACCAGTGCGAATGTGTCTGCTCCTTTATGAGGACGCATCGCCTACGGGGAAGTTGGGCATTTGGTTAAGCTGCACACCAATGGCTTTCATTACTGGCCGAGCTCTACAATAAGGAAAACATTTCCTAAATAACACAGTACAAACACATACACACACATATAAAACTGAAATAACCACCTTACAAAACAGCAATTAATCCTGCTAGCTATATTACTCTCTGGTATCTTCTCCATTTTATTAAGATTTGCTTCTAAATTCATCTCCTGATTCACTATTTATAAAAAAAAAATTTTTAAGTACAAAATCTGACCATTGGTTAACAATAACAGCTGTGATGAACAATGAATTAAAAATTATTTTCAGATCTTACCATGACCTAGGAATCTTTTTAACCTAAAAATAAAACAACAAAAAAAGAAAAGCATAATGTTTTATGAAGTGACTAAACTCTAACAAGCCATTATAAACAGGTTCTGGGACTTTGTATTTTTTCCAACTTTTATTAAATTTTTTTTTCAATTAAAGATTACATTGGATATTGTTGTGTATTAGTTACAGGTATACAATACAGTGGTCAGACAATCACATACTTCACAGAGCGCTCTCCCAATATTTCCAGTGCCCACCTGGCACCATGTTATTACAGTATATTTTAATTGAATTTATCAGGGTGACACTGGTTAACAAAATTACACAGGTGTCAGGTGCACAATTTTACAACACACTACCTGTACACTGCATTGTGTGTTCACCCCCAAGTTAAGTCTCTGTCCTTCACCATGTATCCCCCATGCCCTTTTCTACTGCCCTCCACCCCTACCTCCCCCACAATCACCGAGTTATTACAAAATTAGTGACTATACTCCTTATGCTATAATTTACAGCCCCGTGACTGTTCTGTAGCTACCAATTTGTACTTCTTGGTCCCTTCCCCTTTTCCACCCAGCTACACAGTATGACTCCCCTCTGGCAACCTTTAGTCTGTTCTTTGTATCTATGAGTCTGTATCAATTTTGTTTGTTTATTTTGTTTTAGATTTCAATTATATGGTATTTGTCTTTCTCTGACACCTACCACAACACCATCTTAGTCCACCCATTGTCAGAAATGCTAAGATTTCATTCTTTTTTTTTTTTTTTTAAAGAAAGTTAGCTGATACTTTTATTGCTTTGCGAGGAGAGTGATCGGGAGCTCTTGGTGGGGGTACCTGCTTCTTCTTCACTATCATGGGCTTCTGGCTGTGCAGGATGGTGCTGGCCCTGCGGATTGTGGCCATGCACAGGTCTGGGCAGTCCTTGTTCCTGCAGATCATGTGCCAGGGTGGCCTTGGCATTCTTGTTGATGGTGGTCTGAACACAGGAGGTGGCCATCTTTCATTGGCTGGGTCTCCACTTCATGACAACCACCACAACTTTGCCACCGGTGCTGGCTCCATGCCCACATCTTGCAGTGAATCAGCCTGTTGTAGCAAAGGGAGTTGCAGGCCTTCAGATTATTGGGTTTGGAGCTGTACGTCTGCTTGTTCCTCTTGATCAGGAAGCTGGAGCAGTTCCGGATGACCATCCATTGCAGGTGGGCAGACATGGTGGGAGCTCCTCTTGCTGAGGCAGCCAGAGAGGTAAAGAGCTCATTCATTTTTATGGTCAAGATATATTCCATTGTATATACAATGTCTATCTAGACAAAGTCCAGCCATTGTTAATATAAGAATGGTTTGTGTGACAGACATCTATGTAATCTGGCAGGCAGGGAGAGTGGACTGAAATGCCCATGCGTGAACAATGACGACTTCACTGTACTAGTCAGTGGGGGCGGTAGATGCCATTGAGTGAGTGTGTATACTATGAGGCCTGAGCAAGTAGAGCAACGGATCTGCATCAAATTTTGCATTATGCTTGAACGTTCCTCCGCAGAAACTATTGGAATGATTCAGGAGGCTGCAGCTGTGGGCAACTGGTGACTGGCAGCTTCATCATGACAATGTGCCTGCTCATGCATCACGTCTCGTGCAGTTTTTTTTTGGTGAAACATTAAACCACCCAGGTGACTCAGCTCCACTAAAGCCCAGATTTGGTGCCCTGTAACTTCTGGCTTTTCCCAAAACTAGAATCACCTTTGAAAGGGAAGAGATTTCAGACTGTCAAGGAGATTTAGGAAAATACAAGGGGGCAGTTGATGGCAATCGGGAGAACTCTATGAAGTCCTGAGGTGCCTGCTTTGAAGGGGACTGAGATGTCATTGTCCTACGTACAATGTTTCTTTATCTTGTATCTTCTTCAATAAATATCTCTGTTTTTCATATTACGTGGCTGGATACTTTCTAGACAAACCACATATGTACCACTGCATTTTTATCCATAAGTCTATTGATGGTCACTTGGGTTGCTTCCATATCTTGGCTTTTGAACATAACGATGCATGTGTTTTTTCAATTAGTGTTTTGGATTTCTTTGGATATATATTCAGGAGTGGAATTGATGGGTAGTAAGGCAGTACCATTTTTAATTCTTTGAGGACACTCCACACTGTTTTCCATAATGTCAGCACCAATCTGCATTCCCAAAAACAGTGCATGAGGGAACCTTTTTGTCCACATCTTTGCCAACAATTGTTTGTGAGTTTATTGATGATAGCCATTTTCACAACTTTGAGATGGTATCTCACTATAGTTTTAATTTTTATTTCTCTGATGATTAGTTACACTGAACATCTTTTCATATCTCTATTGGTCATCTCTTTGGAGAAGTGTCTATTCATGTCCTTTGCACATTTGTAAAAAATTTTATTGAATTTTTTTGGGGTGACAGTTAATAAAATTATATAGGTTTCCAGTGTACAGTTCTAATATATTCCCTGAATATTGCATTATGTGTTTACCATCTCGAGGCAAGTCTTCATCTATCACCACTTATCACCCCTTTACCCTCTTCTACCTCCCCCACTCCCCCCTTCCTTCTGGTAATCACCACACTATTGTCTGTGTCTAAAAGGTTTTTTTTCTTTCCTTAATCCCTTCACCTTTTCCACCCAGTTCCCCAAACCTTCCCATGACAGTTGTCAATCTGTTCTCTGTATCTATGAATCTGTTTCTATTTGGTGTGTTAGTTTATTTTGTTCATTGGATTTCACATATAAATAAAATCATATGGTACTTGTCTTTCTCTGACTGGTTTATTTCATTTAGCATAATGCTCTCCAAGTCCATCCATGCTGTTGCAAAATATAAGATTTTCTTCTTTTTTATGAGTGAGTGGCATTCCATTGCGTAAATGTACCACAGCATTTTTATCCACTCATCTACTGATGGGCAGTTGGGTTGCTTCAAAATCTTGGCGATTGTAAATAATACTGCAATGGACACAGGGGTGCATATATTCTTTCAAAACAGTGTTTTGTAGAAATGTCTATTTAGGTCCTTTGACCATTTTTTAAGTTGGAATTTTTTTTTGGGGGGGGTGTTGAGTTTTATAAGTTCTTTATAAATTTTGGATATGAACTTCTTATCAGATATGTCATTGGCAAACAGGTTATCTTATTCAGTGGGTTGTCTTTTTATTTTCTGTGAAGAAACTTTTGAGTTTGATGTAGTCCCATAGTTTATTTTTCCCTTGTCCAAGGAGATATATCAGAAAAAAAATATTGCTACAAGAAATGTCTGAGATTTTACTGCCTCTGTTTTGTAATAGAAGTTTTATGGTTTTGAGCCTTATATTTAAATCTTTAATCAATTCTGAAGTTATTCTTGTTACGGTGTAAGGGGGTCTAGTTTCCTTCCTTCCGTCTTTCTTTCTTTCTTTTCTTTTTTTCTTTTTTTTTGCACTCATCTGTCCAATTTTCACAACACCATTTGTAGACTATACTATCTTTGCCACATTGTATGCTTTTTCCTCCTTTGTCAAATACTACTTGACCATAAAGACATGGGTTTATTTCTGGACTCTTCATTCTGTTCCACTGATCTATGTGTCTGTTTTTATGCCAGTACTGTGTTGTTTTGTTTACTGTGGCCATGCATTATAGTTGATACCAGGTAGTATGTTTTTTCCAACTTTATTCTTCTTTTTCAGGATTGTTTTGGCTATTCAAGGGCTTTTGTAATTCCATATCAATTTTTGGAATATTTGTTTTTGTTCTGTGGAATACACCATTGGTATCTTGATAGGACTTGTATTGAATTTATAGACTGCTTTGAGTAGTATGGACATTTTAATGATGGTAATTCTTCCAGTCAGTGAGCATGGTATGTACTTTCACTTATTTGTATCTTTCTTGATTTCTTTCAAGTCTTATAAGTTTCCAAGTACAGCTCTTTTACAACCTTGGTTAAATTTATTCTTAGGAATTTTCTTTAATGCAATTGTAAATGGGATTGGTTACTTAGTTCCCTTTTCAGATTGTTTATTATTGGTGTATTAAAATGCAAATGATGTCCAGGCCATATGGCTCAACTAGTTGGAGCACCATTCCATGCACTAAAAGGTTGCTGGTTTGGTTCTGGTCAGGGCACACACCTAGAATGCAGGTTCAATCCCCAGTTGGGGCATGTGTGGGAGGCAAACAATCAGTGTTTCTCTCTCACATTGATGTTTGTCTCTCTCACTTCCTCCTTCTCTCTAAAAATCAATAGAAACATGTCCTTGGGTGAGAATTTTTAAAATGCAGCTGGTTTGGGGTATTTATTTGTATCCTGCTACTTTACTGAATTCATTTATCAGTCCTAGTAGTTTTCTGGTGGAATCTTTAGGGTCCTCTATATACAAGATCACGTCATCTGCAAATAATGACAACTTACTTCTTCCTTTCCAATTTGGATGTCCTTTATTTCTTTTTCTTGTCTGATTGCTGTGGCTAAGGTTTTCAGTACTATGTTGAATAAGAGTGGTGAAAGCGGACACCCTTGTCTTGTTCCTGATCTTAAGGGAAATGTGTTTAGTTTTTGCCTATTGAGTATGATGTTGGTTGCAGTTTGTCATATATGGCCTTTATTACATTGAGCTATGTTCCCTCTATTTCCACTTTGCTGAGAATTTTTATCATAAATGGATACTTGATTTTATCAAGTGCTTTTTTTTGCATCTATTGATACGATCATGTGGTTTTCATCCTTCATTTGGTTTGTGTGGTGTATCATGTTTATTGATTTTTAAATATTGTACCAATCTTACATCCCCAGGATAAATCCCACTTGGTCATGGTGTATGATCTTTTTAAGTTATTGGCTGATACAGTGTGCTAATATTTCATTGAAGATTTTAGCATCTATGTTCATCAGGGATATTGGCCTAGTTTTCTTTTTGTGTAGTGTTTTTTTTTAAAAGGACAATTTCTATTTAATTTTTTTTCCAGAGAACTTTTCTTCAATCCTTTAAGACTTAGCTCCTTACATAGGCTTTGGTGGAGGTTGTGGGGCAGCACCTGGAGGTCTAAATTGGGGCAGGAGGGTTTGGTTCTTCTAGGATTCACGACATGATTTTCTACTACATTACTGCGAATTGCAAAACTCAGAGTAATGTAGTTCCACATACAGTCTGGGAATCACATAGCTGTTAAAGAAATTGACTTCAGAAATGTCCCTAATGGCTGTGACCTCCACTGTGTTTCCAGTGATGACTTATTAATGGCCTTCTCCTTGGGAATACATTGGGTGCAGTAAGTGCACCAAATAGGCTGCACATGGCTATGGTCCTTTTTTACACAGCTGTTGTCCCTTCTTTGTCACCTTGGAAGTGAAGACACAAGAGAGCTCTTTGTACTGTCTTTCTCTGGTTTTGGAATTAGAATAACTCTAGACCCATAAAATTAGTTTGGGAGCCTTCCTCCTCTTGAATTTTTTTGGATAGTTTGAGAAGGATAGGTGTGAGTTCTTTGGATGTTTGGTAAAATTCACCTGTGAAGCCAACTAGTCCAGGACTTTTGTTGGGAACTTTTAAATTACTGCTTCAATTTCATTAGTTGTAATTTGTCTATTTGAATTTTCTAAATCTTCCTGATTCATTTCTGGAAGATTATATGTTCCTAGGAATTTATCCATTTAGTCCAGATTGTCCAATTCATTAGCATATACTTGTTCATAATATTTTTTTTACAATTTTTTGCATTTCTCTGGTCTCAGCTGTTACTTCTCCGCTTTCATACTGATTTTATTTATTTGGGTCCTCTCTCTTTTTTTCTTGATGAGTCTGGTTAAAGCTTTGTCAACCTTGATTATCTTTTCAAAGAACCAGCTCTTGGTTTGATTGATTTTTTTGTATTGTTTTTAAACCAACTTTTAAATTTTTACTCTTGTCTTTATTATATAATTTTTTCTATTAATTTTGGGCTTTGTTTGTTGTTCTTTTTCCAGTTCCTTTAACTGTAAAGTTAGATTTTATTTGAGATTCTTCTTGTTTCCTGAGGTAGACCTGTAATGCTATGAATTTACCTCTCAAGACTACTTGTGCTGTGTCCCGTAGATTATCATTCGCTGTGCTTTCATTTTCATTTGTTTCAAGATTTCTTTTTATTTGTCTTTTTTGTTTTTTTAAGTATATTTTATTGACTATGTTTTTACAGTAGTTCCATTTTTTCCCCTTTGCTCCCCTCTGTCCAGTACCCCCTTCCCTCCAGCAATCCCGTCCCACTTAGTTCATGTCCATGGGTTGTGCATATAAGTTCTTTGGCTTCACCCTTTCCTGCATTATTCTTAACATCCCCCTGTCTATATTGTAGCAACCAATTATGCTTCTTAGGTCCTGCACCTTTTCCTCATTTCTCCCCCTCCCCCCTCCCAGCTGATAACCCTCCAAATGATCCCCATACCTATGATTCTGTTCCTATTCTGGTTTGCTTAGTTGGATTTTGTTTTTATTTTTTAGATTCAGTTGTTGATAGTTGTGACTTTGTTGTCATTTTATTGTTCATAGTTTTGATCTTCTTCTTCTTAAGTAAGTCCCTTTGATATTTCATATAATAATGGCTTGGTAATGAGGAACTCCTTTAGCTTTACCTTGTCTGGGAAACACCTCATCAGCCCTTCCATTTCAAATGAGAGCTTTGCTGGATAGAGTAATCTTGGTTGCAGGTTGCTTTTCATCACATTGAATACTGTTTGTCAGTCCCTTCCTGCCTGCAAAGTGTCCTCTGAGAAAGCAACTGATAGTCTTATAGGCACCACCCTGTAGGCAACTCTCTGCCTCTCTCTTGCTGCCCCCAGAACTCTGTCTTTATGTTTCGCCTTTGGCATCTCAATCATGATGTGTCTTGGTGTGGTCCCCTCTGGGTCCAGCTTGCCCGGGACCCTCCGTGCTTCCTGGACCTGTATGTCCATCTCCTTTGCAAAATTTGGGAAGTTTTCCTCATTTTTTTCAATTCTTGCTTCGTCATTCTGCACTGGTTGACTGTTTTTTTCTTCCTTATGTTCCAAATCATTGATTTGAACCCTGGTTTCCTTCCCTTCACCATTGGTTTTATGTGAATTTTCCTTCGTTTCACTTAGCATAGCCTTCACTTCTTCTCTTATGCATTTGCCATACTCAAGCATATCTGTCAAGCCTGTGAGCATCTTTATCACCAGTGTTTTGAATTCTGCATCTGTCAGGTTGTCTATCTCCTCATCTGTTAGGTTGGTTATCTCCTTGTCGCTTAGTTCACCCACTGGAACCTTGATCTGTTCCCCCTTTTGGGCCATACTTCTCTGTCTCCTCATTCTGACAGGCTCCTGTGTTTGTTTTCACGTCCCTGGTTGAGTTGATCCCCCTGTTACATTGTAAAGGACTGAGCCTTAGGGATTTGTCAGTACAGGGCGACCTGTTTCACCACGTTGTGGCACTGTAAGTGGGGAGGGGTCCAAGAGGGAACAATGCTGCCTACCCAGCACTCGCCCCTTTTCCAGGTACCTCTCCCACTTCTGCACCGAACTGGCGCCCCTCTAGCTGCTGCCCTGCCTGTCATTCCCAGAGTGGATGAGCCTGTGGATGTTCTAGGACCGTGGGGGCTCTTTAAACAAGTGGACTCTGCTGAGAGACCAGCAGTTTCTGCCTCCACCCCAACCCCCACTGGTCTGCACAGTCAGAAGCAATGAGGCTTGATTTTCCCCAGTGCTGGGACCATGAGCTGCGAGGACTGTTAAGGATCTGGGAACACTCTCCAGGTGTCCCTCCCGACTTTTTAAAATGTGTGACTGCGCTTTCTGCCAGCCTGCTGCTGCCACCACATCACATCCTCTCCGCCCCAGCTCCACCCCTCCTACCTGTCTGGATGAGTATTTCTTCTTTATATCTTTGTTTGCTGGACTTCCATGCAGTTTGATTTTCTGGAACTTCTGGTCATCTCCAGTTTTGAGGTAGTTGTATTTCTTCTTAGTAGTGGAAGGAGATGCAGCGTGTCTGTCTATGCCTCCATCTTGGCTGGAAGTCCTATTTCTGTCTTAATCTCATTGTAAACCCATTCATTTACTAACATGTCATCTACCTCCATACCTTCATGTGTTTTTTGTTTTTTTTTCTTTTGATTGATTTCTGGTTTCATATCATTATGGTCAAAAAAGACACTTCATATGATTTCAATCTTCTTAAATTTATGGAGACTTATTTTGTGTTCTAACATGTGGTCTATCCTAGAAAATGTTCCACTTGAAAAGAATGCTGCTTTGTGGTAAGTGCTCTGAAAACATCAGTTAAATCCATCTGCTCTAGTTTGTCATTTAAAGCCACTGTTTTCTTGTTGATTTTCTACGCGGAAGATCTCTCCATTGATTCAATGAGGCGTTTAAATCCCTTCTATTACTGTATGTGTTTATCTATCCTTTTAGGTGTTCCTATGTTGGGTGCATAAATGTTTACAAGGGTTGTATCCTCTTGTTGAATTGATCCCCTTATGTAATGTTTTCTTTGTCTCTTATTATAGCCTTTGTTTTAAAACCTAACTAGTCTGATATAAACATTGCTACCACAGTGGTTTTTTCCATTCCATTGCTTTCAGTCTGTGTGTATCTTTTGTTCTGAGTTGGGCCTTTTGTAGAGAGCATACAATGAGGTCTGTCCAGAAAAAGTTAAGCCATTGTTAATATAACGAGAATGGTTTGTGCTACACCGATGTAACCTGGCAGCCAAGGGAAGTGGACTGGAATGTTCATGTATGAACAATGATGACTTTGCTGTACTAGTCAGTGGGGACAGTAGACTCCATTGAGTGAGTGTGTGTACTGTGTGGCCATTGCATTCAGAATGACTGAGAGAGTAGAGCAAGAGATCTGCGTCAAATTTTCCATTAAGCTTGAACATTGCTCCACTGAAACTATTGGGATGATTCAGAAGGCCGCAGCTATGGGCACCTGGTGATTGACAGCTTCATCACAACAACCAGCTCACTCATGCATCACATCTCATGCAGTTTTTTTTTTGGCAAAACATCAAATCACCCAGGTGTCTCAGCCCCCCTATAGCCCAAATTTGATGCTGTGTCACTTCTGGCTTTTCCCAAAACTAAAATCACCTTGGAAAAGGAAGATATTTCAGACTGTCAATGAATTTAAGGTAAATATGAAGGGGCTACTGATGGCAATTGGGAGAACTGTGTGAAGTCCAACGTACCTACTTTGAAGGGAATTGAGGCATAATTGTCCTATGTACAATATTTCTTCTACCTTCTTCAGTAAATGTCTCTATTTCATAGTACATGGCTGGAAATCTCTGGACATACCTTGTATATAGTCATACTTCAGTACTTGATGGCTACAGACTTACCAAACCCTGTACTCATTGCATTTTGATGAGAAAAAATGTTTCAGCACTCAGTGCTTGCTCTGAACTCCTCACACTTGCTAGAACTTGTATGAGTCATGATGCTGCCCTGCATGAGAAAATGCTTCATCACTCATTGCTTGAAAAATGTGTTTTTTGATACTAGGTTTTGGCATTCATCACGAGTTCCAGAAAGAATTAACAACATGTACTGACGTACCATTGTATATGGATCTTGTTTTCTTATTGATTCAGGTATTCAATGTCTTTTGATTGGAGTATTTAATCCATTTATAATTAAAATGATTATTGATCTGTATGTATTTATTGTTATTTTACATTTTAAACTATTTTTCTCTTTTGTTTCTTCTTAAAGAAGATGTTTTAACTATTTTGGAATATTGGTTTGGTGGTAATGAATTCCTTTAGCTAACTCTTGTCCTGAGAAGGTGTTTAATTCTCCTTCAATTATAAATGATAGCTTTGTTGGGTATAGTTGTCTTGGCTGTAGGTCCTTGCTTCTCATCACTTTGAATATCCCGTACAAATCCCTTCTGGCCCAAAACATTTCTGTTAAGAAATCAGCTAACATTCTCTTGCGAGCTCCCTTAAAGGTAACTTTTTTTCTTGCTGCTTTTATGGTTTCCCCTTCATCTTTAGCCAAATTATGATGTGTCTTGGTGTGGTGTGAGAATAATCTGTCCTGCAGATCCCTCAGCGTGGATGAAAGAACTGACTCAGAAACAAATTGTCTGAAGAGAGAGAAGGGGAGGGTCTCTCAGAGGTGATCACTGATCACTATTTTCTCAGTGAGGGTTTCTATTGAGTTTGCCATGTGCAGAAACGCAGGGTGTAAGCACGCAGACCTCCGCCAAACGGTTGGGGGTAACAGCAAAGGGAAGCATAAATCAGCACAGGGAGACAGGCAGCAAGACTGCGAGGCACCAAAGCATATCACAGAAGTCTAGGTGTCTCTTTTTATTGAAACACTTTGTTTTCACATTCTACTGAGAAGAATTTGGGGCTACACAGAGCAAGCAGGCTTCATTTGCTTCAAAGAGTACGTTTCATTCCTATTCTACTTCTAAAACCCCCTGGAGTGTGGGACCAGCAATAAGGTACGTGGGGCACGCTGGCCAGCTAGTTAAGGCTTATGGGCCTGTGTTTCAGTCCTGGCTCCACTCAGCAGCTACAGCCCTCTGTACCATACATACCAGTCTCCCACAGTGTGGGTATTTTTGGGTTCATTGGTGTGTGGGGGGAGCATCTCTATACTTCTAGATTTGTGTGTCTTTCTCCTTACCCAGGCTAAGGACATTTTTAGTCATTATTTCTTCATATAGGTTCACAATCCCCTGCTCTCTCTCTTCCACTTCTGGTTCCCCTATGATGCAGATGTTGTTATGCTTGATGTCATCTCAGCAGTCCTCAGACTACTCTCATTTAAAAAAAATTTGTCTTTTTTCTAATTGTCGCTCAGATTGGACCTTTTCTGCTACCTTATCTTCCAAATTGCTGATTTGATCCTCTGTTTCATCTAGCCTGCTGTTATATTATTCATTTCTAGTATATTATTCATTTTAGATTTTGTGTTTCTTAGTTCTGATTGATTTTTCTTTTGTGGTTCTATGTCCTTTTTGCTGTTTACTATTTCTTTTTCTTTTCTTTTCTTTTTTTGAGTTTTCATTGATTAATCTATTCTTCCCCTAAGTTCCTTGAGCATCCTTATCAACATTGTTTTCAACTCTGTTATCTATTAGCTTGCTTGCCTAGATTTTGTGTAGTTCCCTTTCTGGGGATTTCTCCTGGTCTTTCATTTGGGGCATGTTTCTTTGTTTCTTCATGTTGGCTGCCTCTCTGTAATTGTTTCTGTGTATTAGGTACATCTCTATTTTTCCCAACCTTTGTATGTAGTCAGTGTCTTGTGGGGCTCAGTGGCACAATTTTCCCAATCACCTGAGCAAGGTGCTCCAGGAACGTCTCTTGTGTGGGTCATGTGAGCCCCCCTGTTGTAGCTGAGTCTTGATTGTTGTTGGCTCATCTGTGGGTGGGGTTGAACTTAAGGCAGGCTAACTGTGAGGATTGACCTGAACCACAATGTATGAGTTGCTGTGTGGGAGCTGACCCCACAAAGCAAACTGGGCCCCAGCAGCATGTGGCACCTGCTGTGATCTCTCCTTCAGTGTGCTACTTGTGGAGCTAATTTGGTCACACTCTGACGCAGTCTGAAGCCTGCCACCAGGTGTTTCAGCTCATGGGTCTTTTGGGAGGGACTCTAGTGCAGGTCAATGTCAAGCTCTTCCTGTGACTGGCCCTGGGCTACTTGTTTGGAGATACACAGTGTGGCTGCCTTTGCTGGGTCTGAGTGAGTGTGGGAAGTTCCCAGCTCTGTACCAAGGCTGGCTTCCACCAGCACTGAACTTGGGCACAGGTCATCAAAAGGCCCAAGCCAAGGAGTGAGGAGGGAGGGAGAGAAGGGAGTTAAGAAGGGGTAGGGTTGAGTCAAAGAACACGTATAAATGATCCCTGGACATGGACAACAGGGTGGAGATTGAGTGTGGAAAAAGTGGTGGGCAGGGTTGGGGGAAGCAATGGGGACAAACTTGGGACATCTGTAATAGAAAAACAAACCAAAAAATTTTAGTGGGGGAAAAAAATAAGAAAGCAAAATAAATGAATAAATGAGCTAGCAGATTCCCCACCCCATTCCCCCAAAAAACTTAACATATAGGAAAGTGAACAAAAGAAAATGTGAAGTATGGAAATGCAATTTTAGTGAATATTAGAAGGACAAGGATTTTCCTTCACACTGTATATTTTTCTCCCTACCTGATTCCTCCAGAAGTTGGCATTCTGAAGAAGTCAGAAACAGCATAAGGTTCTTCACATAAAACTAGTAAGACCTAGAGGCTTTGTTAACTAAGACTTTGACTGGAATGTCATGCCTAAAGGAAGCATGCCTGGGCTCCGGTTGTTACCAAAAAGCCCTGAGGAACTGGGAATGACTTTCAAAGGTAATAAAAGCCCATGAGAAAAAATGCCTGGTACCTTGGTTGGTTGTGCGATTCATGGCAATCTTTCCAGGAAAGGAACGAAGATTGCTTTCCTGAAAGATGGCTAGAAGAGACCTTAAGGCACAATGGAAAACCTGAAGGACTTGGAAAAGACAGGTGTGTACAGGCAAGGCTGAATGCCAGGTATGTGGCTCAGCTTCTGTGCCCTGAAGGGCAGACTGACGGTCAACCTAAAGTTTCCTGTGTAAGTTCCAGCAAAGCAGACTTAAAGATATGTGATCATTTGCTGCTCTTGTTGTGTTTATGTAAACGAACAGGATAAATTAAAACAAGTTAATGTAGTCCTTTTAATGACAAGGAGGGTAATCTTAAGGAGAAAAATCACAGTGCTCAGTGGTAGACTATAAACTAGTGCAACTAACTGTCTTTAAAGTTTATCTTCATTTAAAGTTTGTTTTAAAGAAAAAGGCCCAAGCCACTTTGAGATCCTTCTTCACCTGCTGGCTGCACGTTAGGCTGTCACTAGAAGAGCCTCTGGCAGTTCTCAGTGAGCCACCAGGTACGGTAAATGCTCCCAATGGGGTAACACAGATTTAAAGTTTGTGCAGTGCTTGGTCTGAGGCCACTCGGGAAAAGTCTCAGGACACACCACGGCCAACTTGCTGCCTTCTGGGTTTCTTTATACCTTTGTGGTTGAGCAGGGTTTCAGGAAGTTGTCAGAGTTGGGTCAGCAGAGTTCATCAGGCTGAAATAGACTAAAATTTGGCCACATAAAGAAAGGGCTCTGCCCTGGAATGATGGTGCCAGCCACGTGTGTGAGGGAAAATGGCCCCCGCTCTCGAGCCACACAATAGTCTCTCCTTACTCCATATCCATCTAAGGAGAGTTCAGGCTGTACACAGCCAGCTTTCTTCTCTGCAGGGTGTGAGCTCACTGGGGCAGGGCCACTGCGTCGGAAGGGTAGGGCTCATGGATCTGGTGGGGGGGGTGAAGCTGGTCAGGCTTCTGAGGGACATGGCCTCCCACCTCAGTGACACACTACTCAGTGTCTTACACCCCCTTAGTTCACTCTCATGATCCGTTCAAGAAAGTCTACACCACTTCCATGCTGTCACAAAATGTAGGAGCTCCTTCTTTCTTTCTGTGTAGTATTTAATTGTGTAAATGTACATGTACCACAGTTTTATGATCCACTCATCTACAGATGGGCACTTAGGCTGTTTCCAACACTTGGCTATTGCAAACAGGGCTGCTATGAACATAGGGGTGCATAGGTTCTTTTGAATTGGTGTTTCAGGATTGTTAGGGTATAATCCCAAATGTGGAATTACTGTGTCAAAAGGCAGTTCTATTTTTAGTTTTTTGAGGAAACTCTACACTGCTTTCCACAGTGGCTGCCCCAGTCTGCATTACCATCAGCAGTGCACTAGGGCTCCCTTTCTCCACATCCTCACCAGCACTTGTTTGCTGATTGATTAATGATAGCCATTCTGACAGGTGTGAGGTGGTATCTCATTGTGGTTTTAATTTGCATTTCTCTGATGGTTAGTGATGTTGAGCATCTTTTGATATGGCTGTGGGTCATCTGTATGTCCTTCCTGGAGAAGTGTCTGTTCAGGCTTTTTGCCCATTTTTTAAATTGGATTCTTTTTGGTGTTGAGTTGTATGAGTTCTTTATATATTTTGGAGATTAAACCCTTGTCCAATGTATCATTGGCAAATATGTTCTACCATATAGTCAGTTCCCTTTTCATTTTGATGACAGGTTTATGTAGCCATGTAGAAACTTTTCAATTTGATGTAGTCCAATTTATTGATTTTTTCTTTTATTTCCCTTGCCCTAGGAGATATATTGGCAAAAATATTGCTACGTGGGATATCTGAAATTTTACTGCCTGTTTCCTGCTATAATTTTTATGGTATCATGACTCATATCTAAGTGTTTTATCCATTTTGAGTTTAGATGTAATCGTAGAGCATTATGCTGAGTGACATAAGCCAGTCAATGAAAGACAAACACCCTATGACCTCAGAAAAGGAATTTAGTGACCAAAACAAGTGAGCAAAATAGAACCAGAGACAAGGAAACATTGAACAGACTGACAGTGGCCAGAGAGGAGGGGGAGAACGGTGGAAAGAAGGGGAGGGGACTAGTCAAGGAAGATGTATGAATGACCCATGCACGTGGACAATGGTGGGGGACTGACGTGTGGGGGGCGGGGCAGATGAGAGCAAAGGGGGAAAACTGGAACAACTGTAATAGAATAACAATAAAAAAACAAGTCACACCTGATCATCTACCTGAAAAAATTAAATTAAATTAAGCTCTGAAAAAAAAATGTCTACATCACAGGCTCAGGCAGCTGACTCCTCCACAGGCAGTGAGCTCATCCGGGTAAAACGACAAGGAGTTGGGAGGGTGGAGCGAGGACACTCCTCCAGGCTGACACCGTGTGGAGAGGGGCACTCAGCCCAGGAAAGAGAGCATCAGTCAAAGGTATGGGAGAGGGATTCAGCCCCAGGAGCTGGCGACTGTCTCTTCAGTTCTCTTCCCAGAGCCACACAACCCAGTCTTTTACATGACTCCAGTTCGCTGAGGTCTGCCCTCCATCTGCTGGAGCCCCGTGCGAGTGGCTGTGAACCAATTTTTGCCTGAGTTCCTAGCAGACTTCCGGAATCCTTGCTGATTTTCACAGCCAGGTGTTCAGGTGTTCTGCAGGTGTCTGTTCTGGGCTCTGGGCTCTGGGCTCAGGGCTCAGGGCTTGGGAGCCCAGCATGGAATTGAGACCCTTCTCTCCTCAAGGGGGCATGTTTGCAGCTGAGATATCCTTCTGGAATCTCAACCACAGCACGTGAGAGTGGGGCCAGCCCTTTTTGTGTCCCTACTTTTTCTACCAGTCTCGATGTGACGTCTTCTGTAAATGCTTGGTGATAGCCTTCAGTTCAGCTGGTTTATTTAGGTTGATTGTACTGTAAGTTACTTGTACTTCCAGTTGGACCTGTGAGGAGGTGAGTGCAACGTCTACCTACTTCGCTGCAGTCTTTAATCTCCTGACTCATTATTTGGTCCTGACTTGCAGTTTAAAAACACAGACCCACAAGACCTTCAAGGGTTAGGTTGTAACGTGGGGTCACTGGAGAGATGTCCAAGTTTGCAAACCGCCAGCGCACCACCGCTCCTACAGCACAGTTGGCACACTTCAGCCTGCTCTACTCTCAGGTGTGTGGCCAAGGCCGCCCACTCCCCCGTTTGTGCAGCTGTCCTTTCCCTGTGACTGGAGTTTGTGCTCCAACCCCACCCCTGCCTGCTTCCAGTTTCAGGATGAGCTGTCCCCCTTTCTCGTCACCTCTGCCACTGCTGTCTGGCCTTCAGTTCATCTCCCAATTCTAGGTGTCTGTATATGTGATCTTGTGGCTTTAGCCACATGTAACAAAAACACAGAACAACAGAAGCTTGCGCAAAATAAAAGTTTATTTTAAAATTGTCTGAGTATAAGAAGTCTAGGACTGGAACTGCCACTTTGAGGGCCTGGAATCCAGTCTCCTTCCTTGTTCTACCCTCCCTCAGGCCTTCCCAGGTCTGCCTGGTACAAGATGGAAGACTATCACCTTCACCTGCAGCCATGAGGAAGAAGAAAGGGCAAAGGGGAAGAAAAGCCATCACCCTGCCTCATAAAGGGTTGCATTACCTGTGCTCCAATCACACTAGCTAGAGCCTAGTCACATGGCAAAATTCAGTCATAAGAGAGACAGATATAACCAATATTCTGACTGATTATGGACCAAGCTAGAGATCAAAAGTTCTATTGCTGCAGAAGTAGGGAATGGGTGTCTGCTGGAGGCCAGTCATAATCTGTTTCCATTTCCCCAATCCATTTTAATCCCGGAGCCCAGCTAATTCAGCAGGTTATACTTGTGATACCCCCAAGACAAAGACTCTTTAGAACTTAAAATTTTGACTTGCTATTATAAGTTCTCATCTAAGGGACCAGCATCCCATCCTGTATGCTAAACCCTATCTGGAGCTTTGCCTCCTACTGACAACATTTTTTTCCATAGACAATTTAAGTGGCTTTCCTAGGTCTGCCATAACACATTACCACAAAATAGGTGACTTAAAAACAAGACTTCAACATGTCCCTTTGGTGATGCAATTCTACTCATGACAGTCTATACTCTGGTTCCCAAAAATTCATGTTCTTTCCATGTGCAGTGTATATTCCCCCCAATCCAACATCCCCAAAAGTCATAACCATATTCCAGCATCAACTCTAATTACAAAGTCTAACCTAAATATAATATCAACTCAAAAGGCCTCAAATTTTAAACTTTGGGTGGTGAATACACAATACAATATACAGATGCTGCATTATAAAATTGTACCCTTGAAATCTGTATAATTTTATTAACCAATGTAACCCCAATAGATTCAATAAAATATTAAATCAATCAACCAATCAATCATGTATGGACAAGTCTCTGTGTGCTCCATTCTGGAGAAAATCCCTCTCTACCCACAGACATGTGAAAACGAGTTGTCTCTTTCTAGAATACAATGATAGGATCAGCATTTCCATTCCCAAAGGGAGAAGATGGAAGGAATAAAGGGGCCACAGGTTCCAAAGAAGCCAAAACTCAGCAGGAAAATTTTTATTATATTTGAAGGCCTGAGTAATCTTCCAGGGCTTTATGCTCCACCCTCAGGGCCCACAGAGACCCCCTGTCACCCTCTCTGACCCATTGAAGTCATTCTTCCCTTTTCCTGAGGGGTAATACGTGGCTGAGTATGTCAGCCATCTTCCTGCATGTAGAATCTCAAAGTCTGACAGCATTTCTTTATTTCTTTTTGTCTGTCCTCTGCAGTCCAAGCTGGCAGTGCTTCTGATGCTATACTGTTCTCAAAATCATGTGGGTCTCTCCTATGTATGTCAAAGGGTCCACACCACAATGTGAGGGTGCTCCACAGGTCCTTCCTGAATCACCCCCTATCTACTCCTGGCTCCTGCTGACATGGCATGATTAGATCCATTAGTTGTATGCTTAATCCGGCCAACAGGTTATCTGGCCACATCTTCGGTATGCCATCCAGAACATGCCTTAGCACCTTGTGTAACATGGATGCCCTGAGAATCTTCCTAGTCATCAAGTTTTGGTTCTTTTTTGCTTAACAATCATTCCTCCCTTTTTATCTTTCCTTTCACATTTTTCTATAAGCAGAAAAGAGAAATCAGGCTGTACCTGCAAACACTGTGTTTTGAAATATCCCCACTTAAATAACCAAGTTCATCCCTTACAAGTTCTACTTTCCACCAAACAACATAAAACAATTCAATAAAATGTCTACCACTTTTATCAAGGATTTTCTTTCCTCCAGAGTCCAATAACATGTTCATTCTCTCTAAGGCCTCACCATATACACCTTTAACATTCAAGGACCAGGCTGCTGTGCCAGCAGCTTCTTCATGACAGTGTGTGTATTCTCCAGAGTGACAGAGCTTTCTCTGCAGCCCTCCTATTTCCTTCTGAGCTTTCCCAGAATCACCTTTAGCATGCACATTTCTATCAACAATCTCTTCGAGGCAATCTAGCCTTTATCTATCATGCGCCGCACAAGTACCCTAACAGTAACATGTCCTCTCGCAGTTCCAGAGCTAGGAGTCTGAAATCAGGGTGTCGGCAGGGGCAGTTCCTCCTGATGCTCTCAGGAAAAGTCCTCCATACTGCCTAAGTCCCCCTGGTTGCCACGATCCTGGGTGGCCCTCGGCTTAGAGACGCATCACTCTAATCTCTGCCTGCGTCTTCCAACAGCGTTCTTCCCCTGTGTGTGTGTGTCTGTGTTTCTGTTTTCTATTCTGATAAGGGCACTCCTCACTAAATTAGGGCTCTCACCTTGACTGCATCTGCAAAGTCCTTATTTCCAAATAAGTCACATTCACCAGTCATGGGGGTTAGGATTTGTACATATGTTATATTTGGGGGAAGAAACAATGAACAGGAAAGGCTACCACTTGGCCAGGAAATTGTGGTTCTCTAAATGTCCAATGAGAGTCCAGCTGTTGAGAAAAGAGGCTTTCTCCTGCCTCCAGGCTGCCAAGTGCCCTTCGATGAGGCGAACGCGCTCTGTTGCTCTCTCAGACGTGCCCGGTCAGCGCGGCCGGAAAACAGCCTTTCCGTTTCACCCCAGCTGAGTTGATTGCTGCTATGAATAATTGTGGAAATGTACTGGAGCCACTGCCAAGTTTTGTAAAGCCCACATGAAGTGAGGGAGCAAGCTGTGGACGTATGTGGGAGGAGAACCTTCCTCGTAGAGAAACAGCAAGGGCAGCGTCCCCTGGGCCGACCTGGGTCCGGTGTGTTTGAGAAATAGGATGGAGACGACAGACAGGTGGGGCTGCGGCACAGGACCCGGGGCGCGGATGAGACAGGCTCCATTGGGTCTCTCTGGCTCACCGATCAGGGAAGTCAGTCAGTCTGCTGGCCTTAAGTTATGTGTCTTCCTGACAAAACTCCACTCTCAGGAAGTGGAGGTGAAATTCCCTCTTTTCTCAAAAACATTACATGCCAAGGAATATGTGTGTAGAATAAAAAGGGTTAACTTAGCAGGGTTACTCAAATTCTACGTATTCCAAAGAAAGTATGGGCCCTCTTGATTAGCTCCTAGGAGGTAACGTCTGAGCCCTTAGATATCCTGCCCAATGAGTCTGGTTGTTTACCTGAGGCCTTGGCCATGCCCATGGTTTCTGCTAGAAATGTGATTGCTGGTGAATGGTCGCCCTTATTTGCTGGGAGCCCCAGACCACACCGTACCAGTTTGACCTCTGGCCGAGCGGGGACTAGAGAAGCTAAGGTTAGTCATGTGGACACTCTATGCCTATGTGACTGATACAACAGAACCATGACACCAAGAGTCAGGTGAACTCTCCTGGTGGATAATATTTTGTGTATGTTATTACACACTGTCCATGTGATCCCACTGGGAGAGGACAACCGGAAGCTCAGCCCAGGTTTCTCCTGAGCTCTGCCCCATTGCCTCCTTTTCTTTTGTTGGTTTTAATCTGCATCCTTTCACTGTAACAAACTGTAACCATGAGCATAACAGCTGTTTTGACTCCTGTGAGTCCTTCTAGTGAATCATCAAACCTGAGAGTGGTCTGGGAAACCTCAACACAAAGTACAATTTATTCCATCTTCCTTTCCATCATCCAGCTACTCTACTTGGTGGGGGGAGCGGTCAAAGGTCTAGCAGGAAGAGTCTGACTGGTTGAAATTGAGCCACCTGACATCCATGGCCTAGGTAGTGAAGGTCATCTTGACATACAGACCCAGTAATATTACACTGAGTGGGAAGATAGATTTCCAAAATTGCTGATATCAGGAAAAGGGAGGTGTGATGTCTGCTCAGGACAAACAGTGGATTTGGCACCAGCTGGGAAATGGGAGCCAAGGCCAGCAGAGAAAAACCTGGAGCCCTAAGGAGAAAGTTTCCGACAAGTAATGTGGTACACAGTTCTGTGTACACTGCCTGACAATGGAAGGTCTCAGCTGCAGGATGGAGACAAAGAATATCAAAGATTTAGAGACCTTTGTTGTGTGTTGAATTGTGTGTCCCCTCAAAGATATTTTAAAGTCCTAACCCTCAGCACTTGCATATGTGACCTTATTTAGAAATAGGGTTTTACAGATGTAACAAGTTAAGATGAGGTCGCAGTAAATTAAGATGAGCCCTAATCTAATGACTGGTGTCCTTATAAGGAGAGAGAAAGACGGTGACACACAGCCACAGGAGGAGAGGTCTCCAAGCGAAGACAAAGGCAGAGGCTGCACAGGGACAGCTACAGGCTAAGGGTTGCTGACAACGCCCTGAGGCTAGGGAGGGGACAAGGAAGGACTCAGCCCTAGAGCCTTCAGAGAGAGTATGGCCCTGTCAACATCTTGATGTCAGATCCATTATTTTAAGCCACACAGTTTGTGGTAATTTTTTACAGAAGCCCCGGGTAACTAATACAGATTTGGGGTACCTGGAAGTGGGTGCTGCTAATAACAAATACCAAAAAATGTGGAAGGGGCTTTGGAATTGGGTTATGGGTAAAGGCTAAAAGAATTTTGAGACACTTGATAGAAAAAGGCTAAATTGCCTTAAAAGGACTTTTGATAGGGATATGGATGCTAAAAGTGATTGTGCTGAGAGCTTGAAAGAAACGAGGAGAGCAGTAGAGAAAGTTTCTGCTGTTCTAGAGAATGCATATGTCATCATGAACAGAACAGTTGGTACAGCGGCCTAGAACATGAATGTCAAAAGTGCTTCTGGTTAGGCTTTAAAGGGAATGATGAACATGTTGTTGGACACTGCAGGGAAGTGTTCTGTTGCAGGTGGAAAGTCGAACATGCAGGGGATGAACTTGCATATTTAAGCAAGAAGATTTCTGAGCAAAATGTGGAAGGCGCAGCTTGGTTTCTCCTTCCTGCTAATAGGAAAATACAAGTGAAAAGAGATAAATGGAGAAATACATTGTTAACCAAAACGAAACAAAACAAAAATAACCAAGATTTAAAGATTTATTTGGAAATTTCTCACTGTATTTAAAAAATGAGAACGTGTGCCCCGGGCACTCATGTACAGTGGGAGAGAGCACAGAGGGTTGCTCTTGCCTAGGAGTTTCCCCACGGAGGACTGAGCCCCAGGCCAGGCTCCTAACGGGAGTGTTGCAGCTGGGAAGATCAGCAAGGATTGTGCTCAAACAAAGAGAACCAGCACAGTTCCTTAAATGACCACTGTACAGAATCTCTGCCATGGCATTCACCTTGGACTTTAGTAGGACAGTGGCTCATAAAGGGAGGAAGTTAGTGGTGTGACTGTGGGGCGACGACTGGATGACAGCAGCCAGTGTCCCTGGGCATGGTTCCCCTCCCACAACTCCTACCGACATACCTTTCCTTACTTAAGCATCCCCTCCATACATTAGCCTAGGGAGTGGCAACAGCCTCACCCTGCTGACTCCTAGAGGCCCTGCCCTGCAGGTATAGCTCCCCATGGAGAGGTTTCTGGTGGACTCCAGCCCAGGCCTGCAGTGCAACCCTTACTAAGGACTCTCAAGGAGACCTGGGCAGGTTCCCACCGTGCCAGCATCCCAGGGGAAAGGACTGGCTTGTGGGGCTGGAGGGCAGGGGCATTTTCTCCTGTGCACTAAGCAACAACTCTATTCATGTGCTGAGCCCTCCCTCCACACTGCCAAACTCTAATCTATTTTAGCCAGGGGAAATCTGCTGGCCTCATCCTGACGAATCCCTGAGACCCTGCTCCACCAAAAAGGTATGAGGAAACCCAACAGGCAGCAGCTGGCCTTCTGTATCCTGAGACATTTCCTGCGTAGCCTCAGACCAAGCACTGGCACAAACTTTAAATCTGTATTAACCTGGTGGGATCCACTTGCCATAGCTGATGGCTCACTGAGAGCTGCCAGAGGCTCTTCTAGTGACTGAGCCTAACACACAGCCAGTAGGTGAAGAAGGATCTCAAGGTGGCTTGGGCCTTTTGATGACCTGTGCCCAAGTTCAGTGCTGGTGGAAGCCAGCCTTGGTACAGAGCTGGGAACTTCCCACACTCACTCAGACCCAGCAAAGGCAGCCACACTGTGTATCTCCAAACAAGTAGCCCAGGGCCAGTCACAGGAAGAGCTTGACATTGACCTGCACTAGAGTCCCTCCCAAAAGACCCATGAGCTGAAACACCTGGTGGCAGGCTTCAGACTGCGTCAGAGTGTGACCAAATTAGCTCCACAAGTAGCACACTGAAGGAGAGATCACAGCAGGTGCCACATGCTGCTGGGGCCCAGTTTGCTTTGTGGGGTCAGCTCCCACACAGCAACTCATACATTGTGGTTCAGGTCAATCCTCACAGTTAGCCTGCCTTAAGTTCAACCCCACCCACAGATGAGCCAACAACAATCAAGACTCAGCTACAACAGGGGGGCTCACATGACCCACACAAGAGACGTTCCTGGAGCACCTTGCTCAGGTGATTGGGAAAATTGTGCCACTGAGCCCCACAAGACACTGACTACATACAAAGGTTGGGAAAAATAGAGATGTACCTAATACACAGAAACAATTACAGAGAGGCAGCCAACATGAAGAAACAAAGAAACATGCCCCAAATGAAAGACCAGGAGAAATCCCCAGAAAGGGAACTACACAAAATCTAGGCAAGCAAGCTAATAGATAACAGAGTTGAAAACAATGTTGATAAGGATGCTCAAGGAACTTAGGGGAAGAATAGATTAATCAATGAAAACTCAAAAAAAGAAAAGAAAAGAAAAAGAAATAGTAAACAGCAAAAAGGACATAGAACCACAAAAGAAAAATCAATCAGAACTAAGAAACACAAAATCTAAAATGAATAATATACTAGAAATGAATAATATAACAGCAGGCTAGATGAAACAGAGGATCAAATCAGCAATTTGGAAGATAAGGTAGCAGAAAAGGTCCAATCTGAGCGACAATTAGAAAAAAGACAAATTTTTTTTAAATGAGAGTAGTCTGAGGACTGCTGAGATGACATCAAGCATAACAACATCTGCATCATAGGGGTAACAGAAGTGGAAGAGAGAGAGCAAGGGATTGTGAACCTATTTGAAGAAATAATGACTAAAAACATCTCTAACCTGGTTAAGAAAAAAAAACACAGAAATCCAGAGGCACAGAGAATCCCCTCTGCAAATAAACCCCAAAAAGCCCACACCAAGACACATCATAATGAAAATGTCAAAGGCTAAAAATAAAGAGGGAATCATAAAAGCAGCAAGAAAAAACAACCAACCAAACAAACAAACCGTTAACTTCAAGGGAGGTCCCAAGAGAATGTCAGTTGATTTCTTAACAGAAATGTTTTGGACCAGAAGGAAATTGCAGGAAATATTCAAAGTGATGAAAAGCAAGGACCTACAGCCAAGACAACTATACCCAGCAAGGTTATCATTTATAACTGAAGGAGAAACAAACATCTTCTCATGTCAAAAATTAGCTAAGGGGGTTCATTACCACCAAACCAATGGGTTCCTGTTGAGCATTTAAGGAGTGTAGAAGTTGCCCTTTCATCCTTGCAAGTAGAAAGCTGAACAAACTGAAAAATCAACCATCTCTTAAGTTCCATCGGTTAGGGTCACAGGGAAAACTGCTGCCTGCCTCCGGCTCCAAATTAGAAGGACAGGCAGGTGCACAGGATCACAACTTACTAGAACAGAAGTCTGGGACGGGAAAACATGAACTGTAATTGACAAGTGACTGGAGGCTCAGTGTGGACAGAATGAGAGTTAAAAACTTCAAAGGAGCCCAGTCAAAAGGAGGACCCACACTGTTGTGAGTTTTACCTCCAGGAGCTCTACCAGGCCCTCACAGTGAATGCTGGAGAAAAATCCCCTTGTGCTTGGGGTAGGGGGTGGGGGTAAGTAACAATTTGAAGTATGTCAGAGCATCCTGTTCTTAACAAGGCCTCCCCTCAGGAGGAACTGGTTCATGAGAGCCTAAGCTTCCCAGGGACAGGGAAACACCTAACTTCACCTCCTTTTAGCCAGCCTGTCCGACCTAAGGAGAGGGGAAAAAGAAAGCCAAGAAGCACTCATGAAGTTCACAGTCCACTGGCATAGTCTCACCGAAAGACTAAGATCTAACTACAGAACTATATAATGCTTCCCCTGCCCCTGCATAACTAAAAGCCTATTTACTGCAGTTCTTTTTAAATAGTACATCTTGTCTGCCTTTCAACCACATAACACAAGGTACACTGAAAGGCAAAAAACACAGTTGGTTATACTAAACAAGCATCAAAGCCAGAGTCAGATATGATAGCAGAGTTTAAAATTATAAGACTTGGAACTAAGAACTATGATTAATATCACTGGGGAACACAGTATTTGTTGAGTTAGATCTGACACTTGTTTTTGACTGACTTTTGGCATCTAAATCCAAAATGACCCCAGTTTTTCTCTATCACATCAACTTTTTAAAGGACAGGATACCCTCCCTTTGTCCCAAAAATCATACAAAATGTACATACAAAGGAAAATAAAGAAAAAAATTACCTGAATATACTGTTAATTCAAAGTTATTTTATTCATATAAAGGCTACATATTGTTACTGTAAGTCAAATTGTGTACAAGTAGTAAAGTTCTGCTACCAAACATACATATTAAGGTATTTTATCTTTTCAAACAACAGGCTAGGAAATGCCAAGATGAGATACTTGAAACAGTCTCCTTCAGTTGGCAAAGCTTTAACAAATTGCTTCATGAAACCCAGTTTCATGTGCATAGGTGAGAATAAAATGTTCTTTCTGTCAACAGGTGGCTCATGTAGAACGTTTGGATCACCAGGTTTGAGGTCAGATCTTGGAGGCCAATTTGACTCTCACGAGCTCTGCTGTCCCATATACACAGAAAACAGGGATACTTGGTGTACCCACATTGCTGACCAAGAAGAAAGCAGACCATTTTAAGGTCAACACAGATGATCCATTTGTGCTTGTGATATTGCAACAGATCAATGACTCTCTTTACGTCTTCATATTCTTCATGGAAACAAACTGAATGGCCAATTGGGACTGCACCAAATAAATTGCTATTGTGGAGGGGGACACACTTCAAGCTCTGCATTGAGCTATTGATGAACAGTCGTCATTCAGTTGCGTTATAGATTGGATGTGTATGTTATGGCAATACACAAAGCCACCGTCACTTCAAAAGTACTGAAGAAATGCACATTCTCTTGATCGAAAGTAGGATGCCTTCGCTCCTTTTTCAAGCAAGTTTTTCTCATGCAGTCTTGGTGCTAGGAGTTCTGAAGCCTTTTTGGATAGCCTCAAATCTCGTGCCAAATCACTCAACTCACGCTGATCAAATCCCTTACGAACTGAGTCATCTTCAATTTCAAAATCTTCATCGTTGCTGTCACTTAGTTATTCACCATACTCCTGTTTTTCAAAAGAGGGTAGTTCAATGAAAACTGGCACTGGGATTTCAGCTGAATGAGGCACTGGGCATACAGCTGATGGTAGACTAGGATACTCTATTTTATATTTATTTTTCTTGTTCTATCCTGACGTTTTCACTATACAAAAGTAACAGTCACTTGAAAGATCTCTGGGCTCTCGCCAAACCATAGGTATACCAAATAGCAATTTATTATGTATTCCCTTCGTCCATATCCATAAATTCTCGACACACTGCTTACTCAGCTTGTGAGGGGCCCAAGACTTATTTTGATCACCAAGTTTTACTTTAAAATATGCAGAATAGGCTTTCCTGACAAATGTGCTGATGTTTGTCTTTTGACTGGGAATGGTGAAACTGCCACATATATAACAAAACGAATCAGGGTTGTTTAGGCACTTATGATGAAAAATAGCAGAGGCAGACATGATCTGAAGGAAAGAAAATAAGTATGTATATAAATAAAAAGATAAGTTATGCTAACTCCTTGTATACAGACAAGAACTTGGACTACACTTCAGAATACAATTCACTATATAGAGCAGTACACAACCTCTCACCACACTGTCTCATGTGTAACTGAACAGCCTAGACAAGTATGAACATATCGCTGGTCTCCGAGGTCGTCCCCCACCCCTCCCCACTCGAGGGAGCTTTGCCCTCAGCTAATAGGAGAGCACTAGTGCTTCCCTCCATCCAGGCTTGATCCAGCCTAGAGTGGTTGCGTTAAGATAAACCATACAGAAAAAAAAACTTGACGTGATAGAAGAAAACTAACCACAGTTTTGAAATCAGCATGCCTACTTAAGATTAAAACAGCTGAAAAATCAAACTCAACAGGAATTATGTTAAAAATTGTTCCCTTGTGTTATATATTAAAGGAATGGAGAAAGATACACTAATCAAAGGAAAGCAAGAGTAGCTATATTAATTTCAGAGAGCACAGACTTCAGAGTAAGGAGATTGATCAGAAATAAAGAAGGAAATTATATAATGATAAAGGGGGCCAGTACTCCATGGAGATATAACATTTCTTAATGTGTATGCACCAAACAACAGTGTCAAGACACATGAGGCAAAAACTGATGGAACTACAAAGAGAAATAGATGATGAATCATCTACTGTTATAAATGGGAAGTTCAACACCTCCATCAGAAATGGAGAGATCTATCAGGCAGAAAGTCAGTAAAGAGAAAGAGGAAAGCAGATTATTATAAGGAGAGTATGGCGGAGGTGCCTCACACACCCTAGGCTCAGTTGGAAGTTGCTCTGTCCAGCAGAGGCTTCATGACCACGGAATAACAAACTTTTACCCAGGACATTTTATTATGTCTGGGGGAAGGAAGGTGACTGCTCTCTCTAGTGGAGAACAGCAGCTAAACCTTCATCCCTCATGCCTTTTATTGAGGAAGATACATGCGAGAGATACAAGGTTAAAATTCATAAATCGTCAATAGCTATTAGGCATCTGACAGTAACAGATTGCATGTACCAGTACAGGGGCCACAGTGACCAGTCTGTGTCAGGGTCTATAAAACATCATGGCACCACACTGGCACTAAGTGCAAGGTTTCATACACTCCTTGCTAGAGATTGTTTATGTTACATTAATGATAAAGAAAGCAAAGCAAGTTCTAAAACATAATGAACATAATAAGCATTCTTTAATCCAATTCCCATGGCAACCCTCTGAGTGGCTTTCGGTTATGTTCCACACGCAGCCTTATGTTGAGACTTAAAGACAAGCACAGCCGGAATTCCGGTGGCTGTCATGCTCAGGCCGGGGCTACAATTCCCTAAACCATGAGGAGTGGTTGCCCACAGAGAGGCCATAGGTAATAGTCTGACAGGAGAGTCACAGCTGGGTGGTCTAAGAGATGGCTGAGAGGACTGATGGGAGAATAGCAATAAGGAGCACATGTGACCCCAGTGCATCTTCAAACCTGTCCCATATTCATGAAGACCCTGGTACTGTGATAACCAGTAGGATATATTTGCACAATATCCTGACTGGCAAGTTAAGGTTCTTACACTTGCATTTGACAGAGGATCCACCTCAAATTGGCTACAAACACATTAGAATTTGTCTTGTTTCTAGAATGCCTCCAAGAAGGACCGAAATGTAGGTTGACTAATGGGATGGATGGCAAGCCTGAAAAATTAACCCCAGTAAACTTGCTCAGTTTTCCAGGAGGTACTTGGGTTCACATTGGTTATTTTACTTTTTGAACTGGCAAGCAAAGTGAACTCCTGTCTAAAGTTTTCAGAATAATAGAGAGAAGCCAGGAGGATATACAAACTCCTCCCAAAAATTCAAAGAAAAACATATTGAACACATTACTTTAAAGGGAAGCTAACATCTCATTAAAAATAAAATTCACAGTGTTTTTAAATATTGTGGGGCTCTGTGAAGATTTCCATGATGTATTAATTAACTAAAGTGAATAAAAGCAATGTACAGAGCCATGTTACAGTATGCTGTTTGTATAACAATGAGCAGTGTGAATAATGCTGGGAAATTGCATGGTTATGCATAATATAGCTCTGTAAAGACATGGAAAGCTAATAGCATTGTTACCTAGAAGGAGGGGGAATTGGTGTCTGGAAAAGAGAAAGGGAAATTTTTCAACTTATACACTTTTAACTATGAGAATTCCCCCATTTTTTCTCTCGACATCTTTCCCCCATGCTTCTGCTTCCACCATTGCAATTTAAAATTAAAAGAATTGTTTCCAATAATTACTTATATAGCCTAAATAAAATTCATTTTCATATATCATATGTGTATATATATATTTTTCTCCACTCTATTGTATTTTACTCTATTAATGGTGCCTTTTTATCTTAAATTTAACAATACCCAATTTATCACTTTATCAGCTTTTCCCTTTGGTCCTTTTTGTATCCTCAAAAGAATATTTGTCTATCCCATGGTCACAATATCCTGCTGATATTTTCTAGAGTTGTAACTTTCACATTTAGGCCTACAATATACCGTAATTTTTTTTTGTTTGTTTGAGGTAGAGGTCAAGGCTTATCCCCCTACCCACAATTACATTACAGTGGCTCCTTTGCGGGAGGAGGCAGGGCAGTGATGTGACTTCATACCTGCGGGTCTGTCTCTGGCCTCTCTTCCATTTTTTAAAAAATAATTCTCAAAATGGAGTCACTTTTACTCAGCCAACCAAGATTTAATAACCGAACCTAATGCAGCTGCAACCTCCCCCAGCGATGTAGTCTTAACTAGTCAGCGAGTCATTTTCTGGTTAGCACCAATGAAGTAATTCTTTCTATCCCACCAAAAGATGAAGTAATCTGCCATATAGACCCCTTTCATGCACCATAGATAGATAGGAACAATCTTCTGTTGTTGTTGTTTGTGACTTCCTTGTCTTACCTTTAAATCCTTTCCCTTTCAAACTTATTGTCAAGATGGCAATGTAGATAAACACAGTACTCACCTCCTCCCACAACCACACAAAAGTACAACTAAACTGCAGAACAACCATCATTCAGAACAACCTGAGATCTGGTTAAATGGAAGTTCTACAACTAAGGAATTAAAGACCCTATAAGAGGGGCAGACACATGAAACGGTTGGTCCCACATCCACATGTGTTGAATAAAAATTGGGAGGGCTATCTCAGCTGCTGAGGTTACCCACTGAGGAGCAAGAGACCCCAGGCCCACACCAGGCCCCCCAACCCAGGGTTCCAGCGCCAGGAAGAGAGGTTCCCATAACTTCTGGCTGTAAAAATCAGTGGGGATTGTGGCTAAGAGAGATGAAGGGCTTGTGGAGTCTCAGGCAGTTCCTCTTCAAGGGCCTGCATGTGGATTTACTCAGACTCACTCTCTCTGAGCTCCAGTGTTGTAACAGCAGCTTGAAAGACATGAGACATGCAGGGAGAACCTGAATTGTCCAGCATCAGGGCAAATGCTGGCAGGGCAGCCTTCCCCTGTACAGATGTGCTCGCAGAGGCCATTGTTCCTTTGATGAGCAGCCCCCCACCCCTACCCCAAGCTGGAAGGTGGTGCCATATTTGAGACTTCATAATCCTGGCTCCCACTATTTGCCTCACCCAGGTGATTTCCTAAAACTCTACTCCACCCAACTTGCAGGTCCACCCAAGCTGTTTCCATGAGCTTTTCCATATGAATGGCTTGTCTGGAACTCGTGGTTCAGATTTTCCTAAAATCTCTCAAATAAACAGCATCTGGCCTCAGTGTGCCCCATACCTCTCGCTAAGTGGCCCCAGGCTCAACACTAGTAGCAGCTGACATTGGTTTGCAGCTTGGCTTCTCCTGGGCACCTCCAAGCCCAGCACAAGTAGCAGCCATCTTCAGATCACATTGTAGTTCATGCTGGGTGGCCCTGGGCAGAATATAGGTGGTGGATGATCTTGGCTAGCACCTCTTGGATGCCCAAGATCCAGTGCACCCAGTAGACAGCCTCAGACTACACTGAAGAACCACTACCCAATCACCTTCACAAGCAACACATTCAAGGGGTGCACTAAGCAGGCACCAGAGCCCTACTGAAGTATGCCCAACTCTGGGGAGTCGGCTCCTGTGTAGCTGATCCTCCACAATGGTCAGTGGTCACAGCCAGTTCTTGCAGCTGATAGCACTATAGGTAAATCCCTCCCATTGACATTCCAATAGCAATAAAGCTCAAGTACAAGAGGAAGATGTACACAGCCCACAATGAGGGTGTACCTCCAGTGCCCAGCTTGGGTGATCAGGGAGGCTGTGCCACTGGACCCCACAATTCACCTAATACATAAGGCCACTCTACCAAGCCTGGAAAACATAGCACCATACTTAACACATAGAAACAAACACAGGGAGGCAACTAAAATGAGGAGACAAAGAAACATGGCCCCAATGAAAGAACAGAACAAAACTCCAGAAAAATAACTAAACAAAATGGAGACAAGCAATCTACTAGATACAGAGTTCAAAGCACAGGTTATAAGGATGCTCAATGAAGTTAGTGAGAACCTGAAAAGCATAAAAAGAAACCCATCACAAATAAAGGATACACTAACTGAAATGAATAATAACTTACAGGGAATCACCAGCAGAGTGGGTGAAGCTGAGAATCAAATCCGTGATTTGGAATATAAAGAAACAAAAAACACCCAATCAGAACAGCAATTTCGTTTTTAATCCAAAAAATAGAGGATAGTGTACGAAGCTTCTGGGGCAACTTCAAGTGTACCAACCTTCACATCAAGGAGGTGCTGGAAGGAGAAGAGAGCAAGAAACTGAAAACCTATGTGGAAAAAAAATGACAGAAAACTTCCCTTACCTGGTGAAAGAAATAGACATATAAGCACAGGAAGTGCAGTCTCAAACAAAATGAACCCAGAGGACCCATACCAAGACACATCATAATTAAAATGCAAAAGGTTAAAGACAAAGAGCAAATCTTAAAAGCAGCAAGAGAAAAAGCACTTAGTTACGTACAAGGGTGTTCCCATAAGACTGTCATCTGACTTTTCAGCAGAAACTTTGCAGGCCAGAAGGGATTGGCAAAACATTCAAAGTGATAAAAAGCAAGGACCTACAACAAAGATTACTCTACCTAGCAAAGCTATCATTTAGAATCAAAGGACAGATAAAAAGCTTCCCATACAAGGGGGAGAAAAAAAACTAAGGGAGTTCACTGCCACCAGATCAGTATTATATGAAATGTTAAAGGGTCTTCTTTATGAAGAAAAAGAAAATAAAATATAAAAAATCTGAACAATAAAATGGTAATAAATACACGCCAACAGTTGAATCTATAAAATAATATAAACAAACAAGCAGAACAGAAACAGACTCATAGATACAAAGAACATATTGATGGTTGCCTGATGGGAGGGTTGTTGGGAGGCTGGATGAAAAAGGTGACTGGATTAAGAAGTACAGATTGGTAGCTGCAGAATATTCATGGGGATGTAAAATGCAGTGTAGGGAATATAGCCAGTAATAATCTAATATCTATGTATGGTGCCAGATGGGTGGGAGATTTATTGGGATGATCACTTAGTAAGTTATCTAATGTCTAACTCACTGGGGTGTACCCCTGAAACGAATATAATAATGTATGTCAATTGTAAATGAAAAAATGATTTAAAAACAAAACAAAACAAAACAAAAAAGCAAAAATATCTTTATCAGTAGCCCTTCGGAGCTCCCATTTGCTGGGTGCAATGCTGCGCTATTCATGAGTCACTTAATAAAACCAATCAGATCTTCATTATTACTCCTTGAATTATTTTTTGACATCATTGATGTTTTCGTTTATCTTTGCGTCAACATTATACTATTTCAATCACCATGGCTTTCTAATAATCTTGGTAAGTGTAGCACACATAGCACACATTGTACAAGTCCCCCCAAATTCACGGAACCTGGAGCAAGACCTTCCCGATTTCCCCCCGGAAGACGGAAGCAAAGCGCTTAGATTAGAGGGCGCCATTCAGATCCCAGAGCCCTGCGCAAGCTCCCTGCGCCTTGAAGGCAGCGCGTCCAACGCGCTTGCGCAGCTTGAAGGCTCTAATTGGACGGAGCTTGGCGAAGAGAGCTGACATCCCCTCCGAGGCGGAGATCGCAGTTGATTGACCAGCGGTCTCTCCGGCCGTCAGGTAGGGGCTGGGTGGGAAGGGCCGGGTGTCGGGGCGCGAGGGACGCCGCCCAGGGCTTAAGGAGCGTGGGCGTGCCCCGACTCAGCGTTCTCTGCCAAGTCAGGGGGTGCGAGGGCGTGCAGAGGCGGGGCGGAGGCCCGGGCTCCGGGGGTCGCGGGCCGCGCTTCCGGGCCGCTTTCCTGCCGCGCGCGGGCCTCCCAACTCTGAAGGAAGGCTGGGCGCAGGCCCTCCCCCTGGAGGCTGGCGCTGGCGGTCCGGTCTCTCTTTGCGGAGTCCTGGGCGTCATGGAGCTGTCCGTAGGGCTGCGCAGCTGGCCATGGGGTATTGAGGTGGCGGGCCTGCCCACATCCCGGGGGTTGCGTGGTCCCGGCTCGTGCACCGACGGGACGGGAGTCTCGGAGCCCCCCAAAGCGCTGCAGGTGGCGTGACCGCGAGCCAGGCCCTGGAGGCTGGCTGCACTGTCCGGTGCTGGAGAGGGGATTAGCACGGGAGCCCCCGCTTTTCGAAGGCAGGGCCGTGCTGGCTTTGCGCACTCCCGGGACTGGCTGTTTCTATGCCTTCTCAGGTTCTTGCTGCCCTGCCGCTTCCTGGGTGTGCGATTTGGGCAAACGTCTTAAGCTCTTGCCGCCTGTGGCCTTCGGCTGTAACTTTGGAAATAATACGTCCACTCATAAGGTTGTCAAGCGTAAGTGAGATTGTACGTGGAAGGTACTCGGCTAGTGTCTGGCAGCGTGCTGAGGCTTCCAGATTAACGGATGACTGCAATTTATGTGGTCCTAACAAGTGTTGCTTTAAAGCAGGCATTATAAAAATGAATATACATAAATTGTGTTTTGCTGAGTTAATTCTTTTTTAATTTTTTTTAGGAAACAGGAACAACTAATTTCTTAAATTGTTTTCCTTTGCAATATTTGGAATTTCTTTGAGATCGTATGTTTTAATCCAGTATCTTCGCTAATGGGATAGGTTGGGGATTCTTTCGTTGTAGAAAACAGACTGAAAAAACCATTTCTGCTATTGGGTCTTTGTTGTAATTTTTTTCTGAGTTGACTGATTAGGGACCTGGTAGAAACACTAGAACGATAGTTACCAAGTGCTAACATATGGCATGTGCTGTGTCATTTAGCCACGAGGGAAGTACTGTTTTAGTTCCATTTTTACTGATGAGGAATTGAGGCTTGAAGAAGTTAAACCATGTACCCAAAGTTGGAAAATCTAAGAGAGGACAGAAACAAAGTTAAAGGAGGTGTACGTATTGGCATATGTATGATAGAATGCACCAGGAAGACTGGGATGCTAGAGAACACCAGAATGAAGGGTTATTTTCTCATTAAGGCATGGAGTTTCCTTCAGGCAGAGAAGGGTAGTTGTCTTAAAGGCAGAAGCCTGTTGCTTATCTACATGGCCTGGGCTAAGGTCAGCACAGCTGTGGGTGTCGAAGCCTGCTGCCCTGAAGTAATGGATTCCTGAGATACTTTGCTTTGAAAGAAGCAGACACTACACAAGAGTGTGCAAGCCATATAAATGCATGATCACTTCACATCAAAAAAGATTCTTAGCTTTAGAAACATCTGTTTCAGGGTTCTTATAGATAATGCATTCCTGTTTTATTCAGATTTGTAACTGTTTGCATAAAAGGAGCTCTGTGCACTAGTGAAGATCATGAACTGTGCCTTTCCTACCACACTCCTTTTTGTCTCCATTATTTAAGAAGACTACTAGTTAATATTACTGCTTGTTATGTGCAAGACACTATACTAGCATTCAATCGGATTGTTCAGTTATCACAGTAACCCTGTTAAACAGAACAATTATCTTCCTTTCTAGAGGGAGGAATGGGCTCAGAGATATAAGAAAGTTATCCAAAAGCACAGAGTAGTAAGGGCAGAGCCAGTTCCATGTCACTCCAAAAGCTAATGCTTATCTATGTATTTCATTTTTTCCTTCATTAAACATATTTATTATTATTATTACTGGCTTTCCATTTTAATGTAATCACACACTCATTTCTTTCTTTTACGATTATCAAGGACTTGCTATGTGCCAGACTCTGAAATGTGAGGGATACAAGTGACTGATCAACAGATATTTATTGAATACCTACTTTGTACTAGCAATGTGCTAGGTGTTGGTTATAACAGTCATGGCCTAAACAGACACAGACTTTGACCTCAAGTTGCTTATAATTATAGCAAGGTAGATAGACAGTAAATAGAGAACCACAAACTAAATATTAATGACTATTGTGGTACATGCTAGGGAGGATGGTAGAGAGGCTAAGGGAATATATAATGGGGTTGTTGGGCAGGGAAAGGAGTGGGGAAGACAGTGAAGGCTTTCCTGAGGAAGAAAAAAATTCTGGGTTGGCCAAAAGTACATTTACTTTTTTCATAAAATAAAAGACACATGTTTTATTTTCACCAATAACTATTGATTTGGATATTTTGAGTATGTCTGCTCTCTTCAACTATTGGCTTCTAGTGGGTAGAGGCCAGGGGTGCTGCTAAACATCTCCCAACACATAAGACAGTCCAACAGCTAAGAATCATTTGCCCAAAATGTCAGTAGTGCCAAGAAACTTCATAAACCACTTCTGACGCATTCGATCAGTTATAGCACCTTCTCCATACACTGCACAAATCTTTGTGTTTCAGTTGTGTTTTTACCTTTCTTGAAATAATAAAGCATAATATGCCAAATATGTTGAATGTCTTCTTCCATCTTCAGTATTAAAATGGCTGCACAAAAATTCACCAATTTTGACATGTTTTAAAAAAATATTGTATTTCATCATATTTGTGGTTTGCAAAATGATTTAACAGACATATTTTAGCCCCACTATGGTCTAAGACTTAGGATACAAACATGTATAAAGACACTTTCCACTGTGCATAATTTTGTTGAAGTTCTATTTGCCTTCCACATAAGATGCTGCAGTTGTTTTATCAACATTTATTTAGCGTCTACTATGTGCTAGACACTTCTAAAAATGTACCATCTGTAGAAAAACTAAAAACTTTTTAAAAAAGAAATGTAGCATCTGCAAATAGTCATGGTCTCTGTCCTTCTGGAACGTAAACTCCCAGTTGGGGCTGGAGGACAGAGGAAGGGAGAAAGTCAGGGAGATGAAGTTCAAGAGGTTAGCAAGAGCCAAACCATGCAGGTCTCATGCACGCCAAGGACTTGGGGCTTATCCTAAGACTGGTGGGAAGCCATTGAAGAGTTTCAGTCACAGGAGTAGCACGAGCAGATCTGTGTTTATTAAAGAGCACTCTGGCTCCTCAGTAGAGGCAGAAGATAAATTTGAAGGCTATTAAGAGGCATGATCAATGGGGCTTGTAACAGTTCTGCTGTGGGGTGAGAAAGGAGAGGAAAGTGTCAGGGCTAATTCTTCCTTTTCTGGCTTGTGCGTTTGAGGTAGGAAACCCTGGAGGAAGAGCATGAGTTCGGTTTTGAATAAAATGTCTTTGAAATAATCCAAGTAAAGGTGTCACAAAGACAGTGATATAGAAGGATCTAACACTCGGACAACAGGAATGGGCTAAATCTAAAAAGTTCTTGTCAGGGAGGAATATTCTTCTTGTTATTCAGGGCAAAATAAGGTGGCCCAGTAGACAGTGTAGAATGTTCTTCACATTTATGTAGGGGGAAAAGTTAAAAGTTCCTGCCGATCTAGAAAATGGTGTCTACAAATGTATAATAAGAAGAAGTAGATCTATTATTGAATAAACATTAACCCAGAATGGGATGCATCACAGCCTGGTCTGCTAATGATATTACAAAAACAAAAAAATAAATCCCATCATTTACAGTACATTACATACATGGTGTCTCAAGATTAATGGTTATTTGTCCTCTTGTAAGAAGACTTGACGGCATCATCTGCTGTCTGTGCTTTCTTAGTTCATCTTAAATTCATCTGGTAATTGGAGTGGCCACCTGTGCTAGTTAATTGCCTTTATCTGAAGGAAAAACAGAAAATAATCTCTGTGAACCGTAGTTATATAACTTTACAGGGTGACAGGGACTTCGGGTGCTCTCTTCTTTGGTTTACTTGTAGTTAAAAGAGATTGTTTCTAGGCTCTTCAGAAAAAAGTTCCTGGGTATCAGTGGCAAGAGCTAGTTTATTTAGACTTTTAAAAGATTTGCATACATACCAAAGGGACAGGAAGGAATTAAAAATACTAGGTTTTGAAATGCTCTAAGAAAGGAGGGAGATGAAAGATCTCTTTCTTTTTGGCAACAGGGAAAATTGAATTTTTTAAATTTACTTAGAATGTAGTAAAATGTTGAACTGGAAAATATACAGTATGGGGATTATTCTGGAGATGATTTTTAAGTGAGTTCCCCATACTTGTACGTGGTTAGGGTGCCCTCAAGTGGTCAGGTCTAGCTCATAATTTCTTGTGCATTGATTTAAAGGAAAAGGTGAGCAGTGGTTCCAGATCCTGCTGGGTTCCAGCCGGAACTTGGAGCTCTGGAAGTTAACCCTTTGAGGACTTGTTCTCTTTCATGTCAGTGATGTCATTTCTCATACCCACTCTGGTATGCACATAGGAGACCTTTCTTTGATTGGTAATGTTAGGATTTTAATGGGGAAATGAACTCTCCGTTAATCTATTCTGGAAGGCCTTAAGCATGGGGATGAAAATGGAGATTGAATGGCACTTGGAAGCTTCTTGCCACCCACCAACATAAGTAGTTCAACAAATTCCTTTGAATTCTACCTGAGCTCTCCTTCCCATTTTCTGAAATTCACAGTAAACTTAGACTTGGTCACTAGAATGCCTGTTGGAGGGAGAGGTATGTTGATGGCAGCTGAGTTAATTGAACATTGCTTACCAACAGTTTGAGCTTACTTGCTGTGGTTAGCTCTTATTTTGTTAAGTGAGGACATGTTTATACTAGGAACACTTAAGTTTTGAAGTGAAATTTAAATTTTTCCAGGTTTATGTGAGTAGGCCTTAGCAGCTGTTAAATTGGAAATTATATTAGTAAACTATTATTATTTCAAAATTCTCTGTATGGTAGTATAATCCAGATTGGTTTAAAATATTAGCTAAACTAAGTGAAGAAAATTGTACCAAGTTCCTGTTGAGCAATTAGCTCAGTTATCTCATAAAAGCCTTTGTATTCTGGTGATAAGAACTGAGTATAGTAATCTATTCACCTAAACAGTATTAGAATCCTGCCTGTTTAGGGCTCCAGCTGAGGATTTGTTTTGTTTTTTACATGACCCCCTGTTTGATGCACTTAAGAGTTAGGAATGTGGGCTTTAGAGTCTGAGTACTTGGTTCAAATCTCTGTTTTGCCATTTGCTTGCTATGTGACTTCAGGCGCTTTTCTCACTTAGCCACTGGAAATAACATACCTGCCTCATAGGATTGCTGTGAGGATGACGTGAGAGCATGGGTGTGAAGTGTGTAGCCCAGTATCTTGGCACATTGCAAATGAAAAAAGCTAGTAATTGTTGTTAATATTTTTTCCGCAATAGCCATATATGGTAACAGGCTAAAAGTTACATTTCCTTTAGTTTAATAATCTGTGTAATACTGGTGTTTTAATTAATTGCCATGTACATTAGAAAAAGTTACAAAACAGGCAAAAGATTAATTATGTTGGAATAAAAATGTACTACTGGTTTGAGGAGTTGGTATTTATAATACTTTCTGCTGCGTTCAGAGGAATGAAGGGCTGTGGCATTAGACCCCGCACTGCTCTGTAATACATAAAAAGCGTCTGAGAGCAGCGCCTTCTCTCCTTTCCTGTCACTGACCAGGTCTTCACAGAGAGTGAGCTGCTTCTCTTCTCTTACCTGGAGATTTACAAATTATGACCGTAGAACAGTGGCTCTTACGTACCTGTGGGTGCACCTTCCAAGAGCCCAATCCAGCACCTCTCATTTATATTTCAATAGAAAAATGGTAGCTGGCAATTTGATCTTGTTGAAAAAGCAAGACAGACTTAAATTTAAAGAGGTGTTACTTAGTGGGAAAAAACACTGAATCGTAAGGAAGAAAGTTTGGTTATGTGTTGTGTCAGAAGGAAGGTGTGGTTGGACAACTGTATCAGCTGACACAGGTCACGGGGACTGGATGAAGTGAGGAAATGTGAATTTATACAGGAAGGGAGTTTTGCAATGATTAGCGTCTCCCTCCGCAACTTTAAATTAAGGATACTTTAACCTACCTTTGCACAGATAAGGTCTTACAAGGCATCTCTTGAAAGACCCTAAATGATATGCAGTATTTGATAAGTGAGACATTCAGATAGGAATAGTTCAGACACATTTCTCTTTGAGTAGGTTTCTGTTATTGTCAGAGTATTAAATTCTAGCAGTAGAAAAAAATTTATTAAGAAGTCCTTGGGACAAGTGTCAGAACAGCCTTGCTCTGAGAACCCCCCTGGAGACCACTGTGGGAGCAGGCAGTGGATTTATTGAGGGAAAAGGGGAAGGGAGTGGAGGGGCCACTCCCGATCTTCCTCATGGGCCCAAAGGAGTCAACCCCCCAGGACCAATGCAGGCACACTTTTTAAACCTACCAACTGCACATTTCAGCCAAGGTGAGTTCACCATATTAGCGTATTCAGTAGGTGTTTGCATCTTTTTGTTGTTCTGACCATGTTGATTAACATATCCTGTTGTTGTCTTGACCAGGTTTGCATCCCAGCTACCTCTATATTCTGACAACACGGGAGAAGACTGGCATGGCAGAGTGAGGAGGTTGGGAAACCTCAAAAAAATAAAATAAATAAATAAATAAACCCACAAAAACAAACAACTATAAAACATGACAAAATTATCAAAAGTAACCATACCAGAGGTCTAGAAATTGACCAAAGACATACCACAAATGGGGAAACATTTATTCATAAAAAACAAAAACAAACAAAACAAAACACTGATTGGTAATTAGGTAAGACTAATGAGACTCTAGTATTCTTGTCTGGAGCTGCTTCCATCCCATAACCCCAGCTCATCATTCAGTGCAGTGAACCAAGGCAGGGCAGGCTGCGGAGGCCAGCAATCTCTGATAAAGGGGTCAACTATTGGAACAGAGAGGAAACAGAGCAAACAATCATGCCCAGCAGCTTTGTCAGTAAGGGTAGCAATTTCAGTGGCAAGTGCGTGGTGAAGGCTAGAAGCTTTGTCAGCCTGAGGAGGTGTTCCACCAGTGGATTGGCTGGAAATTAAGCAGCAGATCCTGTAAGTGAGACAACCTGGTCAGGTGTGATAGAGGCCCACACATCCTGGATGACTGGAGGCAAGAAAATAATAAAGATCAGAGTGGAAATAAATGAAAAAGTGTGAAAACAACACAAAAGATCAACCACACTTAAAAGCAACAAGAAAAAAATTACTCATTACATATACGGAAACAACCTTATGATTAATGGCTAACTTATCACAAAGATTGTTGTCATGACTTCCGGGTTCCTGTTGAGCATGTAAGGAGTGTAGAAGTTGCCCTTTCATCCTTGCAAGTAGAAAGCTGAACAAACTGAAAAATCAGCCATCTCTTAAGTTCCATCGGTTAGGGTCACAGGGAAAACTGCTGCCTGCCTCCGGCTCCAAATTAGAAGGACAGGCAGGTGCACAGGATCACAACTTACTAGAACAGAAGTCTGGGGCGGGAAAACATGAACTGTAATTGACAAGTGACTGGAGGCTCAGTGTGGACAGAATGAGAGTTAAAAACTTCAAAGGAGCCCAGTCAAAAGGAGGACCCACACTGTTGTGAGTTTTACCTCCAGGAGCTCTACCAGGCCCTCACAGTGAATGCTGGAGAAAAATCCCCTTGTGCTTGGGGTAGGGGGTGGGGGTAAGTAACAATTTGAAGTATGTCAGAGCATCCTGTTCTTAACAAGGCCTCCCCTCAGGAGGAACTGGTTCATGAGAGCCTAAGCTTCCCAGGGACAGGGAAACACCTAACTCCACCTCCTTCAAAGGAAAGCAGGAGTAGCTATATTAATTTCAGATGGATCAGACTTCAGAGTAAGGAAAGTGATCAGGAATAAAGAGGGACATTATATAATGATGTTATTATATAATGCCATTATGTATGTTAGAGTTGCAAAAGATGAATTGGAAATAAAAATGTACTTCTGGTTTGAGGAGTTAGTATTTATAGTACTTTCTACTGCATTCAGAGGCATGAAGGATTGCGACATTAGAGATCTCAGCATTCTGTGATATATGTTATATGTATATATACATACTCCATAAAAACATAACATTTCTTAATTGTGTGCGCCAAACAACAGTGTCAAGGTCGTCGTCGGCAGCCGTCTGTCTCGAGAGACGATGGTGTAGCTTCTTAAGAGTCTATCTGCACCGCCGAGAATGGCTGTGCAGTCCGACTCGGGAGTGACACGGTATCTGTCTCCTCCCGTGTTGAATCGACATCTTACGATGACGCTGGAGTGTCCTCTCCAGTGAAGCTGAAGCTACAGAGCCTGGGCAGGGTGATATGGAGGGTCTGCTGTTGCCCATGCAGCAGACCCCCCCTCTCTTCGCGGCTGAAGGGTCCAAGGGAAAGACGGAGTCAATACAGCTTGGCTTCAGGTGCACCGCAGGAGTTGCCGGTGTTGACTACAACGTCAAACCGCCTTAGGGACTCCGGCTCCGGATTTTCTGTCGGGGTTTACTCCCTTAGCCTTTCCCCTGAAGAGGTATGCCGCAAGGCAGCGGAGGTTTTTTGGAGTCAGAGTTTTCCTTCTCTGATGTGCCCTGACAGGAAGATCGAACCAGCGACACTTAGCTCGCAGGCCGACGCTCAATCCACTGAGCCAAACCAGCCAGGACAAGTGTCAAGGTACATGAGGAAAAAACTGATAGAACTGCAAAGAGAAATAGATGATGAATCATCTACTGTTATAAATGGGAAGTTCAACACCTCTATCAGAAATGGAGAGATCTAGCAGGCAGATCAGCAAAGACAGGAAAGCAGATTATTATAAGGAGGGGCTGTAGGTGAGTCTGACAGGAGAGTCACAGCTGAGAGGAAGGTGGGGAGAGTAGCAGTGAGGGACACATGTGAGCCCAGTGCACCTTCGAGCCCGCGTGCGAGGGCTGTGGGAGAGAACATGCCCCACTGCGGGGGTCTGCTGTGGAATCCTTGTCAGGAGGAGCCGGACATCGTTGGAGCAAGGAGGTGAAGCAGCCGCTCAGAGTGGAGTGAAGATGCAGGGGATTTCACTGAAGACAGACCAGAGAACCACAGAGTCTCAGGATATGGGGAGGTGGGGTCAGAAAGGGGAGCGCACGAAATGATTTGGGATTTGGGAGCCAGGGGATATCTCAGGAGGTCTGGACCTCTGTGGTGAGTGACAGGGGTCAGGGGCATGATGAGATTGGTCCCAGTCATTTCCAGGCAGATGGGGGTGGTAGGCTGGTCCCTGGGCTAGGGGTGGGGTGGGGTGGGAGGCCTTGCACTGGGCTCCTGCTGACAGAGACTGGGGCTGGGGTATCACCACCAGGGTGGCTTATTCTCTGTTGGTAGACAGCTATAGAGGTCTTCAAGGGTTCCAATCTTTATTCCCATTCAAATCATCAGGGGGTAGTAATAAGAGTGAGGATTCCCAGGTCTCACCCTTTGTGGTGTTACGTTTCAGAGGTCTGTATTGGGTGAGGCCCTTGATTTATATGCTTTCTTTTAATTAATTTGTTTGAGAAGGGAAAGGAGGGACAAAAAAGGATATAAACATCAATGTGCGAGAGAGACATCAATTGGTTGCCTGTCCAACACCCTAACCAGGGACCTGGCCCACAACTCGGGCATGTGCCCTCACTGGGAATCAAACCAGGGAGCCCTCACTTGACAGAACGACACCCAACCAACTGAGCCACAGTGGTCAGGGCTTGATTTATGTTTTAACAGGTGCTTCTCATGTACGTAGTGATTGAACTATAAAGAGTAACGTGGCTCTGAAGCAGCATGTTCATAAAATGTATTAGGAAGCAAGACCTGAAAAGTCTGGTTACTTACTCTGCAGAGAGTCACTTGGTCTTAGGTCCCATGAAGGGTCCAGATCAAGCCCCCACCACGCTGCCCCATGTAGATGCCACTGTAACTTGACATTGGTTAGCTTGTTTCTCTTGGTGTTCTACTTGGGGTTTTTATTAGCTAATTTTATTTTACAAGGTTGGTACTTCTAGTGCAGCTAATTATTCACTTTTCCAACTTCATTTTAGCCAAGTTGAGCATGAAGGACCAATTACAAAAATGCTCAAAGATGTACAAAAGTAAAATAGTACAACGAACCCTCATTTACCTGTTACCCAACATCAACAACCATTAGTATTCTGCCATACTGGAAGGAAGCTTAAATCTTTCATTTCCTGACTTGTAAGTTTGATTTTAATATTTGTTTGCTTTCACCTCATTCTGTGGGCTAAGCTTATTAATGCTTATATGATCGGAAGAAAAGTATGTGCATGTGCGTGTGTGTGTGTGTGTGTGTGTGTGTGTGTACTTTCTATTTATATATAAATGCAGTTTAAAAAGATAGCCCTCATGCTGTTACACTCTGACAGTAAATATTGTGAATGTATAAAAAATATTTTCAGTGTAACAAGTTTTTCTTTTATGTACACTCTGAAATTTGGCACATCTTTTTTAACTGAAAGACTCAGAGAGAAACGGGGGCAATATTATGTATGGGGAGAAGTTGGAAATCTGCTAACATTTGGTGAAATAACTAGATTGATCAAGTACTGCCTGTGGGCCTGTCCTGAGAAATACAACTGTCCTCGGGGAGCTATTTGCTAGGATGCTGGGAAAATAAAGTGACAGGGCACTAACTGGGCTATTTTTAAATGAAAGCTTAGAGGTTGGCAATGGAAAAACCCTCTCAGGTCTTTAGCTTTATTTTTCCTTTCGTCCTTCCAGTATATGAAATTCCTTCCCGCATGTTTTCTTGCATTAATGTCAGTGCACTACAAGTTCTGAGTAGCAGCATTATGAAAACTGTTTCAGAGTAAAGACAATTTCCTAGTTAAATTTAAACATAATGATTTTGGTCTAAAAATAACTTGGAATTCAGAGTTACCCATCACCCCAAATAAATTGCATTAAGGAAGATTGTCTAAGAGAGAGACAATTGATAGAGGCAAGTCAGTAATAATTCAAATTCATGAGGAAACCACACAATTTGTTAGAATTCAAAATTATCAACCATGAACCTACTTGAAATTAGCATTTAATATTTAATGCTCTGTGAACGACATACTTTTTTTTTCATTGTGATAAAATGCACATAAAATAAAATTTACCATCTTAAATATTCTTTTTATTTTAAAGTATATTTTATTGATTATGCTGTTACAGTCCCAATATTTTTCCCTTTGCCCCCACTCTTCCTGGTACCCCCATTCCCTCCAGCAATCCCCCCCCCCCTTAGTTCATGTCTATGGGTCGTGCATGCAAGTTCTTTGGCTTCACCCTTTCCTATATTATTCTTAACTTCCCCCTATTTTGTTCCTGCCAATCATGCTTCTTGATCCCTGTACCTTTTCTCCATTTCTCCCCCTTCCCTCTCCCAGCTGATAACCCTCCATATGATCTCCATATCTATGTTTCTGTTCCTGTTCTAGTTGTTTGATTAGTTTGTTTTTTATTTTTTAGATTCAGTTGTTGATAGTTGTGAATTCATTGCCTTTTTAAATATGCTTTATTGATTATGTTGTTACATTTGTCCCAGTTTCTTTTCCCTTTGCTTCCCTCCACCCAGCAGCCCCCCTCCCTCCAGCAGTCCCACCCCACTTAGTCCACACCCATGGGTCATGAACATAAGCTCTTCTATACATCCCCCTGTCTATTCTGCACCCTCCTGCTATGCTTCTTAATCCCTGTACCATTTCCTTCTTTCTCCCTTCCACCTCCCAGCTGACACCCCTCCCCATGTTCCCCATACCTATGATTCTGTTCCTACTCTGGTTGCTTAGTTTGCTTTTGTTTACATTCCCTATCTTCTTTTGTTGGTAGTTGTGATTCTGTTGTGTTTCCTCCTTCTGCACTGGTTGACTGTTTATTATTTCTTCCTTATGTTCCAATTCGTTGATTTGAGCCCCGGTTTCCTTTCCTTCACCACTAGTTTCGTGTGGATTTTCCTTCATTTCACTTACTATAGCCTTCATTTTTTCTCTGTCATATTTAATCTTTCCTGTCAGGTCTGTGAGCATCTTTATCACCAATACTTTAAGCTGTGCATCTGTTAAACTAGCTATCTCCTCGTCTGTTAGGTTCACTCTTTCCTTGTAGCTTAGTTCTCCCACTGGAACCTTCACCTCACCTCCTTTTGGACAGCTTTCTGTGTTTGCCTCTGTGTCTTAGGTAGAACTGTTGCATTTGTTACATTATAAGGGGCAGAGCCTTAGGTATTCGTTGGTGCTGATGACCTGTTTCACCACATTGTGGTGTCATATGTGGGGGAGGGGACTGAGAGGGAACAGTGCTGCTTGCTCAGCACTCATCCCTTTTCCAGGCACTTCTCTCCCTTCCTGTATTAAGGAAGCTGCTTCCTTTGAGAGCCTGGTAGTTTCGTCCTCCACTGCAACCCCTACTAGCTTTCACAGTCAGAAGCAATGCAGCTCTGTTTTTCCCAGAACTGGAACCGCAAGCTTCATGGTCTGGTTTGGGGCTGGGATTGCTTCTGGGGTTGAAATGTATGACTGCTTTTTGCCATGGCTACAGTCACTGTACTGTTAGCTGCACTGCCAGCCTCCGCTGCCTCCAGCTATGCGCCAGCTGCTGACACGCACCGCCCCTGCAGCCACTACTACACTCCTCTTCCTCTCCATCCGGCTCCACCCTTCCTACCTTTCTGGCTGAATATTTCTTCTTTATTTCTTTGCTGAATTTCCCTGTAGTTTCGATTTTCTGGGTTTTTGTTTTTTAGTTTTGAAGTGGTTGTAAATCCCTTCTTAGTTGTGACGGAAATGCAGCGTTTCTATTTACACTTCCATCTTGACCAGAAGTCTAATTTGTTGCCTTTTTAATGTGCATAGTTGTGATTTTCTTTTTCTTAAGTAAGTCCCTTTAACATTTCATACAATAATGGCTTGATGATGATGAACTCCGTTAACTTTGCCTTGTCTGGGAAGCACTTTATCTGCCCTTCCATTCCAAATGGTAGCTTTGCTGGATGGAGTAATCTTGGTTGTGGGTCCTTGCTTTTCATCACTTTGAATGCTTCTTGCCAGTCCCTTCTTGCCTGCAAAGTTCCTTTTGAGAAATCAGCTGATAGTCTTATGGGAACTCTTTTGTAGGTAACTTTATTTTCTCTTGCTGTTTTTAAGATTCTCTCTTTATCTTTAATCTTTAGCACTTTAATTATGTGTTTTGGTGTGGCCCTCTTTGGGTCTAGCTTGTTTGGTCTCTGTGGTTCCTGAACTTGTATGTCTATTTCCTTTGCCAAATTAGGAAGCTTTCTTTCATTTATTCAAATAAGTTTTCAATTCCTTGCTCTTCCTCTTCTCCTTCTGGCACCCTCATGATTTGGACGTTGGTACGTTTAAAGTTATCCCAGAGGTTCATAAGCATCTTTGTTTTTTTCAATTCTTGTTTCCTCATCTGAAATCATTGACTGTTTATTTCTTCCTTATGTTCCAAATTGTTGAGTTGAACCCTGGCTTCCTTCCCTTCCTATTGGTTTCATGTGGATTTTTCTTAATTCCACTTAGTGTACCCTTCACATCTTCCCTTATGCGTTTGCTGTACTCAGTCATTTCTGTTAGCATCATTATCACCACTGTTTTGAACTCTTCATCTGTTAGGTTGGCCATACTTCTCTGTCTCCTCAACTTGACAGCCTCCCTGTGTATTAGGTAGAGCTGTCACACCTCTATTATGTTGTAAGGGGCAGAGCCTTAGGTATTCCTCAGATCTGAGCAACCTGTTTCACAGCCTTGTGGAACTCTATGTGGGGGAGAGGTCAGGGAGGGAACTGTGCCGCTTTCTTGGCACTCACCCCTTTTGCAGTTATTTCACCTGTTTCCTATATGTGACTGGCACCCCTCTAGCTGTTGCCCTGGCGATGGTTTCCAGAATGAGTGGGTTTGCATACATTCTAGTACTGTGGGGCCCTCTAAATGGACTCTTCTGAGAGACCAGCAGTTTATCCAGCCTCCCCAACACCCACTGGTTTTCACAGTCAGAAGCAATGAGCCTTTATTTTCCCGTCACTGGAATCGTGAACTGCGCAGTCTGGCCTGGGACTGGGATCGCTCCCCAGGTGTCCCTCCTGGCTTTTATAATGTGTGACTGCTCATTCTTCTGGCTGGCCACAGCTACTGCCTTGCCACCACCACCTCACCTCTGCCACACTGTGTCCTCTCTGCCCTGGCTTCCCAGTTCCACCCCTCCAACCTGTCTAGATGAGTATTGCTTCTTTGTATCTTTGTTGTTGGCCTTCCATGCAGTTTGATTTTCTGGCAGTTTTGATTGTTTTTCATTTTGAGGTAGATGTAATCCTTCTTATGATTGTGCAAGGAGGCAAAGTGTGTCTACCTATGCCTCCATCTTGACTGGAACTCTGATGACATGATTTTTATTCTTCATTTTCTTAATGTGGTATATCAGTTTGTTTGATCAGTAGATGTTGACTTATCCTTGTATCCCCAGGATAAATGCCAGTTGATCATGGTGTAGTATTCTTTTAACCGAGTGTTGATTTTGGTTTGATAATATTTTGTTGAGGATTTTTGGTTCTATGTTTATCAGGGATATTGGCCTGTAATTTACTTTTCTGTGGCATCCTAGCCTGGTTTTGGTGTTAGGGTAATGCTCAACTTGTAAGATGAGTTTAGAGCCTTCTTTTTTCTTCCATTATTTGGAACATTTGAGAAGGTTTGGTATTAAATCTTCTTTGAATGTCTTGGTAGAATTCACCAGTGAAACTGTTTGATCCTGGACTTCTGTTTGTTGTGGGAGGGTATTTGATTACTGACTCAATCTTCTTAGTAGTATTTGTTCTATCACATTTTCTATTTATGCTTCAGTCTTGATAGATTATGTGTTTTTAGGAACTGATCCATTTTTCTAGATTATCAAATTTGTTGGTATATAATACTTAATAGTCGTTTTGTATTATCCTTTGTATTTCTGTGGTATCAGTTATAATGTCCCCTCTTTTGTTTCTGATATTATTTATCTGAGTCCTCTCTTTTATCCTTCGGTGAGTCTATCTGACAGTTTTGTTTTATCTTTTCAAAGAACTGGCTCTTAATTTCATTGATCTCTTCTATTGTGTTTTTTTTTTCTATATTACATTTATTTCTGCTCTGATATTTGTTATTTCTTTCCTTCTACTAACTCTGGGCTTGTTTATTTTTTTCTGGTTCCTTAAGGTGTAAAGTTGTGTTGTTTATTTGAGATTTTTCTTGTTTCTTAAGGTGAGCATTTACTACTATGAACTTTCCTCTTAGAACTGCTTTTGCTGCATCCCATAAATTTTGTATGTTGTATTTTCATTTTTGTTTGTCTCAAGGTATTTTTTAACTTCTCCTTTGAATTCTTATTTTAGCCATTGATTGTTCAGTACCATGGTTTTTAACTTGCTCATATTTGTGAATTTTGCGGTTTACTTTTTGTAATTTCCTACCATTGTAGTAGGAAAAGGATGCTTGATATGATTTCAGTCTTAAATTTATTAACAGTTGTTTTGTATTCTAATGTATATATCCTGGAGAATGTTTCATGTGCACTTGAGAAGAATGGGTGTTCTCTTGCTTTTGGGTGGAGTGATCTGTACATATCTGTTAAGTGGTTTTTTACATATCTGTTAAGTCCATTTGGTCTAGTATATCATTTAAAGCCAATGTTCCCTTATTAATTTTCTGTCTAGATGATCTATCCATTGATGTAAGCAGAGTATTAGTCTTCTACTATTATTGTATTGTTGTCTATTTCTCCCTTTAGGTCTTTTAATATTTGTTTTATATATTTAGGTAGTTTCATATAGGGTATATAAATATTTTTAAATGTTATATCCTCTTGTTTGACCCTTTATCGTTATGTAATGTCTTTATCTCATAATCAGTTTAAAATCTGTTTTGTCTGATGTAAGTCCTTTTACTTTTAGTGTGTTCTTACATCTGAAGTGCGTATCTTGTAGGTTAGCATATAAATGCGTTTTTCATCCCTGTTTTTTCGTTGGAGAACTTAGTCCACTTACATTTAAACTAATGTTTGATAGCTATGTGCTTATTACTGTTCATTGATTTCTGGTTGTTTTTGTAATTTCTCAGTTTATTTTTTCTTCTCTTGCTCTCCTTTGTGGTTTGATGACCTTTTTTAGTGGTATGCCTTAGTTTCTTTCTCTTTATCTTCTGGGTATCTGCTACAGGATTTTCTTTCTGTTTCCCATGAAGCTTATATGTAACAAGTTATATCTGTTGGCCACCAAAGCCAGGCCTTGTAAAGGTGTCACCTTGTGGCAGCCACAAAAATCTAGGTGCCAGACAAAGGTATAAGCTCCCTTGTGGGAGATGTTAGCAAGCTGGAATGAAGCAGAGGGAGAGTGCAAAGATTACGTAAACTGGCCTCTGTTTTCTAACAGCACTTACATAGGCCACTAGATTGTGTCAAACCAGAAGCCTTCGCTTCACTTCAAAGCTCCTGGACTGAAACATATGCCTCTTTCACAGAAAGACTGGGGGTGTGTTTCATTCTTCTTTTGTACAGAAGCCTTGGGGTGGTTGCCCACTAAGCACTGTTCTTCCGATGGTTACACTGCATGGGAATGAAAAACACAAGTTCCCCTGGCCTCCAGAGCCAGACAACCAATCAGTGTCTTGTGGATAATAGTGGCAAAAATTGCAGCACCAGAGGTGTAAAAGGCTCCCTCCCTAAACATACTGGAGCTCCGAACCCAGCAGAGAGAGAGAGAGCATGAAGATAACCCCAGCTGGTGATAGCAAGGCACAGGGGGAGTGTCATGATGATGTCTACAGAATGAGAAATAACAAATATGGCCCCCACTAACTAGAGAAAGGCAGACAGAGTGCAGAAATGGTGCCTCCAGTCTCCATCCCCAGTATTCCAGCAGCTCCTAGATGTGTGTTAAATGAGAGACCTGCCCCTCAGGCTGATGCTTTCATCAGCAAATGAGCCTCTTTCACTTTAATTCTGGGCTACATCTGCTGCTTTGAGGGGCATGTGAGTCTGAGCATGCAAGCTCTGTAAGAGCCATTTCTGAGATTGCTGTAGCCTTGTGGGTCTCATGGTTGTAAGCCCCAAGACACCTTTGGTTTACAAAGTTAGATGTTTTAGGGTCTTGTCTCTCAGGTACAGGTCTAAACATTTGGGTTGCCAAATACTGTCTTCAAAACCTTCACTCCTCAGGCAGAAGCTCCTGGTTTTGAATCCCCTCCCCAGTGTGGGGCGCTGTTCCTTGGGAACAGGAGATAGAGTTTTGGGTAAAATTGTGGCCCAGCCTTCCTATCCACTGCAGAGTGGTTTTCTTCTTGTCCAATATTTAGTCATCACTCGGCCAGCCTTTAGGTTTTTTATCAGAGGAAATTGTTTGATAGTAGCTATAGACTTGGTGGGTTTATGGGAACAGATGAGTTCAGGATCCTCCTATGTCACCATCATTTGTCCCTCACTTTTTGAAGGTCTTTTTTTTTTTTTTTTCCTGGCCAAATATAGGATTGTTGTTTGATGTGGGTATTTTTGGCACTTTGAGTATATCAGCCCGTTGCCTTATAACCTCCAGGAGAAATCTGTTTATAGTGTCAACTCTGGGTCATCATTGTCAATTCAACACCAACAGGAGCCTCCCATTTGGGGTGTGGTGAAGGAGTAGAGAGATTTTATTTGGCAAAAACAGCTCAGTTGTGATCCAGCTCAATAGTGACACAGCGTGGTTATGAAACAGCACAGCTGTGAAATAGCCTGGGCAAGGCGGCCCTCATGTCACAGCTTTGTTGTTACCCAGCTCTGGTCTGGTCTGGTGTTTCAGCTTCATAAGGGCAAACGCAGTCTTTGAAGGAAACTGAAAGTGCACTTCCGAAGCCAGAGGGGACCTGACGTATAAAGAAAAGTCCCTACACCTGTTCCCCCATTGGTCCATTCTCATGTAAACGAGGACTCCAAATACTCACAATTTGGCTCCAAAAAGGACTGTTCTGATTGGTCCAATGGAGTCACTCTGAGTGGTTGGTGAAGATGCTAATGAAGGTTCCATTCAAATGGTGGAGTAGGAAAGCACTGTGCTCACCTCTCCATACTACATCAACATTACAACTAAATTATAGAGCAATGATCCTGGAGAACCACAGGAAAACTAGATGAAAAGAACTCCTATACGTGAGGATATAAAGAAGAGGCCACGTCAAGACTGGTAGAAGGAGCAGATATGAAATGGGCTGGTCCCACATCCATGTGTGGCAATTGAGAATCAAGAAGGATGTCTCAGCTGCAGAGGTCCCTACTGAGGAGCAAATAGTCCCAGCCCCACACTCGGCTCCCTGTTACAGGGCTCCAGTGCTGGGAAGAGGAGCCCCTGTGAAAATTGGTGGGAATTCTGTCCCGGTGACACAGAGGGCTGCTAGAAAACCAGACATCCTCTTAATCAGCCCAAACACAGACCCACTTACAGGCACTAACCTTGAGTTCCAGCAAAGGATCTCAAAAAGTACAGACACCTGTAGGGAGAATGTGAATTGTGTGGCCTCAGGGCAAGGGTTCCATTGTCCTTGCGTTGAGATTTCCCTCCAAGCAGAGTACAGGGGCAGGCAGGCACCAAATCTGAATCTTCACTAACTGAGTAAACACCATTTTCCTAACCCTGGTGATTCCCCAAGACCCTGGTCCACCCAACTCTTCAGGGGTTCTCTCTGGGTGAGACTGAGGGCTACTGGGAATCCAGGAGTTTTCTTAAAGGGCCCATGTTGAACCCTTCCCTAACATAATCTGCAGGAGCAGGCAGGCTCCAATTCTGAATCTGCATTAACTAGGTGATCACCCTGGTGACTCCCTGAGACCCCACTCCACCCAACTCGGATACTGCCTTTGGCTGTTTTAGCAGCTTCACCTTATGAGTAGCCTTGGCTTAAAAACTCTCCAAGGTCTGCAGGCCCCAGGCAGGGAGCAGCTGCCTTCAGTGTGTCCTATGCCATATGCTGAGTGGCCACAGGTCCTGCATGGGTGGCAGCAGTCTGAGGTTGCAGCATGGCCTCTCCTATGCACCTCCAAACACACCACAGGTGGCTGCCAACTTTGGATTGCTTTATAGCTTCTACCACATGACTCGGGCCAGGCACATGCAGCAGTGGACCTCAGCTTGCACCAGAGCCCCAACTAAGAGGCCTCAAAACGAACAGACCCAGTGCCACTCAATGAGCTCCACAATGTCATGGCCAAAGGGTGGCCTCAGCAGGCACCAGAGCCCTGCTGGGGCGAATTCTGCTCTGTGAGGTCAACCAACACTATGGTTGGGGCTAGTCCTCACAGCCACTAAGCCTGAGGATCAGTCAACTCATAGATGAGCAAGCAGCAATCAAGCCTAATGTACAACAGGGGGACACACAGTCCACACAAGGGACACTCTTGCAGCACCTGTCTCAGGTGACCAGGTCATCTGAGCCACTGGGCCACACAGGACACATACTACATTAAGGCTACAGACATAGCAGGCTACCTAATTAATGGAAACAAACACAGGAAGTCAGTCAAAATGAGACAAAGAAACATGTCTCAAATAAAAGAACAGGAGAAAATCAGAAAAAGAACTAAATGAAATGGAGGCAAGCAATCTATCAGATATGGAGGTCAAAACATTGGTTATAAGGATGCTCAATGAACTTACAGGAAGAATAGATCAACTCAGGGAGAACATCAACAAGGAGATATTAAACCAAAAAAGGACATAGAACCCATTTAAAAAAAACAGGCAGAAATTTAGAATATAATAACAGAAATGAAAGGCTACACTAGAAGGAATCAACAGATGAAGCAGAGTATCAAATCAAAGATTTGGAAGACAAGGTAGCAGAAAACACCCAATCTGAACAGAAAAAAAAAAAAAAGAAGAATCCACACCCTGCAATGAGGACAGTTTAAGGGACCTCTGCAACAGTATCAAGTACACCAACATTTATATCATGGGAGTACCAGAAGGAGAAAAGAGACAGCAAGTATTGAAAACCTATTTGATGAAATAATAACTGAAAACTTCCCTAACTGGAGAAGGAAATAAACTTGCATGTTCAGGTACTGCACAGAGTCTCAAACAAGATGAAACCAAAGAGGCCCACACTAGAAACATTATAATTAAAATGGCAACAGTTAAAGAGAGAATCATTTTTTTAAATAAGTTATTTATTTATTTGTTTATTTTATTTTTGGAGTGAGGGGAAAGGAGAAAGAGAGGAAGAGAAATATCACTGTATGGTTGCCTCTCACTCATGCCCCCAAATGGGAACCTGACGTGCAATCTAGTAAATGTGCCCTGACTGGGAATCGAACCAGCGACACTTGGCTCGCAGGACGCTGCTCAATCCACTGAGCCACAGCAGTCAGGGCTTTAAAGAGAGAATCTTAAAAGCAGCAAGAGAAAAGAAGTTAGTCATCTCCAGGAAAGCTTCCATTAAGACTGTCAGCTGATTTCTCAAGAGAAACTTTGCAGACTAGAAGAGATTGGCAGATAATATTGAGAGATGAAAAGCAAAGACCTACAACCAACATTATTCTACTCAGCAAGGCTATCATTTAAAATCAAAAGAGAAATGAGCTTCCAGACAAGAAAAAGGGGGAAAAAAAACATAAGTCTGAATAACAAAATGACAATAATTACCTGCATATCAATAATCACTTTAAATGTAAATAGATTAAATGTCCAATCAAAAGATAGGGTGGCTAAATGGATGAGAAAACAAGACCCATACATATACTGTCTACAAAAGACCCATTTCAGATTCAAATATATGAACAAACAGTAAAGGTATGGAAAAATATATTTTGTGCAAATGGAAACATAAAAAGCTGGTGTAGCAATACTTATATCAGACAAAATAGAATTTCAAGTAAGATCACAAGAGACAAAGAAGGACTCTACATTATGATGAAGAGATCAATGCAATAAGAGGATATGACCCTTGTAAAATTTATGTACCCAATGTAGGAGCACCTAAATTTATAAAGTAAATATTGATGGACACAGGGAGGAATTGATAGTAATACATTAATTGTAGGGAACTTTAGCACCCTGAATAGGTCATTGAGACAAAATCAATAAGAAGATAATGACCTTAAACAACGTATTAAACCAGATGGAGTTTATCAATATTTTAGAACATTTCTCCCAAAGCAGTAGATTATACATTCTTTTCAAGTGCAAATGGAATTTTTTCAGGATAGACCACATGTTAGGCCACACAAAAAGTCTCAACAAATTTAAGAAGACTGAAATTATATCAGGCATTTTCTCCTACCACAATGGTATGAAACTAGAAATCAATCACAAGAAGAAAACTGAAAAACACACAAATACCTGGAGATTAAATAACATGCCACTAAGTAATAAGTGGGTTAACAACAAGATTGGGGAAGAAATCAAAAGATAGTTTCATGCAAATGAAAATGAAAACAAATCAAAATCTAAGACACAGTAAAAACAATTCTAAGAAGGAAATTCAGGCCTACCTCACGAAACATGAAAAATCTCAAATAAGCAATCTAACCTTACACCTGAAAGAACTAGGAGGAATAACAAAGAAAGCCCAAAGTAAGTAGGAGTAAGAAAATAATAAAGATTGGAGCACAAATCAATGAAATAGAGTATAAAAAATAATACAAAACATAAATTAACCAAGAGCTGGGTTTTTTTGAAAGCTAAACAAAATTGACAAGTTGCTAACCAGATTCATCAAGAAAAAAAGAGAGAGAGGTCCTAAATATTAAAATCAGAAATGAAAGAGGAAAAGTAACAACTGACATCACAGAAATACAAAGAATTATAAGAAAATACTATGAACAGTAACATGCCAACAAATTGGGCAATCTGGAAGAAATGCATAAATTTCTAAAAATATACTATCTTCCAAGACTGAATTAAGTAGAAACAACATTTGAACAGACTGGTAAGTATTAATGAAGTTAAATCAGTACTCAAAAAACTCCCAACAGACAAAAGTCCTGGACTGGATGACTCCACAGGTGAATTTTACCAAACAGTCAAAGAAAAATTAACACCTATCTTTCTCAAACTATTCTTAAAAATTCAAGAGGAGGGAAGGCTCACAAGCTGTTTTTACAACGACCGCATTATCCTGATTTTGAAACCAGACAAAGACAGTACAAAAGAAAAGACAACTATAAGCCAATATCCTTGATGAACGTAAATGCAAAAATCCTCAACAAACTATTAGCAAACCAAGTTTAATAATACATTAAAAAGATCATACACCATAATCAAGTGGGAGTTTTTCCTAGGATGCAAGTTTAGTGCAATGTTTGCAAATAAAATAACATATACCATATAAATAAAATAAAAAATTAAAATCATATGATTATATCAATTGGTGGAGAAAAAGCATTTGATAAAATCCAGGATCGTTTATGATAAACATTCAGCAAAGTGGTAATTGAGAGAATATACCTCAATATAGTAAAGGGTATCATACCGCTAACATACTCAACAGTGAAGCATTTTCCTTAAGAAGATAAGGATGTCCACTTTCACTCTGTTATTCAACATACTATTTGAAGTCTTAGCCACAGCAATTAGACAAGAAAAAGAAATGAAAGGCATCCAAATTGGAAAGGAGGACATAAAACTGCCATTGGGAAGTTTAAAGATTACACCTGAAAACCTACTAGAACTGAAAAATGGACTCAATAAATTATCAGGATACAAAATTAACATGTGGAACTTGGTTACATCTTTATATTTTTATTTTATTTTTAATCCTCACCCAAGGATATGTTTATTGATTTTAGAGAGAGAGCAAGGGAGAAAGAGAAACATTGATCAATTGCCTCCTTATGCACCCTGACCAGAAATAGAACCCATAATCTTCTGGTGTAGGGGACAGCTCTCCAGTCAACTGAATCACCCAGTCAGGACAGTGGTCACATGCTTATATAGCAATAATGAACAATCAGGAAGAGTGATTAAGAAAAACAATCCCATCTCCAGTTGTATTTAAAAACTTAATAAATTTAACCAAGGCTATGAAAGTCCTATAGTTAGATAATTATAAGATATTGAAGAAGGAAATTGAAGAAGATACAAATAAATGGAAGCACATACTCTGCTCATGGATAGGAGGAATTAACATTGTTTAAATGTCTATACTACCCAAAGCAATCTATAGATTCAATGCAGTCCCTTTCAAAATACCAACGTCATTTTTCACAGAACTAGAATAAATAATTCTGAAAATTATATTGTACCACAAAAGACCTAAAAGCAATCTTGAGAAAGAAGAACTAAGTTGGAGGTATCAAATAGTATATCAAACTATACTATTGATATAAGTCTGTATTACTCAAACCAGCATCATACTAGCATAAAAACATTCATAGGTAAATGGAACAAAATAGAGGGCCCAGAAATAAACCCATGCCTACATGGTTAGTTAATCTATAATAACGGTTGCAATAATATTCAATGAGGTAGGGACCCTGAGGAACAAGATACCTACTAAGAAGGGCTCCTGGTGACTAGGCTCAGAACAAAACAAAGGAAAAAAAATAAACAGCCTAGCAGCCATTTCTATACAGGTGCCTCATGCAAACTGTACTTCAGGAAGACTGCTGAACTCCCTGCCTCCCACGCTGAACTGCCTGCCTGTACTGTGTTTCTGCCATCAAGCCAGCCCTTATAAAGAAGTTCCTGGAATCCTATTTCAAGCAGTAGGACTGTGGCTTTCCCTGTCAAATCAGCTGTGCAGCTGTATCCTCATCAGCATCTTCACCGACCCATTAGAGCAGTTCCATTCTGACCAGTCAGGACAGTGTCTTTTGGACCAATCAAACTGTGAGGATTTGCAGTCTGTTGCATGAGAATGAACCAATCAGGGCTTAGACCAGGGCAAAACAGCTGTGTAGGTGCAGAGGGACCTGGCTGTGCTGCTTCATTATTGAGCTATTCTCACAGCTGTGTTGTACCACGATTGAGCTGTTTGTATACTAAATAAAGCTTTCCTTTTTCACCACACACCAAACTGGGGATTCCTGTTGGCGCGGGATTGATTCCAACGACCATTGGTTGACGGGGTAAAAGCAGTCTTCTTAATAAATGATATTGGGAAAATTCAACATATACATGCAAAAAAATGAAAGTAGACCATTTTCTTATACCGTATACAAAAATAAATTCAAAATCGATTAAAGCTTATATGTAAGACCCCAAACCATAAAATTCTTAGAGAAAAACCTAGGCAGTAAACTCTCTGACGTTACTCTTAGTAATATTTTTGTTGAAAGGTCTCCTCAGGCAAGAAATAAAAAAGAAAACAATAAACAAATGGGACTACATCAAACTAAAAAGTTTTTGCACAGCAAAGGAAACAATCAACAAAATGAAAGCATAACCTACTGATTGGAAGAAGATATGTCCCAATGATGCATACTATAAGGGGTTAATATCCAAAATTTATAAACAACTCATACAGCATAATACCAAAAAAGCAAACAATCCAGTTAAAAAATGGTCAGAGGACCGACCTCTATGGACACTTCTCCAAATAGAACATACTGGCCAATATACATGTGAAAAGATTCTCAACATCACAGAGAAATGCAAATTGAAACCACAATGAGATATCACCACACACCTGTCAGGATGGTTATCACTAATAAATCAACAAGCAACAAGTGCTGACGAGGATGTGGAGAAAAAGAAATTCTTGTGCATTGTTGGTGGGATTATAAATAGGTCAGCCACTGTGGAAAGCAGAAAGGAGTTTCCGCCAAAAAATAAAGTAAAAATAGAACTACCGTATGACACAGCAATTTCACTTTTTGGTATTTATTGGAAGAAACCCAAAACACTAATTCAAAAAGATATACACGGTCTGTCCATGTAATATGAAAAATAGAGACATTTATTGAAGAAAATACAAGATACAAGAAACACTGTACATGGACAATGACGTCTCAATCCCCTTCAAAGTAGGTACCTTGGAACCTCACACAGGCCTCCCAACTGCCATCAGCTTCCCTGTTGGATTTTCCTGAATCTCACCAGCAGTCTGAAATCTCTTCCCTTTCAAAGGTGATTTTAGTTTTTGGAAAAGCCAGAAGTTACAGGGTGCTAAATCTAGGCTGTTGGGGGCGCTGAGTCACCTGGGTGATTTGATGTTTCACCAAAAAACTCTGCATGAGACGTGATGTATGAGCAGGCACATTGTCATGATGAAGTTTCTGATCACCAGTTGCCCATAACTGCAGCCTTCTGAATCATCTGAATAGATTTTGCAGGGGAATGTTCACGCTTAACGCAATATTTGTTGCAGATTCATTGCTGTCCTTGCTCAGTCACTTTGAATGCAATGACCACACAGTCGTCGTCGTCGTCGGCAGCCGTCCGTCTCGAGAGACGATGGTGTAGCTTCTTAAGAGTCTATCTGCACTGCCGAGAATGGTTGTGCAGTCCGACTCGGGAGTGACACGGTCACTCAGTACACATGCTCATTCAACAGCATCTACAACCCTAACTGATTAGTATAATACATTGAAGTTATCGTTGTTCATGCATGCGCATTCCAGTCTACTCTCCTTGACTGCCTGGTTACATCAATGTCACCCAAACCATGCTCCTTTTATTAACAGTGGTTGGACTTTTTCTGGACAGACCTCATAGGCATCCGTATGTTCATTGCAGAATTATTTACAATAGCCAAGACATGAAAGCATCCCAAGTGTCTCTCACTAGACGATTGTGTAAAGAAGTTGTGGTACATATATACAATGGAATATTACTTGGCCATAAAGAATGAAGAGTATTATACTAAGTGAAATACGTCAGAGAAAGACAAATGCCATATGATTTCACTTTATGGAATATAAGGAATACTATAAATGAACAAATAAAACAGAAACAGATTCATAGATACAGAGAACAAACTGATGGTTGCCAGATGGGATGGATGTTGGGGACTGTGTTAAAAAGGTGAAGGGATTAAGAAGTATAAGCGGTGGTTACAAAATAGTCATGGGGATGTCAAATACAACATAGGGAATATAATCAATGTTGTAATAACTACATATTTTTCTAGATGGACACTAGACTTATCAGGATGATCATGTCATAAGTTATATCATTGTAACCACTATGCTGTGCACCTGAAAGTAATATAAAATATATTGAATGTCAATGTAATTGAAAAATTTAAATAAAAATTTTAAAAGATGCTAACTTAAATATAGCAGCGCAGCTCCAATTTGGACAGGGAAAGTCTCAGCCCTATTGGTTGCAATGGGATTCCAGGAACTCCTTTACAGGGCTGGTTCCATGGCAGGAACCCAGTGCAGGCGTCTCCCTGAGGTGCAGCTGGCATGAGAGGCCCCTGTGTAGAAATGGCTGCCAGGCTCGGTTTTTAGATTTGAACCCAATCAGCCACCAGGAGCCCTTATTCTCAGGTCAACAATAGTCTTATTGAGGATCTCTTGTTTGCGATGAGTCGCTTCTCTTTTGTAACTTTCAAGATTCTTTCTTTGTCTTTGCCTTTAGAAAGTTTGATTATAAAATATCTCAGTATGAGTCTTTTAATTCATGTTACCTGGAGTTGTTGGGGTTTCTTGGCTGTTTATTTCATGGCTCATCGGAATTGGGAACTTTTCAGTTGCCATTTTCAAAGATTTTCTCCTCCCCTTTCCCCTTTTCTTGGACTTCTACAGCGCCTCATGTGTCCCTCAGGTTCCTTCCACTCTTTTCGCTTTCCTTCAGCCTTTTTGGGCTGCTCCTTGGGGTCAGTCATTTCCATTGTCCTATATTTCGGTTCAATGATTCTTCCTAATGCCTGCTCCGTTCTGTTCTGATTCCTCTAGTGTATTTTTCATTGCAGTCATTTTACTTTTCAGTTCTCGTATTTTCCTTTTGGGTTCTTTTTAGGTTTTCTGTCTCCTTACTAGGATTTCCATTTTTGGTAGGGTAACTTCTTTACTTTCTATACATCTTCATTTAGTTTTGGGGGCATCTTTAGACAGTTTTTATGTTTTAGTGTGGTAGATCTACTTTCAGGTCTTTTTCAAGGATAATTTCTGTTGGTTTATTTCTTCTTTCAGTGGGCCATGCTTTCCTTTGTCTCTGTATACCTTTTGATTATTTTGTTGAAAACTAGACATTGGAATTTAATAATGTGATAACTCTGAGAATCATATTTTTTAATTCTCTAGCATTCACTGTTTTTTGTTTTGTTTTTGTTTATTGTTTTTGAGTCTTTTTCTATGTCTCTGTGCCAAGGATCAGCTTAGCCTTCACAGGTCTTCTCTCAGCCTTTTCCTGGGCATGCGTGGTCACTTTCAATTTTCTCCAAGCACTTAATTGTTTTTGTGTGTCCTACTCTTTAATTACTGGTTCCCAGTAGGGAAAAAGAGAAAAATGAAGAAAGGTTAAAATTATGCGGGTCTCTTAAGTACTCTGGAAGTCACTTCAGGAGAAGGGGGAGGGGTTGCAACAATGGCTGCCAGCTGCTTTGCATCTCTGTGGTAAGAACTAGCAATCAGCAACTGGAGCACAGATCCCCAATATTTGGAGGACAGAGTCCCTTTTGCCCACACTTGTTCCCTTAAGCCTTGTGCAGGTTACTCCAGGATCTGGGGTACAGCTGCCTGCCATTGTACTTAGAGCTGAAAGTGATTGAAATTAACCACAACTTGCCATCAAGGTTTCTCCTTGAACTTTCATGTCTTCATTGGGCTCCGAGTTCCATGATAGTTGTATCAGACAGATTCTGTCAGTGCAGAGACAGATTGCCAGTGCTTCCTACTCCACCAGCTTCCTCAAACCCTTCTGATGTACAATTTCCTTGTCACTTTTATTGTCCTTCTTTCCGGTTGGGGCCTCATCCCAGTGAGGGCAGTGACCCAGTCCCTGTTTTGTTCACTGCCCGGCAGTGCCTGGAACAGCTCACACACAGTCAGCGCTCCCTGAATGTTTGTCAGACGAGGCGGTGCTGTAACAGGTGCAGCAGGGAAGGTGCCCAGTCTGGAATATAAATATTGTGACTGCTGTGTTTCATTCTGAAGTTTGGAAACTGACAGCTGTGCACAGCTCCTGTTAGACACCAGGTTTGAGCTCTAGCGATTCCTTTAAACACACTGGATTCCTGGTTTCAGTTTACATTGGCATCTTTTGTCTTGTTGATGTTGTTATACATAATTTTTAAGGTAATGATATAAAATTTAAGACTCACAAACCAGCAGCTGCCCCTGGCTGTGTGCTTGAGGCCAACACGGTGGTCTGAATTGTTTCAAGTCTGAATTAAAGTTTCATGCAAAGCCTGTCCTTGAGACAGGCCACTGCTCTCTGGTTCTATAGTGATTACTTCTTTCATTATCACAATTATAATTTCATTTTTGTTTCTTTGTTTGCTGTCTGTTTTTCCATCTGGGCTGTAAGTTCTACTTTGTTCACTGCCTTCTACCCCAGCCCGAGTGCACTGTCTGGTACTAGACGGTGCCTGATGGACAGTCAGGTGGATGAGCAAGTGACATCCAGTCCTGGACTGCTCCACAGTGTGTGACGTGTGGGGGGAAATAGTCAGCTTTGTCTTTTTCCCAGACACACTGGGCACGAACGGTCCTTAAAGCTGCCAGCGTGGCTGCCGTTGCGCAGTTCATTTCTGAAGTCCTCTCTGGGAACTGTCTTTTTTCAGTCATTTTATGAATCAGCAGCATGTTTGTTCAGGATGTTACCATTTACAAAGTGCTTTCTCGTGTGCTTTCTCATTGAAATAGTCACCCCCATTTTGAAGTTAGGACACATAGCTGCAGACAGAGAGTAAACCTGCCCACGTCATACAGCAAGTGTATGACAAGCTGGACTTGAACCCAGCTCCACAGTGCCGACTTGGGGCTTTTTCTGCTTCGTCCCCACAGTGATTCCTTTGTCAGGTTTCTCTCTAGGGGCCTGGGCCTCCAGAGTGAGATCACTCCAGCACCTTTGCTTTCTAAAGCACATTAGAAAGCAGTGATTTTTTTCGGGTTGAGATGTCTAGGTAGCCAGCATAAATGCTGTGTTGTTTTTGTTTGCTTGTTATTTGTTTTGGAAGAGACTTCTGGTTTGCAATGATAAAGTACTGTTTTTAAAAAATGAACTAAGACTGGCTCATGATACATGCTTAGCCTCAGCGCCCTGTTCTTGTGTTGGTGGCCTGCCTTGCAGGGTCCAGAGCTGTGCATGACACCTCTGTCCTGCCCTGCTGGCCAGGACGGCATCTCACTGCACAGCAGGGCTCTCTTTCAGTTCGGTTCTCTTTGTAGGAGTGGACCTTCAAGAGCCTGATCTGAAGTATCCTCCAGCCTTTCTTTTGGTTTTATTTAACTGATGCCAGCCTGTACTCCTTTAAATTGGAGGTCCTAAGGCTGACATCCGAAAATACAGCCTGCAGGCCCCTCATCCATGGCTTGTTACAACATTCTAGGAAGGCTTGCTGACCTGAAGGTATCCTCTGGCCTCTAAGGCACGCTACCCCAGCTGAAGAGGCCAGAGACGACACCGGTGGCATGACCCACCACTGTCCCAGCGGCTGCCGTCTGAGGTGGGCTAGTTCTCTTTCTTTCCAGTTGAAGACAGGCTTAGCAGCTACTTCTCATTTGCTGCAAACAAGAGCAGCTTTGCTCTGCTTTACTTCGTGAAAATAGATACCTATTTTCAAATATAGTTTCAGATATGGGTCATAACATGGCCCGCAGCTTATGTCACCTTTAATGGGTCACCGTTCTGAGCTGTTCGTCAGTTATGACACAAGAATGGGGAGAGGCGGTTGGGAACGAGACCCTAACGCTGTTGGTGACTCTGGGCCACTCGTGGCTGCATGATTCCAGCACCCGCCTTCCAGATGGACACCCTTCCTGCCCTTCAGCCTGGTTTTCTTGTGCATAACATGGCAAATTACTTCATGACTAAGCCTTCCAGACCTGAAATCTTCATTTGTTTTTAACCTTGGAGGGTTTTCAGATTCCTTCCTTTAATTTTCAGACATGTGTGTTAGTGGTCTGATTTCTGTGTGGTTTCTAGGTAGAGTCCAACAAGTTCAGGTTTTTAATTTTTTATGATTGCTTGAGAGAAGAAGCAATATTAGGAACAGATTCCATCTGTGAAATGCAATGTAGGGTTTTGACTAAAGTAGGAGGAATGGAACCAATGGCATGAAAGGTGACAGTTCTGCTCAGTTGGTTTCTTGTTTCCTGACTGAGGTTCTGAAAGCCCTTTTAAAAAAGCTCTCCGTGGGGAATAAGAGAGCAGCCGAGTTCTGAAGTCACAGTGGGGACCATAAATTTTCTGGCTGCCCAGGCCTGAGTAATGCTCACCTGCGAAGGAACTTGCTGTCTTTACACGCTCTTCCCTCAGTAGCTCTGTAGTCTTGGCACACGAAAATCCCGGCAGAAGGGCTTTGTGCATGAATGTGTGAGCTCTGTAACTCCCTCAGGCCAGCCGAAGGGGCTCTTAGGGTAAGGTCACGCCTCAGGTCACTTCCCAGTCAACTGAGAGTGGCTGTGACTGCAAGCGCTGTTGGTGAGACGGTGCCCTGTGTACGTGTAGGCCGTGTGTGACCTGTGGTTTCTGGTGGAAGGGGGGGCTACCTCACCTTCTTTCTTTTTTGACCTCTCTCTCTAAATATGCCTGTCCTGCTTTCCCATGTGGCTCATAGTGGTCCCTTCGTTCCACAGGCTGATCTCCAAAGGCTGGAAATTGTGTGCAAGATTTTTTCCCAACCATCTTACCTTCCCAGTTATATCTGAAACTAGTAGTTAAAAGGCCTTTGATATAAAATGCAAAAATTATAAACACATTAAAGTCCTTTCTATATGCCATTTTCAGAGAAAATAGGCCCCCTTTGAACTTGCTTTACTTAGGAAACTTGTTTCCTTGTCTGGAGTTGTGGCCAGTCAGGACACAATTGCTTCCTTGCACTTGGGAGCTGTCCCTGTTACTTGGAGAAGGCCGTGGGACTGAGATATCACTGGGTCTAATTCTCTTGGCCATCTTGACTGCCAAGGGTGAGACAGGAAGGAGCTGACACAGCTGACTCTGAGCGCCTGGTGGCCATGGGCACAGTGGTGTGAACACAGGTACTGCAGAGTGCAATAAAAGTTGGGAGGACTTTAAGAATTTGAAAAACTCCCAGAAGAGTTGGCATTGCCTATGTGACCAGCTCCACCTGATCAGGGAAGTTACCCTGAAATTGAACTTGATTCTCTGAAATAAATGGCTTACTCTGGAGTGTCTTTTCCCACCATTATGATCCTGAGTTAGCTGGAGAAAATCAGTACTGATTTCTCATTTACTTTGCATCCTGATTCTGTAAGAACTTGTCAGACTGAATGCATGTGTGTGCTGTGCTCCCAGAAAGCTGGCCCATGGGCAAGGATGGAGCCCTTAATCTGGTGCCCTGTTGGTCTTGGCCAAAGTGGTCCCCAGGGCCAGGGAATCAGGGCTGGCAGGCAGGGCTGTGTCAGCTGCTCAAGGAATCCCAGAAGTGGGCAGGACAGTGTGAGTTTTCTCTTTCCTTCATGTCATAGGCTGTTGGCTTGGGTTTTAAATAGGCGCATGAAAGTGCAGTCTGTTAGAGGCTTGACTTGTTTTCCAGTGGGGAGCCTTGCTGGGCGGGTTCATTTGGTCCTGCCCCTCCCTGGGCGTGGGGAGCAGCGGAAGGGCTGTCTCAGGGCTTGTCTGCGCTCTCCTTGCTGTGTTGGCCACGTGACTGTTAGGGTATCGCCAGTTTCTGGTACAAGCCCTGGGATACGAAATCCATAGAGCGCTCTTTTTCTATTTGTTAATTTAACTAACCTCAAGGTATGAAGGAGTAAAAATTTAAAACTCCAGAAAAGTGTATGTTTAGTGAGTCCTTTTGTTGGAAGAAACTGGTTTTCATAACCTGGGGCCTCTTTCAGTAAGCCTTAGAAATCTGAGAGCTGGAACTGAGTGGGGGGCCAGAGGCTCGCAGTGAGCTGGGTTGAGGGTGCTGCCGGCGGCCGAGCGCCTGCCCTGCGCCAGGGACCGTGCACACATTGCCACGTCCTGACTCATCTGACCTCCCAACAAGCTGCGAGGCAGGTGTGCACATGCCCTCCTTTCACAGACAAGGGCACCGACGCCCAAAGCTGGGAGGTCCCTTCCCGGGCTGGTGAGTGTCTGAACCCGGATGGGAACCCAGACCGCTCCTCAAGGGTTTGTCCTTGTAAGCCCTGCAGTGCCGTCAGCTAGCACAGTCAGTGTGTGTTTCCCAGGTGGTCTCTGAACGAATCCCAGGAGACAGCAGGCTCTGCCCCAGGTTGCAGGCCTGAAACAGGCAGACTCCGCAGCCCACGGCCCGGAGGAGGGTGTGGAGCTGTTTCCTGCACTGACCCAGTGGCGCTCGGGTCCCAGCCCCAGCGGCCAGCCCTGCTGTCCCATTGTGAGCAGGGCCTCCGCCCCGAGTGTCCCCCCCACCCTCCTGTCAGTCTAGGCAGCGGCTGGTCCCCCCATGATCCTGGGCCAGGCAGGGTGGCTCACTTTGGTACCTGCCTACTATGAGGACCTGGGATTGCAGAGGGAAAAACCCCCTTCCCAAACAGCTATATTGATGGACTGAAACCCCCCGCCCCACGTTTATTACCTGAAACTTCGGAGCTGTAATTCCCTGGGGCTCCCTGTGTTTTGTGCCAATTGCTATAGTTTTCTGGTAAAGCTACACCAGCAAACTGGGAATCATTGCTGCCGCCCAGCAACCACTCTTCCCGCCCGGAGGAGGACCCCGGCAGCACCTGCAGACCGGAGGAGTGGTAGAGGCGCTGGTGCCTGCTCTCAGCCAAATTTCTGAGTACTTCTGGGTGCCAGACCAAGGGTCCTTGGGTCCTAGCATCTACCCTGGCATTCAGCCTGGGTTACGGGCCAGAACTCCTGGCCTGAGCTTCCTTTGGGGGGCAGCGGATGGTGGCATTAGGACCCAGGGAGAGTTCGACACTTTGCTGACCACTTTACTTACTCATTCCTCTAACTGTAGGCGTGGCACAGTGTAGGGTGGGAGCGAAGCGTGTCCACCTAGAGACAGGGGCTGGGGGTTTCAGAAGTAGATTAAGTGGAGGTTGATGGGAAACAGTATTTTTACAGCTGTTTATTCAAGAATGTTATTAACTTTTTTCAAGCCTCACTCAAGGATACGATTATTGATTTGAGAGAGAGGAGGAGGGAGAGAGAGAGAGAGAGACATCGATGTGACAGAGAAACGTGGATCGGTTGGTTGTCTTCTGTACACACCCTGACCAGAGATCGAACCCACAACCCAGGCATGTGCCCTGACCTGAGAGTGAACCCGCTACTTTTTGGTTTACAGGGCAATGCTCTCACAAATGAGCCACCTGGCCAGGGGTGAATATTAATTTTTTATGGTGAATGAGAATTTAGGTTTATTTGGAAAGGCAGGTGAATAATTGGACCAAATACTAAACTACCTGAGTTGGCAGTTCAAATTGGAGCAGAACCCTTTTGGCTTGGAACAGCTTACATTTGATCAGGACAACCCACACTGAACTTAAACTTTAGGATCAAAGTAACTCAGGGTGTCGGGGGGATCCCTGTTGGTGTTCAGCAGGTTCTGGCTTCACGACTTTCACACAGTTGATGTGGTCCTGGGGCAGGAAGCAGACACATGTTTTTAAATGTGAGGAGTTGAGGGGATGAGACGTTTGGTAGCACAGCGACTCCCAATTATATGGGTGAGCGGAGCCTCGGGCTGCTTCACAGGAACGCTGCCCCGGTTTCCAGCCTCTTCCTCCTTAAAGAGTGTCGCTGTGCTCAACACCGCGGTCCCAGAGGTGGCCTGTGGTAGTGGGCTCTGGCCCACCTGTCAAGTGGCCTTGCAAGGCGTTTCTTTCAAAGTGGTGCACATGGCGTTGCTCCTCATTAGCTCACCCTTGACCTTTATGTAGTCCCATGTCTCCCCTCTCAGCTGCTGCTTTGGGTGTAGGGGCGTAGGTAGGTGATGGCGAAGGCTTGGAGGGGTGAGGAAATCGGGGGCAGCTACAGAGGGAGTGGACACGGGTCCTAAGCGCTGACTGCACCCTGTTGCATAGACACCCGAGGCTCCCTGGCTTCATCTGGCCACCTGTGGCCCCCCTCATGGCCAGGGGAGCACGCGCTCAGGGCACTGCAGGGCCGCCTGCTCGGCCGCCGAGTCGGTGCCCACGCTTGGCCGGGGCAGCTCCACTGTGAGCAGAAGTCTAGTTTCACAGATACCCAGGAATTTAAAATGATAATGGGGATTACTTAAGTTTCCCGAAACAAGCTTCTGAGGAGAATCGGGTGAGGACTGATGTGTTCACCCTGGGTCCCTGCGCACCTCTGAGAGGCATCGTCAGGTCTGTGACGTGGCTGTTGGCTCCCGTCCGTGCAGCCTGGGATGCAAGGCCCAGGCTGGACCTCGGCTGAGGTCCTCACAAGAGACATCTGGGCTCTATGTCAGACCTGCGGAAGAGGGTTGGCGAGTTTCTTGAGTTCTCCCACTTGTCATTAATTTATTTGGTTTTGGTTCTTGCAGGAAGTCTGCTGACGGTGAGGATCATGACCTCCGTGGCCCTCCTGCCCCTGCTGTTTGGCTGTGTGGGAATCTTCGGCCTCTTCAAGCTGCTGCAGTGCCTGCAGATGAAGGCCTACCTCCAGAACGCTGTGGTGGTCATCACAGGCGCCACCTCGGGCCTGGGGCGAGGTGGGTCCTGGAGGCAGGGCTCGCAGGGCAGGGAAGCTGGCCTGGGCTTGGGGAGCAGCTCAGCTGCTCAGGGACCACCAGCACAGGTGCAAATAAGTGATGCGGGCTGGTGACTCAGAAACAGGAATATGTCGCTGTCCTCCATCCAGTTGGTAAAAGCAGGAGCTTAAGGGCAATGACACTTTCAGCATCAGTGTTGGGAGGCAAAGGCCAGTGAGGAAGGCCCTGGCAAACTGGAGCCTGCGGGTCCCATCTTAGGTGGCAGCGCCAGCTGGTTGTTGAGATGGGGCCTTTTATGTGAAGGCTCCCAGTGTTCAAGCACGGACACTAATGACCTCCGAGGGGGCCAGACAAAGCAGGCCTTTTCCTGGGTTCCGCCAGCAGGCCCGGTGTGTGGCCTTTTGTGGACGGGGCCGTGCCTCCAGATGTACCCTGGACGCAGCCTTGGCAGGACTGGAAACAGGATAAGTGAGGCCTCAGCTCACTAGGTCCTCCAGGTTAGTCCCATTTCAGTTCGGCGAACACGCTGAGCTGCTAGGTCCCGGGAACTGAGTGCTGGACACAGGTCTGGGGACCGTCACTGCCCCCACCTCCCATCACAAACGACTCTGTGGAGCTGTCTTCATTTCCCTTCCAAACACGCATATTGACTTTGGCAGGGAAGGGAAGCAGTGTGTGTCACCCCAAAATATGCTGCTTTGGCATATGGATTATTTTGAATTAATGGTGCTTAAGAAATAGCTGGTGCAAGAAGGACAGGGCCCTCTGAGCCTCTCTGTTCCTGTGGAAGCAGGACGCCTCTCCCCTGGGAAAGTGCCCTCCCTGACGTGGTCAGTGACAGCGTGCCAACTGGGCAGGGTGCCAAGCGGGCACTGGAACTGTCAGGGTGGGGGGACGCTGGGTAGGGTGTGTGCTTGTCTATCCTCTCTGCTGGGCACATGAAACTAGTGCAAAATAATGAATGTGGACTGTGACTGAAAAACTTTTTTTTAAAAAAGGTGCCTTCCCAGTACCAGGAGGTAGAAGGCACCCTTATGTCCAGAGATGGTGAATTCAAGGCCGAGAAGGCTGTATAAACAGACCTTGTTAATTCTTCACTAATTTACTCCTCAAAGCTCAAACCCCTTTGTCTTGTCAATTTTCACAGTTTTTTTTCGTCTAAAAGGTATTAAAGCTGCTGGCGTTGGTCACTTCATAGAGCCTCATATTTGTGGTGGGGGGGATCATGTACATACAAAATTAACTTTTTTCTCCTGTTAATCTGTCATATATGAATTTAATTATCAAACCAGCCACAGAACTTAGAAGGGACGTTTTCCTCTCCTACAGCAGAGAGTACAATGGGCAGACGCAGGCACGTGACGTGGAGCCTCTTCCCTGTTTCCCAGCGTCTGCACTTGCCCATCGCGTCCCACCAGCATGCCGTCCACACTCGAGCTCAGTTCCGTGGAAGTCTGAGAGGTGCCCCAGACTGTGGTCAGCCCACCATTGCTGCACCTTTTGGTTGGTGATAGTACAGCCAGTGCTGAAGGGGACAGGCGCCGGGATGAACGGGTGAAAGACAGGGCTCCACCCCTCGAGGAAAGGAGGCAGGCACTCATCTGAGGACATCGCCACTCCTACCGCCCGGCCTGGGAGAAGGAGGTGCCTTTGTATGTGCACCTTGTGCTTGGTGCCACTGCATCCTTACCGATGAGGTTCAGAGAAGGCGGGACTTGCCCTAGGACGTCCAGCCAGGAAGTGTGAAGCCAAGATCTAAACCCACATCTGTCTGACTCCAGAACTCGGTCTTGTCTCACCTGAGGGGATGTGGCCAAAGAAAAGGAAGGGCGGCCCGGCAGGGAGGGCCCCGCAGAACGGCCGAGGCTGGGCGCAGTGTGGCTGGGCAGGGGCGGTAAGCACCTGGGGTGTTGCAGGAGTATGAAGGAGCAGCTAAGGCTTCTCTGCAGTCTTCCAGGGGAGCCTGGGGAGGCTTCAGGGGGTTGGGTTCATTTGTACGCCACTGTGATGTTTAGGTGAGGTCTCTGGGGGTGAACCCTAGGGCTGTCACTAGATACCCAGACCTGCATGGGGATAGCTGCCTCCAGGCCCTTTGCCGCAGCTGGTCCTCTGGCCCTACTCAGGCACTATATATAGGGTAGTCAGCAGCTGCTTCTCCTCATCTCCGAGAGAAGCTTTTCTTTGGGTCCTTGCGGAGTATTTGAGAGTTGGCTAAAATGGAAAGGTATAGAATTGCAGGTGTTCCAATATGTGGGTGTTTGAGAAGGAATTTGAGGTGGGCATTGTTCTCCTCATTGTTCCTCGTTTCCTCCTATAGGCACCAAGACTGTAAAGGGAGTAGCAAATGTAATTGAAAGAAAAAACTACATATATTTTGATAGATAAATAGAGAGATAGAGTGTCAGCCATTTCCTGAATTCGAAATCCCTCTGCTTATATTCTGAACTCTTCAGCATCTCAGGGACAGGACTCCATGTATCTTTCCTCTCCAGTCAGCTCAAACAGGAGCAGACTGACCAGCAGCCGTCTCGGGTGCAGACACCGCGCTGCGGGCAGCCCAGGGGCACCCGGCCGTGAGGAGCGGGCCCTGCGCTGCCCTCCGTGGCTCTGCCCACCGCTGGAGCCCAGGAGGTTTGCGTTAGGTGATGAGACCGCAGACGGCTCTCTGCAGTTCTCCTGTTTGGTTTATTGAAGTTACACGAGCTTGCCCTTGTGAAGGGACCGAAGGCTCTGGACACCCACTTCAGCCAGCCTAAGCCCTGGAGCTGTGAGAAGCTGTCTTGATTTACCAAAGCCAGCAGTGCGTCAGCGGGGAGGTAGTACCTAGACTTTTCCCCTTCCCTTGACCCTCTTGCCTCCCTGTATCAGCTTTTTCAGAAATAAAAGTGGAACCCTTCCAATCTGTTGTTTTCGTTTCTGTCCCTCCTTACACAACTTTAATTTTTCCCCTTACGGGCTCTGCTAGGAAGCAAAGCCTAAGCAGAGTGCAGGGACCATTTTCGCAAAACTGTTTATACGCCAGCGTGCCTCGCCCCACCCTCAGTGGCCGCTCACGAAATGTCCCTTGTGTTGGCCAGGACAAGACAGAATGGGGTGAGGAAGCCAGTGGAGCTGGAAATTCCTGACCTTTGGAAATGACTCAGTAACCCTGAGGAGCAGTTCCAGCCTCAGGAACGCTGGCGTCTGGCTTTGGGTGCAGCCAGCCCCCGCCCCACCCCCCCCAGCCCCTGAGGCCTTTGCTGCTCTGTTGAGAACAGCAGCGTGGGCAGGGCAGTGGCTGTGGCCCTGACCAAACCACCCAGGGGCAGGCGGCACAGGGCTGCAGCTCTGCCTGCACTTGGGCCCTTTGTCGAGATGAACCCGTGAACAAACCAACCAGATCTCCAAAGACGACGGTACAGCACAAGTGGAAATGTGCTGATTTCGTACACTTAGCGCCTCCTTCCGGAAAGCTCTACCTGGGGATGTGCAGGGGGATGCTGGCCTGGGTACGGCAAAGGAAAGCTGTAGGAGAAGCAGGGGGCACAGCAGGGGGCAAAGGGTTTTGCACCCTAAGACAATCCATATGTCAAAACTTTCTCTCTTCATGGAAGACCCTGGAATTTCTCCTCCCCTTGTGTTTTGAAGTCTTTAGCTTTAAGGAACGTTGACTCGGTTGTGGGGGAAAGGCTGTCAGACCAGCACCCTCTGCCTGAACCCTCCCACCTTCTGGCCTCACGGAGAGGAGGTGGCAGCCTTGATCCCTCGCCCCCCCTCTGAGCAGCCCCCAGGGCAGCCCTGTCATCTGCTGGGAGCCCCGGAGGCACGGAACTTCCTGACTGCCTCAGCCTGGGGCCCTGGCCAGCTCGGGGCTGAGGGGTCTGTGCAGACCTGCTCGGGTGACTAGGCCTTGGGCAAGGACAGGCAGTGCTGCTTTAAACCCTCGCATTTCCATTGTCACCAACAGTCAATTTTCAGAACATTCTTAAAAAGCAGCTTAGAAATACAAAAACACTTCTGCAGCACTTTTTTTAAAAGATCTTTGTATCTACTTTAAGTGATTCCATTCCAGTGCTGCTTTCCTCTTTATCCTCCATAAAGGGGCAGTGACAAACACAGAGGTCATAACTCAGCCCAGCGTCACAGAACCAGTAAGTGTCGGAAGTCAGAGCTGGACACAGGAAGTCTAGTCTGTTCTCTTGACCACTGGGCTGTACTGTTTTGGATAAGCCATCCCTTTCCAGGGCACTGAACGTTCAGTCAGGCCATGGTTCGGGGCAGGGCAAGCCAGAAGCAAGAGGACCTCACCCTCTGCTTCCTCCCTTTCCCCCCCGCTAGGTTAGCCCCGGCTTCTGGTGATCTCCTTCGCTGCCCCTTCCCTTTGACCTCAGGGGAGTTACTGGGACCCCTGCTCGGTTAGTCCTACTGACGCTGCCCCAGATGCCTAAGCACAGTCCCTCACTAGGATTTTGACAGTAGAGCTCGGAGGAGACAAGTCAAAGCTTCCTCCTGTCTGGCAGGGGAGCGGTGTCAATGTGAGCACGAAGCCCACTCCATTTTATGGAGAATCCAGGCTGGGGAGGTGGAGAAAGGACAGGCCAACATCAAGAGAGCCTGGTTCCTCCTGCCAGAGGCCGTGGGCAGCCCCCACGCCTGTCCTTCCAAGTCTTGGCCATTCAGCTTCTTTTCTTAATTCTCGAGCCAGCCTAGAGTCCTCCTGATAAGTCTCTGCTTCAATGCAGTGAGTTGAGTCTCTTTTTTTCTCGCCACCGAAAGAATACTGACTAATAGAGGTACCCAGGTAATTCTGGACTCCTCCCCACTGTAGTCTTAGCTGACATCCTCGTCATCGTCACCTGGAATATAGGAGTGGGCTTAGTGGAGGGAGCCGGGCCTTTTTCAGTCCCCTTCCTTGCCACCCTGCAGGAGGGAACCTTCCAAAATGCAGCCACCCTGGGTCATGTTTTGCTGTTGCAGGCACTCAGCAGGCTTCAGCTCTTGACTCTGCAGCTGTATGATTTCGCAGCCGAGCGAGGCTGATGACCTGTCCCCCTTCTGCCCCAGCCGCCTCTGTCTGTGCCGCCTCGGGGGCTTTGCGGACTCGGCGCCCGTTCTGCTCCCTCTGCCTCTTGCACTCTCCGGAAAACAGCCCCTCCGGCCTCCCCAGCCCTTTTCACCAGAGTCCTGTGTCCCCTGTGTTTCTCTAGACCCACAGACACACCCTGGGATGTAGGTACCTGCTGCGTTCAAATACTGGGCGAACAGCTGGGTTGTGCTGGAACGCGGGCCTCGGCGGACATGCTGCACGATAGCCCGCGCCGCCTGCCACAGCCACGTGGCTCGACCTTGCTGCACTTCTTCAGTTGTGAAAATGGGGGTAATGCCCACAGGATTATTCAGAGCTAAAGGTGATTGTGGGACGTTCTGAGCACAGGGCCTAACAAATCTGCCAGCCAGTCTCTGGCTGCCCCTCGCCCTGTGGGTGTCTGTCACACCACTGGACACGAGCTGTCCAAGGCAGCAGCGGAGCTCATCAGCCATTGGGCCTGAGAGCCTAGCCGCATGCCTGGGCCCCAGCTGGGGCTAACCTCTATGTTCAGTGCGTGTAGAAACAATGTGTGTTCTGAAACATTGGCTGAGTTTGAACTGCACTGGGGAAGAAAGGCATTGAATTTTCGTAGCCATCAAGGTTCTCTGGTTCTCTCTTCTGCCTTTAGAATGCGCCAAAGTCTTCTACGCTGCAGGTGCTAAGCTGGTGCTGTGTGGCCGGAACAGGGAGGCCCTGGAGGAGCTCGCTAAAGAACTCGCTGCTTCTCAGGCCACCAAGGTGAGCCCAGGGGTGTGTTTTCTGTGGGGAGGAGGTGCAGTCCATCCTCTGCTGAGATAGTGGCCCACTCCTGGGCTGCTGGACATGCAGGGCATCCATAAGGTCCCCCTGTACCAGGAAGGTCGCAGGTCTCTGCAACAAACTGGGCTGAGGAGGAACTGTCATACAGTTAAATTACAACTCCACCACTGACCAGCAGAAAAATATCCCATTGTATGTAGGTACCAAATTTTGTTTATCCCTTATTTGTTGGTGGAGACTGTGGTCGTTTCCGCCTTTTGGCAATTGCGAATGCTGCTGTGAACATTGGGGTACATGTATCAGTTTGAGTCCCTGCTTTGAGTTTTTCTGGATATCTACCTAGGAGTGGAAATGCTTGGTCATATGGTAGTTTTATGTTTACCCTTTTCAGGAACTGCCAGACTGTTTTCCACAGCAGCTGTACCATTTATGTTCCGACCAGCAGTGCACAAGGGTTCCAGTTTCTCCACATCCTTGCCAGCACTTATTTTCTTTTTTTAAAATCACACCTATCCTAGAAGTATGACCAACTTAAAATTTTGCTTACTCTTTTTAATCTTATTTTTCATTCAGTATCATTTTGTATTCGTTTCAGGTGTGCAGCATAGTGGTTAAACAATCATATATTCTACACAGTGATTTCTCCAGTACACTTATTACAATATTATTGACTATGTTCCCTGTGCTGTACTTTACATCCCCGTGACTGTTCTGTAACTGCCAGTTTGTACTTCTTACTCCACTCAAGATTTTCACCCAGTCCCCCTACCCTCTGGCAACCTGTCTCTGAATCTGTTTCAATTTCATTTGTTTATTTTGGTCTTTAGATTCAACATATAAGTTAAATGATATGGTATTTGTCTTTCTCTGACTGACTTATTTCGTTTAGTGTAATACCCTTTAGGTTCATCCATGCTGTCACAAAAGGTAAGATTCCCTTCCTTTTTATGGCTGAGTAGTATTCCATTGTGTAAATGTACCACAGCTTTTTTTATTCACTCATCTATTGACGGCCACTTAGGTTACTTTCATATCTTGACTAGCGTAAATAATGCAGGGTGTAAATACTCTTTTTATTCATTTTCTTTTTTTAGTTTTAATTAGTTTCAATTTTCCAGATTTTTTAAAATGGAATTTATTTCAGTGACATTGGTAAATAAAACTATATAGGCTTCAGGTGTACAGTTTGCCAGCACAGCATCTGCGCACTGTGGTGTGTGCTCGCCGCCCCAGGCCCAGGCCCCTTCCATCACTGTTTGCCCCCCTGCACCCTCCTCTACCCCCTCCCACCCCACCTCCCCTCTGGCCATCAGCATGTGATTGTCTGTGTCTACAAGGTTTTTTCCCTGTGAGCTTTTTTTTCCTTTTTGTTTAATCTCTTCACCTGTTTCCCTCACCCCCTCCTCCCATCTGACAGCTGCCAGTCTGTTCTCTGTGTCTGTGAGTCTGTTTCTGTTTTGTTTTGTGTATTTCGTTCATTAGATTCCACATATGAGTGAAATCCTAGGGTACTTGTCTTTCTCTGGCTGGTTTGTTTCACTCAGCATAATGCTCTCCAGGTCCACCCTGTTGCAAAGGGTGAAATTTTCTTATTTTCAGAGACTGAATATTATTTCATTGTTTAAATGTACCAGAGCTTTTCTGTCTACTCATCTATTGATGGGCACTTGGGTGCTTCCAAATCTTGGCTGTTGTAACTAACACTGCAGTGGACATAAGGGTGCAAATAGTCTTTTGAGTTAGTATTTAGAGTTTAGTCAGATACACTTCCAGAAGTGGAATCACTGGGTCAAAAGGCAGTTCCATGTTTAGTTTTTTGAGGGAACTCCATACTGTTTTCCACAGGGGCTGCACCAGTCTGCATTCCCACCAGCAGTGCACGAGGCTCCCCTTTCCCCACATCCTCGCCAGCACATGTTGTTTGTTGATTTATTGATGATGGCCATTCTGACAGGTGTGAACTGATTTCTCATTTTTTAATTTTCATCTCTCTGATAATTAGTGGTGTTGGAACATCTTTTCATATGTATGTTGGCCACCTGTATGTCCTCTTAGGGAAGCATCTATTAAGATCCTTTGCCCATTTTTCAGTTGGATTGTTTGTTTGTTTTGGTGTTGAGTCTTATAAGTTCTTTATAAATTTTGGATACTAACCCCTTATGTATAATTAGCAAATATGTTCTCCCATTCAATGGGTTGTCTTTTTTTAATTTTGTTGATGGTTTCCTTTGCTGTGTAAAAACTTTATTTTGATGTAGTCCCATTTGTTTCATTTTGTTTTTCTTTTGTTTCCCTTGACCAAGACAATATATCAGGAAAAATATTGCTAAGAGAAGTGTCCAAGATTTTACTGTCTGTGTTTTGTTCCAGGATTTTTGTGGTTTCAGTCTCACATTTATCTTTAACCCATTTTGAGTTTATTTTTGTGTGTTATGAGGGTGGTCAATTTTCGTTTTTTGCACATATCTGTCCAATTTTCTTAACACCATATATTGAATAGACTGTCTTTACCCCACTGTATGTTTTGCCTTCTTTGTCAAATATCATTTGACCTTAAAGGAATGCATTTATTTCTGGGCTCTCTATTCTGTCCCATTGATCTATATTTTGTTTTTATGCCAGTACCAGGCTGTTTTGATTACTATGGCCCTGTAGTACAGTTTGACATCAGGTAGTGTGATTCTTCCAACTTTGTTCTTTCTCAAAAAGACTGCTGCGGCTATTTGACATGTTTTGTGGTTCCATGTAAATTTTCGGAATATTTGTTTTAGTTCTGTGAAATACGCCATGGGTATTCTGATAGAAATTGTGTTGAATCTATAGATTGTTTTGGTGAGTATGGACATTTTAATGTTTATTCTTCCTATTCATGAACACGATATATGCTTGCACTTACTTGGAGCTTCTTCAGGATCTTTCCTCAGGGTCTTACAAAGTTCTGAGTGCAGGTCGTTTACACTTTTGGTTAAATTCATTCCTAAGTTTTTGTTTGTTTGTTTTTTGATGCAGTTGTGAATGGGTTTTCTTAGTTTTTTTCTTATAGTTCATTATTGGTATATAAAACTGCGGCTGATTTCTGGATATTTATTTTGTATCCTGCCACTTGACTGAATTCATTTATCAGTTCTAGTGGGGTTTTTTTGTTTTTGTTTTTTTTTGGTGGAAATTTTAGGGTTCTCTATGTACAGTATCATGTCTTCAAATAAAGACACTTTTACTTCTTCCTTTCCAATTTGGATGCCTTTTATTTCTTCTTCTAATCTGATCGCTGTGGCTAGGACTCCCAGTACTATGTTGAATAAGAGGTGAAAGTGGACATCCCTGTCTAGTTCCCAGTCTTAAGGGAAATGCTTATAGTTTTTGCCCGTTCTATATGTTGTTGGCTGTGGGTTTGTCTTAATATGGCCTTTATTATGTTGCCGTATGGGTGTAGGTGTTTGCTGAGAATATTTATCAGAAATGGATGCTGGATTATATCAAATGCTTTTTCTGCCCCATGATATGATCACATGGTTTTTATTCTTTATTTTTTGTATATTGTGTATCACATTTATTTTTTAAAATTTTATATATTTACATTTAATCTTCACCCAAGGCCATGCTTATTGATTTTAGAGAGCGGGGAAGAGAGGGAAGAAGAGAGGGAGAGAAACACCGATCAGTTGCCTTTCCTATATGACTCGATAAGGACCGAACCTGCAACCTAGGCAGGTGCCCTGACCAGGAATCGAACCATGACCTTTCGGTTTGTGGGACATCGCCCAACCAACTGAGCCACAACAGCCAGGGCTGTGTATCACATTTATTGATCTGTGGATATAGTACCAACCTTAAATCCCAGGAATAAATCCCACTTGATCATGGTGTATGACCTTTTTAATGTATTGCTGGGTTGGATTTGCTGATATTTTATTGGCCTATAATTTTCTTTCTTTGATATGTCTTTATCTGGTTTTGGAATTAGGATAATGCCAGCCTCATAAACTAAGTTTGGGAGTCTTCCTTCCCTCTGCTTGAATTTTTTGGAGTAATTTGAGAAGGATAGATATTAATTCTTTCAATTTTTGGTAAAAGTCACCTGTGAAGACATCTAATCCAGGACCTTTGTTGGGAGGTTTATTATTATTATTATTATTATTATTATTATTATTATTATTACTTCAATTACATTAGTTGTAATCTGTTCAGATTTTCTGATTCTTCCTGACTCGGATTTGGGATATTATGATTCTAGGAATTTCATCCAGATTCTCCAATTTGTTGACATATAGTTGTTTGTAATATTTTCTTACAATCCTTTGTATTTCTGTGGTGTCTTGTTATTTCTCCTCTTTTATTTCTGATTTTATTTATTTGGGACCTCTCTCTTTTTTTCTCGATGAGTCTGGTTAAAGCTTTGTCAATCTTGTTTATATTTTCAAAGAGCCAGCTCTTGCATTCATTGATATTTTATAAAATATCTTTCTTTAGACTCTATTTTGTTTATTTCTGCTCTGATCTTTATTATTTTCTTTCTTCTACTCACTGTGCTTTGTTAGTTGTTCTTTTTCAAGTTTCTTTAAGTGTAACATAAGATTGTTTATTTGAAATTTTTCTTGTTCTTTGATATAGACCTGTAATGCTGTAAATTTTCCTCTTAGGACTGCTCTCCCTGTGTCCCATAGACTGTGGGGTGGTTGTGTTCTCGTTTTCACTTGTTTCAATGTAGCTTTTGATATTTTTCTTGATCTCATTGTTAACTCATTCATTGTTTAGTTACATGCTATTTAGCCTTCTTGTTTTTGTGAGTTTTTAAGGTTTTTATCTTGTGATTCATTTCTAGTTTCATATCATTATCATCAGAGAGGATGCTTGATATGATTTCAGTCTTCTTTAAATTTTTTAAAAATGTTATTGTATTTTTCCATTACCATTTAATTCCCTTGTACCCCCCTCCTCCTGCGATCACCCCGTTGTTGTCCATGTCCACGAGCCCTTTTTCATTTTTGCCCAGTCCTTCCACGCCCTAACCTCCCCCCTACCTCCCTCAGCTGTCAGTCTGCTCTCTATTTATGAGTCTGTCTCTATTTTGCTTGTTAGTTCAGTTCGTTCATTAGATTTCACATACGAGTGAAATCATATCGTATGATTTCACTGACTGGCTTATTTCAGTTAGCATAATGTTCTCCAGGTCCATCCATACTGTCACAATGGGTAACATTTTCTTTTTTCTTTTTTCTGGCTGAGTAGTGTTCCATTGTATAAATATCCCATAGTTATTTTATCCACTAATCTACTGATGGACACTTTGGCTGCTTCCATATATTGGCAATTGTAAATATTGCTGCAATGAACATAGGGGCGCTTATGTTATTTCTAATTAGTATTTTGGGTTTCTTCAGATACATTTCTAGAAGTGGGATCTCTGGATCATAAGGCAGTTCCATTTTTAATTTTCTGAGGAAACTCCGTACTGCTTTCCATAGTGGCTGCACCAGTCTGCATTCCCACCAGCAGGGCACTAGGGTTCCCTTTTTCTCCGCATCCTCGCCAGCACTTGTTGTTTGTTGATTTATTGATGATGCCCATCCTGGCAGGTGTGAGGTGGTATCTCATGGTGGTTTTAATTTGTATTTCTCTTACGATTAGTGACATTGAGCATCTTTTCATATGTCTGTTGGCCATCTGTATGTCCTCTTTGGAGAAATGTCTGCTCAGGTCCTTGGCCCATTTTTTAATTGAGTTGTTTGTTTGTTTGTTTGTTTGTGTTGAATTTTGTAAGGTCTTTATAAATTTTGGATATTAAGCCATTATCAGATGTATCAGTGAATATATTCTCCCTTTCTGTGGGTTGTCTTTTTATTTTTTGATGTTTTCCTTTGCTGTGCAAAAACTTTTTAGTTTGATGTAGTCCCATTTGTTCAGTCTTCGTAATTTAATGAAACTTGTTTTGTGGCCTAACATATGGTCTCTCCTACAAAATGTCCCATGTGCACTTGAAAAGAATACATATTCTGCTGTTTGGGGTGAAATGCTCTGAAAATATCGATTAAATCCATCTGATCTCATGTGTCATTTATGGGCACTGTTTCCTTGTTGATTTTATGTCTGAAAGATCTATCCATTGATGTCAGTAGGATATTAAAAATTCCCTACTAAGGCTGTAATACTGTCATACTTTTTTTTATATCCATCAAGAATTGCTTTACATATTAGGTACTCCTACAAGTTCGGTCCAGAAAAAGTCCAGCCATGATTAATATAATGAGAAAAGTTTACACAACATTGATGTAACCTGGCAGCCAAAGCAAGCAGACTGGAATGCACGTGCATGAACAGTGATGACTTCATCGTACCAGTCAATGGGGGTGTAAATGCCTTTGAGTGAGCATGTGTACTGTGTGGCCATCACATTCAAAATGACTGAGCGAGAAGAGCGACGAATCTGCATCAGATTTTGTGTTAAGCTTGAACATTTCTCTGTGGAAACTATTTGGATGAGTCAGAAGGCTGCAGCTATGGGCAGCTGGTGATTGGCAGCTTCATCATAACAACACACCCACTCATGGATCAGGTCTCATGCAGAGTTTTTTTTTTTGGTTTTTTTGGCAAAACATCAAATAGTGACTCAGCCCCACTATACGCCAAATGTGGCATCCTGCAACTTCAGGCTTTTCCCAAAACTAAAATCACCTTTGAAAGGAAAGAGATTTTAGACCATCAATGAGATTCAGGAAAATACGATGGGGCAGCTGATGGTGATTGGGAGAATGGTGTGATGTCCCAAGGTGCCTGCTTTGAAGGGGCTGAAGCGTCATTGTCCCATGTACAGTGTTTCTTGTATCTTGGATCTTTCTCCAATAAATGTCTCTTTTTCATATTACATGGCTGGATACTTCCAGAAAGACCTTCTAATTGGGTGCATAAATGTTTACAAGTGTTTTATCCTCTCGTTGGATTGCTCCCTTTATCATTACGTAGTGTCCTTCTTTGTCTCTTGCTCTAACCTTTGTTTTAGGTCTGTTTTTTCAGATATAAGTATTGCTACCCAAGCTTTTTATTTCTTCCCATTTGTATGAAAAACCTTTTTTGCATTCTTTTACTTTTAGTCTTTGTGTATCTTTAGTTCTGAGGTGGGTCTCATGTAGACAGCATATATATGGGCCTTGTTTTCTTACCTATTCGGCTGCCTTATATCTTAATTGGAGCATTTAAACCATTTATATTTACAGCGATTATTGATAGGTACATATTTATTACCATTTTATTCTTTCAACTAATTTCTCCTTTCCTCTCCATCTCCTCTTCCTCCCTCACCTCCCCCTCCTCCTCCTCCTCCCTTTTTCTACCCCTTTCTTTCCCTCTCTCATCTCCCTTTCCCCCATCTCCCCCTCTCTCTCCTCCAACATTTCTTGTAATACTGGTTTGGTGGTGACAAATCCCTTTAGTTTTTTTCTTGTATGTGAAGGTCTTTATTTCTCCTTAATATTTTTTTTTTAGGTTTTCACACCCAGGTTTACTGAGGGAAGGGAGGGAAAGAGATTAGAGATAAGAGGGAAACTCCCGGTCCACCTTGAGGGCCTGTAGGAGCAAGGGAAGGGAAAGAGGAGAAAGGGGGAAGGAGGAGGGAGAGGAGACTTCCCAGTCCACTTGGAGGGCTCATTGGAGCCTCCTCATTTCTCCTTGGGTTTTAAATGATAGCCCCACTGGGTTAAGTAATCTTGGTTGTAGGTTCTTGCTTTTCATCACTTTGAATATTTCATGCCAGTTCCTTCTAGCCTGAAATGTTTCTGTTGAGAAATCAGCTGACAGTTTAATGGGAGCTCCATTGTAGGTAGCTGTCTTTCCCTCACCGCTCTTAAGATTCTCTCTTTGTTTTTAATTGTTGCCGTTTTAATTGTGATGTGTCTTGGGTTCATCTTGATTGGGACTCTGTGATCTTTCTGGACATGTGTGTCTTTTTCCTTCATCAGATTAGGGAAGTTTTCTGTCATTATTGCTTCAAAATGGTTCTCAATCCCTTGCTCGTTCTCCTCTCTTTCTGGTATCACTATGATGTGGATGTTGTTATGCTTTATGTTGTCCCAAATGTCCCTTAATCTATCCTCATTTTTTCATTCTTTTTTTTCAAACCTTGTCTTCCAAATCATTGATTCAACCCTCTGCTTCATCCACCCTGTTTATTTCTTCTGTGTATTTTTTTTTGTATATTTTATTGATTATGCTGTTACAGTTGTCACAATTTCTTTTCCCTTTGCTTCCCTCCATCCAACACCCTCCTCCCCCCAGCAGTCCCACGTCCCTTAGTTCATGTCCATGGGCTGTGCATATAAGTTCTTTGACTTCTCCATTTCTTGTACTGTTCTGCACCTTCCTGCTATGCTTCTTAGTCCCTGCACCATTTCCCCCTTTCTTCCCTTCCTCCTCCCAGCTGACACCACGCCACATGGTTTCCATACTTATGATTCTTTTCCCACTCTGGTTGTTTGCTTAGTTTTTGTTTTTATTTTTTAGATTCAATTGTTGGTAGTTGTGATTTTGTTGTCAATTTAATATTCACAATTGTGATCTTCTTTTTCTTAAATTTTAAGTCCCTTCAATATGTCATATAATAATGGTTTGGTGATTATGAACTCCTTTAGATTTACCTTGTCTGGGAAGCACTTTACTTATTACCCTTCCATTCTAAATGATGGCTTTCCTGAATAGAGTGATCTTGGTTGTAGGTCCTTACTTTTCATCTCTTTGAATAATTCTCGCCTGCAATTTTTTTTTTTTAAATCAGCTGATAGTCTTATGGGGACTCCTTTGTAGGTAACTCTCTGCTTTTCTCTTGCTGCTTTTAAGATTCTCTCTTTATCTTTAACCTTTGATATTTTAATTATGTTGTGTCTTTGTGTGGTCCTCTTCGGGTCTAGTTTGTTTGGGACTCTCTGTGCTTCCTGGACCTGTATGTCTGTTTTCTTCCCCAAATTTGGGAAGTTTTCCTTCATTATTTTTTCACATAATTTTTCAATTTCTTGCTCTTCTTCTCCTTCTGGCACCCTATGATTTGGATGTTGGCATGTTTAAAGTTGTCCCAGAGGTTCCTATGCCTCTCCTCATTTTAAAAAAATTCTTGTTTCCTCTTTCTGTACAGGTTGACTGTTTATTTCTTCTTTATGTTCCAATTCATTGATTTGAACCCTGGTTTCCTTCCCTTCACCACTAGTTTTGTGTGGGTTTTTCTTCATTTCGCTTAGTATAGCCTTCACTTCTTCCCTGTTGAACTTAATCTTGTCTGTCAAGCCTGTGAGCATCGTTATCACCAGTATTTTGTACTCTGCATCTGTTAGGTTGGCTCTCTCCTTGTCACTTAGTTCTCCCTCTGGAGCCTTGATCCATTTCCTCTTTGGGGCCATACTTCTCTGTCTCCTCAACTTGACAGCCTCCCTGTGTTTGCCTCTGTGTAGTAGGTAGAGCTGTTGCACCTGTTATGTTGTAAGTGGCAGAGCCTTAGGTTTGTCAGTGCTGGTGATCTGTTTCACAGCCTTGTGGAACTGTGGGGGAGAGGTCAGGGAGGGAACAATGTTGCTTGCCCCGAACTTGCCCCTTTTCCAGGCACTTCTCCCACTTTCTGTACCAAGCTAGCTGACTCCTTTGAGAGACCAGCAGTTTCTTCCTCTGCTCCAACCCCCGCTGGTTTTCACTGTCAGAAGTAATGTGGCTCTCTTTTCCTCTGTGCTGGAACCATGAGCTGCATGGTCTGGTCTGGGGTTGGGATCACTTCCCAAATTTAAAATGTGTGACTGTGCTTTTTCACTGTGGCTACAGCCCCTGTGTCACTGCCACCACCGCCAGCCACACTGCCAGCTTCTGATGACAACCGCCGCCACTGCTGCCACCATGCCACACCCACTGTGCCACACTGCATTCTCTCAGCCCCAACTCTGCCCCTCCTACTTGTCTGGTTGAGTATTTCTTCTTTATTTCTTTGTTTGTTGAACTTCCATGTAGTTCCATTTTCTGAGTATTTTGGGGTTTTTTTGAGTTTTGAAGTGGTTGTAAGTTCCTTCTTAGTTGTGAGGGAGATGTAGTGTGTCTACCTACACCTCCATCTTGGCTAGAAATCCCTCTGTGTATTCTTGGTGTCAGGTATTATATTTACTTGAGTGTTCTTTTTTTATGTGTTCTGTGTCCTTTTACATGCTGCTGTCATTCTAATAAGTACCTTGTAGTTTTCTTTAAGTTTCTTGAGTATCCTTACAGCTCTTTTCCTGAACTCTATAAGTTGCTTCCTCCATTTCATTTAGCTCTTTCTGCAGATTTCTCTTCTTTCATTGAGGCATGTTTCTTTGTCTCCCCATTTTTGCTTCCTCTGTGTTTTTTTCTATGTATTAGGTAGATCTGCTGTGACTTCCAGTCTTGGTGGGGTGGCCTTAGGTATTAGGTAGGCACCCTTTGGGGTCCAGTGACACAGTCTCTTTGATCACCTGAGCGGGGTGCTCTAGGAATGCCCCTTTGTGTGGGTTATGTTGGCTCTCCCGTTGTAATTGAGTCTGATTGCTGTTGGCCTGTTCATGCTGCGATCAACTCTCTGGCTTGCTGGCTGTGAGGCTCAACATTGACCACAGTGTGGAAGCTGCTGTGTAGGTCCTTTCCACATTACGCAGAATTCACCTCAGCAGTGTCTGGTGCCTGCCAAGATCTCCCTTTTGATGTGTCACTTGTGAAGCTTACTCAGTCTGGGCGTGTTGGTGCTGGCCTTCTTGGGAGGGACTTTGGTGCAGACCAGTGTCAAACACTGCTTGTTACTGCCCCTGACAACCTGTTTGGAGCGACAAAGTCATGCTCAGTTTATGGCTGTTTCTGCTGAGCCTAGGTGTGCATGGGAAGGATCAGTGCGTGCCCCAATGCCAGCTTTACCAGCACCGGACCCATGGGTCAGTCAGCCAAAGTCCCAAGCTCCCTGAGATCTGCCTCCACCTACCTGCCTGCTGGCTCCCTGTTAGGCTCAGTCATTGAAAGATCCTCTGGTGGTACTTGAGTTGCATAAGGTAGGTTCTCAGTCACCAGGTAGGGGTGAGTGGTGTTGACCAGATTGATACAGGTTCAAGCTCAGTGCCAGTGCTGGGTCTGAGACCACTCAACCAATGTTCCAGGGCATATCAAATCTACCTGCCACCCACTGGGCGTCAGGTGACCTTGCTCTGAGAAATTTCCCCGGAGACCACTCTAGGTTTGAACAACAAGTTTATTGAGGATAAAAAGGGGGAAGGGGGTGGAGGAAAGAAGAAACTCCTGGACCGATTCAAGGGCCCAGACCCATAGAAGCAAGGGAAGCAGGGGAAAGCTAACTCCTGGTCAACCTCGAGGGCCTATAGGAGCAAGGGAAAGGGAAGGAGACTCCCAGTCACCCATGCGACCCGTAGGAATCACCTGCTTGTGCGTCTGTAGGCGCCGTCTCCACACCCATCCGAACATTCATTTCAGTTAGGGTTAGTTTACCCATCAACACTTTTGGCAAGTTAATTTGTATACAGTTTATTTGTGTACATCAGAAGTCTGGGCGGGCAGTCCAACCACCACCGTGTTCCAACATTGGGTGCTTGCACACTTTTGTGGTGGGGCAGGGTCTCGGAGTTGTCAAGGCAAGGTCAGCAGTTATCAGGCCTGAGCGGACCAAGATAGGCTGTGTGAAGGGAGGGTTCTGCCCTGTTCAGGCATGTGAGGGGAAGTGGCCCCTGTCCCAGAGCCACACAACCAATCTGTCCCAGACCTTGCCAGGTAGAGCCTAAGCTCAGCATGGTAGGGTCTCTGTGGGGTCCAGTGACACAGTCTCTTTGATCACCTGAGCGGGGTGCTCCAGGAATGTCCCTTTGTGTGGGTTATGTGGGCTCTCCCATTGTAATCGAGTCTGTGAAAGGTAGGATGGGGCTAGTGGATCTCCCATGTGATGGATGCGCAGGGCAAGCTTCACGGAAGGTGGGAACTGTGGCCCCTGCCCCACAGCCAAACAACTCAGTCAGTCCTGGAATCTGTGCGGCCCTTGGCAAGGCAGAGCCACTAGGAGTCAGACTGGTGGGGCCATTTGGAGCCCAGAAGGTGAGGCCAAAGGATCTTTCGTGAGGAGCAATCACCAGTTGGGTTCTTGGGTAAGTGGGGGAAATGGCCCCTACTCCAAAGCCACACGACTCAGTCACTGACATACCCTGAGTCTGCCCAGAACTCTACACCCCATATAAGGCTGCTGACTCTTAAGTAGTGCATAAGCTCTACAGAATGGGGCGAGAGGGAGTCCAGAAGGTGGACCAGTTGATTTCTCCAAGATTGATGCCATATGAAGGGGATTGCTCCACCCAAGAAAGATGGTATCTGCAGCATGGGAGAAGGACTCAGCACAGGGATGCTGGGGGCTGTTCCTTCAGCTCTCCCCAGAGCCACACACCATATACTCTTCTCACATGACTCTAGTCTGGTCCACCCTCCCTCCATCAGAGTCCAGGGTGAGTGGTTATAAAAGAAATTCTGTCCATTGGCCCTGTCAGAGGGTGCCTGTGTCTCTAGCAGACTTCTGTCTCTCCCTGATGGATAGAATCCCCACTGACTTTCACAGCCAGATGATATGTGGGTACCTCTTCCAGCTCTGGTGCTCTGGGCTAGTGAGCTTGGCTTGGGGATGAGACCCCATGCTTCTCAGCAGGAATCCGCTGCATCTTAGATATCGCTCTGGAACCTCAGCCACCACCCATGGGACGAGACCATCTCTTTTCACATCTCTGCCCTTCCCACCAGTCTCAATGTGGCTTCTTCTGAAAGTGCTTGGGTATAAGACTAATCTTCAGCTAGTCTTCAGTTGGTTTCTCAGGATGATTATTCTATAATTTATTTGTAATTATCGTTTGGTCCTGGAAGGAGGTGAGTGTATGTTCCACCTACTCTGCCAATGCCTTGGATCCAGGGCCACCATGCTGCATCTTGGTGCTCAGAGCGGCAATCCACCATCAGAACAGTACCCAGGTATTTGGAAGACAAGGTCTTGCGGCCTCCCTTGGCTCCCTCAGGGTGCACTGGAAGTGTCAGCTCCCACCGTGGGCTGCCGCGGGGCTGGGTGGGCTGGGGACGGAGAGCCGCCGCTGCGCTGATGGGCAACAATGAGCACAGTTATCTGTAGTTTGCCAGCCAAGCACTGTCCCGCTGCTGCAAGCACTCCTGCGGACTCCAGAGCCCCAGACACAGCCAGACCTCGGTCCTCGTCAGCCTCAGAACTCGCCACACTCCGCACTTGCCCCATTGTTTTTAAGTACACTTTATTGATTATATTGTTACAATAGTTCCAATTTTTTTCCCCTTTGCTCCCCTCTGCCCAGCATCCCCATTCCCCCAGCAATCCCACCCCCCTTAGTTCATGTCCATGGGTCGTGCATATAAGTTCCCCAGTTTCACCCTTTCCTATATTATTATTATTATTTATTAATTACTTTTTTAAACACCAAAAAATAACAAATCCCCCCTCTCAGACTTAAGACCCTTTATAATCTCGTGCTCCTGTAGCTGCTTGAAGCTGGACATGGTCATCATATTACCTACCCTTGGGTCCAGAAATCCCTAATAAGAGTGGGGGTGTGGAGGGGAGGGTGGCCTTCCCACGTGGGGAAGGATCGTGCAGACTCCGGGTCAGTTGGCTGTCCCCGGACAACGGCGTGCTTGGTTTAACAGGCTGGCATCCTTGTTGTATTCCAGCCAGTTGGTTGAGCCAAACCATTGAGTCTCAGGAGGCAGCGATGCAGACAGGATTAAGTGAGGCCCATATGGGCAGACAATCACTTAGGTAATGAGATCATAGACTTATGCCCTCTGGTTCAATTTTGCTCGCTTGTTTGTGTTGTTCATTAGTCTCCTGTATCAGGTGATATCATATGGTATTTTTCTTTTTTGCCTGGCTTATTTCACTAAGCATAATTCTCTCTAGTTCCATCAATGTTGTTGCAAATGGTAGAAGTTCCTTCTTTCTTTCTGCTGCATAGTATTCCATTGTGTAAATGTACCACGGTGTTTGAACCCACTCATCTACAGATGGGCACTTAGGCTGTTTCCAGCACTTGGCTATTGTAAACGGCGCTGCTATGAACATAGGGGTGTGTAGGTTCTTTTGAATTGGGGTTTCAGGATTCTTTGGATATAATCCTAGCAATGGAATTGCTGGTTCAAGAGGCAGCTCTAGTTGTAGTTTTTTGAGGAAATTCCATACTGTTCTCCATAGCAGCTGCACCAGTCTGCATTCCCACCAACAGGGCACCAGGGTTCCTTTTTCTCCACATCCTCGCCAGCACGTGTTGTTTGTTGATTTGTTGATGATGGCCATTCTGACAGGTGTGAGGTGGTATCTCATTGTGGTTTTTATTTGCATCTCTCTGATGGCTGGTGATGTTGAGCATTCTTTCATATGCCTATGGACCCACTGTATGTCCTCTTTGGAGAAGTGTTTGTTCAGGTCCTTTGCCCATTTTTAAATTGGGTTGTCTTTCTTCTTGGTGTTCAGTCATATAAGTTCTTTATATATTTTTGAGATCAATCCCTTGTCTGAGGTATCATTGGCAAATATATTTTCCCATATGGTTGGTTCCCTTTTCATCTTGCTGATGTTTTCTTTTGCTGAGAAAAAACTCTTTAGTTTGCTGTAGTCCCATTTGTTTATTCTTGCCTTTATTTCCCTTGCATTAGAAGATATATCAGTGAAAATATTGCTACGTGGGATATCTGAAATTCTCCTGCCTATGTTTTCCTCTAGGACTTTTATGGTGTCACGGCTTACATTTAAGTCTTTGATCCATCTTGAGTTTATTCTGGTGTATGGTGTAAGTTGGTGGTCTAGTTTCATTTTTTTGCATGTCCCTGTCCAGTTCTCCCAGCACCATTTGTTGAAGAGGCTCTTTTCACTCCATTTGATGTTCCTTCACCCTTTGTCAAATATTAGTTGTCCATATAGACCTGGGTTTCTGGGCTCTCTATTCTGTTCCATTGATCTATATATCTGTTCTTATGCCGGTTCCAGACTGTTTTGATTACCGTGGCCTTGTAGTATAGCTTGGTATCAGGTATTATGATTCCTCCTACTGTGTTCTTCTTCCTCAAGATTGCTGTGGCTATTTGGAGTCTTTTTTTGGTTCCATATAAATTTTTGAAGTATTTGTTCTAGGTCTGTGAAATATGTCATTGGTATTTTAATAGGGATTGCATTGAATCTATAAATTGCTTTAGGTAGGATGGACATTTTAATGGTGTTGATTCTTCCCATCCATGAGCATGTTATATGCTTCCATTTATTTGTATCTTCCTTAATTTTTCTCTTCAGTGTTAATGTAGTTTTATGAGTACAGGTCTTTTACCTCCTTGGTTACGTTTATTCCTAGGTACTTTATTTTCTTGTTGCTATAGTAAATGGGATTTTTCTTTTAGTTTCTATCTCTTGATATTTTATTGTTGGTGTACAGAAATGCCTTCTATTCCTGAATATTGACTTTGTACCCTGTTATTTTGCCAAATTCACTTATTAGGTTGAGTAGTTTTTTCGTGGAGTCTATAGAGTTTTCTATGTACACTATCATGTCACCTGCAAATAATGACAGTTTTACTTCCTCTTTTCCAATTTGGATGCCTTTTATTTCTCTTTCTTTTCTGATTGCTGTGTCTAGAACTTCCAAGACTATGTTGAATAGCAGTGGGGAGAGTGGACATCCTTGTCTTATTCCTGACCTCAGGGGGAATGCTTTCAGTTTTTGTCCATTGAGTATGATGTTGGCTTCAGGTTTCTCATATATGGCCTTCATTATGTTGAGGTATGCTCCCTCTATTCTCATTTTGCTGAGTGTTTTCATCATAAATGGGTGTTGTACTTTATCAAATGCTTTTTCAGCATCTATTGATATGATCATGTGGTTTTTGTCTTTCATTTTGTTTATGTGGTGTATAATGTTTATTGTTTTGTGAATGTTAAACCATCCTTGCATCCCTGGGATGAATCCCACTCGCTCATGGTGTATGATCTTTCTAATGTGTTGCTGGATCCGGTTTGCCAATACTTTGTTGAGGATTTTAGCATCTATGTTCATCAGTGATACTGGCCAGTAGTTTTCTTTCTTTGCTGTGTCTTGACCTGGTTTTGGAATTAGGGTAATACTAGCTTCTTAGAAAGAGTTTGGGAGTCCTATCTCTTCTTGGATTTTTTGGAATAATCTGAGAAGAATAGGAGTTAGTTCTTTCCTAAATGTTTTGTAAAATTCACCTGTGAAGCCATCCGGTCCAGGGCTTTTGTGTGCCAGGAGTTTTTTGATTACTGCTTCAATTTCACTAGTTGTTACTGGTCTATTCAGGTTTTCTGCTTCTTCTTGATTCAGTTTTGGAAGATTATATGTTTCCAGGAATTTGTCCATTTCATCTAGGTTGTCGAATTTCTTTTGATACAGTTGTTTGTAATAATTTCTTACAATCCTTTGTATTTCTGTGTTATCAGTTGTGATTTCTCCTCTTTCATTTCTGATTTTATTTATTTGAGTCCTCTCTCTTTTTTTATTGATGAACCTGGTTAAAGGCTTGTCAATTTTGTTAACCTTTTAAAGAACCAGCTCCTGGTTTTATTGATCTTTTGAATTGTTTGTTTAGTCTCTATGTCATTTAATTCTGCTCTGATCTTAATGATTTCCTTCCTTCTACTCACTTTGGGCTTTGTTTGTTGTTGTTTCTCTAGTTCTTGTAGCTGTAGGGTTAGATTTTTTATTTGGGATTCTTCTGTCCTTTTTAGGTAGGCCTGTATTGCTATGAACTTTCCTCTCAGGATTGCTATTGCTGTGTCCCATAGGTTTTGGTTTGTTGTGTGTTCATTATCATTTGTTTCCAGAAACTTTTTGATTTCTCCCTTGATGTCATTGTTAACCCATTCATTATTTAATAGCATGTTATTCATTCTCATGAGTGTCAGATCATGTACACCTGGACTTTGGTAATCAACCTGGCCCTGGACTTAGCCAGTCCCAAAAGATATGTTGATGGACTGAAACTTTCCCAGAGGAAATGCTAATGGACTTAGCCCAATATGTTAACTAAGCTGGTGTGGGAAGGGGAAAGCAATGAGATGTGAATGACCTACTGAATATGTCAATAAGCAAACTCCCCCTCACTGAAAGGTGTATAAAAAGGTGCCTGCAGAAGTGCCGGTGGTGATTCCTACAGGCCCACGAAGAGGACCCGGAATCACCCTCCCCTATTCCCTTGCTCCTACGGGCCCACAGGGAGGACTGGGATCTACCCCCACCCCCTCTGCCGCTGTTTCCCTGGCTCCTACAGGCCATTGAGTCAGTCCAGGGAATTGCCTTTCCCCTTAACCCCTTTCCACCTTCCTTTGTTCCCTCAATAAACCAGTTATCTGTTCCCACAGCAGTCTCTGGGCAATTTCTCAGAGCAGGGCTATCCTGATAATGAGTTTGAATGTCTTTGAGTTTTTTCCTTGAGGTTGATTTCTAGTTTCAAGCCATTGTACTCTGAGAAGATGCTTGATACAATTTCAGTTTTCTTGAATTTGTTAAGGCTTGTTTTGTGTCCTACCATGTAGTCTGTCTTTGAAAATATTCCATGTACACTTGAAAAGAATGTATATTTTGCTTCTTGGGGGTGAAAACTTCTATATATATCAACTAAGTCCATTTGATCTAGAGTGTTGTTCAATGCCTCAGTATCCTTGCTGTTTCTTTGCTTCGAAGATCTGTCCATTGTTGACAATAGGGTGTTAAAGTCCCCTACTGTGAGTGTTGCTGTCTATACCCTTCCTGAAGTCTTTCAAAATTGTTCTTACATATTTGGGTGCACCTATGTTGGGTGCATATATGTTTACAAGGGTTAAATCTTCTTGGTGGATTTTTCCCTTAAGTATTATGAAATGTCCTTCTTTGTCTCTTTTTATGGCCTTTGCTGTGAAATCTGTTTTGTCTAATATAAGTATTGTTATCCCAGCTTTTTTTTCATGTCCATTTGCTTGAAATTTTTTTCCATCCCTTCACTTTCAGTCTGTGTAGCTCTTTTGTTCTAAGACAGGTCTCTTGTAGACAGCATATATGTGGGTCATGCTTTCTAATCCATTCAGCTACCCCGTGTCTTTTGATTGGTGCATTTAATCCATTTACATTTAAGGTTATTATTGATAGGTACTTATTCATTGTCATTTCCCCCCTTTGTACTTGTGTTCCTCTCTGTCTGTCTCTGTTTCTTCATCTTAAAGCAGACCCTTTAGCATCTCTTGCAATGCTGGTTTGGTGGAGATGTATTCTTTTAGCCTTCTTTTGTCTGGGAAACTCCTTATTTCACCTTCCATTTTGAATGAGAACCTTGCTGGGTAGAATATTCTTGGTTGTAGGCCTTTGTTTTTCATTGATTGGAATATTTTTTGACATACCCTTCTGGCTTGTAGTGTTTCTGCTGAGAAATCTGATGATAGCCTTATTGGAGCTCCCTTGTATGTTACCAGCTGTTTTTCTCTTGCTGCTTTTAGGATTCGCTGTCTTTCATTGTTGCCATTTTAATTATGATGTGTCTTTTAGTGGGTCTGTTGGTGTTCATCTTCATTGGGACCCTCTGTGCTTCCTGGACTTGCATGACTTTTTCTCTCCTCAAGTTAGGGAAGTTTTCTGTCATTAGTTTTTCAAACAGGTTTTCTATCCATTGCTCCTCTTCTTCTCCTTTTGGAATTCCTATAATACGGATATTATTACGTTTCATGTTATCCTGCAGCTGTCTTAAAACCTCTTCATTCTTTTCCAGTCCTTTTTCATGTTGTTGCACTGTCTGGGAATTTTTTTCTACGTTGTCCTACAGCTTGCTGATCCGATCTTCTGCTTCCTCTAGCTTGCTTTTAATTCCTTCTATTGTGTTCTTCAATTCAGAAATTGTATTCTTCATTCCCTCCTGGCTCTTAATGATAGCTTCTATGTTCTTTTTCATGCTGGTGTAATTCTCAGTAAGTTCCTTGTAGTTTCCCTGGAGTTTCTTGTAGCTTCCCTGGAGTTCTTTGTAGTTTTCTTTGAGCTTGCTGAGCTCATTGAGCTTCCCTATAATCCATGGTTTGAATTCCACGTCTGATAGTTTGCTTACCTCTGTTTCATTTAGCATTCTTTCTGGGGATTCCTCCTTTCCTTTCGATGGGGGGGGGGGTTGTTTCTCTATCTCCCCATTTTTGTGACTCTTCTTGCTTGTTACTGCTTCTTAGATTGATCTGCACTTCCTCAGTCTGCCCCTGGTAGTGTCAGATCATGTACCAATCTGGGCCTAGGCAGCCTGTTGGAGATGATCAGAGATCTACCGCCTTTGTCTGTCTCCTTTAGTTGTTAATCTATTCAATCTGTGATCAGCTGTCAGGCTTAAGCACTGAGGGTGGGACAGGTTGATTGCTGCAGGCGGGGTTTTGCTTCCCCTCAGGCTGACGCCACTTAGAGGGGAATGGTCTGCCTGCAGTACTGGGGATGAGTCAGCACTGGGACCTGGTCAGCTGTTCCCTCAGTTCTCTCCCCAAAGCCACCACCCCAAATTCTCCCCAAGCGTCTCTAGTCCTCTCTGCCCTCCCTCTCCTTGAGCCCAGGGTAAGTGGGTGCCACAATATCCTCATATGTGATCCACTTAAGAGCTCCCCTCTCCAGCTGTTTCTTTCAGGCCTGCAAAAAACTGTGGCTTTTCACTTTTCACAGCTGGATGCTGTTCTACTTTCCACTCTGTTGCTGTAAGCTGGGAAGCCCAGCTGGGGGTTCAGACCCTGCCCTTCTCAGAGGGAACCCCCAGCTGATAAGCAGTTTCTCAGTCCCTTCAGCTGCCACCCATGGGAGCCCAGCCAGCCCTTTCATTTCTCCGCACTTTCTACCGGTCACGTTGTGATGAGTGGCCTTTTCTGTCTCTTCATGGTTATAAGACCTGTCTCCAGCTAGTGTGCAGTTGGTTATTCCAGATGATTTCTCCACAATTAAGTTGTAAGTCCAGATTGGTCCTGGGAGGAGGTTAGTATAGCTCCCACTTACTCCTCTGCCATCTTGGATGCCTGTACTTGTCCCATTTTGATGAGACAAAAATGTTTCAGCACTCGGTGCTTGCTCACCACTCGGCATCCCTCTCTCGCAATGAAACAGTGGTCAACATGTCATTCTCATGGTAGCTCACACACAGTTCGGTACTTGTCAGTTTCGGCACTCATCATGAGTTCCAGAATGAATTAATGACGAATACTAAGGTACCACTTCAGAGAGTTTCTTTCAGTACAATTTTCCAGGTTGAAAGATGGATTCCTGGCACTTCCTACTCTATCGTCCTCTCTGATTTCACATCTTTTTGACCTTTTGTTAAACTCACTTGGGAAGCCTTCAAGTTAGATTGCTCAATTATTCATTTCTCTAGCCTCTTACACTTCTTTGTGGCATTCTTTAGTTTGTCTCTCTTCCCCACTAGACTGCATACTTTAGGAGGATAAGAACCCTGTCTGTCTTGTTTTCTGCTTTGTCCCCAGTGTCTGGCACATAGGGATATATATGAAATGTTTCATGGATAACTTAAAGTGACTTAACCTGAGAAATACAGTGTCTATCAGCAGGGTAGCTGTTTTATTAGTTATAATATACAGCACAATGCTGGCACAGGGAAGCTCTGATTAATAGCTCCTGTGATAATCTGCACAGTAACCTATATCCTATGTGATTCCTGTTCTGTGGAGCTTACTGTTTGGATCTAATAGTAATTTTCAACTCGGGAGAAAAGTTGCCCAGGTCAGATGCGATCTCTGTAGGCAGGAACCCCCAGGTCACATCTCTTCGGAAGAGAGGTGCTTCAGCCTGTGTCATTTCATGCCCAGTGGGCCACTCCAACTCTGAATAGCAGAGACACGTGGCTCACATGGCCTGTCACTCTGAAGGTGCATTTGGTTTCTGCTGTATCTGACCAGGTGCAGACACACAAGCCTTTCACGGTGACCTTCGACCTCGCAGACCCTGGGGCTGTCATTGCAGCAACAGCTGAGATCCTGCAGTGCTTTGGCTACGTAGATGTGCTTATCAACAACGCTGGGGTCAGCTACCGTGGCGCCATCACAGACACCACCGTGGATGTGGACAAGAGGGTCATGGAGACAAACTACTTTGGCCCAGTAGCTCTAACGAAAGGTGACAGTCTTAGATGAAAGAGAAAAGAACACTGATATGTTAGGTTTTTGTTTTTGTTTTTAAGTCACTTTGTTCCTTGTTGGCTAAACGTTGCCTGTCCTCATCCTCTCGTTTACCCTGGAAAAGGTGCTGTTTTTTACAGCTTGGGTGCTGGCTTTTTCCAGATTTTTATTTGCATTTTCTTTATCTGCTTTCTAGCCTTAAATCAAGATGCTCTCTTCAGTGACAGAGTCATTTGTACAGCACCGCCTCCATTTCCTCTCAGTGGTGCTTGTAAACCCCCACAAAGTGCAGATACTCTTCTGTGCAGGCATGATTTCGCTCCAGGGGAAAGCTCTCGCTGGGGAAGGGAGAGGAGCTGCCCGTTAGTGACCAGGCTTCTGTCTGCTGCTGTCTCCTCCCCACTCCTCCCTTCTGCCTGCTTGCTCAAGTCTGCCAGGCACGGGAAACCTAAAAGTCCCAACAAAACGTGGGCCTCCCCACTGAGGGCTTTCACTGTTCACCTCCTTCAATCAGATGAAACCTAATAAGTGAGGCTGCCCCCTCTCAGCATTAGGTGCAGTGACCAGAAGAAAAGTCCTCTTCTAAAGTCTCTGACCTCTTTCCTCAGCACTGCTGCCCTCCATGATCAAAAGGCGACAGGGCCACATTGTCGCAATCAGCAGCATCCAAGGCAGAATCAGCATTCCTTTTCGATCAGCATGTGAGTACTTCCTTCTCCCTCCCCCAAATGTTTTTCTTTTTGTTTTTTCCTGATTACAGAAATAGAATATTTTCTATCCAGAATGCAGACATTAGAGAAATATTCAATACAGAATATGAAGGAACTTCATCAGAATGTGTTCTCCTGAGCAGAGAATGTCTGGGTTCAAATCCCAGCTCTACTCTTTATCCGCTGTGTGCGACCTTATGCAAATGTCCCTACCACTCTGCACCCCAGTCCTCATCTGCAGAATGGAGACAGGGGCTCTGTTGAGGGAAGTGCCTGGAGCAGTGCCAGGCATAAGAAACATGCTGGTATTAGTCACAGTGATCGATTACTGCTGCCACTCAGGTAGTCACTTCATAACCACTTCGGGTCTCTGCCTCCAAACATTTTCTACATATGATCAAATATACAAAGGCAGGGTCACATTACGCACACTGTTTTGTGACTTGCTTATTTCTCTTGACAATATATCTTTCTACAGCATTATATATGTATCTACCTAATCCTTGTAAGTCGGTATATAGTAATTCATTGAATGGATATATGACATAATTTACTGAGCCATCTTCCTGGATACTTGAGGATTTTTTCCCTTCAGTCTTTGACCAATAACAGTTATGCACTACATAGAACATCCTTAACTCTTTATGTCTCTAGGCATTCATGGGAGAGTTTCAGTGGAAATAGGCAGGGCTGAATAATTAAAACTGCCACACTGGCTTTCATGTCACACTTCCTGTCCATGTATGTGAGTGGCTTTGTCAAAAATGTATCATTTCATTCATCTGTCTGCCATCATGTAGCACCAGCAAGCAAACAGAATCTAGTTTTCTTAAGAGATTTCAAAGATAATTTCACAGACTGTCTTACTAACTCCATTCTTTGCTCCACCCTTTGGAAGTAATACTTACAACCGACTCATCTGCTCTCCCCGCCTGCAAGTGCTCAATTCAGCCACGCCCAGCAGACTTGGCAGAGAAGACAGGGAGAGCGCAGGTGCTTCAGTGCTTAGAGAGGACAGGACAGACATCCAGCTGTCTGACCTGGAAATGTCACAGAAAATTACCCTTTCTTTCTGAACCCAGTTCTACATGTTGGTTCTAGTTTAACTTGTCTGACCCTGCATTTCCTTTCTTGTGAAATTAGACTTAAAATCATCTTACATACTTCACAAAGCTGTTTTAAAGATGAAACGAGACAAACAGAGATGGAAAGTGCTCTGTAGCCCTGGCTGGTGTGGCTCAGTGGATTGAGCATCGGCCTGCAAACCAAAAGGTCGCCGGTTCGATTCCTGGTCAGACCACGTGCCTGGGCTGCGGGCCAGGTCCCAGGTGGGGACGTGGTTGGGGACGTGCAAGAAGTAACCTGTCTCTCGCACATCAATGTCTCCCTCCCTGTCTTTCTCCCTCTCTTCCCCTCTAAAAAAATTAATTTAAAAAAAGCTTTTTAAAAAAGTCCTTTGTAAATTGTGAAGTGCTGTATCTGTATCTGTTCCTGTGGTTATTTCTGTTTTCAACTCCAATAGTGTAGGACAACCATCTAAGGCTGATGAAATGGTTTGGGAATACATACATATATTTATATAAAATCACAAATGATAAAGCAGATGAGGTAAACTGTTAATAGGTAAATCAGGATCAAGGATATACCATTTTCTTGGTTTGAAATGATTTTAAAACTTTGATTTAATCTGAGTTTTGTTCTCCACTTGGCCTGTGGTTACAGTGGGTCGCACGTGGCCGGTCTGGGCCCTTTATGACGGTCAGCTGGGATGTGGCAGTGCCTCCCGGGCGCGGCTGGGGGTGTTGATGAGCAGGCGTCTTCTCACAACACGGGGGGCAGCCTCACCTCCCTCACACCGCTGTGGTGAGGGTCCGGTCAGGTGATCCAGGCAGTGTGTTGCGCACTGCACCTCATGGGTCGGAGGGCTGAGTCCCATCACATTAGTGATGATGAGTAGGTCAGCAGAGCCTGGCTGATGACCTGCAGCCTAAGAGCTCTGGGAGACTCATTGTCAGGGTACATCCTTCCAGGGACCCGGAGAATGACTCCCTACTCTCCGTGCTTGGGCCTGGGCAGCACTTCTGGAATCACAGTGATGGGAACAGTTCTCTCCACCCACCCACCCACAGACTACTGATCTTGCCTAGCAACACGACCTAAACCAGAGAAGCTGGCCCCAGAAGGGACTGTAGCAAGTTCAGACATTTGAATTTCTCATGGGACTTGCTGTGACACTTCCTGGGTTTTTCCCTTCCTGTTTTATTGGCCAGTGGATCCCCCTTTCCTAAGGCTGAAACACTTAGGAAGAAACTGATTTTCAGTGCAGATGCCATGTGTTTCCCAAGAATGTCATTGCCAGTTGCTGTACGCCCCTTCCTCGTGTTGTGGAGCCATCACATCAGCTTCGTTTCTTGAAAGTGGAGCAAGCTTGGTAGTTCTTCCAGATGAAAAGCCACTCTATGGAAGTTTCTTACCCAAAATACATAAGAGAGCCAATCTCAGATTTTATGCAAACACATTCCCATGCACGTAAGTGTGCTCACTAATAGCACAGCTTCAACATCAAAACCTGGAAACACCCTGTGAAGAAGGGCCAGTTCTGAAGTCCGGGGACTCACGGGGGAGCATGGCAAGTCTGCGTGGCTGGCATGGAGGCTGTCCAGTCTCTTGTCACCAGGTGAAGAAGGGTACTTGCAGGAATAATATGAACAGTATGAGCTCATTTCTGTTAAAATCACATATATGCGTTTGTATACTAGATATATAAAAAATAAATTCTGAGTCCTGGCTGGTGTGGCTCAGTGGATTGAGTGCCAGCCTGTGAACCAAACGGTCACTAGTTCAATTCCCAGTCAGGGCACATGCCTGGGTTGTGGGCCAGGTCCCCCACTGGGGGTGTGTGAGAGGCAACCACACATTGATGTTTCTCTTTCACCCTCCCTTCCCTTCTCTCTAAAAATAAATAAAATCTTTTAAAAAATAATAAATCCTGAGATACCATTAGCATTGGTTATCTCTGGAGAATGAAGTTTGAAGGCAGAAGGACTTTTATTTTTTTACTTTATATATTTATGTACTATTTGAATGTTTTACCCATTGGGCACTGAGTAGTTGTTTTTTTCAGGGGTGGCAGGATTTAGGGTTTTTTTTTTCTTTTAAAGTGGAATAATTTCTGACTTAAAGAAAAGTTGCAGGAACAGTACAAAGAATTCTTATTGTACCGTTCGTGCAGATTTTGCAGTTGTTAACATTTTATCATATTTGCTTTATCATATTCTCTGTGTGTGTATATGCAAATGTAAGTATATATGAAATTTATAATTTTTCTTTCCTGAATCATTTGAAGAAAGTTGGAGTCATATTGCTCTTTTCCTTCTAAATACTTAAGGGTGTTTCCTAAAAACAAGGACAGAATGTACTTCTCTAAGGAGATGAACATTGCTATAATACTGTACTTTTATCATCTTAAATTATAAAACCAGTTCTCTGAATTCAAGAGAGCACGAATGGGAGTGAATGCGTGTCTTCACCTAGGCATGCCCCACACCAGCTCACTCACCTGCCTCTGGCCACCGACCTTTGCAGACGCAGCCTCCAAACATGCCACCCAAGCATTCTTTGACTGTCTGCGCGCCGAGATGGAACAGTATGAGATCAAGGTTACCGTCATCAGCCCTGGCTACATCCACACCAACCTTTCTCTAAATGCCATCACTGCTGATGGCTCCAGATATGGAGGTGAGGCCGCAGTTTCTCTTTTCTTTTATAAAAAGCTGTTGGTCAGCCACAGTCAGACACTGCTCTTACCTGAGGATTCTTTGCCTATTCATTTGAATATAACTTTTAAGGTGAAAGCACTGACACGTGAGTGTTGGTTATACATACTGCTGAAGAACCCTCATTTACCACGAACCACCCCATTACAGCTGTCACACAGAGCCCTTGTGGGCCAGGGCTTTGAGGGCGGGAAAGGAAGTCCCTAGGCTGAAATGCTGCCAGACTTCCAACAAACCCATTCTCTGAATTTAAGAGAAGTTAACATGACTACATCATATGGAACTATGGGATGCTTGACCCAAAGGGTTCCACACCCACTAAGCTTGAGTCAAACTTATTTCAGGGTACTCAAAGCAACAAGCCCAGTCTTGTGGGGTGAGGCGGGTTCCACTGAGTCTCAGAATCTCCCTCTTGCTTCAGCCAGAGTGCTGAGCTGGCCTGCAGTTACCACCAGTGGGCCCAACTGCCTGGCTCCAGGATGCAGGCTCAGGCCAAGCAGAGACCAATTGGTTTTTGCCTCTCAGGTGGGTTGACCCATGGGTGCTATTGCTGTGGAAGCCAGCTTCGCTTTCCCTAGCTTGAATAGGGCCTGCTTAGCCCTTGAGCACTGTCCTCCATGTTTTGCCTCCCTGGATGTGATCTCTTGGGCCTGTGCTGTGGCGTTCATCAGGGGCCTCCTGGTCTTACCCCAGCCTGACCTGAACCAAGACTGCCTATGACCTGGGTGGCAGCTGCTCTCTTACTCAGCAAGTCAGTAGACAGAGGCACAGATGCAGAGAGAGTCATATTTATATTATTTATACTTAGAAAAATCTTTTTAAAAAATCCCTCTGTGGCATTTAAAATAAGCAACAATCAGAAACCTCCTAGTCTCCTGTTAACAAAAACACGGTAAGAACACATGTTGGTAGGAAGCTCAGGCAGTCTGGACAACTTACGAATGCTTTCGTTTTTCTTAAGTATATTTTATTGATTATGTTATTATGGTTGTCCTAATTTTTCCTCCTTTGCCCTCCTCTGCCTGGTACCCCCCTTTCCAGCCAGCAATTCCCTCTCCCCTTAGTTCATGTCCATGGGTTGTATGTATAAGTTCTTTGACTTCTCCATTTCCTATACTACTGTTAACATCCCCGTGTCTATTTTGTACCTACCAATTATGCTGCTTAATCCCTGCACCTTTTCCCCATTTTCCCTTTCCCCCTCCCAGCTAATAACCCTCCAAATGATTCTGTTTCTGTTCTAGTTGTTTGCTTAGTCGGTTTGTTTTTATTTTTTAGATTCAGTTGTTGATAATTGTGAATTTGTTGCCTTTTTAATTTTCATAGTTGTGATCTTTTTTTCCTAAATAAGTCCCTTTAACATTTCACATAATAAGGGCTTGGTGGTGATGAGCTCCTTTAGCTTTACCTTGTCTGGGAAGCGCTTTATCTGCCCTTCCATTCTAAATGATAGCTTTGCAGGATGGAGTAATCTTGGTTGTAGGTCCTTGCTTTTCATCACTTTGAATACCTCTTGCCAGTCCCTTCTTGCCTGCAAAGTTTGGTGTGAGAAATCAGCTGATAGTCTTATGGGAACTCCTTTGGAGGTAACTCTCTCTTGCTACTTTTCAGATTCCCTCTATCTTCAACCGCTGGCATTTTAATGATGATGTGTCTTGGTGTGGTCCTCTTTGGGTCCAACTTGTTTGGGACTCTGTGCTTCCTGGACTTGTATGTCTGTTTTCCTTTGCCAAATTAGGGAAGTTGTCTTTCATTATTGTTTTCAAATAAAATTTCAATTTCTTGCTCTTCTTCTCCTTCTGGCATCCCTATGAACTGGATGTTGGCACATTTGGAGATATCCCAGAGTCTTCCTATACTGTCCTCATTTTTTTTGAATTCTTGTTTCTTCTTTTTGTTCTGGCTGAATGTTTATTTCTTCCTTATGTTCCAAATCGTTGATTTGAATCCAGACTTCTTTCCCTTTACTGTTGGTTCCCTGTGGATTTTTCTTTATTTCACTTAGTGTAGTTTTCATTTCTTCCTTCATGTTGTTGAGCATCCTGATCACCAGTGTTTTGAACTCTACATCTGATAGGTTGGCTATCTCCATCTCACTTAGTTCTTTTTGTGGGGTTTTGTTCTGTTCTTTTATTTGGGCTGTATTTCTTTCTCCTCAATTAGGCAGCCTCCCTGCATTTGTGTGCATATTAGGTGGAGCTCCTTTGCCTCCGTCTTAGCGCACCTGTAAATTGTGGGGGTGGAGCCTTAGGTATTCACCAACACGGAGCAATCCATTTCACCACTTTTTGGCTATGTTGAGGAAGGGTTTGGTGAGGGGACTGTGCAGCTGCCTTGCTTCTAGGGGTCTGCCCATCACTCACCCCATTTCCAATCACTTCACCCACTCCCCATATGTGACTGGCACCCTTCCAGCTGTTGCCCTGGTGTTGAATCACAGAGTGGGTGGGTTTGCATACATTTTAGGACTGTGCGGGTCCTTTAAGCGGAGTTTGCTAAAAACGCAACAGTTTCTTCCACTGCCCCAACCCCTACTGATTTTTACAGCCAGAAGTTATGGGGATTTATCTGCTGGGCACTGGAACCCTGGGCTGTACAGTCTAGCCTGGGGCTGGGACTGCATACTCCCAAGGTGTCCCTCCCGGTTTTTACCCACCGCACATGAATATGGGACCGCCCATGCCTGTTTCACTGCTGCTGCTGCCTCTCCACGCACACCAGGTCTCCTCACTTCTCTGCCCTGTCTTGGCATCTCTGCTCCTCCTACCTGTCTGGATGAATGTGGCTTCCTTAAGTCCTTGGTTGTCAGACTTCCATACAGTTCGATTTTCTGACAGTTCTGGGTGTTATTAGTTTTGAAATTTTGTTGTAATTCTTTTCATGGTTGCGTTAGGAGGCAGAGCATGTCTATCTATGCCTCTATCTTGACCAGAAGTCCACGAACGGTTTCTAATGATCTGTGATAGTGTCCTCTCCTCTATGCCTGCCAACTAGTCCTGCTTTGTTGGGAAAATTGTCAGATTACTAGGGAACAAGAAACATCAGTTGCTGTTAACCAGCCAAATGCATCCTAAACTGCCCACAGCTATCTCTTAACACCCAAAACAAACCCAGGGTTTTTCCCTACTCCGTATTCAGTGACACATGACCTAGGGGATTGTGACACCCCTTCTGATTCATGTCTTCACTTGCACTCCAGTGAGCTTGTAGTGCATTTGGGCATCACAGTCTTTCCACCTCTGCCTCACTGACCTCAAGCCAGGCCACCCAAGTTGAATTTGATGGTTCAACATCCTTAGTCATTGGTTGTTTCAAAAGGCAAAAGTTCCTAAGGTCAGGAATCCCCTCCTCAGCTGTGGTATGACGGGCTAGCTCTGAGACCCCATCTGGGCTGGTCTTCATCCTTCGTTGTAAACCAGCTCTGAGCGCTGATGGAAGCCCCACCCACCTTTTCCCATGTCCCACCCGCATCTCTCTTACCCTACTCACATGCTGAGCCACAGAATGGGTCCTCACTTCCTGAAGTACAGGAGACTCAGGGATGGTGGCATACCACCTGCCTCCTGACAGACTGGGAGAAGCTTCCTGATGGGAAATCTGGTGAGCCTATTGAACGACAGTACTTGGCAGCTCAACTCAAGACAGGTACTTTTGCTTCCAAGTTCATGGGTTTCCTTTGTTTATTTTAGTTATGGACAAGACCACAGCCCAGGGCCGAATGCCTGCAGAGATGGCCCGAGATGTTCTAGCTGCTGTGGGGAAGAGAAAGAAAGATGTGATCCTTGCTGACCTGTTGCCTTCCCTGGCCATATATCTGCGAACTCTAGCTCCTGGGCTCTTCTTCAGCCTCATGGCCTCCCGGGCCAGAAAGGAGCAGAAATCCAAGAACTCCTAGTGCCACAGAGAGATGGGTATTACTGGATATTTGTCTCACAGGTGGGAAAGATGGAGGTACACTTGCCCTGGAAATACCTGGCTCGACCCTGCTGGCGGAGAACAGGAAAAAAAAAGATCTTCCCAACTGTGTGGGGTAACCCGTAAGGAGTCAGTGTGGAGCTAGGTTTTAATGCTGAGAATATGAAATAAATGAATGGAAAACTAAGAGTCATAGTCCTTATGGACTAGAGTAACCATGCCTCCTTTGAATTCCAGCCTCTGCCATCTCCTAAAAAATGTTTCCATCTTGACATCAGAAGACAGCCTGACATCACCTTGTCCCAGTTGTTTTCATGTTTGACTTACCCAAGACCATTTGCCTAATTGGTTTGGCAGAGTCTACTTCCAGTAGTAAAGGGAGAAGGCTACAGTTCAAGATGGCATTATTCATATCCATTCCCAGGTCCTATGAGCTCATTCAGCACAGCAAAGGGCTAGCCCGTGGTCGATCATATGACATATCCCAAGTGACACCAGCTTTAGTACCAAAAAGGAATTCCCATTTCCCTGTTGACTCCCACCCAAAGCCCATAGGACCAGGCACCACTCCAAGCGGATGAATTTCCTAAGGAGACAGCAGCCAAAGAGGAAAGGAAAATCCCCCACGGTCCCATGTATCCTCTAGTATGAGACGCAGACATCCGGTGAGGCAGGGAGGATTCTACAGCTGCGTCTGCTCCCTGGTGGAAGCAGCCCATTTGTTAGCTGTGACAGTGGCAGAGTAGCTGGAAAGGATGCCTGTGTCCACCTTTCTGACACCAATACATGGCTGAGATTCTTTGTGAATAGGTCAACTTCATACTCGTTTAGGATGAAACTTTTCCCCATAATTGAAGCTGATAGTGGAAATTGTGGGTCCATTGTATAGGCTTCCCTGAATTGTAATAAAAATTTCCTAGCATATTGCACTGCTATCTTACATTACATCCTAATCGTGGACCTATGGAGCTTGTATTTTAAACAGCTACTCTCAAAATAATGGCCATAGGCAGCCTGGGTGTTCAAGGCTCTCAAGTTTCCTGGAAGTAGGATGATGAGGAATGGGTTAGATCTGGTGACCTATCCCAGCTCCCAGCATGGCCTAAACATCCTAGGAGCCCGTGGTTTAAATGTGGATACAGATGTGGCAGATCCACTTTCCTCGGAAACCATCTCTCTCCCTCCTGACATGGAAAAGAGCTTTGGCAAGCACATACTCCGTCATCAAGACACCACCAACTATGTTGCTGAAGTGGCTGGGTTTGGAGCGGTTGTGACCGTGGCCTGCTGAGCCCTGGTTCACAGGTGAGGGCTGGGAAATGGAGTTTGGAGCAGACAAAAAGGGTCTCAACCTACATATGACACTTGAGTCACAGTCAAATACCACTCAATGTTTACTTAACATTTTTTAAATACTTAACTCACTTTCTAAAACTTTAAAAACTTTGTATTCTACCATATAAATAGAAAATAATTTAACATAAACAGAACCATTAAAATCTAGCTGAATCCACTGTCTACCAAAAGCCACGTCTAAAGCCCGCCTGCTCTTGAGCAGAGTGGCAATACCAGAGGTAGGAAAGATGTGCTCGCCCCGCACAGATGCTCCTGGTGGCCTCAGGGACTAGGAAGAGGACTAAAAAGGGCCAGTGATGTAGCGTTCTTTGATGTCCATGCTGCAACTAAAGCCATCTGGGTGCCTCTGGAGTTCCACACCCCTCCCTGGGGAGAGCACTGTTTGAGTAAAGGCGGGGCCTGTGGAGCCTGCTGGGGTGGCTGCAACATGGATGGCAGCGCAGCACTTTCCTGACGGCGAGCGCACCCCGCACAGGAGCGCCCTGAAGATGGGAGCTGGGCCAGGAGTGGCCTGCCTTTGGCTCTTGGGGAGTCCCACACCCGCATTTGAAAATGAACATCTGCCACTAGGGGTAGTGGTGTGCCAGTTTCTTTCCTGTCCTCAGAGGTTATTTCCCATCTCCTCTATCCTTTAATTCTGCTGGGTACGTTTGAAAAGCAGGATTGTGAATTAGTCCTGCCTTCAGATGAAGTTTAAAGGTACTTTCCACTTCACTCCAATTCTTAGTGTGTCACTGGTCTGAGGGCAGAAGCAAGCTGTCTTGCTCTTCGTGCCAAAATCAGCCTGTGGGAGAAAACCAGAGGAGTTCTTCCAGACAGCCACGCTGCACGTCTGTGCTCGGCCAAGTGATGGCAGCTCATGCAGGACTCGTTGGCCCAAGTGTGCAGCTCCCTGGGCACACTGCCTGGTCCCCAGCAGGCACTGGGGAAAGAGCTTCTCTTCCCTTCATCAGGGACTGACAGCTGCTGAGCCAGATGTGACCGCTACTTTGGAGGCAGCGGATAGACTGTAACAAAGACAGAGACACAGGAAAAGTTTGCCAGGGTCTGTCTGCTCCTCCACATTTCCTGATGAGCTGGCCTTTATGAAGGCTCTCACTTGTCTGAAATTGGAGTGAGGCAGGCAGTTAAAACAAGACTCAGGTATCAGTTGATTTCACAACCCATTCATGGAAATGGTACACACAGGACTCATGTATGTGGGCTTTGTAGAGGAGAGCCCAGCTAACTTGGCCTCTGCCTTCTCTGTGGGCAGTTATTTAATATTGTTTCTTTAGGAGTGTTGTGGCATGCAACATGTGAGCATGGCCCGCGTGCCAGCAACGTCTATGTAGAAGGTGACAGAATAGGTGAGTCAGCACCCACAGGACAGGCCATTCGGACCTGCTGCTCTGCTTCCCTGCCCCTGAGGGGCACTGCTCAAGCAGACAAGAGTCCTGGAACCCAACCCTCGTCCCGTGGTCCACAACACCATGTCCTCACCCTCCTGGCACAGGACACACAATTAAGGTGGCATTTCAGAATCTGGAATCACTGTGTTCAGTGCACCTGGCTTCTGTTTCTGGTGATGGCTTCTGCTCAGCTGACCTGAGACGGCCACTGTTATCTGCTTCCAGCTGTGTCCCCCGTGAAATCCGACCTGCAGGCAGGGCACAGGGCTCCCTTTCCATATCTAGGCCATTACAGAACACCCACCCTGCCTACCCCACGGGCTCAGAAACCAGCAAACATCTGAGCAGTCACTGCCAGTTACCCCTGATCCAGAGGGGCACCCCCTCGTGGGCAGCCGCACTCACCCAGCACCACTTCAGCCCCAGCATTCTTAGTATCTCCAGGGCCCTTGGGGTTAAATCCATTTCTCCACCTTGGTGGGCCCTGGGTCCCTTCTGAAATCTTTAAAACTGGATCTCTCCTGGCAAAAGAGCTCAGTCACCCCCTTGACACCTTTTCCTGCACCCCTTCACTACTCTCTGGTATAATCTTCCAAAGGGATCCTTTAAAAGGTAGGTGGAAAATCAGTCCGGAAAGATGGGCCCTTCAGAAGGCAGTGCTGTGGAGCTTTGCCAGGATGACTGACAGCAGAGGCCTTAAGAAAGCTGTGGGTAAGGAAGGGGCCCAACTTCTTGGTGGAGGGGATAACTTTCCAATTACCCACAGCCGTAGGGGAGTGCGGAAGAGGATGTATGCTGAGCCTTTTGCGGGGAGGGAGGAGCATGGGAGTCGGCCCCTGTACAGTGGGGGCACCAGGCGGGCAAGTAAGGGTGCTGCAGAGGCTTCTCCGAGGGCCCTTCCCTCAGCCTCGGGCAGGGGGTTGAACTCAGTACACACCAGGAACAGCTTTGGTGCTTTAAAAACATGCGGACGTTAGTTTCTGTATCCTCCTAAATCAGAATCTGGACAAGAGGTCACAGGCCCTAGTTCTCCACATGAACCCAGACAGAGACCCAGTGACCTCTGGGCCTGTCACCCTACCCTACCAAGCCCCTGAACAGCATTTAGCAGAGCTAGACTTGGAACCAGAGCCAAGGTGAGGCAGAGACCGCTGGGGTGGGGCTCTGGCGCAGGACCACCTCGGGGCTGCGCCTGCCAGGTGCAAAGGCCTGCTCTGGCCGCCGGTGGGACGCCAGGCCGCGGTACGGAGCGGGGTGGCTTTTGTGCTGGTGTCCTGCTGCTGCAGGCGCCGTCATGGAAAGACAAGACACCTGGGGCTGAAATTCTCATAATTTTAATGGTCGATAGCTTCTGGTTGGCTCTGGATGGTACAGTTAAACAACATACTTAAAGACCCCCCACCCCAAGCACATTCGCACCCCCTCGGCTTCCATCAACATTCCACTGCCCAGACTTCCACAGTCTCAGACTCCCCATGGGTTATGGAAATCCACATCTTAGTATGACGAGTTGGAAAAACCCTCAGTACATTTGTGATGTGTGTTATTTTTTAAAAATAACTATTAAACCAAACACCTTTCCGGGCTCCATTGTCTCATGGAGCAAAAGAAATGTGACTGTGCAGTCTGAATGCTCTTGTCTCCCGTGGGCTGGGCTGCTGGCTCCGCCCCCGCTCCGACTGCAGTCATACGGCACAGAGCTCGTAGATCTTCTTTACACAGTACACCAGCGCGGCCAGCGCCACCGTGTTGTGCAGTCTCTTCCTGTGCAAGTCGTCCTTTCGGACCAGCACCACGGGGGTGGAGGAGGTGAGTGTGTGCAGGGGCAGGCGGGACAGTTTATAGGCGTCGTACTCCACTTGGTACTTGCAGCAAGGGTCGAACTGCCAGGAGATTCCATAGAGGGTGCAGCAGGCCAGGCTCAGCACACCAGCGGGCAGGGAGATGTAGTGGGAGTAATCTAAGGGCAGCGCCAACGGGGTGAAGAGACACGCGGTGCCCGCCAGCACAGTGGTCTTGTGCAGACAGTTGCCCACGGTGATCCAGCGGGCAGTCTCATCACCGATGCGGGTGGGCTCGATCACAATGTACTTGTACTGGGCTTCCAGGGCCTGCTCCAGCTCGTACTCAAACTGGTCTTGCGCGTTCTCTCCATTGTAGATCTCGTGCACGATGTAACAGTCCGTGGCCGACAAGCTCACCCTTAGGAAGGAGGGGCGGGAAAAGGGCAAGAGTTAGGCTAGCGGCACTGACTCCATGTCTGCTGAGGCACTGAGGGGAGGGCTGCTGACGGGGAGTCCGGGCCTCGTGCTCCACAGAGAGCCTGTGCTCTCACTGATAAAATAAATTATCTCATCGATGTTTTCACTTCTGTCTCCCTTAAAGCCCACTATTCAAGATAATCAGTAAAGAACTTTTTCTGAAATAAAATAATGAAATATAAAAAGATGCAGAAGGGCTACCCTGACCTCTAAGAAGCTGACGACCTACAATACGCACTGGGCCTGGCGGGTGGTCTACTGCAGTGGACTGACAGGCCTGAGGTAGCAGAGGAGCTCCAAGGAAACAAGAAGGATTTCAGCCCCAAACCGCACAAACACAACCCAAACAGAAACCTAAGGTCAGCAGGATGAAATCTGCTCTTGGTTCACTGGGGCAATTGCAGGGCTCTTTGATGGAAACCAACAGATCCCTGAGGCAGGTAACACCAAACACCCTGCCCCTTGCCTGGTTCAGAAGCAGTCACCCTTGGCTAGCAGAACTCAAGGTAAACAGGGTCGCTTTCGCCTTGGGTGACTGAGAACCAAACTTCTCTGACTCTCAGGGAAGGGCACTGCACAAAGCCCCCAAGGCCCTCCCCAGGCCAGCAACCCTTTGAGTTAACTGGAAAAAGACATCTCAAGAGCAGTAATGATTCTGACGCTTAATGGATGTAAGGATCCCATGTGGCCCCCGCCCATTCTGACCCTGTAGTCCAGGACTGCATTTATTGTCAGTAAAGGCTTCTCTCACTCACATAAAAAACACTGTTCACAAAGACCCAATTCAAGTGGATGAGTTGATCTGACTTTCCCCCAGGAATAGGGATGGGTGATAGGACCCTCAAATGGAGCCTTCTGGAAGGCTAGGCTCCACATCAAGGCCAAATAGCAGAAGTGACCACAGGCCAAGGGGCATTTTAGGCAGTTTCAGGATTTCTCAGTCTGAGGAGTCTCTAATGCAAACTTTCCATTCAGAGCAGAATCTTCCCACACCCCTGACGGGCCAACCCCCTACAGACCTGTACACAACTAATCATTTTCATCTGGCTGGTTCCAGCCTGTCCAGATCTGTCTGAATCTCCACACTGCTATCCAGCATATATACTGTTTCTCTCAGTTTTGTGTTACCCGTTCTTCTCTGAGGACACTGCTAGACACGGCTATTGAGGACGGATCAAGCTGCTTAACCCATATTATTACCAGGCTGTGCACAGCCATCATGTCACATGCCTCAGTGGAAAGCAGCCCCTTTCCTTCAGCAACCCCTGACCCCTAGGTTGGTGAATCTGTCACAAAGCAGATGAGCCCAGGGCCCCTCATCTGGCTCCTGGTGGTTACTGATCTCTCCACTCAAGTCCATAACTCCCCACCTGGGGCTCTGGATCCATGTGTTGGCCACATCAAGGGAGCACAGCCCACCCACTGCTCTGACCGTCCAAAAGAAGCACAGCCCTAAATGCTCACAGACGCCAGCCCCAGCGGTTCAGAGGTTCCAGCATGTGCAGACCACATGCCATTCAGAGCCAAGTCACAGGGAAGCTGGGCCCAGAGCTTCCTGGTCATTGAGCATGCACATTAGGGCCCAGTGAAGACTTTTAAAACCAGGTCACCCCCTAGAACCTGCGTTCAGCATTAAGGTGGTCCCGGCACTGGGTTGTTAGGGGCAAACATTAAGGAAAAAGGACGGGGATCAGAGCAGGCTATACAGACACACCACTTACTACTCCCAGGCGATTCAGCACGGTAAAAGCTACTTTCAGCAAACAAGCAGATCTAAGAGCAGGATTTCCCTCGAGTCGAATGAGTGACTGACTAATGCTGTCCTGTGGTCACATTAGAATAAGTCGTTGGCAATGGGATGGCAGTGCCATCAAGTGCCGTGGGCGAAGCATCTCTGGGAGGGGCTTCCACTCACAGGTGGAGCCACTTTAACAGAAAACTTGGCTGGGACTCAGGCAGAGGGAACTCTTTATCCTGAAAAGGTAACTATGATTCAACTAAGCTCAGGGAAGTCTCCTAATTAAATCACAAACCCTAATTAAACTGTGTGCACTGGGGACAAGCCGTTCCCTGGGGTTGGACATAACACCTCCTAAACATGGGGCTAGTCCCCAAGTGGTCAGAGCTGACTTTCCAGGGCGAGAGCCCACCGAAGCCTATGAAACAGGAAGAGTCAGGTTTTCCCTTTGGAGGCCTTGGGGGAGTTTTTCCATTTCGTTTTAATTCAGAGAGACAAAATGGAGATCGTTTCAATTATTATCCCAGGCAGGATTCGGCGCTTCAGAGCCCCAAGGCAGCAAAGAAGCAAACCTAAGAGGAAGTCCCATGGGACACGAAAGTGTGCAGGGACCAGAGCAGCGGGGCTCCCAGGCAGGAGCATCCTGGCCCAGAGATTTCCTTTGTGTTCTCAAGTTCATCAGCCAAGAGAGGAAGAGGGGAGAGACAAGAACAAGGGAAAGGGAGGGGTCAAGTTATTCATGATCTGTGAACTGAAGAGAGGGCACTTCCAAGTCAGTCCTGTGTGCTACTAACTCACTGCTGGCGAGCCTTCTGGCCACAAAGTCCCCTGGAACAGTCAAAGCAAAATGGAGGTATCAAGGCTGGGATTACAGAATGTTCTTGCCAGGCCCCAATTCCCCTCGGTCATGCAGGGCCCTTCTCTGCCCAGTGGACTGTAGCCGTCCTAAGTTATGAGAGAACACTGTTAGGCTCAGTGAGAAAACGCCAGTTGGAACCGTAGTGCCTGGCACAGACTACTCCATCTTAGAAACACATCAGTGGGGCAGCTGCCCAGTCACCCCACCCCCTGCTAACTGGTTCCTGCCTCTGCGAGCCCCACTGCCATGCCCCTGCACCCAGGCCCACCTTTCCCAGCCCACCCCGGGAGCAGAGGAGACCAAGACATCACTGGGCCCTCTGGCTCCTCAGGTGGGCATGGTCAGCAAGGCCGCCTCCTCTGTCTGCTAACAGATCAGTGCCGTGTCCACGGCTCCCACACAGCCTGGGAAGGCTGAGCGGCCCGCACCCCACGCCAGCCCCAGCAGCACAGGAGCCACACTGGGCCGGCACAGACAGTTGGTCACCCTGTGCTTCAGCCGCGGCAGTCGCGAGCACCGCAGCTCGGAAGAGCATGTGCAGGAACAGGGGCAGGTGCCTAGCCCTGCTGCCCGGAGCCCCGCTACCCACTATCGAAAACCAGCTCACAGTATGACAAGAGCATAGCCACACCAGGGTAACTTCCAGGCACCTCAAATAAGGCGGGCTTGGCAGCCAGCCCAGCCGGCGGTGCTGCACATGCCGCCCTGAGACCCTTCGACTCCGTATGTAGAGCCAAAGCCATTATCCCCCAATCACGAAAGGAATTCTTCGTTTCCTACGCAAAAAGATGAAATCTGACAAGGAAACAGTAAGGTGTAAAAGAAACATGGACGCACAAACAGGAGGCCCCCCACCAAGCAACCAGCACCCACTCCTTCCACCCAGGCCGTGGCAGCTGGGACACTGTTTGCCCCTGCAAATGGGGGTTTTAAAGGTTGCCCAAACCACCAGATCGGTTCAGCATGGCCAACAAGAACTGGCACTTCAGAAACCAGGAGGGCCCTGCAGAGAGCTACCCCAGCGCCCACCCCATACTGCTGACTTGTTTCCGGGTTGGATGTAACTCAACTAAGGAAAGAACCCAATCAGAAGGCTGCCTCGAACCACTTCAGAGCGTCACCAGCCAACCCCAACATGAACCCAGTACACAGGAGCAGGTTTTTTTAAAAAGCTAATTGGGATCTTTTGATCCCAGAGCTTCCCAAGGGACTACATTTTACAATAGTTTTTCACTGCAGTTGTGAAATGACCAGTAAGAGAGCATAATGAAAACAGTGTTTTAAAACGACAGCCCTGGCTGGTGTGGCTCAGTGGATTGAGTGCTGGCCTGCAAACCAAAGGGTCACCAGTTCAATTCCAGGTCAGGCCGCATGCCTGGGTTGCAGGCCAGGTCTGCAACCACGCAATGATGTTTCTCTCCTTTTCTCTATCTCTAAAAGTAAATAAAATCTTTAAAAATAAAAAAATGAAAATAAAAAGAGAGCCCTGGCCGGGTAACTCGGGTGGGACATTGTCCTGAACACCACGGTCCCTCCCAGGTCAGGGCACATACAGGAATCAACCAATGAATGTATGGATAGGTGCAACAACAAATCAATCTCTCTCTAAAATCAATAAATAAAAAACTGAAAGAAAACACTAATAACAGAAAGCTTCTAAGAACTAGTTAAGCGCCAAGTACATAACAGGGTTTATGGTATGCTACCTTTACTGTGTTTTTTAAAAGGTTCACCTTTCCTTCTATATGCACAGAGTACTTCTCATTGGGGAGGGGAATGAAGCGGCTCCAGAGACCGAATGACCTGACCCTTTAGTACTCACAGAGCTGGGTCCTCCCAAACCTTGTCCGCCAGCGCTGGCATCACTCTGCACGCTGAGCCCTTAACGAGCCTGTGGAGCAGAGCATCCACCTACGTGAGCTCGAGTGGCTGCGGCAGACACTGCACGTGTGACTGGGGCTCCTGAACTCGCCTCCTCTTCCACCTTCAACCAGTCGGCCTGAGCCCCAACCCTCCCCTCCTCCGCTGAACCCGCTCTGGCAGTACTTGGGAAGTACTCTCCAAAGCAACCCCCTGGAAACGCTGGCTTCCCGTGGGCTCTGGGCACCTCTGGGCCCCCCGAACCATCGCATAGCCGATCTCAAAGGAACCTGGGATCACAGAAGTAGTCACAAACGTGGGATCCCAAACTCTGGAGAAACCTCTCCAGGTCAGAGCAGCACTGCTTGGTGAAAGCAAGAGCTCACTGACAGATAAAAAACTGGGAACGAAAATGGAGTTACAGCTGCGCACTTCATTGCTGAATCCCTCACTTGGGCTCGCGCGGGACACGTGCGTCTGAATGTTTAGCACACACAATTCACAGGCACACAGCTAAAGGGGGTGCTACGCAGGAACGCTGTCATGTATGGGAACTGTGAAGAAGAGCAAGGAAATGACAGTTCAGGAGTGAGGTAGCCTCTGCCTGGGGGAGGGACACGTGGGCCAGGATAATGCTTGTTTTCTATTTCTTAGGCTGGGTGGTGAGCACACAGGTTTAATTTTTTTTAATTATGGTAAAATACACATAACAAAACTTACTGTCTTAACCATTTTTAAATGTACAGTCCAGTAGTGTTAAGTGCATTCATATTGTTGTACCAGAACTTTTTCATCTTGCAAAACTAAAACTGTCCCCATTGAACTCCCACTCCATGCACCCAATCATTCTATTGATACTTTGTCTTTATAAATATGGCTCTTCTAGGCACCTCATGTAAATGGACTCAAACAGTATTTGCCCTTTTGTGACGGCTTATTTCACTTGGCACAATGTTTTCAACGTTCATCTGTTGTACAGTGTGTGTAAGAATTGCCTTCCTTTTCAAGGGTTAATAATACTCCAATGTATGTATAAATCACCTTTTGGTTATCCATTCAACTTTCGATGGACACTTCTATTTCCACCTTCTAGCTACTGTGAATAATTCTATGAACATGGATGTAAAAATGTGTTTGTCTCTCCTTTCAATTCCTTTGGATAGATACCTGGAGATGGAATTGTTGCATCATATGGTAATTATAGTTTTCATTTTTTGAGGACCCGCAATACTGTTTTCCAGAGTGGCTGCCCCGTTTTACATTCCCACTAGCAGTGCCGCAGGGTTCACTTTCTCAGTTTTTAGCCAGACTGGTGTGTGAGGTAGTATCTCATTGTGAATTTGATTTGTATTAGTTTAAATAACGGCCGTAAGGGGGTCACAAACATGGCTGAAGTTTATGACTTGTCAGAAATATACTTCTGAGGTGTTTAACATAATTTTTAATAACCCAAGACAAACTATGGGGTGGATGGAGTATCAAAGGTTATTCACAAAAACGGTCAATAATGGTTTTCTCTGGCTAGTGGCCTAGCAGGTGACTTTTTAAATTTATTGTTCTTTATACTTACAATTTTGTATTTAAAAAATATATACATGTGCTTTTTTAATAATGGGAACATTAATATAAACCTTTTCTGGAAAAATTAATGTTGTTCAACAGCTCTGCATTCCTTGGGGTGAAGAAACCTGACAGCCATACGCCCCCCCCCCCCCCAAACCAAGGGGAGCAGGAGGCAGCCCATGTTCCCTGCAGCAGCTTCTGGGTGCTGCCAAGAAGCCGGCATATGCAAGGAGCAAGCCTGAGCACGGGCCCCTGGTTCAGGGGTCCTGCTGGTCTCAGCCCCCGCAGTCCTGCCACGGGGGATGAGAAGGAGACTTCCACGTCCCTGTTTCACTCAAGCAAGCACTGACCAAGATGCCCTGCAAGGCACTGTCCTGTTCTGGTCATGCTGGATCCAGGACCAAACAGGACCAGAGTGGAAGCCCTCGCTTAGGCCCATTTCCTGGAGTGGCCCTGGGCTCCCAGGCAGGGCCGAGATGTGAGCTTCTGTCTGAAATACAAGAGGATGTTGACTCCAAGCTCCTGGGAAGCAGAGTGCGTGTCTTCATCCCAGTAGCCCCAGCACTGGGTCTGACTGAGTGTGACAGGCAACAGCGGAAGGGTGTTTGAAATGAGTGACAGAAGAAAAACTATTAAGAGTAATTAAGAGAACGGGTGGCTCAAAATTAAACTAGGTCCACATGTCATGTTGCTTCCCACCTAATAAGCATGTGGTCATCTGATCACCCATCATATGTGACGTACTGACCTCTGCCTCCCAGGCCTAGGAAAACCCATTTTTGGCTCATCAAAACCTGCCTTCTCCAGAACCAAATGCTATGGTGCAGACATAAAGGCACAGGCATGCAGCCCCAAATATTGAGGACAATTCCAAATAGGTCAAGGAACTTCCTTCCACAGGGCACTTGACATTTTCATCTGCCACATGCAAGAGAACACTTTCCTCCTCTGTGCTCTGGTAACTGAGCAGCTCTCTGCTTTAGGAACAAGAACACAGTGCACCAAGTGTGGGAATCAAGAGGCCTGGATTCAAGTTCCCTCTCGCTCGCTGGCTTCGAGAACGAGAGCAAACCCCTTGCTACTCTGAGTCAGCTTTCCTGGGGTCAAATGGGGCAAAGGCCTTGCTCTCCCAGAGTGCTTCAGCAAAGATGGGCTGGGGGCTGGGTGTGCAACTCGAACTGACAGCTGCAAAGCAGCACCCAGCTGTTTAAATTAAGTAAAATTAAGACATTCAGTTCCTCAGGCACATGAGCCACATTTCAAATGTTTGAAAGTCACAAGTAGCTAATGGCTACCCTAATGAACAGCCCCAGGCTAAAGAACTGTCATGACCACTAAGTGATCATTAGCTTTCCCAGGAACTCTGTGGCCCATGAAGTTGCTGCTGATGCCAGGATGGAACACAGTGGCAGCTGGAAGGTTCCTGAGTGTGCTCACTCTGTGGAGTACTTTCCACCCTCCCACTCCCCTCGCTCACTGAGATGCATACACACACACACCAGCTTGGGACAGAACACACACACACACACACACACACACACACACGGGCTTGGGGCAGAACACACACACACACACGGGCTTGGGGCAGAGCTTGGGGCAGAACACACACACACACGGGCTTGGGGCAGAACACACACACACACACGGGCTTGGGGCAGAACACACACACACACACACGGGCTTGGGGCAGAACACACACACACACACACACGGGCTTGGGGCAGAACACATACACACACACACGGGCTTGGGGCAGAACACACACACACACACACACACGGGCTTGGGGCAGAGCACACACACACGGGCTTGGGGCAGAGCACACACACACACGGGCTTGGGGCAGAACACACACACACACGGGCTTGGGGCAGAACACACACACACACACGGGCTTGGGGCAGCACGCGCACACACACAGGCTTGGGGCAGAACACACCCACACACACGGGCTTGGGGCAGCGCGCACACACACACACACACACGGGCTTGGGGCAGCATGCGCACACACACACACACACGGGCTAGGGGCAGCACGCGCACACACACACACACGGGCTTGAGGCAGAAAAGCTGAACTCAGGCTTGGCCTCAGCCTCCTTCTCACCTCCTTGGACATAAGATCATTCCTCTGCTTCAGAAAGTTGGGCCTGAACTGGAATGCAGCCTAAAAGACTAAACCACAGAGGCACAAGTTACTGCAGATGGAGTCCAGGTTGCTCAAGTGAATCAAGGAAAACAAATTTATGCCTAAGAGGATGAACCTACAATATCCAACTTCTGGGATCACATGGTATGGCCAGCTGTGCATATGTCTACCTTCTGGCAGCCAGCTGGGCAGGACCCAACCACTCAGGGCTGCACATGCATGAACAGATCTGCGTGCAGATGCTGAGCCTGTGTAGCTCAGCAAGACCAGGAGGAAACAAGCACTTCTACCACACACTAGAGCTTTAATGGGGCTCTTTCACAAGATATCAACTACCACAAACCCTTAAGGTTCTTTGGCTCTAAAAATGAAAGAATGGGATCAGAATGACGGGAATGTGTGCCACCTGCCCACATGGCTCAGGGACCTTCCGTTCAGCTGCACTGGAAACTAAAGCCTCCACCAGACATCTAGAACCACATCTGTCTGAGTCACAGTTTAAAGCAAAGCTGTCAAAGGATTTAGTACCGAGGAACCAAGTGTGCTACAGAATGATGCACAAGTAGCCCCCAGAACTGGCTGCCTCAAAGTGCTGTACCAGACGGCTGCACCAGCCAGGGGAGAGTCATGCTGCAGAGGGATTTCGGCCTGAACCCCGAGCATTTAGGCCGGCACGCGCAGCCTTCGGAACACCTCAGGCCTTTAAAGAGAGCGGCTGCCTCCGATCACAGTCAGGGCCAGATGGAGTGCACCTTCCCACGTGACAAAGACAGGTGCTGAGAGCAGTCACGGCGAGCTCAGGGCGCCCAGGGGGCCTGAGAATGAGACAAGCAGCCCAAGGGAAAAAGGCGGGGTCGTCTGTGAGCTGATCCGGGTTGGCACCCAAGTGGCAGAACACACAGATACCTGCACTGTGCCTTCCTAGACGGGCCAGTGTGTCTCAAAGACGTCGACAGGCCAAGTGGCAATCTGTTTCATGTGCTCGCTGCCAGTGTGCTGAATTTGGACAAGAATTCGGGTTACAGCTCAGAGTCTGATGTTCTTCATTACAAACACTGTTGAGTTCCTAGATTTAATGGAGTGAAGAGAAAAATCAACATGCAAGAAGCTTTCATTTTGGTATTTCCACCCCTCTCCTGTTTTAATCTAGACCAGCATTGTCCTGCCAATAGAACTTCTGCAGTGATGGATGTGTTCTCTATCTATGCAACCCAAGATGACAGTTGCAGCCGCACGTAGCTGCCACGCACCTGACATGTGGGCAGTGTGACTGAGAAGCTGAATCCTTCATTCTATTTTATTTTAATTAAATTTAATTGCCACATGTGACTATCGCCTACTAAATTAACACAGCTCTAGACTCAAGAACCAGGTAAAGCAAAACTCTACACACTGTGTATTGTAAACTCAACCACCTTTAACACACAGCTGATGGCAGTAATCCCTGTGGCCAATCTGGCTCCACAGCCTTTAAACACAAGGCCTGCTTTGCAGTCTGCAGCCTCTGGCAAATCTGGAAAGTTTGCCCAAAGCACTGCTCTGCTCAGGCCAGTGCCCCAAACGAGACAATGTTTTCTTCAGTTTCAGCGTAAAGCAGATTCCAACCAGGTTTGTGCAGCAACCCAGAAAAGTGGTCTTACAATGTGGAACTGAGATTTGAGTCAGCACAAATGTGACATGGAACAAAGTTATTTAAGAGAGCCACAAACAGCCAAATATCAGTCATAAGAGCCAATAATATGCTCGGGCCTCATAATCTACAGTGCTTGCCAATCAATTAATCCAGCCTGCCCCACCCAGTCTTCCCACCCACAGAGCAGGAATGGAGGTGTGCCCAGAAGTTAGCTAGTTGGCAGGGGTGGGGGCTGTGTGGGAGGATTATGTTTCTATCCCCCGCTCAGCAGGGCAGGCTCTTAGGGAAACCCGACTCCTCCAGCTAGGGCCTCACAGCAAAGGCAAATGGAGTCCCCATATGTAGCCCCCATGCCCCCACCCCCACCACAGCACATCACCTGGGAGACAGATGACGCAGACAAGTGGGGTAACCCCCTCAACAGCACATTATCTAGGAGGAGGAGAGATGCTGTCACCCAAGCCACAAAGCCAGGTGCCCAGTTCCCGGCTAACACACAACGTCCGCATGTGTGAGCAGAGCTTTCATCTGCAGACACCTAAGGAGACCAGGCAGGAAATCAAGCTGTCAGGTGAGGACTGATGAACTAGAAAGCACCTGACCTGACCAAAAGAAGTCACCACTACTCAACTTCAACTTCTCAAATAGAGAGAAGTGTGTGTGTGGGTGTGTGTATGAAACTTCAATGTATAGGCACTGGCAATAATTTAAATTCTCTTCAAAACGGAGGGTCCAAAGAAACCCCAAACTGATGGTCAATAATCAAGGACTGGATTCAGTCTATGGGCTCTTGATTTGCAAACTCAGTCTTGAACCAGGGAGAAAACACTCCCAATATCTAATTTTTTTAGACCAGTAAAAGCTTAACAGCCCCTATATGATATCTGGGGCAGCCCGATATGGCCCTTTCAGTTGTTTTTCTCCAGCAAGGAGAAATGCCTTCTCTCTGATACTCAAAGTTTTCTAAACAGGTTATTTCCTACTAAAGGATTAATGTTTGTATTAAAGATTTTGAAGCTGTTCCCTAGTTCTACAGACCATTGGGACTTTATTTCTACATTCTGATCTAAGAAATACAAGGTTGGGAGCTGGAAAAACAAAAGTATCTGCTTGCCATTCACTGCCTTCCCAAGGAACAGGAAATGCAGAACGAATAATGCTGAATAACTTTTGAGCTCAAGAATAAAATGCAAGCTAAAGGGGTCTGTCTAAAATTATAAATCAAGAATAATCTTCTAGGCTAGGAAAATCATCTATAGGCAACAGCAATGGAATCAGTCAAAGAAAAAGAATAATGCAGAATAAAGTAGTTGAGAGAAAGCAGAGAGGAGGAGAGAAAGAGAACTTTTCCGTTTAACAATCATCACCAAAAAGACAAAAATAGCAAACATGAAAACTTCTCTTTCTCGCTGACCTCTTCTATACCAATAACGCCCTAAGAGAATCGACAGGACAGGTTACCCAGGTGACTCCACCAACGCACATCCTTTCCCAAACTTCTGGCGGCTTCTACTCGCTGAAACTGCTTTCCAGAAGCAAACACTGGAAGTTCAACACGAACATTACTCCCATCTCATCTTCTAAAAATCAGTTCTCCAAATCGAGATCCACCTTGGAAGAAACAGGCTCCCAGCTCCCTCCCTACACACCATTCATTAGCAAAGGTCACTTCAAAGGACTTCCAAGGCAGGGGCGCTTGCAGAAAACCGTCCAGAAGTAGTAAAGGAGCCCCTCTCGAGGAAGTGGCCGGCTCTCGACCCGAAAGACACGCCAGGGAGGGTTAAGGCGCTCCCCGGCAAGAACGCAGAATGAATTCCCCTTCCCGCAGCTGACCCGCTTTGGGAAAGCTTCCCCTCCTTCTCCCTCCCGAGAGCCATTCGTCGCCACGTCAGGGGCCGCGGCCGAGACGGCCCAAGTGGGGCCAGGCGGGACGGGAGTCTAGGACGCCGTTCGGCCCGCGGGCAGCTAGGCAGGTCCCTTGGGCCTGCGCGGGCCGGTCCCGCCTCGGCTCAGACTCTAACCCTCCGCGGAGGCCGCTTCGACCTGGCTCGGGCGGGCGCCGATTCCCACCCGGATTCCGGGTCGGCTAGGACTGGAACCCCGCGTGCCCGGCGGAGGAACAGAGGGAGGGTGGGCGAGAAGGGGCAGCGCGAGAACTAAGGCAAGCAAAGCGCTGCAGCCGCAGGAGGCCTCACCGGGTCACCGGCTCCTGAGCCACATGCCCGGGGGCGAGCAACAAGCCTCCGATCTCACCTCTCTCGGGCACTGCCACCACTATTGCCCGGGCCAAGACGCCTCCTTCCCCACGCGGCCATCTTGGAGACACTCGGCTCGCAGATGTCTCGCGCCCAGGCGGCCTCGGGATAGCGGGTTGGCGGCAGGGAAATGTAGTCCGCTCTGCGGCTCCGGACAGCTCTGGAGACAGACCCTGAGACACCTCTGGACTACAATGCCCACGATGCACCGCGCCCGGGTAGCCCGCCTCTCCGAGGTCCCCTGGAAAGTGTAGTCCTAGTCCCCGCCGGTGTAAAAGGGGCCGTCCTAGGGAGAGTCCTCCTCATGCACCTTTTTAGAAAGTCAAGTACCCCAAAGTTCCCAGCTGGGGCGTCAGGCGCCCACCGCTTTTACGTGCTGGGGTTTCGAGAGCGAGGAGCTAAAGGAAAGTGGAAGGGACGGTACCTACAACTCCCAGAGCGCCGCGCGAGGCATCCCGGCGTGGCCCGCTGCCACCGAGGGGCGCCGCGCTTTCTGGGCCGCCACCCGCCACCGCCTGGCTGGGTCCGCGGCGGCCGCGTCGAGCTCGGCTCCTCGGCCTCGCCTTAGGCGAAGACTGCTCGACCTGCCCTTCACAGCCGCCTCTGACCATGAAGGTCACCGAGGGGCGGGAGACGCCCCCGGGCCCTCTGGGGGGCGGCCGCTGCTCCCGTCCCATTCCCCAACTTACCTTTGCTCCAGGAATTCTTGAGAGGTGAGACACGGCGTCCCGGCTTCACGGAGGTTCCTGCTTGCAGGCTGTTGGAAGAGAGTCTGAAAGCAAAGGAAGAGCAACTTGCGGTCGGCGCTGAGGAAAATAGGTTCCCACCGCAGAGAAAGGCCCGTTGGAGGTAGGGCCGCGAGGCCCCTTCAGTGCCCGCCCCGCACCCCACTCGCGCCGGCCGCACTGCCGTGGGCATAGTCTTTGACGGCCCGTGCTGGATGAGTCATCCCACCTGATGGAGCCCTGCCCAGGACCGGGCACTTTGCTACCTGGACTCCCGTAGCGTCAGAGCCAGGGAGGACTAAAACCCAGTGAGTCCCAGATTCCTGGCGACCTGTGGGCTGATTTGGGGGTGGGGAGGCCTCTGCAGACTTTAAACTTCTGGTCCCTCTCCTCCTTTCCATAGGCAGTATTGCTAGACATTAATTGGGGTCCTAAATATCTGAGCAACTCCTGCCTAATCCCGCTCCAGATTCGGGGACAGGAGCAGCACAGCGCCTGCTCTCAGCACCGAGTCTGCAGGGACTCGGCAACCCCGGCAGGAGGGCTGCCAGCTGTAGCTGCAGCTGAGGGTTTTCTGCTGGTAGCACCGTAGTTACATACCAACGAAGGGAGGGAGCAGCCGCGGCAGGGCAGCTCAGTTGGTTAAAGCGACACCCAGATGTGCCAAGATGGCAGGAACAGTCCCCGGTCAGGGCACGTAACGAGAATCAACCAAGAAGTGCAAGTCTGGGTGGGACCGCGAATCAGTGTCTCTGTCTCTCAAGTCCTTTCCTCTCTCTAAAATTATTTTTTTTTTAAATATTTTAAAAAGATGAAGTGAGCAAAAGGAATCAGACATTAAGAAGCCTAACCACCCAGGAGCTGAATTGGATAATACGCCTGCTTTGTTAGGGAGTTGTAGCATTCGTGGGCAACCCAGGGGCTTGCAGCACTGCCCCGCCAAGGGGGATACCACCCCTACCATGGAGGAAGGAAGTGTTGCCAGTGGGAATTGGGCTCTTCCACAAGATCACAAGAAAAGCATTTCACGGACCCGCACATGAAAGTCTGTGGTGTGGCAAGGTTTATTTGGGTAGAGATCTGCCCCCGAGTTCCCAGTGTCCCATCTCCCTTTGTCCCACGTGGAAAAAGTCCAACCATGTCCCCAGCAAGGCCAAAACAAAGGCCAGTGTCCAGAGTTTCCGTTTTCACAGTAAAGCTTAGTCCTTTGGCGCCTCCGTGGTCTGCTGCGAGAGCCACATGGCTGTGTGTGTTCCTGGGAGAGAAAGAAAATGCATAAGCGAACAGGGTGAGGGTGGGCCATCGAGAGAGAGAACGAGAGCTCCTTTGTTCCCTTGGGATTCTAAGCAAGATCATTTTCAAAATAACCAGACAACGCCCCAAGCTTTCGCAGGCTTCTGATGAATCCAGTTCCCAGCCAGTGGGTCCCTGTCCCAGGTTAGCCTGACAGTCCTCTGTGGTCAGGCACTTCTCCCTGCACCACTTTGACCTCTACCGCGCATGTGTTCACCTCCTCCTGCTCCCGCAACAGTCTGGCACCAGCGGAGGGAAAAGAGGAGTGTTAATCCCCTTGGCGGAGAAATGCTGTAATTCCCTGGAGTATGTGAAGCTGTCACTTCCTGGCTAAGCAAACAGGCTTACGCTCCCCAGTTTATTAAGCTCAATGACTAATCCCCATTGCTCCCTTTCTTATTAGTAACTAGTTTACTACCTACAATAATAGAAGGACCAGCTTTCCAATCTCCCAGGTACAGCTGGCCCATTCACCCAGACTATACCAGTAGGAACTAAGATGGCAACCATAAAGGCCTGTCTGTCTGGGTAAAAAATCAAGTTGGAGAAGGGACACAACCTGTAAGATCTAGGAAATGAATTGGTTAGGTGGAGGAGCCAGCACAAGCCCATGAAGAATTAGGAAGTTGATTGGTTACTTCGAAAGAGTGCCTGGCCCTTCCCAAGCCCAAGAATATAATCCAAGCTTAACAAAGGCCTGGGGTTCCATGACACATTTGCCTGTTAGTTCGTGTGCTCCTGTGCGCACACATTCTCCATAGCAGCCATGTGGACCTAAGTAGCCTCCTGGGGTGCAGTAACCACGTGGCCTGCAACACAGGTTCCAGGTGCCGGCCTGGGCACAGCACCAGCCAAAACGCAGCTGGGAACAGATTAAGCTGGCCAGATGGGGACAGAGACTAAACTGGACTAAGCCTTGGCGTGACACAGAATTTCTGGACAGTGGCCCTATTCTAGGCCTGATGAAGACAAAGCTGGACTTCTTCCACAGCGGGACAGAGCTGATCCAGGGTTTGCTCTGGCTTCGGTAAATCTTACCACGACACCGCATCCTCCCATGGGAGGCACTGAAATGCTTTTCTTGTGACACTGCAAGGGCCCCATTTCCACCCTCAGCATGTGGCACCCAACATGGACCTCGGGAGGAATATTGGCTTATGGTTAAAAAGCTGAGACCTTGCCTCTTGTACTGGGAGGTCTTTTCTTCACTCATTTCTCTCTCCCCTCTGCCCACTGCCTGTGTGAGTTTTCTGGTTCCTCCTCTCTCTTCTTTTCCTGCCATTTCAGCTACAGATCCAGAATTCCCCTCATCCCACCTTCCTCAGTGTGGGCCCCGCAGCCTGCCTCATCGCCTAGCAACCATGTCAGCTGCCAAGCCCATGGCCCAGCATTCAGTGAGTGCTGAGCCCACTTTATGTCCACCTGCCTCAGGGTCCCTTTGTCCTCAGCGTTGCTGCCCTCAACTCTGGTATTTCCCTTCCTTATGTGCCACGTGCAGACGACCCCCAGTGAATGGTTGATGGGCTCCTGGGAACACAGAGTGTCAGGAGTGCAGCACACACCTGCTACTCTCGTTGGGTTTTGCTCCTGTCACCCGTGGGAGGGGCCGGGGGGGGGCGGTGCACACCCAGCTGCCCCTTCCCCTTCTGCAGCTGTGAGGGATCAGGGGAGCCTCCCAGGGAGCACGTGGAGCTGCACAGCAGCCGCCAGGCCAGCTGAAGTGCACACCATGTGGGCGCACAGCTCTGCTCCCTTTTCTTTTCTTTCTGCCCTCAGGTGTGCTAGCTTCCTGGCAAAGGAGAGGGGCTGGGCCAGTTTCCACTCCTGCTGTAACTGCAGCTGCTCACCTGCACCCAGGCCATGCAGGCCCATGGGGGCCGAGTTCCCCTAGTTGTCCAGTGTACATGGGAAGTTGTTCCTTCAAGGCTAAAAACTCCCAGATCCCAGTCCTCATTAATGGTTACAGATATACAATAAATAGAAAGCCTCAGATGCAAGTATCAAGAAATAGGAAGATTTATATTAAAATAATTGGGAAGTAGTGATTTTAAAAGAACCTCCACAAGAGGAATCTAATCTGGAGACTGACTGAATGTTTGTTAATCTCCCCCACAACTTTTACACCCTCTCATACCCAGGGGTATCCCGCATTTTATGATCTTTTAGAGAAGGCCCATAGGATTTGCCCCCAGGTTTCAGGGTGCTACCTCTGTCTAACCAACTGGCTAATTCTCAAGACCGCTTAACAGAGCCATTCCCTTCCCTCCTAAAGGAGGCTGCCCAACCTTACTAGGCCTCTTGAAATGCCAGGGCTTCTGGGAATAGGAAAGATGGGGAAACGGTTACTAGCCCAGCTACTAAAGGCCAGAGTTATAGGATGAGGCAGCAGAGGTACCAGGTACCCCGTACAGATGGACATGAGGATGGAGACCTTCAGTAAGGCTAGTGATGGCCTGAGGCCATCAAAATCATCCATGGGGAGTTAAGGCCACCTGAATGAGCAGAGTGAGCCCAACTAGCAGTGCCAGGTCACCACCACGACCGTTGGTAAATAAAGCTGCCCTCAGGATACTGGCTAACACTCCACACCTGGGCATAATGTATTGCAATCTTCAGGAAGGTCTTCATCCCCATCAGGGAGGGATGAGGCATGGGCTTTGGGGCACCAGAGCCAGCATGGGAGCATGTATCATCCTTAGGCACTGTCAACTTGACATGGGGCTAGAAAAAATTGGGGATACCATGTCTTCCCTTAGCCACCCAACTTCCTCCTCTTCTGTGGGAAAGGAAGTCTTTCTCTGAAGACAATAGGCAATACCACCTCCATCAGTACCTCGAGAGACCCCTTTTGGGATCCATGCTTGCCAACTGGCAGAAATTTAACGCTGGGTCTTTCAAGGAAATGGCTTATAGATAATTAGCTTTACAAAACCAAAGTCTGTACTTTTGGGATGCAGATACCTAGTCTTCAAGATTCTTATCTGAGCCATCATTTAAAATGCCAATTTCTAGAAGGTAAATCTTAATCAAAAGAGAAAAACTAGCCATATGAGCAATTAATTTGACTTATTTCCACAATTCCTTCCTAGATCAGTGACTTAGGCTTTATAATACCTGTCTCATAAAAGTATGTCTCTTAAAAGAGTGTGTGGGATTGCCAGTAAAAGAGCCCATGTTTCTAGAATTTATGAAATGCATTTGCGAAGCTAAAGAATGTTGATTGCTTACTTTTTAGATGTCTAATGCAGAATTGGAGTTTGGTTTTTTTCACTTTGTTAAAAGGACAAGGATTTTCCTTTTGCTTTGTATTTTTCTCCCTACCCGATCCCTCTAGAACTTGGCAGTTAATAAGTAAGTCATGGCAATACATTTGCTTGCATTAATCCAGTAAGAACCAATTTCCAACTTTGGTTTTATTAAACAAGACTTTTGACTGGAATGTCATGTCTGAGAGAGACATGCCTGGACTCTGAATGTCACAAGAAAGCTTTAAATAATTAAGATCAACTTTCAAAGCTAATAAAAGCCCATTGGAGAAATAGCCTGGTACCTTGCTTGGTAACATGGTTCATGGCAGTCTTTCCAGGTGAGGAATGAAAGTTGCTTTCCTGAGAGATGGAAAGGAAAGAACTTCAAGACATTTCCAGGACCTCAAGAACTTGAGGAATTTAGCCAACCTGTAGGTACTGCAGGCAAAGCCTAATGGCAACTGTGTAGCTTGTCTTCTTTGCCTTGAGGAACTGATTAAAGCTCAGTCTGGAGAGTCCTTATGAGATTCCAACAAAGCAGATTTAAAGAGCCTGTGTGATCAATTGCCGTTCTTGTGTTTATGCAAATAATCAGGCCAAATTAAAACTGGACTTAAACAGCAGTCTCTTTAATAAGAATGAAGGTAATTTTAGGGAAAGAAATTGTGTTTCAAGGGAAATCAGAATGTCCAGTTGTAGATATTGTACTCAAGTTCAGTTAGTTGTCTTCAATGTCTGTTGTTCACCTGCGGACTAACCTGGTTCCTGGATTCTTCCCGTTTTCTTCAACCCTCCAAACTAATGTTAATTTTTTTCTCCCATTCTTTGACTAGAAATTCTTGAGACTAAAATTTTTTCTACAGAATTTACCTGAGCACCTAATGACTTCACCAGAGATGTTCAAACTGCAGATAGGGAGGATCTGTCAGACTGCCACTGCTTGCTTTTATTCCAGCAAAAGCCTTACATCCGGAAGTCTTCTCAACTGACAGTCTTGCAGACTTGGAAACTGATTTATAATTTGTTGTGTTCATTAATCTTTCTGTTTCTTATTTTCTGTTTTCATAAACATACGACTTATCTGATTGCTTGTTTACACAGAATAGGCCTCACTTTAGAAGCCCATCTGCATCACCACCTCCTGAAAAGAGACTCAGAGGTTTGGCTAAACTGACTTGTCAGGACAAAATGGTTAAGTCGGTGAAGTATGGAGTGGCCTCCTGGCTTTGCTTGAAACTGCTTTCCCTTTTCCGCCCAAGTGGTTCAGATAGAAAAGGCCTGCTTCAGGGGGAAATCTTAGAATGTTCCCATTTGCCTGATTTAAATTAAGTATGATAAACAGAAGGGCTTAAGACTGGTGTGACACAGTTTCCTCCTCCAGCCTAATCTGGGATCAGAACTTTTAAAAATTGATTTTAGAAGGAGAGAGAGACCTATCAATTTGTTGTTCTACTTATTCATGGCTTCATTGGTTGATTCTTGAATGTGCTCTGACAGTCAAACCCAAAACCTTGTTATGTCAGAACAATGCTTTAACAAACTGAGTTGCCAGCCAGGGCTCATCAGACCTTTAGTTGCTATTATTCTCCTAAGTTTTGGACCATGCCTTTTTAACCTTCTCGTCAAATTTGTCACCTCTAGAATACAACAAGGATGCCAGCTTATCCAGCAGTGCCTTCCTGTATGCATTGCACATGCCACCTCCCAAGCACAGCAGACTGACCTGGACTTTACAAAACAGCTCTCCCCCATGTGAAGGCTCCTGTTCCCTTTTGATACCTTTTTTACTTAGGCAGATAGTAAGAATATCTGGGCCTGGGGATAGTCAAAAGTACATGCCTTGACAGCAGAAAGAAGCTACGGAAGATGAGACCTTTATCCATTTACCTTTTTGTAAGATTACAAAGCCCAAGAATCTTCAGGAACAAAATAGTTAGCATAAGTAGTTAAATATTAATAAAGGAAGGGAGCAAATGGAATCAGACACTAAGAAGCCTAATCAACTAGGGAGTTGAATTGGATAATAAGCCTGTTTGCTGGAGAGTTGCAACATGTATAGGCAATCCGGGGGGTTGCAGCATTGCCCCAGCAAGGGGAATCATACCTCTCCCTCCTCTGTGTAGGGAAGAAGGACCAGCTTTTCAGTCTTCCTCTGGTAAAACTGGTTCATTCACCCAGATTGTGGAAGGAGGAATAAACAATAAAGGGTAAGTTCCTGTGCTGAGTGCATGCCCAGTATAAGTCAAGATGGCACAGGGAAGGTCCTTCTACTATGAGGCATGTGCAGTAGGAGCCAAGATGGTGACCATGAAGGCCTATCTGTGTAGCCTGGGAAAAGATCAGGTTGGATAAGGGGCACAGAACCCAGAAGGTTTAGGAAATGGGTTTGTTGGGAGAGGACCCAACACAAACCTGTGAAGGATTGGGAAGTTGATTAGTTACTTTGAAGCAGCACCTGGCCTTTCCCAAGCCTAAGATAATGTAATATCGGGGCTCAGTAACACATGTTTGCCCATTCATTTCATGTGGTTCTGCACTTGCACATTCTGTCTCCATAGCAGCCATGTGCGCCTAGTAGCTGCCTGGGGTCCAATAGCCGTGTGGACTGGAAGCATAGGCTCCAAGTGCAGGCCTGGGCACAGCACCAGCCAAAACGCAGCTGGGAACAGATTAAGCTGGCCAGATGGGGACAGAGACTAAACTGGACTAAGCCTTGGCGTGACACAGAATTTCTGGACAGTGGCCCTATTCTAAGCCTGATGAAGACAAAGCTGGACTTCTTCCACAGCGGGACGGAGCTGAACCAGTTCCAATCCTTTGGGTTTGCTCTGGCTTTGGTAAATCTTACCACGACACCGCATCCTCCCATGCGAGGCCCTGAAATGCTTTTCTTGTGACACTGCAAGGGCCCCATTTCCACCCACAGCATGTGGCATCCACTTCCATCAGCAACTCTTCCAGGTTACGTTGTATAATAGTTTTAAACACTTGAAATCCTTTTAGTCCCTAATTAAATTTCATCTCGTAAGATAAAATTTAAGGTCCTTGGCACAATCTAGAGGATCCTCCATAGTTTGGAGGTTGCCTACCTCCCCAGCTTCAACTGCCTCTCTTACCTGCCTGGAACTTGCCAGGCTAGCAAATGCAGGGGTTGTAGGTGCCAGATGTTCCATGCTTTGCGTAAATGTCTTTCTCTCCCAGGCAACTATCCTTCTAGACCAGCAATTTTCAACTGATGTGCCACAAGAATTTTTAAAACGTGATACCTGACTATTTAGTCAGGGTCATTGTTCTCTTTTTCCTTAAACTGTCAAATAAAAAAATGACAATGGACAACACAACACTAGCCCTCAGTGTGAATGCCCTGTCTTGAACCATAAATGTATAGGTCATAAAACAGAGTTGCATCTTATTGGTCATGTTACATAATAAGGTTGCATCTGATTGGATAATTCTTGGTACCAGAAATTCCTATTTACAAATACACCTGATTTTTTTTAAAGAGTCACTTGAAAGGGTAGGTAATTATTTTTATTTATTCATTTATTTGGTAAGTCAATCAATTATACCTATTTTTTGTCAGATCAGCAAAAAAGTATAATACATTTTTTGGTGTGCTGCAGAATTTTAGTAATTAGTTTATGTGTGCCATGAGGTGGAGAAGGCTGAGAATCGCTGTTCTAGACCTTGGGACCGGCTCTTCCTGTAGGTTGTGCTGGGGGCCTCTGGACAATTACCCTGTTGCCGTGTCACTACCTACAGATAGGTCTGTTTTTCTTCTGGTCTGGTGTGATTAAGAGGGGTTCTAGGGATACTAGGCAGCTGCGTTCAAAGCCTAGCTCCACACTCTGATTATCTACGAACTCTTGTTTCTCATCTTTATTGTTTGTAACATTGGTTGATACCAGCACCTCTCTTCAGAGGTATTCTGTAAGATGACACATTATGGAACTTAGAACAGCACACAAAGTAACAATAAGAACTTGTCAGTGCCAAGCCTGACCTAAATATTTTAAGTGACTTAACTCTTTTGATCTTCACAACAACCTGTGAAAGTGATACTATTAGTATAATCTACCCTCCCTGTCCTTGCACTTAACTTCTTTTTAATTATATTTATTGATTATGCAGTTAGAGTTGTCCCAATTTTTTCCCTTTGCTCCCTCTGCCCAGTACCCCCCTTTCCTCCAGCAGCCCCCCCTTCCCTTAATTCATGTCCATGGGTCATGCCTGTATATTCTTTGGCTTCACCCTTTCCTATATTATTCTTAACATCCCCCTGTCTATTGTGTACCTACCAATTATGCTTCTTAGTCCCTGCACCATATCCCCATTTTTGCCCCTTTCCCCTCCCAGATGATAACCCTCCAAATGATTCCCATACCTATGATTCTGTTCCTATTCTGCTGGTTTGCTTAGTTTTTATTTTTTTAGATTTAGTTTTGATAGTTGTGAGTTTGTTGTCACTTTAATGTTCATAGTTTTGATCTTTTTCTTAAATAAGTCCCTTTAATATTTCATATAATGGCTTGTTGATGATTAACTCCTTTAGCTTTACCTTGTCTGGGAAGCACTTTATCTGCCCTTCCATTCCAAAAGATAGCTTTGCTGGATAGAGTAATCGTGGTTGTAGTTACTTGCTTTTCATCACTAAGAATACTCCTTGCCAGTCCCTTCTTGCCGGCAGAGTTTCTTTTGAGAAGTCAGCTGATAGTCTTATGGGAGCTCTTTTGTAGGTAACTCTTCTTTTCTCTTGCTGCTTTTAAGATTCTCTCTTTATCTTGAGCCTTTGGCATTTTAATTATGATGTGTCTTGGTGTGGTCCTCTTTTGGTACAACTTGTTTGGGGCTCTCTTTGCTTCCTGGACTTGTTTGTCTATTTCCTTCACCAAATTAGGAAAGTTTTCCTTCATTTTTTTCACCATAAGTTATCAATTTCTTGCTCTTCCTCTTCTGGCACACCTATGATTTGGATGTTGATTGGTTTAAAGGTTTCCCGGAGTTTCCTAGGCCTCTCATTTTTTTCAATTCTTGTTTCTTCATTCTGTTCTGATTGACTATTTATTTGTTCCTTATGTTCCAAATTGTGTATTTGAACCTTGGCTTCCTTCCCTTCATCATTGGCTTTCTGTGGATTTTCCTTTGTTTCACTTAGCTTAGCCTTCATTTCTTCCCTTATGCATTTGCCATACTCAAGTATGTCTGTCAAGTCTGTGGACATCTTTATCACCAGTGTTTTGAACTCTTCATCTGTTAGGTTGGCTATCCTCTTGTTGCTTAGTTCTCCCACTGGAACCTTGATCTGCTCCCTCTTTTGGACCATACTTCTCTGCCTCCTCAACTTGACAGTCTCCTGTGTTTGCCTCTGTATCTTAGGTAGACAGCAGTAAGGGGCAGAGCCTTAGGTATTCATCAGTGCCAGGCAACGCGTTGCACCATGCTGTGGTGCTGTCTGTAGGGGATGGATCTGAGAGGGAACAGTACAACTTGCTCAGCACTTGCCCCTTTCCCAGGCACTTCTCCCACTTCCTGTATGGGACTGACACTGCTCTAGCTGTTACCCTGGTTGTGATTCCTAGAGTGGGTGGGTTTGCAGATGTTCTAGGACCATGAGGACCCTCTAAACCAGCGGTTCTCAACCTGTGGGTCATGACCCCTTTGGGGGTCAAATGACCCTTTCACAGGGGTCGCCTAAGACCATCGGAAAACACATTTATATTTACATATTATTTTTGTGATTAATCACTATGCTTTAATTATGTTCAATTTGTAACAATGAAAATACATCCTGCATATCAGATATTTACATTATGATTCATAACAGTAACAAAATTACAATTATGAAGTAGCAACGAAAATAATTTTATGGTTGGGGGTCACCACAACATAAGGAACTGTATTAAAGGGTCGTGGCATTAGGAAGGTTGAGAACCACTGCTCTAAACAAGCAGACTCTGCTGAGAGACTGGTAGGTTCTTCCTCCTCCCCAACCCCAAATGGTTTTCACAGTCAGAGGCAATGAGCTGTGCGGTCTGGTCTGGTGCTGGGAGTGCTCCCCAGGTGTCCCTCCAACTTACGTGTGACTGCGCTTTCCACCAGCTGGCCATAGCCACTGCCTTGCTGCTACCACTGCCACCACCACCACCAGCACACTCACACCGCATCCTCTCTGCCCGTCTTATCTGTCTGAGTATTGCTTCCTTATAACTTTTGTTTGTTGGACTTCTATGCAGTTCAATTTTCTGGTAGTTCTGGTTGGTTCTAATTTTGAGGTAGTTGTAGTTCTTATTGTTGTGGAAGGGGGCGAAGCACTTCTAACATGCCATCTGCTTCTGGTCTGCTGACCTGAGCTGAGCCCCCCTCAGAATGTTGCCTCTTGATCACGGTTAGTGCACAGACATCTTCTGGAAGGTTTATAGGCAGATTCACTCAGCATGAAGTAACTGAGAACCCCTGGAGGGCACGACCTCAATGGTGGAAATTGGGTTCCATGACTCCCCTGCAGCGGAGACTCTGAGAAGACCCCTGCACTGCTCGCAGCCAGGCAGCCAGTGGGAATTCAGGGCCTAGCTAGTCTTCAAAAATAATACGTCACTTCTTTTACTATCCTTTTTATTCATTCATTCTTCTAGCAAATAACTTGAGTGCACACTCAGTGCCAGGTATACTTAGGCACAAGAGACATAGCAGTTAGTAAGAAAAACACTGTTGCCCTGTCCAGGTAGCTCGGTTGGTTAGAACATCATCCCCAGATGATAAGGTTGCAGGTTCAATTCCCAGTCAGGACACATACAAGAGTCAACCAATAAATGCATTTTCCAGTCCAGTGGGATAAACAACTAAGTAAATGACTACTTTCAGAGCATGTTAAGTACTAAAAATAAATTAACCAGGATGATGTAATAATAGTCTTGGAGATTATGGGTGGTTACAAGAGGTCCCTTTTCAAGAGGTAACATTTGCATGGCACCTGAATGAAGAGAAAGAATGTGGACATGAAGAGCTGGATATAGAATGTTATTCACCTAGAGAATAGACGTGAGGCTCTGGAGGGCAAGCGAGCTTGATGTGTCCCAGGAGCAGGACCCGGGCAGCTGGAGTACAGTGAGGGAGAGCTCCCGGGTTTGCCCGTTGGTGGTTATTTCCTCTGTCTCTTTAATTTTATCAACTATAAAATGATGCTAATTTTACCTATGTTAGTCAGTATCTATTTAGGGGGGAAAAAGCCACCCTAGGTATTTCAAACAGAAGGAATTTAATTCAGACCATTGTTTAGAGAGGTGTTGGGTGAGCAGGAGAAGCAAGAGGGCAGTGAGGACTCACACAGACTAGTAACTGCAGGGACCAACTCTGGCACTCAGGTAGAGGAGCAAAAGTAAAAATAGTATTTCCCAAAACCCATGATTCCTGCTGCCTGAGCAGAGGCCAGGAGTCACACTTGCTGGGGCTCTACTGACATGCAGCTGGTGCCACTGTGACAGGAGAGGAAGAAGCTAAAAAAGTCCTTAGCAAGTGAAATAGGACAGCTGAGACAAAAAAATTAAACAAGGACAGACACTTTGAACAACTTACACCCAGCTAGTGAATTGTAAAGTCTGAAATTCACCAACCAAGGACACCTGAAAGGGAATGGTTCCTACCTCTGCTTCCTGACCAGAGAACACACAGCTTAAATCTCCCTGGTCAGGGACAGAGGACAGAAACCCAGTTAATGCCATTTGTGCCAGCCTAACCCAAGGACAGATTATGTTAGAAAAATACAACAACAACAAAAAAAACACTTGGAGCTAGATGGACCCCAAATAAAAGTAAAATAATAAAGCAGGCCAAATAATAATCCCAAACACCCCTACACGCTCATTCTGCCACATCAATATGTTAAAAACACACCTGAAAAGCTGATGAATATTCTGCTGAAGCCCTTCTGTAACATTCTCACCCACAAAAGAGACACAAACTCTCAAGACGAAGACCTGGTGCAGGCTCACTCTGGAGCGCACCCCTGCCCCTTCTCGGGCCTGGACACTTTACTTCCTGTCTCCTGAACTCTAAGGGTCCCCGTGAGAATTACAACCAGGGAAGCAGTGAGCAGTGGCAGCTGGTCCTGGGCTTACCTGTCTCCAGGGCCCCCTTCCCCTGACTTCCCGGTGAGCTCACGGCAGCCCCTTCTTTCCTAACGTTTCTATGGAGCTGAAGCCAACCGCCGTCTGGGCTCTCCTGCTGCCTTCTCTACCCTTAAGTCTTCCTTGTTCCACTGTCCCCAGCTTTAATAAACATGCTCTCAAAATCACATGTACTTGTCTTGTGAAATCTTTTCTACACAAAGTCAAGAACCCACACACCACAGACTAGCCCGAGGCCGATCTGCCCTGGGCCAATGCCTGCTTGGTAACGTCTGGTGCCCAACGTGGAGCCTAGAGTCACCTCTTCCTTATTCTCTCTCATTCATCCTCCTGTCACTTTTCATCACCACTGGGGGGTGGGAGAAACCTGCCTGTCAGCTGCAGAGTAAATTCATCATGAGAAAGAACTTTGTCAATGCTGAGATGGAAGGTAAACCTGCCCTCTGGATGTGGAGTCACCCACCCACACACCATTATCTTCAGGTGACATCTAGGTGACAGGTTCTAGTGAGTCAGGACCTAATAACCCTGGATGTCCAAAGGGACCCCTTCCCTCCCCCCTTGTTTTGCTGGCATGGAGTTGAGTACTCTGTCTGAATGGGGTAAATCCATCCCCGGGGCATCTAACCCCAGTCCTAGGTAAGGCCACCCTTGGGGCACAGAGCAGACATGACCGCAGCATATTTCTCTACTCATACTATAACTCCAGGTCCTCTCTCTAAAGCATTTTAAAGTGTATTTTATTAATTATGCTGTTACAGTTGTCCCAATATTCCCCCCTTGCCCCATGCACCCAGTACCCCCCTTCCCTCCAGCAATCGTCCACTTAGTTCATGTCCATGGGTCAAGCATGTAAGTTCTTTGGCTTCTCCCTTTCCTATTCTTAACATCCCCTGTCTCTTCTGATTATACCAGTTTTGCTTGATTTCTGCACCATTTCCCCATTCTCCCACTTCCCCCTCCCAGCTGATAACCCTCCAAGTGATCTCCCAACCTATGGTTCTGTTCTGTTCTGGTTGTTTGCTTAGTTTGTTTTAGTTATGGTATTTTTTTTTAGGTTCATTTGTTGATAGCTGTGAATTTGTTGTCATTTTAATGTTCATATTTTTGATCTTTTTCTTAAATAAGTCCTTTTAGTATTTAATGTAATAATGGCTTGGTGATGATGAATTCCTTTAGCTTTACCTTGTCTGTGTAGCGCTTTGTCTGCCCTTCAATTCTAAATGGTAGCTTTGCTGGATAGAGTAATCATGGTTGCAGGTCCTTGCTTTTCATCAGTTTAATACTTCTTGCCAGTCCCTTCTTGCCTGAATATTTGCTTTTGAGAAATCAGCTGATAGTCTTATGGGAGTTCTTTTATGGGTAACTCTCTTCTTTTCTTTTGCCACTTTTAAGATTCTCTTTATCTTTAACCTTTGGCATTTTAATTACGATGTGTCTCAGTGTGGTCCTTATAGGGTCTGACTTGTTTAGTACTCTCTCTGCTTCCTCGACTTGTATGTCTATTTCCTTTGCCAAATCAGGAAAGTTTTTCTCCATTATTTTTTCACATAAGTTATCAATTTCTTGCTCTTCCTCTTGTCCTGGTACTCTTGGTTCCCTATGAATTTTTCTTTATTTCACTTAATGTAGCTTTTATTTCTTCCCTTATGTTTTTGCCATACTCAGTTTTCTGAGCATCCTGATCACCAATGTTTTGAACTCTGCATCTGATAGGTTGGCTGTCTCCGTTTCATTTAGTTCTTTTTCTGGGGATTTGTTCTGTTCTTTCATTTGGGCCATATTTCTTTGTCTCCTCAATTTGGCAGCCTCCCTGTGTTTGTTTCTGTGTATTGGGTAGAGCTGCTTTGACTCCCTGTAAAAGGCACTTGTAAATTGTGTGGGGCAAAGTCTTAGGTATTTGTCAGGGCGAGGCAACCCAATTCACGGCTTCGTGGCTCTGTGGGGGGACTCAGACAGGGTACTAGGCCACTGCCTGGCTTCTGGGATTTTGCCCAGCACTCACCCCATTTCTAGTCACTTCATCTACTTCCGAATGCGACTAGTGCTCTTCCAGCTGTTGCCCTGTGGGAATTACCAGAGTGGGTGGGTTTGTGTATGTTCTAAGTCCATGTGGGAGCTTTAAGTGGCCTCTCCTGAGAAACTGGCAGTTTCTTCTGCTGCCCCAACCCCACTGGTTTTTACAGGCAGAACTTGTGAGGCTTTGTCTTTTTGGCACTGGAACCCTGGTCTGAAGTCTGGCCTGGGGCTGGAATCGCTTGCTCCCAAGGTATCCCTCCTGATTTTTATCCACCGCACGTGAATGCGGGACCACCCGTTCTGCCGCCGCCACCACCACTTCTCCACAGCACACCGTATCCTCTCTGCCCTGACTCCAGGTCTCTGCTCTTCCTGCCCGTCTGGATGAATGTGGCTTCTTTAAATCCTTGATTGTCGGAGTTCCAGACAGTTCAATTTTCTGGCAGTTCTGGGTGTTTTTTGTTTTGAGGCTACTTGTAATTCTTGTGGTTGTGTGAGAAGGTGAAGCGTGTCTACATGAGCCTCCATCTTGACTGGAAGACTAAAGCATTTATTACACCAATTTTGACAATCTCATTCTTGTGATGTCTCATCTTATCTTCTGTCACCAGGTTTCTCTTTCTCTCCTTTGAACATTCTTTGCAATGTTACATGTGTAATTCCTTAAATTAGGCCAAGACTTTCTTTGTTGACACAACCCATTCATGACCTTTAAAGCTTTCATTGCGAGTCTCTACAGGGTTTCCTGCTGGGTAATTAGCGATGTAAACAAGGGGAAAAAAGTACAACTTTAAAAACCCAAGCCTGATATCTCTGCCCCGCATTCTCCAGCATCCTTAAAAGTTGTCAAGGACAGATAAAAAAAAAAAAAAAAAAAAATCTTGTCTTCTCTACAATTATTAATAAAACCATTTATGTGCAGAGCAAAAAAAAAAAAAAAGCTATCTCCAATGTTTTTTTTCAGAATCACATGATCTGGGAAAAATTTTAATATTAAAGTTGGTTTAAGTTTGGTTAATGTTTTTTAAAATTATTAACATAAAATCCTGAAGCATTAATTACTAGACAAGTCTTAAGTTCACCTACTTTTGACTTTGTATTACAGGTAATCTAGAAAATAAATTTAGGTCTGTTAATAAATCTATGCTGTTCTTTATCTGAAGTATGTCTCTTAAAATTGAGTGTGTTTGCCAATGGAAAAAACCTATTTGTAGACATTATGAAATTATATTCATAAACTTTCCAATCTAAAAATATTACTTACTTTTAGTTGTCACTGTAAATTAAGGTTTCTAAAAGTTAAAATTTATAATTAAGTTGGAAAAATATAGGTTTTAATAATAGAAAGTATAAGATATAAGAATACTTTTTAAAAAAGAAAATTTGTTTCTAAATAAAAAAATAAACTAATATAAAAACTGATTTTTTAGTCTACTATAGAGAAGAAATAAAATTTTCATATATCTACCTAAAAATAAAAATTTTGTATTTTATTAAAATAGTTATACATATGTTGAATTGTGTTAGTCAGGTACTTTCAAGAACATCATCTCTCTCTATCCTAAGAACTGAGGTTTTGTCAGCCTATATTAATGTTTCATATCTTTTATTGCCACCTTAGGTAAATAAGTAATTAATATTATTTTATAACAGTATGTAAGGTTTAGGTCAAATATATTTGACAAGCTCCCCAGATTTAAATTTTACTGAATTTTATTTTTTTAATAGTGTATTTTTTATTGTACTTTTCCATTACTATGTACCTCCCTTATACCCTCATCCACCTCCACCCACTGCTTTCCCCTCTCCCAGCCACACTCACCACCCTTTTGTCCATGTCCATGGGTCCTTTTTCCTCTTTGCTCAATCCCTCTACTACACCCCACCCCTAAAGCTGTCAGCCTACTATCTATCTATGAGTCTGCCTCTATTTTGCTCGGTATTCAGTTTGTTTTTTAGATTACACATATGAGCAAAATCATGTGGTATTTATCTTTCTCTGACTGGCTTATTTCACTTAGTGTAATGTTCTCCAGGTCCATTCATGATGTTGCAAAGGGTAAACTTTTGTTCTTTTCTTACAGCTGAGTAGTATTCCATTGTATAGGTGTCCCATAGTTGTTTTATCCGCTCATTTATTGATTGACACTTAGGCTGCTTCCAGATCTTGGCTATTGTAAATAATGCTGCAATGGACATAGAATTGCATATATTCTTTCAAATTTGTGTTTTGGTTTCTTCATATAAGTTCTTAGAAGAGGAATCACTGTGTCATAAGGCAGTTGCATTTTTTATTTAAAGATTTATGTACTTTTAGAGAGAGGGGAAGAGAGGGAGAAAGGGAGGGAAATAGCAAGTACAAGAGATACATCAATTGGTTGCCTCTCACATACCCCCAGTGGGGACCTGGCCCACAACACAGGCATGTGCTCTGACTGAGAATTGAACCAGTGACCTTTTAGTTCACAGGTCAGCATTCAATCTGCTGAGCCACACTAGCCAGGGCACACATTTAATTTTTTGAGGTAACTCCATACTGCTTTCCACAGTGGCTGCACCAATCTGCCTTCCCACCAGCAGTGCACGAGGGCTCCCCTTTTCCCACATCCTCACCAGTACTTGTTGTTTGTTGATTTATTGATGATGGCCATTCTAACAGGTGTTAGGTGATAGCGCATTGTGGTTTTAATTTGTATTTCTCTGATGATTAGTGATGTTGAGCATATGTCTATTAGCCATCTGTATGTCCTTTTGGGAGTGTGTATTCAGCTCTTGCCCATTTTTTAATTGTGATGGGGGATTCAAATGTTGGAAATTTTAAATTTCAGGTAACAGCTAATAAGCTTAGTAATCTATGTAAAAAGCTATTGTTTCAGGAACTGAAGGTATGATCCACCTTGACTCCAGAGACCATAAGCAATTGCACCTTTGTGCCTCAGGAGGACTGCCAGCAATCAAGACGGTATCTGAGCCATTATATTCTAGGATGGAAGGACCACCGCCCAGGACACAAAGACCACCGCCCAGGATACAGATGAAAGAATGCTGTAGCTTTTATCTGGTTAACCTTTTGCTGACTTCTAAACCCCTTACCTATACTCTTCTCCTATAAAAAGGGTCCATTTGTAATGGAATTTAAGATGGTCTGTTAGGGTACAAACCCACCACCTATGTGTCTGTTTTTATACCACTACTATGCTGTTTTGGTTACTACAGCCTTGTAGTAGTTTGATGTTAGGTAGCATGATTCCTCCAATTTTGTTCTTTCTCAAAATCACTGTTGGAACTCAGGGCCCTTTGTGGTTCCATATAAATTTTTGAAATATTTGTTCTAAATCTGTGAAATATGTCATTGGTATCTTGATAGACATTGCGTTGACTCTGTAGATTGCTTTGAGTAGTATTATGGACATTTTAATAATGTTGATTCTTCCCATCCATGAACGTGGTATATGCTCCTATTTATTTGTATCTTCTTTAGTTTTTTTCTTCTGTTTCTTATAAATTCCAGAATTTAAATTTTAAAAGACTTTTTCTTAACCTAGAAATGGTTTTGAGGTATTCCAATAAGCCCTGGAATACCTCAAGGAGTTATTTTTTTTCCTTACAAGAAAGAAAGTTTAAACTAATCAGTATATTTAATATACTTAAAAATACACAGGAAGCTTTGTGAAATAAATAATAATAACTTTTTGATTTGTACATATATAGTTTATTGTTAAAATAAATATTCTAGAGATTATACTTAAAAAACTCCAAGAGTCTGTGAGAAGTGCTCACAATAAATCACCAGGACACAGGACTTGGGCAATGACGAAGGCAGTTGTTTATTCACAGATCTGCAGCTCTGGACGCACCCTAAAAGCCAAATCAAAGGTGCACACCGCCAGAACTGAGCTGCCTGTTTTTATCCTAACGTGAGTAAACCCCCTCTTTTCCTCCCCCTCCTCTTCCTCTCCGTTTTTCCCTACTGGATACTCCGGAGTTACAATCTAACGCGATTGACTAAATCAACTAAGGGTAGTGATTAACTCATGAATAAGTTTCCTTAACTCTCTGACCATGCATAGTTCCTAGGTGATAAATATTCCATGATGGGTGCCCCTCACACTCTGTTAACTCTGACTGTTTATGTCTCCAGCCCCTTTATTTCTAAATTACAGTTGTTCAAGAATGCATTTCTCTTTTGTTGCTAATCATTTCTTACTGGTTTGAGTGTCACTTTATCTGTCCCTTTTAATTCCCCCTGTCTCTTTTGGGAAATCAAACCTTTTTATTTGTCCTGTCAAACCTAAGAAGGATTTCTTGACTTTCTTCCTCATAGCAAGGATTCCTCTGGCCTCTAGAGGAGGAGATTATGATACGTTGTCGCCATCTGTTTAGTTAGCGCAGTCTCAGTGAGCCTTTGAACCAAACCTCTGACGCAGGGAATAATACAGCAGCCTAAAGCTGTTAGGACACCTGCTACCACTATGAGGAATACCAGAGCTGATGAGATCATTCCTTTCCAGTTGCCAAACCAGTTTTCTAACCATCCTGTTATGGGATTGCCGATGCCTGAGTTTTCCGCTAGTTCATTTGCTAAGGTAGTCCCTGCAGAGCCTTAGTGATAGATCCATTAGGGGCTGTATTATTAGGGATAAAGGTGCAACACTGCCCCCCCCCCCACCATTACACACACACATTCCTTTTCTGCCAACATCATATCCAGTGCCAACCTATTCTCCCAGGTCACTCAACTGGTGCCATCTAATTGTTGAGCTATTCCTTCTATAGCATTCCTAGTATAATTGATAAACCTCTGCTGGTTATAATAAATATAATTTATCCAATCAACATTTTTATTAATGGTCAACCACCAGAAGAGGACTGACTCAAACTCTGCTGCTATCTGATTTCTAGCCTTAAACTCATCTGGAACTTCTCTGGGGACCCCAATAGCATCAATGTAGATATGAGGGTCAAATGATCCACCAGGTGCCATTGACCTCTTTTTCCTAGCATCTTTAGTCTGGTCCAGTTTTGGAAATGCTAGGGTAAATGGGATAGTCAACTGAACCAGGGCACAGGTTCCACTCCACCTATCTGGCAGGACTTTCCAGAGGCTCCTCTGCCCACAATACCACCAGACATCTGCTCTGGGGATTCGGAGGGGAGAATAGTTGCCTGCCCCACTGTGAAGGTGGCTCGCATTTCTGGTATGAGTGCATGTTAGGAGTTCTCCCACAGGGGTACCCGAATTCGCTTCCCACCTAGAGAGGCAAGAAGAGTAATTCATGGGTCCCACTGAGTATGGAGGGAGGGATTGAGTCCCATTACTCCTTATAGAGGGAAAGAGGAGAGACAAGCTTCTGCAAGTCCCATTTCCCCATGCATTCTCATCCTGGTAGAGAGCGAGCATACAGGCCATTCCCGAGGGGTCAGAGTCCCAGCCTATCAGAAACAGTGCGACCTGTGCCTGGGGTCTCCCTGAGGCACGAGCGTAACAGTTGCTTTTATTCAGGGATTTAACAATAAATTTGACCCATTCTACCCAAGCATTTGCGTCCCCGTATCGTCTCTACCTCTAAGGTCTGTCTGAGATCTAACACCTTGAAGACTTTTCCCTTGGCTGGATCATTCTGGGGTCTTTTCTGAGGAGTTTCTGAGGTCTAGCTGAGAGAAGTTAGATTTTCTAGGGAAGGAGGAGTTGTCACTAAGTGAAGACCTAGCCACCCTACTGGATCTATGCCAGATACATCAGCTCCTAGGCTGTAAACTCTGGTAGCCACATGGGGCTCCTGACTTAAGGCCTGTGGCTGTTTCAGTGTTAGAAGAAGAGGATTGCACTGGAGAGGCTGGCAGTTTTGGGGAGGAGTTCCTTTGCTTAACGTTATTTTAGTCTGGAGTGATTGTACTTGCTCAGGGGGAGTGGCCATTTGCCCATCAGGTTTCGTGGTCCGCCAAATATCATCCCAGGTAGGACAAGGGCCTTTCCCTGACTACATAAAAATTCCATTATTTTCTAGATAAGGACAGAGATATTTTTCCTGAGATGACAGCCAGCGCTGATATGCCAAAGGTATATGCCATAGGTAAGGTCTCCACAAGGCAAAACTTGACATTCATCAAACTTTAAGGTTTGGGGACCTATACTTTCAGTTACATTTATAATTAGGGTTATTGGCCTAACCTAACTCAGGGTGCCCTGAAAGAATACTGTTACCCAGCAGAGCATTATGAGATCACACCACCTCCTAGGGGACATCATAGCCTTTCTCTGCGAGTTAATTTTCAAAGGTCCCTTCCCTGATCTGAAGTTACTTCCCACTCAGCCCTTGCTTTTTCTTCTAAAGGTCCCTTTACCCTAGTGTAATGAGTCCACCCCTTTTCAGCAGTTCTCACGGCAGTCTCGGCGGTCAGGAGCACCTGGAATGGTCTTTTCCATGTGGGATGAAGTTTCTTTTCTCTCCAGGACTTGATCAGGACCTCGTCACCAGGCTGATCCTTGGTTTCTAGGGTGGGTAACTCAGTCCTCTTTCCTAGGTAAGGGAGTCCATATAGGAACTCGTAGGGTGATACCCCAATATCCTTCTAAGGAGCTGTCCTGGTCCTGAGGAGAGCCAATGAGAGACACTTGGTACATGGTAACTTGGTCTCCAAGATTAATTTAGTTAGTTGTTTCTTTAGTGTCTGGTTTGTGGGTTCTACTTGGCCTGAGGAAGGAGGGTGCCAGGAAGTATGATAATCCCATTTGATATCCAGACAATTCATAACCCCTCTTAACACTTGGGAGGTAAAATGGCTCCCATTATCTGAATCAATATTTTCAACTAGGCCAAATTTGGGGATTATATGCTCAAGGATTATTTTAGCCATCTTACTTGCTGTGGCCGATGGAAGTGGAAAGGCCTCTATCCACCCAGAAAAATGATCTTCTATGACCAAGAGGAATTTCTGATTACCCACCTTTGGCATTTCGGTAAAATCAACCTGAATGCTCTGGAAGGGCCTGAGTCCCGGTGGCCTTCCTCCAGGCTGCACCTTTCGTACTGCCTGTTTGTTTACCTTCTGGCATATAAGGCATCCATGGCAGACCTACTTAGCGATAGTGTAAATTTCAAATCCCCCATATTGTCTGAGGGCTGTGTCGCAGAGGGTCTGAGGTCCCCACTGGCTGCCTTGATGCAGTGCTATCATAATTTCCCTGAGGACCTGCTTATTCAGCACCTCCCTCCCATCTGGGAGTTTCCACTGCCTGGTCACATCCTCTGACACTTCTGTCTCAGTTAATCTCCTTGTTTTCGCCAAGGAAAAGGTGGGAGCTATTGACACTGGAAGGAGACGTGGAACTAAATAGAAGATTTTACTTTCTCCTTCTAACGCAGCCTGCTTCGCTGCATTATCAGCCAGCCTATTTCCTCTAGCTTCATAGGATCCCCCATTAGGAAAACAAGTTGGTTTCTTTGGCAGAAGGTGTGCAAGACATGTCCAAAGATCTTTGCCACTAAATTTAGTTTGGGCTGAGGGGAGTATTTTATGCCTCTCCCTCTCAGACTTCTGGGCCCTTGCTGTCCAGGCTATGGAACAGAAGGAAACCAGTTTTAAAGTGAAGTCCACACTGCCCCACACTTTACCAACCCAGCCACTTAGTTCTGCCAAATCTTTGAGTCTCAGGAGGTGGTGATGCAGATGGGCTTCTTAAGTGAGGCCTACACATACAATTATTCAGGTAATGAGATTATAGACTTATGTCCTATGCAAACAGGAGGAAGAATATATATGTTAATTCACATAACATAACCCACAAACCAACCTCTGAATCTGTAAGACTGTGGAGACATCCAGTTACAGGGCTATTGCTGGAATGATATTTAACAGTGGCAATTTGACAGGTCCTCCTTGCCTGTAGCTTGAACATTTTTGATGATGTTAATGTTACAAACCTAGTTTTTTTTTTAAGTGTATTTTATTATGTTGTTACAGTAGTTCCAATTTTTTATTTTTTTTGCCTTTGCTCCCCTCTGCCCAGTACCCACCTTCCCTCCAGCAATCCCACCCCCCTTAGTTCATGTCCATGGGTCATGCATATAAATTCTTTGGATTCACCCTTTCCTATATTATTCTTAACGTCCTCCTGTCTATTTTATACCAACCAATTATGCTTCTTAGGTCCTGCACCATTTCCCCATTTCTCCCCTTCCCCCTCCCAGCTGATAACCCTCCAAATGATCCTCATACCTATGATTCTGTTCCTATTCTGGTTTGCTTCATTGGATTTTGTTTATATTTTTTAGATTCAGTTGTTGATAGTTGTGAGTTTGTTGTCACTTTAGTGTTCATAGTTTTGATCGTCTTTTTCTTAACTAAGTCCCTTTGACATTTCATATAATAATGGCTTGGTGATGATGAACTCCTTTAGCTTTAACTTGTCTGGGAAGCACTTCATCTGCCCTTCCATTTCAAATGAGAGCTTTGCTGGATAAAGTAATCTTGGTTGCAGGTTGCCTTTCATCATATTGAATACTGCTTGCCAGTCCCTTCCTGCCTGCAAAGTGTCCTCTGAGAAATCAGCTGATAGTTCTATAGGCACCCCCATGTAGGCAACTCTCTGCCTCTCTCTTGCTGCCCCCAGGACTCTCTCTTTATGTTTCACCTTTGGCATCTCAGTCATGATACGTCCTGATGTGCTCCCCTCTGAATCCAGCTCGCCCAGGACTCTCCGTGCTACCCGGACCTATATGTCCATCTCCTTTGCAAAATTTGGGAAGTTTTCCTCATTTTTTCAATTCTTGTTTCATCATTCTGCACTGGTTGACTGTTTTTTTCTTCCTTATGTTCGAAATCATTGATTTGAACCCCGGTTTCCTTCCCTTCACCATTGGTTTTGTGTGGATTTTCCTTCATTTCACTTAGCATAGCCTTCACTTCTTCGCTTATACATTTGCCGTACTCAAGCGTATCTGTCAAGCCCATGAGCATCTTTATCACCAGTGTTTTGAATTCTGCGTCTGTTAGGTTGTCTATCTCCTCATCTGTTAGGTTGGCTATCTCCTCATCTGTTAGGTTGGGTATCTCCTCGTCTGTTAGGTTGGGTATCTCTTTGTCGCTTAGTTCTCCCACTGGAACCTTGATCCATTCTCCCTTTTGGGCCATACTTCTCTGTCTCCTCATTCTGACAGGCTCCTGTGTTTGTTTGCCTCTGTGTCCCAGGTAGAGCCGTCGCTCCTGTTACGTTGTACAGGGCAGAGCCTTAGGGATTTGTCAGTGCAGGGCGACCGGTTTCACCACGTTGTGGCACTGTATGTGGGGGAGGGTTCCGAGAGGGAACAATGCTGCCTGCCCAGCACTCGCCCCTTTTCCAGACACCTCTCTCACTTCTGCACCGGACTGGCGCCCCTCTAGCTGCTGCCCTGGCCGTTATTCCCAGAGTTGGTGGGTCTGCAGATGTTCTAGGACTGTGGGGGCCCTTTAAACAAGCGGACTCTGCTGAGACTGGCAGTTTCTGCTTCCACTCCAACCCCCACTGGTTTGCACAGTCAGAAGCAATGAGGCTTGATTTTCCCTGGTGCTGGGACTCTGAGCTGTGAGGTCCGGTGAGGAGCTGGGAACACTCCCCAGGTGTCCCTCTTGACCTTTTAAAACATGTGACTGCACTTTCTGCTGGCCTGCCACTGCTGCCGCTGCTGTTGCCACTGCTGCTGCCACCACACCGCGTCCTCTCGGCCCCAGTTCCTCCCCTCCTACCTGTCTGGATGAGTATTTCTTCTTTATATCTTTGTTTGCTGGACTTTTATGCAGTTTGATTTTCTGGAACTTCTGGTTCTAGTTTTGAGGTAGTTGTATTCCTTCTTAGTTGTGGAGGGAGACACAGTGTGTCTGTTTATGCCTCCGTCTTGGCTGGGAGTCCCCACAAACCTAGTTTTAGCTTTTAAATGAAAACAAACTTTTAAAGACAGTTAGCAGTACTAATTTATAGTCTACTGTGAGCATTGTGATTTTTCTTAAATCATAATTTTTCTCCTTAAGATTACCCTCCTTGTTATTAAAGCAACTGCACTAAGTCCATTTTTAATTTAGCTTGTTTATTTGCATAAACACAACAAGAGCAGCAATTGATTTTATGTTATTTTAAAGTCTGCTTTGCTGGAACTCACACTAGGAACATTCAGGTTGACTTTAAGTCTGCCCTTCTGGGCACAGAAGCTGAGCCACACACTTGCCATCTGGCCTTGCCCGTAAAACCCACGCTTTTCATAAGTCCTTCAGGTTTTTCATTGTGCCTTAAGGTTTCTCCTAGCCATCTTTCAGGAAAGCAACCTTAGTCCTTTCCCTAGAAAGATTGCCACGAGCTGCACAACCAACCAGGGTATTAGGCTTTTTCCTCCTTGGCTTTCATTAGCATTGAAAGTCAATTCCTGTTCCCCAGGGCTTTCTGGTAACAACCAGAGCCTGGGCATGCCTCCTTCAGGCATGCCTCGGTTGACAAAACCACCATTAGCAACTAGTCTTATTAGTTTTATGCAAAGAAACCTTATGTCATTGCTTACTTCTTTAGAATGCTAAATACTGGAGGGATTAGGTAGGGAGAAAAATATAAAAGCATGAAGGAAAATCCTTGTAACTTCAAAATTGCATTTCCATGCATTATATTGTCCATTACTAAAACCATACAATTTCTTTTCAGAACTTTCACAAATTTCTAACAAAACTTCTATATATCTCTCACAAACCTTCTTTATTTCCATGCTTACACTTTTCCTTGTTTACTTTCCTACATAGTGTGAAGCTTTAACTTTCTCCGGGAAACCTTGATTTCCTTTCCAGAGCAGAAACAGAAGATCAGAAAATAAGCAGCTGAGGTTTCTTTTTCTTCAGGTTCAAACTTTCACACCCTTTTCCATTTATCTTTATAACTCCCAACAGACCTTCTGTAACATTCACAAACTTTCTAAATACCTTTTACTTCTTTAGAATAAACCATAACATGCTTCCAATCCTTGTTCTTTTTCACACTGTGAAGGACTATACTCAAACTCAGTATTTGGCAGCTAAAAGTTTTTAGATATGCAGAGATATTCTGCAGCTTTCTGAAGTTTTTGCTTCTCCTCTTTTCTAACCACCTTTGAGCTTTCCTGAGTGTTTTTTTTAATTGTTCCTTCTGTCCAATTCACTTACTTTCTGCAATTTTTGTTTACAAATATTTGGCCAGCCTTTGTTACAAAGGTAACTTTTAATAGTCCCTGCCCTACAGCGTTCTCTGAATCTAGACCAGAATACTTTCTCTTCTGGTCCTTGAGCTTCTGTAGGAATGCTGATGGAGTTTTGTCTCTTTCTTGCTGTATTTTGAATACCTTGGAGGAATTCTGTGCTCAGGGGAACGACTCCTTAGGCCCTATCCTCCTGCCTGTTATTATCCCATCTAGGATTTATATTGGGAAACTTATTAGGCCGGGGCAATTCCTTGACCAGGAGGATGCTTGCTTTTCCATATTCTTATTGCAGCCCATCTGATTATTCCTCTTCTTTCCTGTTAGAAACAAGGACATAGTGACTCCCAAACCAGTAAAAAGTCATTAGTAACAAAGGGCAAATGTAATTAAAGGGTCTTAAGGGCAAATGTAATTAGAGGGTCTCTGAGAAGGGAGCTGACAGCACTGGCATATCTACAAACCACAGAAGGGGCATTTAGATAACCGTGTTAGATTGTAACTCCGGAGTAACCAGTAATGGAGAAACGGGGAAGAAGGAGAGGGGAGGAGGAGCTAATTGCGTTAGGGCGGGGAAGCTAATCGCTCTCACTTTAGGGCAAAGAAGATAATCACTTCAGGGTGGCAATTTCAGGGTGGGGAAGCTAAGACTATAAAACCAGTTTCCTTTGTCTACTTGGCGCGCACATTCTCCTGGCTGTGAGGGTGCGCCCGGCTCTGCACACTCCTGAATAAAGGCCTCGCTTTACTGCTCAAGTCCTGTGTCCCAGTTTTTATTGTGAGCGTTTCTCACATTCCCCACTGAAGAGGATGTCTAGAATGGACATTAGTTCTGTCCATGTGTAACAACACTCTTCCTTAAGATATAGGCATGTCCCCCCTGCTGAGGCAGTGAAGAGGTTGAGGGCCCGCCAGTTACAGCCCTAGAGGTGGTGTCAATTGGCAGCCAAGCCGCTACCACTGCCGCTTGTACCACAGTTTGAAGAAAAGCGGTCTGAGTTTTAAAAGTATCACTTTTTTTTCCCCTCCTCTCGCTGTGTTGGGGAGACAGACATCCTGCAGTTTCTGTAACCTGTAGCAAGTTAATTATCCTACTGTTCTCAGGATCCAGTAGCTTTTTAGGGGATGAGATGGCCGCCTGGCTAGCCGATTTAACATTGCCCTTCCTTGCAGCTCCAGCAGGGAGTATTCAGATGCAAATTAAATTGCTAAAAGTTACATGGGGTGGAAAGAAATGCCAGAAGCAATTTCTCTGGGGAAATTCTCAAGGTCCTGTTTGTATTGCTCTAATTCCCTTCTTAGAGTAAATTTCTGCCAGTGCCCTGCTGGTTGGGCACCTGTTAGGTGTTCCTGGCCTGATCTGTCTGTACTGTCTGTCCGCAATGCCTCTGCCCAGTTGGCTGCCGGCTGGTCAGGGCTATAAGGCAGCCAGAGATGGGATAGAGGGTCCCAGGCTTTATCTTCCTTTTTCTTTTATTTTTTATTTTTACAGGGAAGAGACCTGTGGATCTGCTGGTAGGTGGTGACCAGCAGAGAGCACATTCCCTCTCTTCCATAAAAGCTGATGCCTGATTACTCACATATAAGGCCAAAAAACAGATTGCCCCTTAAAGGGTTTTTTTGACCAAAGGAGACAACAATATTTTACCTTTTTCTGTTTTTCCTTATTCTAGTTCTGGGGATCTTCTCCCCACTAACCACTCTGTGAACTCAACCTCCTATACTGGAAATTTGTTGCCCATGGCCCCTGAACTCCAGTATTGGAAGTTTCTTGTCCATGCTCTGTACATTCTCCCTAACGGACTATTGGCAGAATGTCAGTGAGATCTTCCTTGGCTTCACTTTATTTCCCTAGGCTTAGAATTTTTATTTCCCATCCTCAGTCAATTCCTGTGGCTGAATCCAGTTGTGTTCTCAACCTCCTTTACCAGAGATTTATTGAACACAGACCCCATGAGCTCAATCCCCCTATACCTGAGAATTCCTGCCCACACCCTGTATACTTAACGCCCCCGTTACCGGAAGTTTCTTGTATACAGTGCTCAACCCTCTTACCAGAGACTTTGCACACAGCCGGAGATGCTTCGTCCGTCTCCGGCCGTTTCCCTCATGGGAGAATGGAACTGCGGATCGGGACTCCACACTCACTCTGTATCTTGAGACGCGTCCCAGCCACACACACAATCAGCTTCCCGAGGCTGCCCAACCACCAAGGTGGTACTTAAGTCCAGTCTTCTTACCTTGGCCTGTGCATGAGGTTGCCTGATTACCGCAGTGTTTGCTTTTTTCTTTTTTTACTTTTAGTTCCCCCCTGCGTCGATCCACTGCTTTCCCAACAAGAAGTCTTGAGTCGTTTCTGGACACTGTGAGGCGGGTGGGCCCTGGGTCGAGCGAGCTACCTAAAAGCGGGTAGGACGCATCTCCCCACCTCGGCTCAGAGCCCCTTCCCGCACACAGGCGGAGGATCCCGGATGAGCCCCCATATTGTGAGAAACGCTCACAATAAATCATCAGGATGCAGGACTTTAGCAGTAACCGAAGCAGTTGTTTACTCACAGATCTGCAGCTCTGGGCTCAGCCAAAAGCCAATTCAAAGGTGCGTGCCGCCAGAACTGAGCTGTGGCCGTTTTTATCCTAACGTGAGTAAAACTCCCCCTTTTCTCTCCCTCCCTTTCCGTTTTTCCCTACTGGATACCCCGGAGTTACAATATAACGTGATCAACTAAATCAACCAAGGGTAGTAATTAACTCATGAATAAGTTTCCTTAACTTGCTGACCATGCATAGTTCCCAGGTGATAAATATTCCATGATGGGTGCCCCTCACACTCAGTTAACTCTGACTGTTTATGTCTCCAGCCCCTCTATTTCTAAGTTACAGTTGTTCAAGATTGCATTTTTCATTTGCTGCTAATCATTTCTTACCAGTTTGAGTGTCTCTTATAAGTCTACAAAATTCTGATATACTTTCATTTATAATTCTTATTGTTATTTTGGAATGTTGTGTCTTCCAGAAAGGTTAGAGTTCCATTTTATTTGCATTCTAATCAAATCTGTGACCATATCACTTGGGTTTATTTTATCATTTAAAAAGTTATTTTCTTATTCTGATGCATTTACAAATATGCCGCATCTTTAAAAAAAAATCCTTTAGAAAATTTGGACCTATTCTAAATTACAAATTTCTAAAAATAAATTTTCAGCTCCTACCTTTAAACTAAACAAATATTTATAGAACTCTAAGAAATACTAAATTGACAATTAGTCTGGTGCTGGACATCTGGTACTGGAGGCCCCACTGAGCAGGTAAAACAGAGAATATGGGCGGCACCGAAAGAATTCCCTGAGATCCCAGCACAAGGGTGTCTCCTTAACAATTAGTCCACCTTTAAGGACCATAACCAAAAGAAAAAATGCCTCTTTTTATTCTGCAAAGTCTCCTGGCTTCAATACAAACTTGGGGACAGAGAAATCTGGCCTGTACATAATTCTCTAAATTATAACACTATTTGCCAAATAGATTTGTTTTGCAAAAATGTGGGCAAATGGAGTGAAATACTTTATATTCTGATGTTCGTGGCCCTTTACCAAGACCGAGATTTAAGGAAATCTTGTAGGATGTGTGTTGCCACAATGTCAGATGAATTGGAGGACACCTCCCTCACAGCCCTGGCAAGATGCCTCTTCCGTCTCTAGAGGATCAAACAAAACCCATTCTGAGGGTGGAACAGCCTGCTTCCCAGCTCCCTCCCCCACCACCCGCAAAGGGCAGCGCCTCTCTTTAATCCCTCCTCTGCAGCAGAACGCGCCCCCGCCCCTGGTTACAGCCCTGCCGTCACCAGGAGCAGAACTCATCACCACCCAAACCCCGCCATGTCCCCTCGGAGGGGGCGGGGCAGACCGGGGGCTGGGGAGGGAGTTGTGCAGGCACGGGTTCCCTCTTCTGTGTCTGCCCTGGCCCTTTGCAAAGGAAAACACGGTCAGCTTTCCAAAGGCCCCAGCAAACTCACAGAGGGGTTGACTCACTGAACGCTGACTTACGACCCGACTTGGAGTGATTTACTTGGAGTCCTTTCCCCCTGCTGCTAGTGTGGCCCTGAGGTGGGCTGTGAGGGAAGTCACAGAGGAGAACGCAGAGAGCAGGGAGCGCAGGAGAGGAGAGGGACACCGGGCGCCGAGGGGCGGGGCTTTGCGCTCGCCCTGGGTTATAATTGGATTGGAAGGCGGGGGGCGTTGCCGTTGCCCTTGTGTGGCCCCGGCGCTGTTCCGGGTGTTGCAGCCCAGAAGGCTTCAGGTGGTTTTACATCAGCTGCAGTTTGCTCCAATGCTATCATTTACCTGTGGCTCTGTGTGTGGGGGTGGGGGGGTGGGGGTGGGGTAGTCACGTTCTGTTCTTTCTTTCCAGTAGTTTCCAGTCCTGGGGACACAAGCTCCGAAGAGTAAAAGGGCAGTCATGTTTAACAGGGTCACAGGCCTGTGCAGCAAATGGCGCCAGGATAGCTTTGTCCTTTCAACTGCTGCACTGCAGATAGAAAGCAGCACTATAGAAGCTGCAGGGACTTAATGCTGTTGAATTAATTAGGTGGTCATCGAGCTCAACATCACATACACTGACCAGGGGGAGATGCGATCCCAGATCAGGACCCTAACTGGGTCTGTCAAACTGGGACAGACGAAGGACGAGAGGGAAGGGACTGCTGGACCCATGTGGTTACTTGTTTCATTGAGGGGATGAAAAAATATATGCTGTTAAGCCTGTTAATTGTAACAAAATTAAAAAATTACTCAGTAAAAATAAAAATCCTGCCCTTTCAGGGACAATTAACAAAAGCTTTACAGAAATACACAAACATTGCCTCTAAGTCTGTTAAGGGCCAAGCTCTTCTGGGGACACATTGTATCCAGCAGGCAGCCCCAAACATCAAAAAAACATGAAAAACCAGCCTTGGGCCCCCATGGAGCAACTGGTAGAGAGAACGTCCAGTGCTTTTAACAACCAAGACAGGGCAGAGGAAGAGCAATGCCACCCAATGGAAACAAAAGGCTCGCTTGCGGCCCCAGCTTTAGGTCCTGCGCCACCCCAGGGCCACCAGCCCCCAGACTACCACGGGCGTCAAAGGGGCGATGCTGTTCCTGAAGACAAGAAGGGCGCACGAAGAAGGAGTGCCCACACCTAACTTGGGGTCAACTGCCTCGAGGACCATTGGAAAAATGAGCGTCCTGGGTGCCAAAGGGAACCTAGTGCCTCCAAACCAATGATGGTTGGACCACCCGAGAATTGATGGTTCCTGAGGCCTCCTACTGCCCCCACCAACCATCTGACCATCACGCCAGAGGAGCCTCAGGTGATCCCTGATGTGGCAGGTAAACGCATTACATTTTTATTCGACACAGGAGCTGCTCGCTCTTCTCTGACTCACTCACCGGAGCCTCTTTCTTCTAAAACCTGTTTGGCCACTGGAATGTTACTGGACAGGGACTGACCAGGAGTGGGTCTGCCTCAGGCCAGCCTGCAGTGTGTGGGTTTTTTACTTCATCCTGGAAAAATTTCACCACATGAGCCCAGGTGATTTTGAGAGCATGTTTATTGAGGCTGAGGACAGTGAGACAAGGGAGGACTTAGGGTAGAGAAGGCAGCAGGAGAGCCCAGGCGGCGCTTGGCTTCGACTCCATAGAAACGTTAGGAAAGAAGGGGCTGCCGTGAGCTCACCGGGAAGTCAGGGGAAGGGGGCCCTGGAGACAGGTAAGCCCAGGACCAGCTGCCACTGCTCACTGCTTCCCTGGTTGTGATTCTCACGGGGACCCTTAGAGTTCAGGAGACAGGAAGTAAAGTGTCCAGGCCCGAGAAGGGGCAGGGGTGCGCTCCAGAGTGAGCCTGCACCAGGTCTTTGTCTTGAGAATTTGTGTCTCTCTTTTGTGGATGAGAATGTTACAGGAGGGTTTCAGCAGAATATTCATCAGCTTTTCAGGTGTGTTTTTAACATATTGATGTGGCAGGATGAGCATGTAGGGGAGTTTGGGAATGTTCTTTGGTCTGTTTTACTTTTCTTTGGGGTCCATCTGGCTTTAATTGGGTTTTTGTTATTTGTTCACCTGACTTCATTCATCCTTGCGTTCAGCTGGCACAAATGGCATTAACTGGGTTTCTGTCCTCTGTGTCTCTGACCAGGGAGATTTAAGCTGTGTGTTCTCTGGTCAGGGAGCAGAGGAAGGAACCATTCCCTCTCAGGTGTCCTGGGTTGGTGAGGTAAGGTCCTGTGACTCACCAGCTGGCTGTCAGCGGCTCAAGGTGTCTGGCCTGGTTGGATCTACACAGGAGCCATGACTCACAGCTGCTGCCCACACTGTGGCCTGAGGCGCTGCCAGCTCGGCCCATGCTGGCTTTTCCATGCTCCCCATTTCCCGAGCCTGCCAGCACCTCCTGCTTATAGTCAGCTGGAAGGGGGCTGGGAAATCTGCAGACTCCCAGCCCTCACCACAGAGAAGAGTCTAGAGAGGCAAGTGTGGAATGAAGGCAGCAGACACCATTCGCATGTCTGGCAGGGCTCGGTTAAGGAGTAGAAATGAGTGTTTACTCAACAGAGTATGCCGTTCTTATGCAGCACGTTCTAGGCACTCAAGAAAGGCCAATCTTTCAAAACTGTATCTTTGGTATAATATTTCTACATAAAGTATTAAATTTGTGATTAAAAACATCAAAAGTAAGCATTTTAAAAACAGAATTTTAATTCAGAATGAGTACATGTTCGCATACTCTAAAATTTGAATTACAAGACAACGTGCAGTAGAAGCGACCCTCTCGCTCCGTCTTCCTGTCACCGGGCCCTCGAGCCCGCCAGGCCCAGCGCTGTGCTTGCCTTTCATGTCTTCTACAAACCAGCCCCACAGGCAAGTCTGTACGCATGCTCAAAGCACTGTTCTTCTACCCAAGGGTACACACTGCACACACCGCTCTGTGTCCTGTTTCTTGACTTCCTTGGCGGTTGGAGAACACTGTGAGCACACGCAGGCTCAGCTTGCACAGCACATGGCGCGCGTGATGGGATGTGCCGTGTGTTGCGTTGGTTGTGGTTTCGGACGCTGAAATAAATCCGGCAGGCAGGATGATTGGCCAGTAACGAACGGAGGGCTGTGGCTCGCTCAGACCATCAGCGGAGAGCGAGAAGCCTCATCCTCCTTTTATTAGGGTTTCAAAAGTTACTAAAAATAGAACAGGGGGTATGAGCTTTACAGCCAACAATAGGAGAATTTTACAAGTGATGGTATCATTGATATGTCTAGCACCTATCAGGGAAGCAAGGCAGACAGACACTCTAATCTTCAAAGCCAGCTCCATATCAAGACTTCATTAACAAGGAAGCAGACGGAGTACACAACAGAACCTGTTTTACCCAGGATTCCACGACTCAGTGGCCTCGACAGCCTAAAGCTGAAGGCGGAGACGAGAGTTGCTCATCGTCTCCTGAGTCATGGGATGTCACCTGGGTGGTGGGGCATGAGAATGCCCCTACCCAGAGATCTGTCTTCCTGCAACATCTCTCCCTTTTTGTTTTACAGACGTCTTATGGAGCATGACTGAGGAGATAGCAGACTTAACTTTCTGTCTTTTCTTATAGCGCAAAAACACAATAACAATTACTAAAATGAAAATAAGGAATAAAGAAATTGTTCCAACATGAGTTCCAATGAACCCATTAATATAGGGAACAGGATCCATTTTATCAATTCCACTCATAACATCTTCAAAAATACTTTGACCAGATAATTGTTCTAAATGTTTCTCAAAAGTAGTATGAATTTTAGTTTGTAAGGTAATAATATGCTGGGTTAGATTATCATGATTTAACAAATGCTTACGAACCCGTTCCCAAGGGAATTCAGTTTCATTATAAGGAACAGGAGTAATACAATAAGAAGATTGGTTCCAATCACATTTTAACAATAACTGTCTTTTAACACTTTGTAGTTGATCACCTACTAAAACAACTGCTTGGTTTAAATCAGCTAACTCAGACTGCATTTCAGCATCAATTTGGCGTTGAGCAGTCCATAATTGTTCAGAATTCTGATGCCAAGTCCTTACAAAATCCGCAGTCTGCACAGACTGATGAAGAGCAACACCAGCAGTCGCAGCGGTAGCGGTGACAGCAATTAGTCCCATGATGACTGCAATAAGGAGGCCAATAAAGCGCTTGCTCCGGCGAAGCAGTCGTTCAGCCACCTTATGAAGGAGTCCAGAGGCAGGGCTGTCTTGCCATGCACGGCCAAGCTGAACAGGCATCCAGACTCCAGTTCGGGCTCTCAGGAGGTAGAGACTTTCCTTGGGAGACAAACTCATAGTATGATTAATACAGGTATGCAGAGTACAATTAAAACAAGAGATTTCGCCGGTCTCAGGAACCCAGGTAACTTTCCCTTTGAGTAGTAAATAGGGAAGTTTAACACAAGCCTGAAAATATCTGGTAACATTTTGCACAAAAGTAAGGTTATGAAAACCATTGGCCTGATATAGCCGTCCCGTCCAGGCATTAAGAGGTTCAAAAGCTGCACTTAATTTCCACAAATGAGGTTGAGAATAAAAGCCTTTCATATAGGGTAATGGTGGTGAAAAACCACTTTCTTGCCAAACAATGGAATCTCTGGCAGTACCGGTCATCCATGTAATGTTATTGGTCCATTGTATATTTTGCTTAGGATCTGCCGTACGAGCGGAGCCATACGGACTCCAAGTAATGACGCTTCCATAGGAAGTATTAACAATAACTCGTACTTGTTCTCCCCTGCACCGAGTCCAATGGACCCAATCAGTTACTGAGAGAAACGTTGGCATTTTACAGAGTGGCTCATTCGATGGAGAACAAAATTCACAATGATTTGGAATATAACCAGTAGGAGTATAAGCAGAGAGCATTATTAACAGCTTATTATATAACCCGGTGGTATTTCCTTCTACTGTGAGCCACTTTTGGAGACCAATATTAAAGCAGTGATAACCGGCACCAAAACAAATAGGTGGACCAGAAACTCCTGTAACATAATATGGAACCATTGTTCCTTCCTCATCAGGCTTTAAAGGACCACGTATATCAAAAGGACCGGGAAGTCAACCTGTTTCATTATGATATATAGGAATAGTAGGGTCCCACCACGAGACCCCTCTCATTAAAGGTGGATTAGCAATATAAGCCCAGTAAGTATAATTTTCAGCATTAGCTCCAGGGGCCTGAATAGATAAAATTGCAAGCATTGCCAAAAACAAGGCCTCAGCTGTAAGTGGGCTATGATTAACTTTTACTAATACTTTTCCTTGATTTACTAATTGTTTAATTTGATTTTAAGTTGGCAGGTTCCTTCAATCCTCCTCGCCGCTGTCCTCTCGTCCCCTCTTCTGGGAGGACATGACGCAGCTTAAGGCGTTTGTCAGGAATCCAAATATTCTGAGTGCCTGTGGAAATATAAGCATAACCTCGGCCCCATCGAATAACAGTTGCTGGGAGCCAATTGGAGGTTAAAACATCATAATAATAAACAGGTTGATTTATTGGTGAAACAGTTTTCATTGCCCAATGCCTTTGAGCTGGAACGAGAGAATCATCATCAATTTGCAAAAAATTTAGAGTAAATACTGCATTCATTAATCTTTTCTTTGGGGAGTCCATACTATATCCCCCTTTTTGTTTTTTAAGAAGCTAACGCCCTTTTGCAATTCTTATTAGCATTTTCATAGGCAAGGGTTAAGAATAACATATCTTGTGCTTCAATGCCAGTAGTGGCCTTTTTGATAGCACTTTGGAGTCTGGCAAGAAATTCAGTATAGGGCTCATTGGCCTCTTGGAGGATTTTTACAAAAGATTTTGCCACCTCCCCAGGATTTTGTAATTGTTGCCAAGCAAAGAGGCAAATATCCTTCACTTGCGCAAGAGTCTGATTAGATAATTGAATTTGATTGTTAACCGCAGAAAAGGTCCCGGTACCCGTAAGTTGCTCAAATGTCGCCCCAGGCGGCTGAAGGGCGGCGTTCTCACGGCTGACCCGCCTGGCCTCCTCGCTATACCAAGATTTAAATTGTAAAAATTGCGCGGGCTCCAGGGAGGACCGAGAAAGAACATCCCAATCCGCTGGGATTAAAAGATTATCATTAGCAAATGAGGAAATGAGACTGTACACGTAAGGAGAGTTCGGTCCATAACTAGAAACAGAGGATTTAAGAATTTTTAAAAACTGAAACTCAACATTGCGATGGGCAACAACAACCTGGCCCTGCGGATGTTGGTTATTTGGAGGTTGTTGAATTCTTAATACTGGGAATATTGAAGAGGTATTAGTCCACATTTCCGAGGGAGGTGTTTCCTCCTCTATCTTAAGCATAACCCTTGTTAAATTTGGAGGCTTAGCGAAACAAAAGGTTGAATCGGTATAATCAGAAGGATTTTTTGGAACAAAAGATGTTGTAGTGGCAGCCGGAGGCAACGTCGGAACAAAGGGCGGAGCCTCCTGAGCCAGAAATGCAGCAGGAGGAGCAGTAGGCTCCTTAGAATCCAAATGATTAACAAGTTTTTCAAACTTAGTATCTAGATTAACAGCAAACTTCTCAAACAATTTAGACATGTTGTTAAAGGCAGCCAACAGCTGGGCATTCTCACCAGGAAATGTTGGAAGTGGCGACAAAGGAGGATACCGGGGTGGAGCCTCATCTGATTCAAAATCTGAAAGCGGGACTGAAGCCGCCGCCAGCGGGGGGCTGGGCGCAGCGGCTGCAGTCAGCGCGGGAGCAGGGCTATTGTTCCCGGTATCCTCTGCCAGAACAGACGGGGCCGCGACGGCACCCTGCATATCTCCCGGAGTTTCATTGTTAATTATCTCCGACTGGTCATAAATTGGAGGCGAGGGCTGACTACTACAAGCTTTTACTGAATCTGCCTCAGAGTCCGATTGAAATGGCTGCAAGGCCACAGCCACCTGGTTAAAGGCCGCCCATGTTTCGCCTGCTATTGGATGACCAGTCTGGTGTGCTCTTCTAAGAGCTTTACCAACTTGTTTCCATACCCTTAAATTTAACTGATTTCTTCTCTCTGGAGTAAACCAATAACAGTGTTTCTTGACCTGCAAGAATAAATCTGTTAAGGCACTCTCTTTTACTTGTACACCTGAACTTCTAAGTAAAGACTTTAAAAGCCTAATATATTCTTCCTTAACTGAAGGATTGTTCCCCATTACTCCGAAGCGTTTTTCCGAAAAGTTTGCTTAGACCCGTGCGATTTCCTTTTCGGTCCTACCCGTCCCGGTTTTTACCTTCTGGTCCGTGCTCGAGCGCCAGATGTTGCGTTGTTGTGGTTTCGGACGCTGAAATAAATCCGGCAGGCAGGATGATTGGCCAGTAACGAACGGAGGGCTGTGGCTCGCTCAGACCATCAGCGGAGAGCGAGAAGCCTCATCCTCCTTTTATTAGGGTTTCAAAAGTTACTAAAAATAGAACAGGGGGTATGAGCTTTACAGCCAACAATAGGAGAATTTTACAAGTGATGGTATCATTGATATGTCTAGCACCTATCAGGGAAGCAAGGCAGACAGACACTCTAATCTTCAAAGCCAGCTCCATATCAAGACTTCATTAACAAGGAAGCAGACGGAGTACACAACAGAACCTGTTTTACCCAGGATTCCACGACTCAGTGGCCTCGACAGCCTAAAGCTGAAGGCGGAGACGAGAGTTGCTCATCGTCTCCTGAGTCATGGGATGTCACCTGGGTGGTGGGGCATGAGAATGCCCCTACCCAGAGATCTGTCTTCCTGCAACAGCCGTGACTGCATCAGCTTGTCTCCAGCAGCTCCACACTGTTGCAGAGCGCTGCAGCCAGCACGCTTGCGCGGCCGCCGGTTCCTGTGTGCACGTGTCACCGGGGGGTCCTTTCCTGAAGAGAAGCTGCTGGGCGGAAGGGCCTGGGCACCTGTCCCTGTGACAAATGTTGCTGAACCCACGCCCAGTCCCACCAGCAGCCTATGCCAGTGCCCGCTTCCCCGGAGCTTCACCCGCACAGTCTTCCCAGCGTCCCTGCTGACGCCTCAGACACCAAGGGGCGGAGAGCAGCTGTCCCGGCTGTGCCCTCTCTGGATTCCCAAGCCCCAGTCTCTGTGAGCAGAATAAAATGGCTGCTGCTCTCTGCCACTATGTTTTGGGGTGGCTTATTACATAGCAACAGATAGCTGAAATGGCCCTAAAATCCTGCTGGCAGATGTTCTCCACTCGGTTCTCCACGACCTGACCTCATGGTGCTCAGCCATGAAGAAGCTCAGCTGTGCACCGAGCAGCAAGCAGCCAGTGTCCTTCCAGGATGCCCGTGGGAGCCTCAGCCACCCCATGCATCAGCGTCCCGCCTCAGACGCGCACACACACCGCGCTCCTGGGGGGCCTGTAGGTGTGTGCCCCCATCCCGGGGGGTGAGCAGCCACCGTTTTACGCCAGGAGTAGATGGTCCTGATTCCTCTCTGCGCCTCCTCACTGGCAGCCAAGAGCGGTCAGCAAGAGGAGCGAGCCCACTGAGCAGTCACGGGTTTGACGGAGATGTGTCCCTCACTGGTACAGTATGTCACCAAATCCATGCCGAGCACCTGCCTTCATGACAGAGCATGAACACAGCCCATCGTCCTACTTGGCGAGTCCTTGACTCAGGGCTGTGGACGCACACAGAGCACAGGCGCAGAAGGTGGCCTGGGGATTTCGGCTTTAATATGTGCAGGGTCCTGGGCCGCGCTGGTCACCCCGGCGGTGCGGTGAGCGGGGCAACGACAGTTTGATAATAATAGTGCCTTTTCAGAGCCCAGTTTGTAACTCATGGCATCCTCACAATAAGCCAGTGACGGAAGCGGGACATCTATTAGTATTTTGATTTCACAAACAGACTCGGGCTGGAGGATGGCCAGGGAAACAGAGAAATTTAGGATATTCTCAGGACGTGAAAACATATTCATATTCCTTTGCTAGGGCTTCCAAAACTAAGTACCATAGACTCCAGAGGATAAACAACAGAACTGTATTTTCTCGGGATTCTGGAGGCTGGAAGTCCAAGATCAAGGTGCTGGCAGGGTTGGGCCCCTGAGGCCTCCCTCCTCGGCCTGCAGACCCTGCCTCCTCCCGGAGTTCTCACGGGGCCTCCCCCTGTGCGCGCACCCCTGCAGCGCTCACTCCCTGTGTGCCCAGATGGCCTCTCCTAGTGAGGACGTGGGCCGGTTGGATGAGGTAAAGTCACTTCGCCTCACCTCTCTAAAGAAACTGTCTCCAGATACAGTCACATATTATGAGGTACAGGGGTTAAGACTTCAATGTATGAATTTCGGGGAACAGAGTTCACCCCATGACACACTCCTTCCCAGCCTGAACTGTGGCCATGAGGTGAGGCGAGGCCCTGCAGCAACCATCTCTGCCCTCCAGCCTGAGAAGTGGGAGACCAAAGGGAAGACTGACTTGGGGCAAGGATGCGTGGGCAAGGACACTTGTTCTGGGCTCTCTAGACGGGGCCCAGGGGCTGCTGGAGGGACACGCGCAGCGCGGTCTTGGTGGGGGAGGCTGCGCAGCACCCGAGGCTCCGGCCCGAGAGCGGGCTGGGGCCGAGCTTCGGCTTCACATCCCCAGCGGGGGCAGGAGGAGGTGGCTCCCACACTATTTGACACTCTGTGCTGCCCTAGGGGACACCTGAGGGATAAGGGGACCCCACCAGGACAATGGGCCGCCTGATTCTGAGGGGCTGAAAGCACTGAAAGACTGGTCACGACGGGAAGTGGTATCAGAAGGGCCTTGCAGGGGGCCTCTGCAGAAGGCACGGAAGCCACCATGAGACACATTCTGATGTCCCCTGTTCTTGGCAGCACCATGAGTGGTCGCCAACAGGCGCCAGAATCCAAATGCCCGTCCACTGATGATGGATGAGCTAAACGGAGCACAGCGGAGGGGAGCGCCGGCATGTTACCGTGTGAGCAAACCTCGGTGACGTTGTGCGGCGTGAGAGGGGCCACTCGCAAATAGAGGCGGTGAGCGGTGAGCTTCATGTGCGTGCCGTGTGCACAGCCGGCTACTCCATGGACACAAGGCAGGGCAGTGGCTGCCTGGGGCGGGGAGGAGGTGGGGAGCCACTGCTGACGGGGTCAGCGTTTCTTTTTGGGGTGAAGAGCATGTTTAGGAGCCAGAGAGGAGTGGCGATGGCCCAGCATTGTGAGTGTACTGAATGCCACTCTACTGCACCCTTTAACACGGTTAATTTTATGTTGTGTGAATTTCACTCAGTTGTTTACAGAAGTGACCCTGAGAATGGAATTCAGCATCAAAACGCTGCCTCGCCAAGGAAACCAGCCAGGGCTCACGGGGTGTGGTCCCAGGAGCTCCGGGCCCTCACCCCTCCGTCCCTACCCTGTCCTCAAGAAAGACAGGCTGTGGAGAGTGACATGCTAGCCCAGCTCACTCACTCACTCTTTTCACTGAACCTGGTGTCAGGCGCCCACTGGGACAGTCGAGAGCTGAAGGGGAGACAGGCTCGGAGAGTCCCTTCTAGCCCAGCACTGACAATAGAGATCGTGTGACCCACATGTGTCCTTATAAGTTTTCCAGTAGCCACACTTTAAAAACTAAAAAGAGACAGGTGAGTTGACTTAATTGAAAAATAAAAAATTTTAAAACAAAAGAAAATTTATGAATTTGTAAAAAAAAAAAAGAGAGAACATCTTATTTAACCTTATATAGCAAAAGAATTGACCACAAAATATGTCAAAAATCCAACATCTCAATATGTAATCAATTTAGAATATACGAATAAGATATCTCACATTCTTTTTTTTCCTTTTCATACTAAGCCTTCAATATTTGCATGTAATTTCACACTTAGAGCACATTGTAAATCAGGACACTGAATTTTCATCAGGAATAGTTTCATAAAGTTCACTGTTGAAAAGCAGATTCACATACCCAAGTGGTTTCAAACATGCTAAAAAAGTTTCCAATAAGTAAATTGCACATCGGTTTTAACATTTGCATTTACAATGGAATAAAACTGAGAATTCAGCCGCTTGGTCACACTAGCTGCGTTCTGGTCTCCATGGCTGAGGTGCCTTGGTGACTTCCTCATGTGTTGGGCAGGAGGTGGTGATGGTGTTTGACAACACACAGGGGGCAAGGGGTGCTGAAGGTGTGGCAGAGCCCCCGGGAGGAACAGGGCAGGGGTGTACGCAAGGAGGAGAGGCTTGGCTCAGGCCTGGGAGCACCCGCGAGTGCCTGCCCTCCTGCAGCCCTCAGGGCCCCATCTCAGAAGAGACCTGGCGGAGGGCAAGCCAGGCCCTCACTACCCACCGTGAAAGGGAAGGGGCTGGTAGGATGAGAATAAAGGTCACGTGTCCCAAGGTCAGAGTGTGCCGTCTGCGAGCTGAGCCCACGCACCCCTGGGGTGCACACAAAGGGGCGCCCAACCTATGCGCCCAAAGTCGTGGGCCTTGGAGGCAGGTGGCTAGGTTCTCAGAGCCAGGGAGGGACAAGGTCATCCTGGCCCCCAGCACCCCATGGCCTCTCACACCTGGCACAAATGTCACTGTTCAGCTGAGTGGGGGAAAGAAGTGGCATCTGAGACTGTGTTTTAGGGTAGGGATGGAAATGAGCGTTGGTGGGGAGGAGGGGAGCAAAGCGCCAGGCCTCCCGTGCTCATCCTGCCTGGGAAGAAGGAGAAGGAGTTGGGCGACGAAACCGCCAGCAAGAGAGGCTGCAGGGAGGGAGCACACGGAAGGGGGCCGTGGGGTGTTATGTTCATCTGTGGGCTGCGTGGGCTGGAACCAGGACCCATGGTTCTTGTGTGTCAGTTCCCGGCGGCCACTAACAAGTACTTGCAGAAGCCTGAAGACGGTGTCGGGAGGGCTGTGTCCCCAGGCCTCTAGGGGAGCCCGTCCCTCCTCTTCCTGCCTGTGGGTCATCACTCCAGCTCTCCCTCTGTGGTCACTGTCAGAACAAGGAGGCAGCTAGGATGCACACCTGGACTTTTGGTACATGCTAACCAACCTGGCCCCGTACTTAGCCATTCCCAAAGCACATGCTGATGGACTTAGCAGTTCCCAAGAGATGTGTTGATGGACTGAACCCATTCCCAGGGGAAGTGGCAATGCACCTAGCCTGATATGTTAACCTGGTGTGTGTGTGGGGGGGGGGGGCAAGGGCAATGAGATGTAAATGACCTACTGAATATGTTGATAAGCAAACTCACCCTCACCAAAATGTGTGGTTGACAAGTATAAAAAAGGTGCCTGCAGGCGTGAAGGTGGGACTCCTACTGGCCCAAGAGGAGGACCAGGAGTCCCCATTCCCCACCCGCCTTGCTCCTACCAGCCCTTGAGTTGGTCCGGGAGCTGCCTCTCCCCTCCCTGCTGCACCCTTTTCCCTCAATAAACCCACCGCCTGCTCCTACAGTGGTCTCCAGGGGGTTTCTCAGAGCCAGGCTGCCCTGACAGTCACGTGGCTGGTGCATGTCTCATCTCCCTCAGCCTTTCTGATTTATGAGGACACTTGTTGGTTTAGAGCCCACCTGGACCTTCCAGGATGATTGCCTCAGCTCAAGACTCTTCACTTCCTAGCATTTACAAAGACCCCTTTTCCCAGGGGTCCTAGGGGTTCACAAATGGGCATATCATTCAGCCAGAAATAAAGTGATGGGGTAGCTCCCTTGTTGGAAAGACCCTGTAGCTATCAGAGCTGTCCCTGCAGGGACAGGGCTGCTTGGAAGGTAGTGGCCACTGCAGAGATTTTCAGGCTGATGGACAAGGGGGGAATCTGACATGGGCTCCCTTCGACCACAGCCTGGTGGCAGGACAGGGGGACGCATGGGGTGTGGGGACCACGCCGAGGGCCTGCTAAGGCCTTGGGCCCTATCCTGTCACTCCCACATCTGTATCTCTGTTAGCCATATCCTCCTTCCATGAGACACTCTTCCTCACCTGTTCCAGAGTGTTCCGAGTGGGGTCTGGTGGAACTGCTCTTTAGGTGCAATCCAAAATTGGGTTTCCACCTACTCTGGGGCCAGGAGGCATGGCGGTGTGTGTGAGGGGTGGGAAGTACACATTTGGGGAACCTAGAATTGAGGCTTGTCTCTAACACCTTTAGGCTGCAATGACCAAAATGAATTTAAGGGAGAACTAATCTGGTACTTTTAACCTTTTTAATTAAGAAAAAAAGTGTCATTTTCTCTGTTATTATTCATCCAATAGTCTTTCAACTAATACTATGAGCACCTGCCTTATGCTTGTCTTGCTTGTGCAATAAATACATGAGTGAAGCTTGTACGGAACTGGAAGTGTTTCAGAGGGCATGGTGCCTGGCCCGCTGGGACCCCTGAAACCCTCTTGTGGCCCCGTGGGGAGCATGGAGGGGCCTGTTTCCCAGGCGCGGGCTATTAGTTCTGCCACTTGTCATGTAGGTGCCTTGAGTGCACTGGCAGAGGCAAACTTGGGAGCCTGTTGCAGCACCCCTACTCCACCACCCATCCAGCCCATGGAAACGACCATGACCTCAGCAGGGCAGCTGCCCAACAGGGCCATTTCTGTCCACATAAAACATGTCCCCATGGGAAGGGCTAGCTACTGCGATGAGCCACACAAATCATCTGGCCCAGGCATCTTAAATCTCGGTGCCCCCGGCTTTGAGGACTAGCCCTGTGTAAGGAGTCAGTTACCTGGTCTCTGGCCCCAGTGACCCCAGGAGACTGAAGTGTCCTCGAGGTGGTCACTCCTGCACCTGCCCCTCTTCTCTCCATGCAGAAGTGACCAGGAACCTGAGTCTGTCATTTGGGTTCAATCCTCAGTCTACTCTTACTATTGCTCTTTCAGTGGGTGTATTTGGACAGTGAACTACGTTTTTTAAAAGGGAAACTCTATATGACTATCTAACTGTAACATCTGTATTATGTGCCTTAGCTACAAAAATAAATACAGTGAAAACAAACAAACAAACAAACAAAAAACGGTCATTAAATCCTATTTAGATATCATCCCTACCCCACACCTCCCTTGAAGGTGGGGGCTTGCTTACTGGGTTTGGGACTGCCATTGAACTCTGAGATTTGCACCCCCAGGATGGTCTTCCAGGCCAGCCCATGTTCGGAGAGATACCGCCTCACTGTCAGTGAGGAGCACCCCACAGATCGCAGTGCAGGGAGCAAAAGCTGGGCTCCTTGTTCCCGTACCCAGGACCCGCAGGTGGACTGGGTTGCTTGGATCCTCACAGAGGGGCCAGTGGAGGCCTGGAACACACCAGGATTTGTCCAGGCCTGCACAGGTGAAGGTCTGCGTTTGAGTTCTGATGGAGGCACCAAGTCGGCTAGAGGACTATTCATTCATTCGACACGTATTTATCGAGCATGTGCCCGGTGCCAGATGCTGCGCCCAGGCAGGGGTCTCAGTAAGGAGCCGCAGCTGCGGTGCCAGCATGGTTCTGCCCCGGTGCACTTTCACGGCAGTGGCAGGACATGCTCAACAAATAGGAATGAAGTTCCAGATAGCGGCACTGGATCGGAATAGACAGCGTAACGGGTACTGTCTTGAGGAATAACATCTCAGATGGGTGGAACAGCAAGTGAAAGGCCCTGAGGCAAGAACGAGCTCGAGAATTTGCAGAACAGGACGTCGGTGTGGCTACAGGGTGACAAGGGGAGGGGGGTGGGCGCACAGCAGAGCCTTGGCTCTTACCCTTGGGCGATGGAGGGCGCTGCGAGCAGGAGAGAAACACAGTTTGCCTGATGTTTCAGGAAGATCTTTCTGGCTCCTGTGTGGACAGCCATCCACAAGGGGCAAAAGAGCAGTCCGGAGACTTGGTTGGGCGAGGTGATGGGCCCTGGCCTGGGCTGTCCGTCACGGGGTGGAGCCTGGGAGCCACATGTACACACATGTGCACCTCCCACACAGGGCCCTCTTCCCGACAGAGACTTGTCCAGATCCTGACCAACCTCTTGGTGGTGGTGGGAGTCTGGGACATGTTACTGAAAAGCCTCAAAGCCACCCACGTCTCTCGAAGTACTGCCCTCTCTCCCAAGGATCTGCCCCAACCTCCTCGCCTGCCTTCCGACCTGTCTCATGGTTTCCTTGGCAATATATATAAGTCGCCCCCAAATCTGGGAGGCTTCCTTCCAGTAAGTTTCATGGGACTGCACCTGAGGTTCTTTTCTAGCAAGGCTTCCCTGCGGCTTTGCTTCTTTGCTTCCTTGTCTGCTCACCTGTCTCTGTCTGTTTACTAATATTTACCTCCAGAACACCTCAGAGAGCCAGCTAACGGACCAAGTCAACAGCTTCACCTGGTCTTTCCTGTGGGGGCAGAGGCCTCCGCAGAACTGAGAACATTTTAATGGGCCTTTGTTGCTTACAGCACTTTTCATTTCCTGTTCCCTGAGGTCCTGCAGCAGCGACCTTTTCCAGCACTGAAAGGCCTCCCTTTCACCCCCCTTCCTTTTGCTTGCAAACTGTATCTTGCTTGCATAGATCTTACACCTCATTATAAATGAAAGGAACAACCACACCATGGGTACCCAGCTCATTCTGACCACTGTACTCTGGAGCCACAGGCTTATAGGTCCCTGGTCTGCCCTCCCAGTTATTCCAAGTTGTGATCTTAACAAACGTCTTGCCCCTCCGCCTTTCCCTGCTGCAATGTCTACATCCTGGTTTCCTGCTGCCTGACTTCTAAGCCGATGCTGTTTATTCAGCAACTGCTTCAAAATATTATTAGTACACTGTATGGCGTAACAAACAGACCCCAAAACTTAGAATGCTTAAAACATTGTAGACATCTATTCCTCGCTCACTAACAAGCCAAAATGAGAGTTTGTTATTGACAGGTGGCTTTCCCCATGGAGCAATCATGGACCCAGGTTCTTCATAGCCGGGAGAGTCACCATTCTTATAGCCTGGTCACTGGCAGCACCTGCAGTGGAACGAGACTGACAGAGCCCGAGGACCTCATTTCCACGCACATTCCATCAGCTAGAACTCAGACCCAGGGCTTCCCTGCTCCGAGGGAGGTGCAGCTGTGTGTCTGCCATGGAAACAGATTGAGCTGTAGCAGCCTCTGTCAGACCTCAAGGTTCTCCATCGTTGGGCCCCACCCACCTCTTCAGGCTCATTTCGACTCACTCACACAACTTTGAGACATGCCATAAGCTACTGCACTGATCATGATGTTTAGTGTACCCAGAGCCCTCTTTTCCCTTGCTATTCCATCTGTTCATCCTTCCATTCATCCATCTGTTTGTCCATCCACTCGTCCATCCATCTATCCAACAATTACTGTTGAGCATTAACTACCTGTCAGGCACTGATCTAGGTGTTGGGAATATTGAAATGCATAAAATGGAAAACAAGAAAACTCATGTGCTCATAGAGCTTCCATTCTAGCAAGAAGATTCAGACAACAAATAATGAACGAGAGAAACTAGTAATATATAACATAAGGCGGCGGCAATGACTGGAAAAAATGGAGCAGGGTAAGGGAATTGTGTGCTCTGAGAAGGGGGGCCTGACTGATGAGGGAGACCTGAGGGTGTCTGAGGCTAAAGCATTCTGTGCAGCGGGAACAGCATGTGCAAAGGCCCTGGGGTGGGAGTGGGTCCATGGGTGTGAGAAAGGGTGAGGGCTGTGTGGCTGGAGAGTGGTGGAGATGAGGTCAGAGATCACGGAGACCAGGTTGTGTGAGGCTTGTGGACTGGTCTCTTAACAAAGCACACACCCCTTCTAGACTTCCCTCCTTCCCAGCAGCGTTTCCGGGCCCTGCATGCCACAGCAGCCCCTGCTGTGCGCACTAGAGGCCTTGTCACGGAGGTTCTTACCGTGTGCTCGCGCTTCCTCTGAAGATCGACTCCCATCTGCTGTGGCCACCCTGTCTCATTGCGTACCTACATGCTCAGTGTAGGGACAGAACTGGCTTTCTGAACCACACTGTCTCTACCTATAAAAGAAGGAAGGTTCTCTCTGGCAGGCGTGTTGGACAACCTGAACAAGATGACCTGATGTTATGACCTCGTCCACAACCTTAGCTGGCCTTTTTATCTTAAAGAGATTACTCCCCAACTCTCCTTTCTCTAGATCCTTGAACGACTGTGGAGAGGTTTCTTCCCCATTTCAGCATCTTTCTACATCTAATGTGTGGCTTTGTCACTGAGAAGCCTCCGGGATCTAAACCACCTTCAGAAAGCAGCTCCCGAGGGGTCCCTCCTCTGACCTCCTGTGCTCCGCGCGCTCTCTAATCCAGAAGGTTGCCAAATCTCACCCAGCCGGACAGCCCACTGAACTCAGATCGATGGCCTGCAAGTGTCCCCTTGACCAACCACGAGCGCAGTGCCCATGGCGCCCGGCACTGACGGAGACCACGCGTGTCTGTCCGAACACCAGCCACCTCCCACGGCCATTCCGGGGGCGCGGGGTAGGGGACTGTCGCCTCCATCACGCAGCCTCAGCCTCCAGTGGAGACGGGTGGGAACGAGGTCAGGGGCCCCGCCTCTGGCAGGCAGTAACAGTCCTCATTTCACCCTAGCTGTCCGTTTGCTGGTGTCCAGACCCCTTCCTCCCAGAGGGTCGAGATGCCTGCAAGCCGCACTCAGCCGCTGGCTGTCTGCTAACTGTTGCTGAAGGGAGGAAGCGGCAGGAGACCGGGAGGCGCACAGAACGGCGCCTGGATGCGGCAGGTTTTCGTGGTGGCAGCAACAGGGACTAGTGTGCATGCACCCACTTTTTGCTCAGGCAGCGAGGTCCGAGTTCCCAACAGCAGCCCCGGGCCGTGGCTCTGGGCAGCACCTCCCTCCCCCCAGCTCAGCACAGCAGCAGTGCCCTGCACTTACTTGTCCGTGGGCCTCCTTCTCACATCTGCTCCTCTCCTCCTTGCAAGTGCCCGCAGCCTCTCCCCTACACTAGATGCTGTTGGAAGCACCCGAGGCCACTTCTGTTCTCCTGACTCCACACAGACTGCTCTTGGTAGCAGGAGCAGCATCTGAGGAGCAGTCTTTCATACACGGAAATCCGGGCTTGGTCATCTGACCCGATGGGTCCCAGTAATGACCCCATCTCTCAGGGCAAATGGGACCTGAAAGCCCACAGCACTTGGTGGCAAACGACTACTTAACACCTCACCTATTTTAAGAGCCTGGGTGAGGTGCTTCTTGAAGACAGAACTGGGAGCCTGACTGGCTGCCGCCTGTCACCGTGGCAGAGACCGCGTAGCTACAAGGCTCTGGTGTGGGTGGGCTGCTGGGATGATACTGGTCAGTGAGAAGAAAACCGCAAACTCAGCTTAAGGTGCAGGTACAAAACTAGAGAGCATCTTCGGCAGCCAGAAAAGAGCCTCTTTAATGTCCTGTAGCCGTAAGAACGATACAACTGAAAACACAACCCGCAGGCTGCAGTTACAAGCTGAATTCACAGTCTCGCCGGCCCTCTCATGTAAAACTTAGGGTGTTGACTTGGAAGAAGTGGGACCCTGAGAGCAGCAGAGGGGACCATTTGGGTGGACTTCAAACCAGAGACCCCTGAGCTGAGGAATGAGAGCAGAGCTGGACACTCCGTCAACATCCCTGTCACAGCCCAGCTCTGTGCACACCGCGCCTTCCAGCGTCTGCCAGGCATCACCAGCCGGCCTTGTGAGACAGAACCCACCTCGGGCTCCGAATGACCAGGGAAATCCCAAGAAATGCTGTGTTGCCCTCCAAGGCCATCTGTCACCTAAGTGGACATAAGACCTCATGACACATAGGACACATCACTTTATAAAATAGGCACAGACCCTGGTCCCTTTGCCTCCCAGCTGCATGAGCGGTAACCCAGCGCCTACCCTGCTGAGCCTGTGTCCTCACCTGTGAGACAGGCCTGGCATCCGGCATCTCCCAGAGCCCCTGGGAGATGCCAGTGAGCCAAGCCTGGAGCCTGCAGGATGCCCCTCCTCCTCCTCCTGTGGCTGGGGTGGCATTGTAACTCCCAGGGAGGAGTAGGTGGAAAACACACCACTCAGGGAGTCCCTGCGTCGCTGGGTGGGGGCGGGGGGACAAGATGTGGCCCTGGGCCAAGGGCAGGACTCAAGTCTTGACCTTGTTCTGAGGCCATTTGTGACTTTACCGCATGGGCTTGCATGGATACCCCACCTCTGGCTCTGGACCAGAGGCCCCATGAGGCAGCTTTCTGGGGGTCTGGGGGGAGGAGAAACATGTAAGAGTGGCAGCTGTCTCTTCCAGGTAACCCTCCCAGCTGCTCTGCAGGTGACGGGGGCCCATGCAGAGAGGACGTCTAGAGCCTCAGTGGCCTTCCCCTCCGGTGGAAGCGACAGCAAACGAAGGGCGCAGAAGACATAGTGCCAAAGCCCCCAGATGCCGATGCCACTGCTGCCTTGCATGAGACCTCAGCCAAACCCTGGTGCCCCTGCCCGAAAACCAGGGCGGTGATGCCCGTCACACAGGAACAGAAACAGGGATGGAGGACGGCCTCCCACCAAGCCGCCTTCACCCCTTCTTCTGCATGCTTAAAGACTCCCAAGGCTTGCTGTGCCTTCAGTTGGCTCATCTGTGCAAGAGGGCCCAATAAGCAGATTGCCAGGGGTGGGGGCCAGGTGGCGTGGGGACGGCAGCCCCTATCCAGAGCACCCGCTGAGCTTCCTCTAGCAGCAGTCCTGAAGCCACGCGCCCGGCCGGCCCTCACTGGAATGTATGTCATGCAATCTGTTCAGAAGTTGGACAAATAACAGGGAGGTCTGGAGCCTTAGCCCAGACACCCCGGGACAGGTCCTGAGTAGGAAAGGCACATGAATCGCTACCTATGGTGACTAGGCAAGTAAGAGAAGCCCACACGGCGAGGTGTGGCAGGAGAGCGTGGGGCCTCTGAGCAACCTGTGGGAGGGGGTTGGGGGGTTCCCTCCTCCAGAGCAAGGGCTCCTGGGGCATCAGCACAGGTGGGGCAGAGGCTGGGGTGCCCGACACCTGCGGCAGCACCAGAGGCAGGCCAGCTGTGGCACAGCTGTAGTGTCAGCCGAGGGCTCCAGGCCACGGCCTGCAGTGTCCCCAGCCAGGCAGAGGAGTCAGGCCGTTGCTGCTGTCTAGAGGCTCCATGGAGCCCAAGGGCTGCCCACAGCGCCAGACCCTCATAGAGGCAACGGCACTTTAAGGCAGCGGAGGCAAGGAGGCAGGTTGCACCTGCAGGCGCCTGAGGCTACGAGCGGCTCCTGGTTCAATTAGCACTTTGCTTGCACGCTGGCCTGGGCATGGGGGGCTGCCTGCTGTCAGAACACAGGCTCAGGCCAGACCGAGACACAGCGGGACAGAAACAAAACCCTTCTGGTGCCACCTGTGCCCCTGCTCCTCAGCATCCTGCTTGCCCTGGGATCCTGTGTGAGGGGCACCCTCCTGGAGCAGGGTCACCTCACCCCACAGGCTGTGGTGGGAGACAGCACCAGCTCACCGAGCTACTGGAGAGTTCTGATGACAGAATCTGTGCTTAAACTTGGGGAGATGTATGAATGCGGAGTGGGTGGCCCTAAGGAGGGAGGGAGGGACCTAGCCCTTGGATGGCACACAGCCCCACCCTTTTCTTAAACTGTGCTAGGAATGGGAGGGGTCCGGCAACTTCTTCTGGGCCCAGGACTCGCAGCACAGCAGGGGCCTGCTGCCTCCCTGGCCCACCCAGTCGCATGTTGCAGAGCTAGGGAGCACAGTGGGGAGAGGGTGCTGTTGGGCCTCTTGGGAATCCCTGGAGGCCAGAGTGTGCATATGTAGGTCAAGGTGTTCTGGACACTGAGTAGGAAGGGATCTGGGTGCAAGTCTGGGTGGGCCCCTGAGTTGCGGCAGCAGTGGCGGTGGGGGCTTGGCACTGAGCCTGGGAACAAAAAGGTGCGTGGACGAGTCAGCATGGTCATCAGCACCCCCATCTCCTGGAGTCCCCCACCCACAGCCAGAGGCCTGGAGGGAACACATCACTCTCAGGGATTCGCTGTTAACTTGTGTCTCCGCCCCAAAGGGCCTCAAGCTTCTGGGTTCCCCGCCAGCCTCATGGAGGAGCAGGTGTGGATCTGACCTGTGGGGGCCAGGGCACCGGAGTCAGGACCCTGAGCCCTCTGCAGCCTTTACAAGGAAACCCACGGAAAGGCTGGGGGATGAGCAAGGGGGCTGGGGCGTGTCGCCCAGGCACTGCCCAGGAAGGCCAGCCTAGGTTGCAGACCGGTTACAGACCATGCCCGGCCACAAGCCCACCATGAAAGAGATGCCCTGATAGCCATAAAGAAATCCCTCTGCAGGAATGTTTCTTTCTTTCGGGGTGATGAGGATGGTTTTTGAGGATAGTTTGCCTCCCTCCCACCTCAGCTCCAAATGGTCCTTTCTGAGAACGCTCACCCTCAGGGCGGCCAAGAGGCGAGCCAGGGGTGGGGGTCCCAGCGATGCTTAGCCACACCTGGAGCTGGCCCCCGGCAGGCAGGCCAGGGGGAGGGCAGGGCAGCCACAGGGACAGGGACCTTGCAAGGAGCTAAGGGAACGGGGCCCAAGGAGAGAACAGCCAGAGCTGCCCCGTCAGCCTCTCCCAACACACAGCTTAACATTCAGAGCTCCATGAGTGTGCATGCCTGCGTGCATGTGCACATGGGCTCACGTGTGCACCACGGAGCCTGAGCCAGGGCCCAGGCCACCCATGCCTGGCCTCACACATCAGGAGGATTGCCCCGCTGCCTTCTGCCAGGGCGCCAGCTGGAAGCGGAGAAGGGGCAGCGCTGAGGACAGCCGTGGCTTGGCGACGCCGCTCTCAGAAGTTGGCACATAGTTTCTCATTGTTCCTCCCAGCTCGGGGAACACGCTCCTCCTCTGCAAAAAGGATGCAGACTGCGAGGCAGTGGTGGTGGGGGGTGACAAGGCAGCCCATTTGCCACTCACAGGGCAGGGAACCCAGAGGAACCCAGACGGGCCCCAGGGATGCCGGTCCACGTCCCAGGCCTGCCCACAACAGGCTGCGTGGTCCTCTGAGAGGCCGGCCGCTGTCTGCGGAAAGAAGCTGCGGGACTGCTGCCCACCCCGGACCGGCCGCCTCCAGGGGCCACAGGTGAGCACCCTTAGAAAAGTAACTCTGAGTTGTCCCCCACGGGACCCAGGTTTCCTGAGAGCACAAAGAGGGCCAGGCTGCGAGGAAAGGTCTGGCAGGAACACACCTGCCCGGCAAGCCAGGGTCACGGCTGCAGGCGCTCCAGGTACTGGGGCAGCGGGTTCTCCTTGACATACTTCTGGATGTACCAGCACGTGAGATGGGCCTTCAGGTCTTCCTCCACCACGAAGTCCAGGGCAGCCTGGCAGCCGGGCAGAGAGAGAGTGGTCAGTGCCCACGACCCGCACCCTGGGCTCACAGTGGCCTGACCCCCACACCTTCCAGGCTGTTCCCTCTGAGAACGGGAGCTGGCTGCCCACGGCCACCTGTTCTATCCAGTCTGGAACAGAGGTAGGGGTGCTGTCACCACCTCTGTATCTCAGTTGGGGAAACTGAGGCAGAAAGCATTGGTAAATTGCCTGAAGCATGCATCATGGAAGAGAATGAGCCAGGATTGGTTCCTGAGCTCCTGCCCAAAACTGCCCAGGAGGCAGCCTCTGCACAGGGCAGCCAACAGCCACGTGGCAGCATGGGCAGGGGCTCGGGCTGGAGAATCCTGCCCCAAGGCAGCTTGTCTGCCCCACACCTGCCCGAGACCCGCCCCCACAGCCCATCCTGTCCCATCCCAGGGCCTGTGTGGTCCCTGGGTGCCTGCCTGAACTCTTTCCACTTCCTCTTCACGTGACAGCTCACTTGAGGCCTCCTTCTGGAACCTTCGCCCAGAGACCAGGTCAGGGTGTGGCACAGCTATCACACCCCCAGGGCTTCCTGCTCCAGCAAAGGCCACACTTAGCTATTGCGGGGCTCCCGAAGGCAGCGACAGGGGAAGAGGGTGGGGGGGCAGGGGTGGGGTCAGCGAGCAACCTTGGTTGTCCCCAGTGAGTGCAGGGTCCTGTCTGATGCACCTCTCTGCCCGCCAGTGCCTCGCACACTCCTCGTGTTTACAAACTGTTTGCTGAAACCTGGCCGAGGGCAGCCTGGCTGGGTTGGCTGTTCTGATGGAAAAGGAAGCAGCATTTACCGAGTGCCTTCAAGGGGCCTGGCACTCACACGGCTGGTCCATCTGACCTCCCAGCACCGTGAGCTGGCCTTGCTGTGCCTCACTGTCCAGCCCAAACCTGTTCCTGGGCTTTACAACCTGAGACTCTCATGATGAGAGTCCAGTCTAGTCACCCATTTTGCAGATAAACAGAAAGCTCAAGAAGGCGCCAAAGTAAGTGCCACATGGTGTGTGCCCTGTGCCCTGGCTGGTCAGGGCTCCCCAAGGTGAGTGTGGGGCCCTAGTCCCCTTTACCCAAGTCAGTTTCCTCATTGGTCATATGGAAGGTGGAGGAGGACCAGAGGCCTGGGGTAGGGGGCAGGAGGAGCAGGCCAAAGGAGGGGCCTGGGCTCTAGGAGCGGCCCTCAGGGGAACTCAAAGGCCACTGTCTGCTCCAGGCTGCAGTCCCCTCATTGAGGCCAAACCTGCTCTCCAAGCAGCCGGGAGTTTGAGGTGCTTTGGGGATACAAGGGGTAGGGCAGGAACATTCATCATCCACTTGTTCCAACAGGATTCACTGAGCACCTGTGACATGCTGGATGCTGGGCCCCACCCAGTGAGCTGCAGACACATGGCAGGTGCTGGTGCCCTGCAGGCTCAGCTCTGCAGGACCGGTGCCTGGGCCCAGAGCCTGACCATCCCCAGCCCCCCACTGCAACCTGGTGGCAAGGTGGGTGCCTGTCTGCACTCTGGCCAAGAACAAGCTGAGGGGGGCCACCAGGGCCATGGTTTAGGAGTGGGAGAGTGCACCTCTCAACCGCCTTCCCTACCTTGGCAAGATGCTTGGCGATGCCACGGCCGCGGTAAGCATCAGGGACCTCGGTGTGCTGCAGGTCCACAATCCGCTTGCCCACGTACTCGTAGAGCAGGACGGCCCGGTCGTGACATCCTGCAGAGGGAGGTGGTGGACACGTGAGGCCATGGAGACTCCGGAGGCCTGACCCAGGCACGAAGCTAGAGTGGAGGGACAGGCACTTGGAGCCAGGCTGCTGGAGTTGGACCCTAAATAACCTCTCTGTGCCCGTTTCCTTACCCGTATGCAGGGGTGTAACAAAAACATTCCTCACAGGATCGTTTGGAGAATTAAGTGAGGTCATCTTCATAAAATGCTAGAACAGGGCCCAGAACACTCCAGGCCACCACGAGACTTCACTGTTATTCTCAGACTCTGCATCCCATGACCCCCAGCACCCCTACAGCCTAGCTCTGCGTCCCTACCTGAGCTCCCTCCGGAGTCCCAGGCCCAGCACTGAGTGCAGAGCAGGACTTGGCAAGTGTCCAACCAAACCAGAGTCAGAAAAGACAGGAGAGCAGCCCCAGAGATGCGTCAGGACTACTCTCCTGACCCTCGGAAGGTAGGACGGTGCAGCACCAGCGTCCACGGGAAAGGGACACTGGGCACATACATGGGAACAAACTGGCCTCTGTGCCCTCTTAGGCCTGCCAAGACTGGAGTGCACCAGCCCACCCCGAAGTCCTGCTGGAAAACATTTAACCGGGGTTCCTCCAACCAAAGTCTTTAGTTTCCCATCTGTCTGTCTCTTTGTCCATCTATCCGTCCAACCACACACACCCATCCACCATTCATCCCCCATCTGCCTGCCCATCTACCTACCAAGCCATCCCATCCGTCCACTTGTCCACAATCTGTCCACCAGTCTTATTTAACGAATGTTTACTGAGCCCCAGACACTGTTTCAGGTGCTGGGGATACAGCGATGAATAAGCCAGACAAAAGGCCTGCACTCATGGAACTCACCAGAAGAGGGGACAGAACAAAGCAGCAGGTAGGGGTGGAGAAGGGGGACAGCTGGACAGAGAGAGACAGAAAAGGAGGGAGTGGGCCATGGGATATCTAGGGAGCAGTGTCCTAGGCAGAGGGAACAGCCAGTGAGGCAGGAGTGGGCAGGAGAGAGGGTGGAGAAGATGAGGGCAGGGAGGGGACAGCGGTGGGGGCGGGAGAAGGTCCCACGGAGCCTCCGAAGCCACCGTGAGCGGGGAGCCATGGCAGGGTCCCTGACAGGGGAGGGGCAGGATGTGACCACAATGTCGCAGGATCCCTGTGGCTGCGGCACAGCCCAGGTGAACATGAGGAGCACAGGCAGCAGGAGGCAGCAGGGCCGTGGGGGCCAGACTCCGGTGGTGCTTTGCAGGTGCCGCTGGCAGGGTGTGCTGCTGGCGTGGCTGAGGTGAGTGACAGAAAGAGGAGTCAAGGACAGCTCCAGCGTTTGTCATTTCAGGGAGCTGTGAGCTATGGAGTGAGTGGGCCTGGGGAGAGTCAGGGCCGCATAGCCAGAGGCAGTCAGGGGAGGACAAGAGGAGGGCAGCCAGTGCAGAGGCCCCGAGCTAGAATGGTCAGGAAGCAGTGAGGAGGCCAGCAGGGCTGGGTCGGAATGTTGGGGGGGACACTGGCAGGAAAGCCACATTGGAGGCTCTGGGGCCAAACCACGTGGGGCCTCGCAGGCCACTGAAAAGATCTGAGCTTCTGAGCCATTGCCGTCCCTGAAGAGAGGGAGGTGGTGGGGTTGCGAGAGCTTGCTAGTGTCCCTCGGAGCCTTTGCCCAACCTCAGTCAACACTCCTGAGGTGGCCACTTGGGCCATCGACAGACCAGACCCCAAAATGGCCTGGGCTTGTTCCCACCCCGACTCTTGTTCATCAGCTTTCTTCCAACGGCTACGCGGGCTCAGTCACCGCCGCACTGCTGGTGCGCAGCCCCAGGGAGGCGCTCAAGGGGTGTCTGTCCTCCAAACAACCGCTGTTCCTTCTCTGCAGACACACTGGGGGTCTGAGGCTGGCCGGGGGCTGCCGGTCTGCCCAGCGCCCTGGCCGCCCCCAGGCCTGGCCCCGCCGCGCCTTTGAGGAGACAGCAGACGGCAACAGCTGTGCCTAACACTAGTCCTCAGGAAGGTCTTACAAAACGGGCAGGGCTGTCAGAGCCCCGTTCACAGACAGGGACACTGAGGCCCCACGAGGCCGCCACACGTGGCTCTGTGTATGCAGCTGCTGGAGGTGGGCTGAGCTCACAGGGAGGCTCTTCCAGCTGAAAGAGCAGCAGAAGGGCATGAGAGCCGCGGGGGCGGACCTGGCTCCGTGGGGGGGAAGGACATGATAGGAAATCGTGTGTTAATGATGCTCCCTTCCACATGCCCCCACTGGCCGGACCACACCACACTGGCTAGAGAGGAACCAGACCCTTAGTGGGCCATCCAGAGCACCTGGCCTGTGGCCTGACACCTTGGCCTTAGAAGGGCTGCAAAGGTCACCCAGTCACAGCTACCCACACATGACATAGCCCAAACGCCCCTCCCCTCCCCCAAACCTGCCTGGAAAGCCCCAGACAGTGGCCAACCCCTGTGGCTCAGGCCAAGATCCTGGGGTCCTCCTTGCCTTGTCCTTCTGTCAGACCCTGAGCTGATCCTGAGACAGGCCCATGGGTACAAGTTTCAAACTATGCTTAGAATCTGGCCACTGGTCACATCTGTGGGCACCCAGCCAAGGGAGCAGAGTCAGACCCCATACGCCCTCTGCTCAGGGCCCTGGTCGCTACACTGGCCTCCCTGCCGCCCCTCACACACACCCAGCCCTCAGCCCACGGCCTCTGTCCTGCTGCTCCCTCTGCCCACCAGCTGGGCACCCCTCCCACTGGAGCCTCCCAGGGCTGGCTCCCCCTTATCATGCAAGATGAGCAAATGTCACCTCCCCAGAGGCCTCCCCCGCCCATCCGCAGAAGGCCGGGCCGTGCTGTGTCACGTCGCCTCCCTTTTACCACGCCCATCTGTCATGAGTGTCTGGGCAGCTGGGCCCCTGGATACCACTATCTCCGCTCACAGCACTGTGGGCAGAGCCTCACGGCCTTCTCAGCGCTGCCTTCTGTGGACTGCCAAGACTGACTAGCAAAGGGGCTCAGCACTTGACACTCTTGGGGGCCACAGGAATAAGCCCAAGGCAGGGCAGGGCCCTGGGTTCCAGTCCCATCTCTAAGTGACCTCGGACCAGTCCTGACACTTTGTGTCCAAGATCTCACCTGCCCTAGGACAGTGGCTCCTTCCTCTCTGGGCCTGAGAATCACAGCGTGATCACAGACTGAAGTACGTAGTTTTGAGAAAAGTTAAAGGTACATGGGTAATAAGAGACCCTACCCATGGGTCTCTTCCCCAGTACCCTCCCCCGGCCCCAACAACAGGCCCAAAGGCCGCAGGAAGTTATCAGGGAAGGTAGCCACTTAGAAATGATCATCCCTGCAGGTGGGAAAGAGGAGCAGGGGTGGGAGATGGGGGTTCTGCGCAGAGGACAATGACCGCCACTATCTCCCTCTGCAGTACCAGCCCTGAGAGGTGAGTCAGTGGGTCAGAATGCCCACTGCACAGATGAGGAGGGTGGGGCAGGGGCTTCTGCTCCCTCTGGGAGCTAAGGACGCTGACCAGGGACAAGTGGGTGCAGGAGCAGGGACCAGGCCCCAGAGGCACCTGACTGGCATTTCGGGCATCTCTACATGCAAAGCCTGGTTTGGGGCGGGGCCACAAGTTGGTGGCTCAGAGGTAGGTCAGGCAGAGGGGGTTCCAACTCTGGAAAGCTCAAGGGGAGCAGCCAACACAGCCAGGAAGCATGTGAGGACAGTCCCCAGGAGTTACCCAGGGACATCCACCCAGAGACCCAGCCCACCCCCTTGCCACACTCGGCCTCCTTCCTGCCCTTCCTGCTCAAGGACACGGCTCTAGGCAGCCATCTCGGGATGCTATGGGGCATGGGGGCCTCCTGGGGGCAGCAACACGGGCTTTTCTGCAGGGGCCTCATATCAAGGGATCTGAAGGCCCACTCCTGCTCCTACACGCACACCTGGCTGCCTCTGGGGGTGCGGAGGGAGGCCTGAGGCAGCTGTGGGCTCTCCAGGACCTCAGACTTCCAAGCTAACAAAATGGGGGTTGGGGAGGATATGGAAAGCACCAGAATTCTAGGACCTACAATGACCCTTCCTTTTTTTCAATTTCGAAGTAGAGATTCATTTATTAATAATTATTTAGTTTCTGCATAAAAATCACCACTTGTTTCTCATTGGATTTTTTAAAGTATATTTTTATTATGTTCTTACAGTTGTCCCAATATTTTTTCCCTTTGCTCCCCTCTGCCCAGTACCCCCTTCCCTCCAGCAGTCCCACCCTCCTTATCATGTCCATAAGTTGTGCATATAAGTTCTTTGGCTTCACCCTTTCCTATACTATTCTTACCTTCCCCCTGTCTATTTTGTACCAACCAATTACGCTTCTTAGTCCCTGCACCATACCCCATTTCTCCCCCTTCCCCCTCCCAGCTAATAACCCTCCAAATGATCCCCACACCTATGATTCTGTTCCTGTTCTGGTTGTTTGCTTAGTTTGTTTTTATTTTTTAGATTCAGTTGTTGATAGTTGTGAGTTTGTGGTCATTTTAGTGTTCATAGTTTAGATCTTTTTCTTAAGTAAGTCCCTTTGACATTTCATATAATAATGGCTTGGTGATGATGAACTCCTTTAGCTTTACCTTGTCTGGGAAGCACTTTATCTGCCCTTCCATTCCAAATGATAGCTTTGCTGGATAGAGTGATCTTGGTTGTAGGTCTTGGCTTTTCATCACATTGAATACTTGTTGCCAGTCCCTTCTTGCCTGCAAAGTTTCTTTTGAGAAATTAGCTGAAAGTCTTATAGACACCCCTTTGCTTTTCTCTTGCTGCTTTTAAGATTCTCTCTTTATCTTGAACCTTCGGCATTTTTAATTATGATGTGTCTTGGTGTGGTCCTCTTTGAGTCTAGCTTGTTTGGGACTCTCTGTGCTTCCTGGACTTGTATGTCTATTTCCTTCACCAAATTTGGGAAGTTTTCCTTCACTTTTTCACACAAGCTTTCAATTTCTTGCTTTTCCTCTTCTCCTCCTGGCACGCCTATGATTCGGATGTTGGCACATTTAAAGTTGTCCCAGAGGTTCCTAAGCCTCTCCTCATTTTTTTCAATTCTTGTTTCCTCATTCTGTACTGGTTGACTGTTTTATTCTTCCTTATGTTCCAAATTGTTGATTTGAACCCCGGTTCCCTCCCCTTCACCCTTGGTTTTGTGTGGATTTTCCTTTGTTTCATTTAGCATTGCCTTGACTTCTTCCCTTATGCGTTTGCCATACTTAAGCATATCTGTCAAGCCTATGAGCATATTTATTACCAGTGTTCTGAACTCTATCTGTTAGGTTGCCTATCTCCTCATCGCTTAGTTCTCCCACTGGAACCTTGATCTGTTCTCCCTTTCGGACCATACTTCCCTGTCTCCTCATATCTTGACAGGCTCCTGTGTTTGTTTGCCTCTGTGTCTTAGGTAGACCTGTCGTACCTGTTACGTTGTAAGGGGCAGAGCCTTAGGCATTTGTCAGTACGGGCGACCCGTTTCACCATGATTGTGGCGCTGTATGTGAGGGAGGGGTCCGAGAGGGAACAATGCCACCTGCTCAGCACTTGCCCCTTTTCCAGGCACTTCTCCCACCTCCGTATGGGACTGGTGCCTCTCTAGCTGTTGCCCTGGCTGTCGTTCCCATTGGGTTGGACTGCAGACATTCTAGGACCGTGGGGGCCCTTTAAACAAATGGACTCTGCTGAGAGACTGGCAGTTTCTTCCTCCACCCCAACCCCCCCTGGTCTGCACAGTCAGAACTAATGAGGCTTTATTTTCCCAGACGCTGGGACCGTGAGCTGGGCGGTCTGGTCTGGTGCTGGGAGCGCTCCCCAGGTGTCCTTCTCTACTTTTTAAAACGTGTGACTGCGCTTTCTGCTGGCCTGCCTGCTGCCGTGGCTGCTGCCGCTACCACACCGTGTCCTCTCTGCCCCGGCTCCGCCCCTCCTACCTGTCTGGATGAGTATTTCTTCTTTATATCCTTGTTTGTTGGGCTAACATGCAGCTCTCTTTTCTGGAACTTCTGGTTGTCTCTAGTTTTGAGGTAGTTGTATTCCTTCTTAGTTGTGGAAGGAGACGCAGCGTGTCTGTCTATGTCTCCATCTTGGCCAGAAGTCCCTCACTGGGTTTTTAACACACATCAGTTCTTTGGAGGTTTTTCTAGTCACTGTAACACTTTAAAAAATACAGCTCTTTTTAGGACCAGAAACGAGAGTTAAAGCAGCGAGGCCATTCCTGGGTCTCCTCCATGAGAGAACACACGTATAGGTAGTTTCTTAGGTGGGAAATACTGTCCCTGAAGAAAGTAATTATGCAGAAGAATGCAAATTTAGTCATTGCTGATCAATTATTTGTGTCTGAGAGCTTTAAAATAAAGTCCCCTTGGTCACGGCCATCAGAGGCTTGCTGGTTGTTTCCAGCTATAAAAAGCTGTCTGGAAAAAGAAAGAAAGAGCAGGTGCTGTGAGGCTGGGTTGTGGAGCCACATGAGAACACTCACCAGCAGGTAGCTGAAAAAAAGTCTCACAACAGGGAGTCTTGTATGATTTCAAATCAAACTCCTCGTGGTTCTTAAAATACCCAAACATTGTTACAAGGATGAGTGCTTATTTTCAAAATGAGGTGTATGATACGGCTCCCCCAGAGTTATGCTCCATGTGGGGGAGAGAGCCAGAAACCCTAGGAATTCATTTATTAGCAATTAATTGATTTTTACCACACTGAAATGAAGGGATAGTCAGTTTGTACTTCTGTGAAATTCAAAGGTGATTGAAAAGTAGGATTGTTATTTATTGCTGTTAAGATAGACCCCAAACATGACTTTAAAAAAGAAACAAAACCCCAGGGCTGCCCCCTGTAGACCCTGGTGAGACTCTGGGCTCCCATGGGGAACACGGGGCAGAGGTGGCCTGCCGGCTTGATAAACAGTGATCTGGGTTTGCCTGCTTCTGCAAACGGCTGCGTGCAGGGTGGCGGGTGGCCTGGAGTGCCTGCTGCCGGGCACACCTACACCTGTGCTTGAGTTCTGTGTTTGTCTCGGTGTACACCTCATAGATGACGTCAATGGCAGTCATGCAATTGATGGGGAAAAGGTGGGCCTTCTCCAGGCACCCCGCCTCTGCCACATCCTGGCCCTTGGGGTGCTTTCAGGAGGTCGGACTTCCAGGTGCCGCACACGCTGCTGCCTGGGAGATCTGTGCGATCGATCCAGCCCCGCTCCTTCTCTAGGGCCAACTCCTAGGCCGTGGTGGCACTGACACAGATGAGGCTGTGTCATTCTTGTCCTGCGCCCACCACAGGTACTCTGAAGGAGGATGTGGATGAAACAGAGGCCTCTCTTCAGCCACATCAACACCAGTGTGGCCCCCACTTTTGGGCCACTCTGCTACGTACGTTTTGTTCTCTGCTTCCAGAAGGGCCTTGCAGGGTGTTCTGCTGGGTCCAGAACTTGACCGGGCTGGCGTCATACGCAGCTTTGATTTTGGAAATGTTGCCACTTAAGTCCACGTTGATGGGTGTAAACACTGGGCCCCAAGGCAAAGGAAGAAGGGTGGCAGGTGGGGCACCCCTCGGGGAAGGGCCCGGCCTCCAGCTGCTCGCCTGCAGGCAGCATTTCAGGGTTGAGGCGCGTGGTGCTGCCCCAGCCGGCACCATGGGCATCCCCTGCAGCGCCGGGGTGGTCACTGCTGCCTGTCACAGACTCTGGGGATGCCAGTGCAAGACCTTCTGCTTGAAGCAAATGAACCGTTGGTCCTGGCTGAAAGGGGAGAAGAAAAGCCAAAGAAAGGGCCACCCAGGGCCGGGGCACGATTCTGGCTTAGCTGTGAACTGGCTGCATGGCTATGTACCCTGTTTTCCCCACCTGTGAATGCTGACATGTAAGCCAGCATTTCGGAACCTGGATTCTCTCACACCCCAGGCCGCTGAGACCTAACGAGGCCTCGTTAACATCTGTCCAGGAGACGGCACTTCTTCCCGCCTCTGCTCACACCGCCGGGACAAGTGCCGCAGCCACCACCCTGCTCTGTCCTGCTCCCTCAGACGTCCCGTCCACTCTTTGCTCAGGACGCTCCATGCACCCACCTCATTCGGAGGCAAAGGTAAGTATTCACAAGGCCTTCCCAGGCCCCCACCACGTGCTCCCTGGCCCCTGACATCCCCTGCTGTGACCCTCCCTCCTCTTTCTGCCCCTGCCCCCCCCCCCCCCCCCCCCCCGCTGTTCCCGATGCCCGCCAGGCACTGCAGGGCCTCTGTGCTTGCTGCTCCTTCCACGTGGAAAGCTGTTCCCACTGTAGCTCCCTTCCTTGCTTCTGCTGGGTCTTGACTTAAACACCGCCTTCCCAGGGAGGCTCTCCTGGACCCCCAATTCTAAACAACAGCACTTTCCAAACACGCCCGCCCCCCTAACCCTGCTTTATTACTCATGAGGCCCCATTTTCTAGGACACCTTACACTCGATTTACTGCACAACATCCTCCAGACTGGCAGTCCCATGAGTCCCCAACACCTAGGACAGTGCCTGGCACACAGCAGCCACTCAGTGAGGACTAAATCCTACCTCTTCTACCCCTAAGGTACCCTGGCTGAGTCACTTCTCTGTGCCTCAGTCTCCTCACCCATAAGACCGAAGAGCAGTTTCCCCGCCCCCCACCCAGCAGTGCTGTGAGGAGAGCAGGCACGGGAGGCCTGCCCGGAACACGACAAGGACTTAAGGAACACAGCTGCTCAAGCCTCTTCCCTCGCTGACAACCAGAGCCTGCTGGAAGCTCATCGGTCCAGCTTTGCCATGCAGACGATCTGGGCACCGGAGCCCTAGGGCCACTTTGCCTCTCGCCTTAGCATTCACATCTCTCACCGGGCACAATACGCTGGCCACCAGGGCTGGCCTTGCACTTCAGACACTTAAGACAAGCCACTCCCCTCCCCAGCTGAGCCAGGGTGGGGCCCCAGATAGAGATGATCCCACTCTCGTTGCCCCCACCCCTGACAGTCACTGGGCCAGGCTGGGCTGCAGAGCCCTGGTGTGCAGGCTGGGGAGGGACAGGCAGCCTTACACTGCTCCCTGGGCTTGGCTGGCAGATCCCTGGAACACTTTCTACTGAGCTGTCTGGCAAGTAGGTTCCAGAAGTGTGAAAGTTTAGAAATATGGCTGTGCACGTCCAGCCCTGACCACAGCCAGCTCTACCGGGGGGTATCCATTGGCTGGACTCATTTGAAAGAAAAAGAAGGAAAACCCTGAACATCCCTTTTCTCTTCTGTCTCTGCAAGCATATAGGACTGCCTGAGCCCCCAAGGGAACTAGAGGCCTCGGAACCTCAGGAAAGAGGATTTGAAAAGCCAGAGGTCCCTCTGTTAACTAGGACAAGGGCCTCAAGTCTGGGCCATTCTTACTAAATGCTGTTCTTGCTAACTGTTAAAATGTAGCCCACCATTTCACAGACCAGCTGTAACAGGATGAGCTTGACAGGAACTCAACCTCACACATACTAGTAGCCAACTGCAAGGAAGAAATCAACGTGCAATTCACCAAATAGTGCACAGAAGAGATGGCTAAGCTGCCCTTAGGGGAGGGAGAACATTGGATAGGGATCCCTTCTCCTTTGAGTCAAGTAAACAAAACTACCTTGTAAGAGTGGGGCAGCCCAAGCAGCGAGCTCCGTGAGCTTGGGAACACCTCCCGACTGGAGCATAAGGGCAGCCAGGGCCCTGGGCGTCATGGCCAGCTGGGCCACAGCTGCAGCGGCGGCAGTGCGAGGACTTGCTTTCACACAGAAAGCACACAACGTCTGCGTTATGGCTCTGGCACTTTGTGATGCTGGGCAAATCTCTCTTGCCTTGTGGTCTAAGCCTCAGTTTACTCATCCATAATGTGGGGTGGTGCTGCCCACATCACAGTATGTGCCCAGCAAAGCCCAAGGAGTGGGGGGGGTGTCTGAGAAATGTCCAGGCCCCAGCTCCCACCCACCCCTGATGAGTCCAGGTGCAGGTTGGAGGAGCACAGTTCCAGGAGTCAGACTAGGCAGGACCCTATTTCGGCTCTGCCCCAATTCACTGCCTGAACTCAGGCAAGCTTCTCCTTCTTTTGGGCCTCAGCCTTCCCTTCTCAGGAATGGGCACAGTGGCCTCTAAAGGCCCTTTCAGATTGGACATTGCCACAGGGGCCAAGCTGGGAAGGAAGAAAAAGTAAAGCAGAGGGGGTGGGAAGGGGGTAGTTTACAGTCCTTCATTTTCTAATTCCATTTTCTCTCCCCCAGACCTCTTAGGAGGAGGGGTGTGAGATACTGAGCAAAGAAACCTTTCTTTACAGTAAGTGAAGGCTTGACTTTGCTCTCCGCCTTTAAAGACAACGACGAGTCCACGTTTATTAGCACTCACGCCGCAGGCGCTGCTCTAAGAAGCCTTTACTCTTACTACAGCATCTCATCCTCACAACCAGCCAGGAGGCGGACGTTGGCGCTACTCCTGCGGTAGGGATGGAGAATCGGGTAAGCGGAGAGGAGGCCACTTGGCCCACGTCTCGGAGCCGCTGCGGTCTGATGGTGACACCGCCTTCCTCCCCGCCCCGCCTGGGGCAGAAGCCCGCTCTTGCTCAGCCCTAACTCTGCCCGGAGGGTTCTTCCAAAGCCCTCGGTGCAGAGAGGCTAAGGTTCCCAAGAGCAGCAAGGAGCTATTTAACAGCCGGGGAAGGGGGCGGGTCGCGGCTGACTCGCTCTCCAGGAGCTCCAACAGCAGCCTGTTCAGCAAACACCGGAAAGCAGCCGGGCCGAGCAGGTGCGCGTTCCCAGCGGCTGAGGCAGGGGCTGGCGGCAGAGGGCCAGAGCTGCCCCGCTCCTGCTTCCGCCTTCCCCCGCGCTCGCTGCCGGCCCAGCCGGGCTGTCCCGCGTGGGCTCGCCTCTCCCAACAGCCTGCCCCCCACGCCCGCAAGTCGGCCGCGCCCCCACCTGGCCCGAAAGTTGCAGCCCCCCGGCCCGCGCCCAGAGCCCTGGGCGAAACCTCTGCCCCACGAGGCCACCCCGCGGCGCACGCTGGCGACGCCACCCCCGGGCTGTGGACAGGAGGCGCGCGCCCCAGGTAGGGGGCGGCTTCGGCGCGTCCCGGTCGCTCTCAGACAAAAGGCGGGGGCGGGCCGGACATCGCGTTACCGTTGAGCCGGACGGTGAACTGGCGGCGCCGACGGTCGTGCTCCACGCGGATGGGGCAGCCCTGCTCCTGCGCGCCCAGGGGCACAGCGGCCGGCGAGTGCGCCATCTGTGCGCGGGGCAGAGGCCGCTCGGACCCGGGACCCGCGCGGACTCTCGCTCCGCGAGGCCGGGACGCGCAGACGCTGGGGCGCGGAGTGGCCGGGGCACTAGGAGGCCGGAACCCGCACCCGAGAGACCACAGGCGGCGGCGCTGAAACTGACACTCGGCGGCGGCTGCAACAAAAAGGGGTGGGGGTGGGGGGCAGGAAATCAGCTGTGAGGTCACGTGCAGCGCGCAGCCAGTGGGCGCCGGACCTTTTTGTTTTGATACATTCCATCCGACTCTTAAAGGGGCCGCAGGCCTGCCGCCAGCGTTCCACTTGTAGCTCCAAACAAAACGCGCACCGCGTCCACCTGGGGCCAGTTTCTTTCTTTCTTTCTTTTTTTTTTTTTTTGCGTTTGACCCACAAGCAACTTTGGGGCCCCCACACAGACCCCTTCTCAAAAACATGTAATGACATGTAGGAAAATTCCAATTATCCCCTCGCAGCCACCATTTATTAAGCACTTGTTCTGTGCAGGGCCTGTGCATAGCTACAGGAAGCGCTTATTAAGGACTCGCTGTGCTCAGTGAACATTCTCATCACAAGCCTGACAAATAGATACGCTTGACTCTATTTTACAGTTGAGGAAGTAGAAGCCTAGGGCAGTGGAAGAACTTTGTGAGGTCACACATAGCTGGGGCCCTGGGAGGATGGGTGCTGTGGGTCCCACCCCTGTGAGAAGCCCTGTTTGAGATGCGGGCAAAAGCTACCTCAAAAGAGGCAGAATTACAGAAAGAGGCCTTGGAGAGCCCTGGATTCAATTCAAAGATGGGGAAACTGAGTCCCAAGAGTGCCAGGGACTTGCTTGAAAACACATGGGACTCTCAGCGGTCTGGAATTTTTGTGTTATGGCAGGAACTTGACCAGGCCCCTGCCCCCACACTTGCCCACCTCTGAAGCTATGTTCCCTCCCGCGCATGCTGCAACGCTGAATCACATGACCATAGGTTACTTTTTACTAGTTTGCTAATTAATGTGTGAGCGTGATGTTCACTCCCGCATGACCACGACCCATCCAGACACATACCGCCAGGGTTTCCATTGCCCCCTTCCAGCCAGCACCCCATCCCCTGAAGTGACTACTACCTTGACTTCTAACATAATCAGCTAATTTGCTTTTCCCAGAACTTCATATAAATGAAATCACAGAGTATGTTCTGTTCAGTCCAGTTTCTTTTGTTTGTTTTATCTGTGAGATTCATCCCTGTTGGAGGGGGAATCTTTTTCATCACTGAATAGTTTTCCACCCCTTATCTATCCACTTGTGCTGGGCGTTGGGGCTGCTTCCGGGTTTTGACTGTGAGGAATAAACCTGCCGTAGACATTCTTCACCACATCTTCTGGTGTCCATGTTGTCATGTTCCTCTTGGGTGGCCGCCAAGAGTGGATTGCTGGGTCTTCCAGTAGCTGCATCTTGAGTTTCATGAGAACTTGCCAGACTTTTTTCCAAAGTGGTTGTGCCATTTTACATTCCCACTGACAACTCTGAGAATTCTGTGTTGCCAGTCTGTTCAGTCTTTTTGATTTTAGCCATTCTGGCTGAGTGTGAAGTTGTCTCTCATTGGCTTTAATTTGCATTTGCCTGGTGACCGACAGTGTGGAGCCTTTTTTCATATGCCCCTTGAGCATTAGGAAATCTACTTTTGTGAAGTGCTAGTTTAAGTATTTTGCCTATTCATTTTTTTCTTTTTGATTTATAGGAGTTCTTTCTATAGCTTGGTTATGTGTCCTTAGTCAGAAATATGTGTATTTACATAGAAAATCCTAGCAAATCTTTTTTTTAAAAAAACAAGTGTGTGTTGTATCACAGAGTTTGGAAACAAAACAAGGCAGAGGAGTGAGTCATTATATACAAGGAACAGAAAGGTTGCTGGAGTCAGAGTGGAGGGGGTGGGGAGGCTTGACCTCAGCTGAGTCAGGGCTGGCTGTAATCCTGAGCAAGCAAGATGGGATCTTGTATGTGTGTCAGGTGACTTCTTTGTCTCCAGAGAACTTGAATGGGGTGGGAGGCCAGAACAAGCGTCTGGAAATTCCAGGACCGGGCTGTGCTGTTTTCCACTCTGGGCCTCAGCAGGGGCCAGTGCCCAGCTCTCACTTCCTCCCGGAAGCCCTAACTGATGCTCCTCAGCCAGCCTGGGTCCATAGGGGATTCGTCCTCCCTGAGCCCCTGGCAGGGCACAGCACAAGCCAGGCCCTGTGTAAGAACCCAGGATCCTCCCTGTTTTGGGCTCCCTTCTTTGTCTCCTACTTTTAAATAAATGTCTATTAGCTTATTGGGGTCTTTGAACCTCTTAGAAATCCTTTGTGAAACAAGGCAGTGTATCACTAAAAGAATAAAGCAAGTGATTAATGTTTGCCGAGATGAATGAATTTGCTCTATCTTTTGACCCCAAATCACGCTAGTCACGGAAGGGATCATGGGGAGGGGCTGCTGAGTGAATGTGTGACTCCTGAAGTTAGAAAGCAAAGCTGGGTCCCAACAGTCTTGGGGTAAGTGGGCTCTGGGTGCTGAGAGCTCCCATGGCTGGGGCCCGGCAGTGCCACATGGAGACCAGATCATATGTGTGTAGAATATCATTTATTTAGTCAATCAGTAATTCAGTTAGCAAATATTTATTGAGCACCTACTGTGTGCCAGTCACTATTCTGGGTGACGCAACAGTGAACAAGACAGACCAGACTTCTTGTCCTTCAGGAGCTACACTCTTGGGGAGTGAGAAGCAATGAGCAAAGAAGGAAATGGATGCATGATTCCTCTCCAGTCTCCAGCGAGAGAATCCGTTGGGTGGGGTGTGGGATGGCATTTTGGGGGTTTGAGACGGGGTGGTCAGGACTGCCCTCAACTGAATGGACTCTTTTTATGAAAGAGTTAAGGAGGCAAGAGAGTGAGTTAAGAGATGTTGGGCGAAGAGCAGTTCAGGCAGAGAGAAGTTGATGCAGAGGCCCTGAGGTGTGTCTAAAGAACACGCTGAGGCCAGTGTGGCTGTGGCAGAGTTAGCCTGCGAGCAGGAGGTGAGGCTAAGGGACCTGAGGACCCCCACTGGCTACAGGGAGGCCTTCAGCTTTGACCGTGAGCCAGGAGGCAGCCATAGGACATTTTGAGCAGACGGGGGACACAATCTTAGGATTTTTGTTTGCTTGTTTAATATTGGAAAATTTCAAACATATATGTAAATAGAAAAATAAAATGAAGTCAAGCATAGGCATCATGGCTGAGGTTTTTCTTTGTGCTTTTTTTTAATAAAAAATATTCAGATAGCATTTACATAAAAATTACACTTTTCAAAGTATGGTTTTGACAAATGTATACCCCCTGTAGCTGCCACCACAGCCTCATTCTAAAGCAGTTTTATCACCCCCTATGCCCCTTTAACCGGCCCCCACCGCATCCCCGACTCACTTTCTGTCCATATCGTTTTACCTGTTCCAACATGTCATATCGATGGGGTCACACAGCACATGGCCTATCTGTCTGCTTCCTGCAGTTGGTGTGATGCCTCTGTGACTGGCTGAGGGCACTGAGCAGCCAGCAGTTTGTTCCAGGAACGGGGTGTCAGCCTCTGTTTTGAGGATCTGCCACATGGGGGATGGACCATGGAGGAGAAATGCAGGAGGCAGAGGACCCTTGTACTAGCCCAGATATGCAGTGACAACAGTGGCCAATGCCTGTTGTCCTGAGCCCTATGTGAACAACTGCTGCTGTCAGCCTCATTTTACAGGCGAGGTCACACACCTGGCAAGTGGCAGTCACATTCAAACCCAGTACCTTCCTGCTCTGTACCCAAGAGTGGGACAATCTCTGTAGGGCACCCTGAGGGACCCTGTGGACATTTGGTGAGGCCAGGGGCCACTGGCTCCAGGGAAGCAACCAAACCTGACTTCAGAATCCTGAAGGTTGAGCTCAACCTCCACCACCACCAGGGGATTCGGATGTTGGCACGTTTAAAGTTGTCCCAAAGGTTCCTAAGCCTCTTCTCATTTTTTTCAATTCTTGTTTCCTCATTTTTTATTGGTTGACTGTTTTTTTCTTCCTTATGTTCCAAATCATTGATTTGAACCCCAGTTTTCTTCTCTTCACCATTGGTTTTGTGTGGATGATCCTTTGATTCGTTTACCATAGCCTTCACTTCTTCTCTTATGCGTCTGCCGTACTCAAGCATATCTGTCAAGCCTGTGAGCACCTTTATCACTGGTGTTTTGAACTCTGCATCTCTTAGGTTGGAAATCTCCTCGTCGCTTAGTTCTCCCACTGGAACCTTGATTAGTTCCCTCTTTTGGGCCATACTTCTCAGTCTCATTTTGACAGGCTCCTGTGTTTGTTTGCCTCTGTGTCTTAGGTAGAGCTGTCACACCTGTTACGTTGGAAGGGGCCTTAGGTATTTATCAGTATGGGTGACTTGTTTCACCACGTTGTGGCACTGTATGTGGGGGAGGGGTCTGAGAGGGAATAGTGCCACTTGCTCGGTACTTGCCCCTTTTCCAGGCACTTCTCCCACTTCTGTATGGGACTAGTGCCTCGCTAGCTGTTGCCCTGGCCATCGTTCCCAGAGTGAGTGGGTCTGCAGATATTCTAAGACTGTGGTGGCCCCTTAAACAAGTGGACTCTGCTGAGAGACCGACAAGTTTCTTTCTCCACCCCAACCCCCACTGGTCTGCACAGTCAGAAGCAATGAGGCTTTATTTTCCCAGGCGCTGGAACCGTGAGCTGTGCGGTCTGGTCTGGTGCTGGGAGCGCTCCCCAGGTGTCCCTCTCAATTTTTTAAAATGTGTTATTGCGCTTTCTCCTGGTCTGCCTGCTGCCTCCACTGCTGCTGTCACCACACGGCATCCTCTCTGCCCCGGCTCCGCCCCTCCTACCTGTCGGGTTCAGTATTTCTTCTTTATATCTTTGTTGGACTAACATGCAACTCGATTTTCTGGAACTTCTGGTTGTCTCTAGTTTGAGGTAGTTGTATTCCTTCTTAGTTGTGGAGGGAGATGCAGCATGTCTGTCTATGCCTCCATCTTGGCCGAAAGTCCAGAGCCTCACTCTTTGCACCTGCAATTCTAACCCCTAGGCCTTGGTTTCCTCATTTGTGAAATAAGAGTTAAGGGGTATCAATAATTTCATCAAGAGTCCAAACATCCTGATGGTGGAGGCTGAGATCTGAGCAGGCCCTGCTGTGTGCCCCCATGCTAGTTGCAGACCTCTCTGGCCCTCCCCTTCCTTCCCGCAGTCCAAGCCTTGCCTGACCTCGGCTCAGCTCTGTCGGCTCTGCTGGGTCTGGGTAGAATGCCTGCCCTGGTCACAAGCCCAGCATTCTTCCCAGTGAGCCCCACCTCCTGACCCCATCTGGACCCCAGCTTCTCATACCCACAGACAGAGCCATCGCTTCTCCTTAGTGCCTTCACTGTTCTTCCTTCCTGATCATATGCATGAGCAGTGCTCATTCAAAATTCTCAGCCTAAATAGAAAACGATCAAGAAGATAAAAGTCCCTCATAAACCCACCTCTGAAGTCCTCCACGCTTCAAGGTTTGGCTATATATCCCTCTAGACATTGTGTTCTTGTAGCTATTCATTATTCATTTACTTGTTCGTTTGCTTACTTGTTCAATGTTTACTGAGGAACTACTATGTATTCTAGGTTCTGGTGACATAGCAGTAACGAGGGCAGACAGAACCATTCACATGGAGCTTTTTACACAGAGTGTTTTTTTCGACAAAATGGAAGCATATTCACTGTTTTGTACTCTTTCTTTTTTCCATTTGACAATATACTGTGTCAATGTCCATTGTTAATATATACAAAACCACAGAATCATTCTTTAAGGATATTTTAAATTTAATTTTTGATTAGGTAGTATAGTCACGTGTTTCAAAAACTAAAGCACAAAATATAAGAGCAATCGGGACCAACCTCCCGTCTTCCCCTTCCCCCCAGCACACAGAGGGAAGCCTTTCTACCTTTTTTTTTTTTTAATGAACTTCTCTAGTTTTCTGCCCATAAACCCTGGTGAGAACAAATATGTATTCTTTGTTCCCATTTTTTAACCATAAGTTAGCATATAACTCAAAAGTTAAGCATGTGTATCCCTCACCAGCGTCTCCTGGTGCTCCGCCCATGCCGGCACATTGCCAGCGCACCCCCGCCTCCCTCTGCGTAGCCTTCCACTGAATGAACAGCATGATGTCATAACAGAGGACCAGACCATGACCACTCCTTTGGATACAGTCCTTTATCATGGCTGTTTGGGTCATTTCTAAATATAGCATCTTTGTCTCAGCTGTTGGTTCTTCCATTTAAGGATACAATCGTTATCTAACCGGTTTCCTGTTGTTGAGATTTAGGTCAGGTTCCAACTTTTCACTGCATGGTATTGTGCTCATACATGTTTTTGCCCACCTGTGTGGTTACCTTCTGAGAAAACTCACACCAACAGCAGCATCCGTTGTGTGCTCTTTATATGCCAGGCTCTGCACAGAGCGCTCCCATGTGTGTGACCTCATGAACCCTCACACCCACCCTGAAAAGCAGGGATTGAACAAATGAGGGGACTGGGCTTTGGAGAGGCTGAGAACTGTCCAAAGTTCTCCTGGGTGGTGGGTAATTGAGCCAGAATTCCAACTGGGTGAGGCCAAGTCCAGAGTCTGACATCTGGGTGGCAGACAAGCCCCCATGCTGGGCCTGGTAGGAGCCTCGAGGGGGTGGGGCGGCCCCTCCTGGGAGGACCTGGAGTGGATCAAGGACTGGACCTGCAGGGCCCAGGCAGGTCACGTGACTGAGACAGGCAAGGTATCAGACAAAAGGGTGCAGTATGGAGTATGGCAAAGTAGAGCTGCTGTGCACACCCGCTGACCGTTGATGTTGGGGACCTGTTCTGGGTTTTTCAATCGGATCTGGAGATCAAAGAACAAAGTGAGGTCTCCTGATCTTTAAGTGATGGCTACTGATTAAAAACCATAATCGTGTGTGTCTGCCACTAACTCTTCAATGGTTAGGGAAGAGAGAGGGGATCTGGCAAACTCTTAACAATTGATGGATCCAGATGAAGTCCATGTACATACGAATGGCAGAATTCTGGCCATTTTTCTAAAGATGTAAATTTTTTTCATTGAGGGAAAAAGATAAAACTAAATAGAGTATGTGAATCTTAGTTAGATACTGGTTCAAAAATTTAGCCATATTTTTAGGGCTAATGAGGTACTTGGAGATGGATGATGTAACTAGCTCTCTGTGGAAGTCCCGCTTTTTTCTCAGGTGGGACAGTCGTATCATGCTTAAAAGGAGAACGTCTTTGTTCTCAGGGGGTAGATGCTGAAGGGTTAGGAACGAGAGGTTATGATGTCAATAACTTCCCTTAAACCATCCGGAGAATGATGTCTCCCACATGGGGAGGGAGAGAAGCAGAGAGAGGAGCAGAGGTGCCATCCATGAACAACAGGCATCCCAGGCTTCAGCTTCTTGTGTGCTTGAAATTTCTCATAATCAAAATTGGGGAAAGGGTGGGGGGAACGCAACCATGGAGGTGAAAGAAGATGCATGTGGGGGCTAGAAGTGGCCCCCATTTTGCCAGTGGTCGTTGAGTCCAATTCATTCCCACTGCAAGATAGGGAAATTGAGGCCCAAAGAAGAGGAGGGAGTGTCCTTGACCCCCCACTGATTTACTGTCCTAATTGAGTCCCTTTACCCCGTGTGGGAGTGCGCCTTTGGGCTGGTGGGGACTGGCCACAGTCAGCACTGCCCAACCCTTCTGCGTCCCCCACTGCCTCGCAGAGCTCTATAAAGGTAGGTCTATTAGAGCTCCATATGACAGAGCGGAGAAGTGGATTGACTGAGTTGTGCATTGAGTTGGGGAGCAGAGCTGGTCCTCAGGGTCTCCCA